>NC_090996.1:11769737-12382237 GCF_041146395.1 Eulemur rufifrons | reverse complement strand
TGTTGGCCCTGGCTGCTGTCATCTGCAGGCTTGACTGGCTGGTGCCAACCAAGGCTGTTGTCCAGAGGCCTCACCTCATGTCTTCATCACATGGACCTCTCTCAGGCTGCCTCGAGTCCATGCCGTGGTAGCTGCCTTTCCCCAGAATGAGCGATCTAAGGAGCAAGCAGGGGCAGAAGCCACGATGTCTTTTATCACATGTCCTGGGACCTCATCTCAGAAGTCACCCTTGCCCTTTCCACAATATCCTAGCGGTCACACAGGTCAGCCCTATTTCGTGGGAAGGGACTACACGGAGTATGAACACCAGGTGAGAATCACTGGGAACCATTCAGAGGCTGGCCACCACACTCCCTCTTTAATAACTTCCAGTTTCTTCACAGTGTCTACAGAATAAAACTTAGCTGGGGCTGGGTGCGGTGGCTCACACCTCTAATCTTAGCACTCTGGGAGGCCGAGGTGGGAGGATCACTTGAGCTCAGGAGGTCAAGACCAGCCTGAGCAACAGTGAGACCCATCTCTACCAAAGATAGAAAAATTAGCTGGGCACAGTGGCATGTACCTGTAGTCTCAGCTACTCTTGAGGCTGAATCAGGAGGATCACTTGCGCCCAGGAGTTTGAGGTTGCAGTGAGCTATGATGACACCACTGCACTCTACCCAGGGCAACAGAGTGAGACTGTCTCAAAAACAAACAAACAAACAAAAAAAACACCAAAAACCTCCCTCGCCGGACACTCTGACCCTCCCAAACACAAAAGCCCAGCGGGACTTCTTCCCGTGGACTCTGTTCGTTTCTGTCTTTGCTTACACAGACTGCCCTGCCTGGCGTGCTTTCCCCTTGTTTCTGTAGACCAAATCCCACCTGCTCTTTCAAGGTCAACCTTTTCCATTAATTCTTCCTAATAAGAGGACCTTTCCTAAGAACTCCTTTAAACTTTTTTTTTTTTTTTCCGATAGGGTCTTGCTCTGTCGCCCAGGCTAGAGTACAATGGTGCTAGCACAGCTCACCGCAGCCTCGAATTCCTGGCCTCAAACTTTAACTGAACACCTGGCCTTTAAACTTTAAAGCCTTTCAGTCATACTTACCATTTTCTGTTATGTACCACTATACTTATTACTTTCTATTACATACGTACGTATCATGTATGTATCACTGAAACTTGTTTATGAGTCTCAGCTTCTCTGCCTGGCTGAGAATTTCTCAATAGCAGAGATACGCCCAGAGCATCAATCACCAGACCTTAGACTGGTAAGGTGTCCAGTCGAGATTTATAGTTTGAATGATATCTGCAGCTAATTATTAATTATCTACTGTGTGCCAGCCCACAGCTCTAGCTGAGCACTGTAGGTGGATATTAAAAAGTATGAAATATGAAATATAGGCAGTGCGTAATTATGTTCTGTGTTGTGCTATATTTGGGAAACTCAGAGCATAGTGTCATCAGTCTGTGCCGAGTCAGTTTAGGGAAGGTGGGGCCTGCGATTACCTTGAGGCAGGAGCCCTAGGAATTGAATGTTGTGACAGAGCCGGGGAGGATGGAGGCCGAGAGCATCTGGAAACATACGTGTGTTTTTAGGCAGGTGGGGGAGGTATCATTGACACCATCATATGGAGCTATTATGAATTCTTTTAAAAATCCCATATGTTTCTTTATTCGTTGTTTTTAGTTACCGGAGTAATATATATGCATCGTGACAAATGAAATGATGCAAAGATGTCTTAAAGAAGAGCTAAGTACCCTTCCACCCCATTCTAATTTTACTCTCCCTGCCCCTCCCCAACTCTCATTAATTATAAAGTCTTTTGGGTTTTATAGGTAGATAATTACATAATCTTCAAATTGAAATAATTTCAGCTCTCTTTTCAATATTTGTGCCAACTGTTTAAATTTCTTGACTTCTGCATTAACTAGCGGCCTCTAGAACAATATCGAGTAATTGGCGGTAAAGGCAGGCATCCCACGCACGTTCCTGATTTTAATGGAATTGATTTCAGCATTTCACCCATAAAAATCAGGGTTGCTATTGTGTTTTCATATATAGTCTATTGTGTTTATGTAGTTTCCTCATATTAGAAATTAAGTTTATTTTTTTAGAAATGATTGCTGAACTTTATCAAATACTTTTCTGGCATTGTGATATACCTGTATGGTTTTTCTTCTTTAATTTGCTGATGTATGAATTATGTTTATAGATTTTTCTAATGTTTAATCATCTTTAGGTTCTTGGAATAAGCCCAGTTTGGTCACAGCTGCTACAGGTTCATTGGTTTGTCACCTCGCTTCCTTAGAGCCTAGAGAAGAGCCCTGTGGCAAATCCCATGTTAACCATTTGGTTCTGGACTGGAAATCTGGGCGCTGTTCTTGGCAGCTCTTTCCCCAAAGCTGACACATCACAGAGCCCTGTTGGATCTATGTCCAGCATATATCTTTTAAAAAAAAAAAAATTAAAACTTTTTATCATGGTAAAATAGACATAACATAAAATTTACTATTCTAACCATTTAAAGTATAAAATTCAGTGGCATTAAGTACATTCACATTGTTTTGCAACTGTCACCATTATCCATTTCCAGACCTTTCTCATCATCCCACACAGAAACTTTCCAGAATATACCGTTACTGTCCATCTCTCTCCCCGTCACTGCCCTCTCCTGGCAGTTGTCTGCCACTCTTAGCTCTCCAGACCATCTGGTCACACCCCAGCCACTGTGGTCTTTTTAAGATAGAAATCTGATCTTGTCCCTGTCTTGGTTCCTCCCAGAGCTCTGGATTTTATAGCAGGGCTTTATCCCAGCCCACCGAGCCAGCCTGCATGGCCTCTGCCTCCCTCTCACCTTCCTCCTGACCCGCTCCCTCCCTGGCTTCGTGTGCTCTCCTTTCCATTTGCTGCACTGCAGATGGCAAGCTCTTGCCTGCCTCAGGGCCTTTGCACTGCTGTTTTCACTCTTCCCTGGGTTCTTCTCATGGCTGTTTGTCTTACATCCTTCAGGCCTCAGTACAAATCTTGTGTCTTCAGAAAGGTCTTCATGCTGACTGACTGTATGCAGTAGCCTCTCCCTGATCATTGCTTTCACAAAAATTGAGCGTGATCTGGAATTATCTTGTTGGTTTGTTTCCTGTTTATTGTCTGTCTCGCCCGAGTGGACTGTAAGCTCCTGCGGTTAGGAACTTCCCAGTCTTGTCCACAGCTCTGTCCCTCAGACAGGCACTCAGAGACAGGCACTCAGGGGGAATGTTTATTGAGTGAATGAATGAGCATGAGATACTACATGCACCTCTTCATTGATGTTAATTTTATATATTTTTATCATGGTAAAATATATATGTTAATATAACAATGTTAGTGTACCATTTTAAGTGTACGATTCAGTGGCATTAAATACACCCACAGTGGTGTACATCTATCACCACTACCTATTGCCAGAACTTATTCATCATCCCAAACAGAAACTCTGTGCCTATTAAACAGTAGCCTCCCCCCCCCCCGACCTCTGCTCTCCCTTAAAACCCCTGGGAACCTCTATTCTACTCTCTAATTATATAATTTAACCCACTGTCACTTAGGTTTACCCGCATCATTCATTACTGTGGATTTATTTCTTTGCAGCTATGAAGGGGAAAAGGTTCGTGGGCTGTACGAGGGAGAAGGTTTCGCAGTCTTTCAGGGAGGCAGCACCTACCACGTGAGTTATGTGCTTGGGAACATGCAGGGCAGGGAGGAAAGTGCGGGGCGACGGTTTTCGATTTGCAAATCTTCAGTAAGGTCCACTGATGCTTCTAAAGAACTCGAAAGTACTTCATTGCTGATTGTGTTTTGAACCATGATTACATATTGAAGGTGAAAATATGGCTCAGCATAACTGAAGTAGTCATTTTAGATTTCTTTCCCTGGCTCTTGTTGCACAAATAACAGGTCACTAAAGTAAATAACGAAGAGTAAAATCCCAATGTCACCATCCTTGTGCCATAAATGTGTTCCATTGGCTACGTTCCTTTTATTTTAGATGGGCAAATTCATTTCGTAGATGACATTTTGAATCTGTCTCTGTTGCTGCATGGTTTTAATAATGATTTTTTAAAAAATTTTTTATTTCGGTAAATTATACATAACATTTACCATTTGTTTTAGACAGGGTCTCACTCTGTCACCCAGGCTGGAGTGCAGTGGTGCCATCATAGCTCACCACAACCTCAAACTCCTGGGCTCAAGTGATCCTTCTGCCTCAGTCTCCCAAGTAGCTAGGAAAACAGGTGTGCACCACCATGCCCAGCTAATTTTTAAAATTTTTATTATTTATTTATTTGAGACAGAGTCTCACTCTGTTGCCCGACCTAGAGTGCCGTGGCATCAGCCTAACTCACAGCAACCTCAAACTCCTGGGCTCAAGCGATCCTCCTGCCTCAGCCTCCCGAGTAGCTGGGACTACAGGCATGCGCCACCATGCCCAGCTAATTTTTTCTATATATTTTTAGTTGTCCAGCTAACTTCTTTCTATTTTTAGTAGAGATGGGATCTTGCTCTTGCTCAGGCTGGTCTCAAACTCCTGAGCTCAAACGATTCCCCCACCTCAGCCTCCCAGAATGCTAGGATTACAGGCGTGAGCCACCGCGCCAGGCCAAAATTTTTAAATTTTTTGTAGAGATGGGGTCTCACTATGTTGCCCAGGCTGGTCTCGAACTCCTGGCTTCAAGCAATACTCCTGCCTTGGCCTCCCAATGTGCTAGGATTTCAGGTGTGAGTCAGCATGCCTGGCTTCCGTTTTAATCATTTTAAAGTATACAGTTCAGTGGCATCAAGCACATTCACATTGTTCTGCAACCATCATGACCATCCATCTCCAGAACTTTTTCATTATCCCAAACTGAAACTCTGTCCCCATGAAACAATAACTCCCTATCCCACTCTCCATTAATTATTTTTGATGTTGCATTGTGTTCTAATTTGCTATTCATAACTGTTCCATAGTTGTTGTATACTTTTGGGGTGATTCATTTTTTGCCTTTATTACCAATGCCACCATGAAGACATTAATTTATACATTCATTCAGTTTATCAAAGAAAGATGTGCTTATTATGGGAGAATGAATTTTTGTAGCTGAGGTCACCAGCCATGAGTTTTAGTACCGATTTTTCCCTTGAGCATACAACGTGTTCTTTTTCCTGTGTCATAAAAACTCTTCAAAACACCATTCACTATTGCTGAATACTGGTCATTAAAATGACCGCCCCACCTGGCCTTTGCTCTGACCTCTGGCATGAAGGTGTCCCATTGATCCTGATCAGGGTCTCCTCTCAGCACTGAGCGCTTATACGCAGCACTGGCCTATGACCCATGAAAATGCCACCTGGGTTTGTTACTGCTTTTGCTCACCGCTCTCACATGGCACAAACTCTTCGCAGGCTGCTGAGGACCGCCCCAGAGGAGCTCACCTCGGCGCTCTCAGGTGTGCAGTTACCTGACTGCTCGAGCTGGGCCAGCCCATCCTGTTGAAGGCCAGGCGGCCCTGCCCTTCCCCGAAGTGGGTGAGGGTCACCTCCCTACCCACGGCCAGCTACTTGCTCTGTAAACTCCCCATATTTTCCTAAGACTCGAATGATTTTGATGAAAAACAATCATCAGTTGAATCTCTTTTAAATTGTTTTCTGGGTTTTTTAAAAAACAATTTAAGGGCCGGGCGCGGTGGCTCACACCTGTAATCCTAGCACTCTGGGAGGCCGAGGCGGGTGGATCGCTCAAGGTCAGGAGTTCGAGACCAGCCTGAGCAAGAGCGAGACCCCGTCTCTACTAAAAATAGAAAGAAATTATATGGACAACTAAAAATATATATATAGAAAAATTAGCCGGGCATAGTGGCGCATGCCTGTAGTCCCAGCTACTCGGGAGGCTGAGGCAGGAGGATCGCTTGAGCCCAGGAGTTTGAGGTTGCTGTGAGCTAGGCTGACGCCACGGCACTCACTCACTCTAGCCTGGGCAACAAAGTGAGACTCTGTCTCAAAAAAAAAAAAAAAAACAATTTAAGTTTCTGCTTAAGTCTTTGTGTTTGTTTTGGCTTAGGCCACACCCGAAACACCTCTGAGAGCAGGAGCAGTCATTTGCCCCCCTTGTGTTGCTGGACATTCGGTGACTGGTGTTGTCTGTGTTAATACAGATTTGCAGTTCCTAGAACACTGAGTGCCTGGGGGCCTCGGAGGGGACATCACCACGAGGCCATAGCACAGATGAGGAGGCAGGCCCGGCAGGATGAGTCGGGAGCCCCAAGCCCCAGGCAGGTCCAACCAGGGTTGGGCACAGTTTTTAGATCACAGTCCCCGGTATACACTCATGTGTTTAAAGACAGACGGTAAAAACAACACCCTTACTGTGTGGGTGCATGCTGGTATTTTCTTTTTTTTTTTTTTTTTTGTTGAGACAGAGTCTCACTTTGTTGCCCAGGCTAGAGTGAGTGCCGTGGCGTCAGCTTAGCTCACAGCAACCTCAAACTCCTGGGCTTAAGCGATCCTACTGCCTCAGCCTCCCGAGTAGCTGGGACTACAGGCATGCGCCACTATGCCCGGCTAATTTTTTCTATATAGATTTTTAGGTGTCCATATAATGTCTTTCTATTTTTAGTAGAGACGGGGTCTCGCTCAGGCTGGTCTCGAACTCCTGACCTTGAGCAATCCACCCGCCTCGGCCTCCCAGAGTGCTAGGATTACAGGCGTGAGCCACCGCGCCCGGCCTGGTATTTTCTATTCTAATGTTAAAATAACACAGTTTTCCTGAGTGCCAGCCCTGTCTGTCATGAGTCCACGCTAATCTGAATTGACTGTGTAATGTATCTTCTTGCTAGTGAGGTTAGGGCAGTGGTTCTCAAAGTGTGGTCCCTGGGACCAGGAGCATCTGCTGGGAATTTTTTAGAAATGCAGATTCCTCTCCATCACCCACTAGATGATTCTAAGGAAGAACTGGATGTAATTTTATCATTGTTTACTCTGATTGCATTTAGACATCCAGGTATGTTTTTTACGACTAGTTCCTATACATTAACAATAGACACTTTCAATGTAAATTAGCTACACTGACAACTGTATATCGTATACATGTTACCAAAAACTCGGCACTTGTCCTCAAGGCCGCATCAGAAGAATGAGAACAAGTGTTTTGGGGAGGAGGAAAGAGAATTTTTATTACTTTGCCGGCAAAGGAGGAAAAATGGTAGACCTCCTCTGCTCAAAATCCAAATTTCCCAAACATAGGCAGAAATACAGAGCTTTTAAAGGGAGGGCCCCTCAGTTCTAGGCTGTTGAACTAGGCCATAGTGGTTAACCATTCTAATCATCACATCTCTGCCAAAGACAAAGCCTGTGAACTCTGCCAGCCACCCACCTGGGGCCTGGCACCACCTGGATGGCTAAGTTATCTTTTAACAAAGGACTTAACCTGCCTCAGGGATGCAGGCCAGGCTGCAGGTCCCAAAAAGAGTGGGGGAAGTTTTAAAGAGACAGACAATCTTTTTTTTTCCCTTCGGGTCTTTCCCTCTGTTACATACATCTATGTGAATGTCAGTACACAGGCATGTACACACACACGTGTATGCATGCTCTGATGATTCCCAGTAAGGAAAAACAGACAGCATGATATTTACAAATATAATAATTTCTGATATTTTAATCAGGTCTATCTAGTTTGAACAATGTTTTTTGAAATCCTTAAGCTTTGAAATACAAAATCAAAAGTATTTGAATTCTTTTGAACTACAGAGTTCTCCAATAGCTTAATTAGGAAAAGAAAACTCAGATTGAATTTACAGCTAATTTTTAACAACTGCACAGGACTGTCTGGAGTAAGTTTTAGGGACGTGGATATTTTGGGACCCCTCCTTAGATCTTTTTGAGGGCAGGATGGACCCCAGTGCGGTGCCAGGTCACAGTAGGGCTCTACCGCTGCTGCCGCGCCCTCAGGCAGGTGTTTTCCTGCACATGGAGCTGGGATAAGGCTCCATCTGAAGAACTGAAGCCGTGGCCGGCAGTCGTGGTGTAGTCAATAGCTGTGCCGGGAGTGGTGGCTCATGCCTGCAGTCCCAGTGCTTTGGGAGGCCAATGTGGGAGGATCGCTTGAGGCCAGGAGTTGGAGACCAGCCTGGGCAACATAGCAAGACCCTGTCTCCACAAAAAATAGAAAAATTAGCTGGGCGTTGTGCTGTGCACCTGTAGTCCCAGCAACTTGGGAGGCTGAGGCAGGAGGATCGCTTGAGCCCAGGAGTGTGAGGCTACAATGAGCTATCATGATGCCACTGCACTCTACCCTGGACAGCAGAGCAAGACCCTTTCTCAAAAAAAAAAAAAGAAAAAAATCAGCAGCTGCACTATAAGAGTTTATGTTTTGTTTTGTTTTGAAGGGTATGTTTTCAGAAGGACTCATGCATGGACAAGGGACTTATATTTGGGCCAATGGATTAAAATATGAGGTAAAGCATATATAAGTTATAGTGGTAAGTTGTAACTATGAAATTGAAGGTCAGGTTCCCACAATTAAACAAATTATTATCATAAAAGTAACTCAGCACATGGATTTAAAAAAAATTCACAGAACCAAAGGATATAGTAACTCGTGATCGCGTGAGACCCGCTGGTAATTGTTGTTGCTGGTTTCATTTGTACGTTCTAGAGGTATTCTACATGTTCCAAGTGTACATAGCACCCGTACAGGTACTTAGCCCCTCCTGCTTTTCTACAAACACAAATAGTTAATGATACACTATCTTTGGTACCTTTATTTTTTAGAGATTGAACCATATCCATTCATCCAGATCTATTTCTACTGGCTGTGTGTATTCCATAATGTGGCTTGCACTTAACACATCTTGCTGGGTTGAGGGGAATGTGTATTTTTAAACTGATTGCTAGGATCAAATTGCTCCCAAGAGATTGTACCAGTTTCAAATCCCTCCCACAAAGTGTGTGAGGGCCTGAAATGCTATTCTAAAAATCTCGATTGCAGAGTTACTAACAGATGGTGTTTATAAAGGGTAATGAAGACATTTAAAACACACGCACGTAATGCACTTACTCAGATAACAGCCAGGCAGTGAGGGAAACAGGCAAGTTTGGGCCAGGAAGGCAGCTGACAGGAGCTGGACAGCGGGAGGTGTGTGGCAGAGGGGCAGGGAGAGCGAGGGAGGGGCTGGCCCTCACCGTGCGGGTGGCGGGGGAGGGGATAGAACCGCTAAGGTGCAGGGAGCCTGAGGAGGGGGTCCCAGCCGTTCTGGGGGAACTCCCTTCCTGCTCGACATCCCGCCTTCTAGCCGGTGGTCAAAATTCAAGGTTTCTGGTCCCTAAATGGCAATTTGCCAGGAGTCCTTTCTGCTCCGCTGTGTCTGGAAACTCTCAGAGAGGGTCATTTTTGCATGCACAGACCCCTGTACCAGCCCCGTCAGGAGGGTTTATGGGCAGGACTCTGGGGACTCCCCCAGAAGCATCACATGACCTGGCCAGCAGCCAAGCCAGGTGGCACTGTGTCCTGTCTCTCTCTGCTGACCGCTGCCTCCCAGAGTTCAGATTCCTGCAGAATCCGACAGCTCTGGGCCATGGTACACCGTATGGTGCGCGGCCCACTCGGTAGATGTCCTGAGCCGGCGCCGAGTGGGTTCTCTAGAAGGTGCCCACAGGGCGGGCTGTTGCCTGCCATGTCTGCAGACCATTTTGATGACCCCCAGGCGGGAAGAAGGGTTTCCCACGGTGATCACTAACCCTGGCTAATCGTCAGGATCTCCTGGAGGGTACCGCGAATTAGCCTTCTGGGAGGCGGGTTCCAAGAGCCTGAAGTTCCCAAGGTCAGGACTGGAAGCCACCACTTTACCGTGTCCCCTGCTTGCTTCTTGGAGCTTAGTCTACAGGCGACTTCAGATGTTTTATTCTTCCTGGGCTCCCCCCCAGTGGAGGGCTCAGGCAAGAGAGGAAGGGAGAGGCAGAGGAGGGGAGAGATGCAGAGGAGGGGACGGAGAGCGGGGAGCGAGGGGGGCTCTGCTGTTTCCTCAGAGGAGAGACAGGAATAGTGTCGGGGTCGTGAGGTGTGTCTCGAGCAGCCCCAGGATTAGGGCTCCCTCCACTGCCTTCTTTCTGTCACCCTCTGGCCATTCCCCAGGGGGAATTTGTGAAGAACATCCCCATGAACCACGGCATGTACACGTGGCCGGATGGCAGCATGTACGAAGGCGAAGTGATAAACGGCATGAGGAACGGCTTCGGCATGTTCAAGTGCAGCACCCAGCCTGTGTCCTACATCGGCCACTGGTGCCACGGCAAGAGACACGGGAAGGTAGGAAAGGCGGCCACGAGGCAGGGTCCCACCCGTGCATGGAGGAGCAGACACGGAGGGCAGGGAGCGGGGCGCTGTTGAGGGTGTATTGGCTGTTCATTGAGGCGAAATTTACATCAGACGGAATTTACCATTTTAAAGCATACAATTCAGTGGTCTTTAGTACATTCACGGTGTTGTGTGGCCATCACCGCTATCCCCCAAAATGTTCATCACTTCAAAATACAACCCCGTATCCATTAGGCAGTTACCCACATTCCCTGCAACCACGGGTCTGCTTTCTGTCTCTATGGGTTTACCTATTCTGGACATTTTATATAAATGGAATCATATAATATGTGATCTTTTGTGTCTGTGATCTTTCACTTCGAGGAGTATTTTAGAGGTTCATGCATGAAATCAAATGAAGTTGTCAGCACGTCCTTCCTTTATATGGCTGCATAACACTCCACTGTTACTATTGACCGTAGTTTATCCATTCATCTGTCGATGGACATTGGGGCTGTTCCCATCTATTGACTATTACGAATAGTGCTGGTGTGAATAGGTACGCAAGGATTTATTTGAGCACTTGTTTTCAGTTCTTTGGGGTGGATACCCAGAAGTGGGATTGCTGGGTCACGGGGCAACATTATGTTTTAACTCTTGGAGGAACCACTAAACTGTCTTCCATGGCAGCTGCACCATTTTACATCCCTGCCAGCAATGCAGGGTGTGTTCACTTTTAACCAAGGTGGCTATTTTTGGTAATTTCGTTTTGCTTTTGTATAGGATGATAAAATACTGTGGCAACTTTTGGAATTTTTAAAATATGTGGTTTTTAGAAAATGTCATGAGCAAAGTCTCCATTATGATCATCACTGGTTGAACATTCACAGGCTGGAACGTGTCACTTGGTGTTGTCACCAAGTCTGCTGCTGTTACCTCCAGGATGGCGCAGTATCACATATGGATTTTTAAACAACTGGGGACTCCTCTTTTCTATTTTTAAATAATTTGTGATTGCCTACTAAGATGAGATAAATGCCCTAGTTTATTTTCAAACCCACAAGAGTATTAATAAATGGGTGGCGTCCGATGCAGTGTTCAGAAGCTCCGCAGAAATCGGTGCCTCTAACTCAAGTAGTGCTTAGGAAGAAGCAACGGACAAGGAGAGACAGATCTGTGACCAACCCCGAGAAATCTCTGAGGTTCTGGCTCTGGAAGTCTTTTCATCTGAGCAGCACTGACAGTTCAATCCCAGCTCCTGTCTGCTGATCTAAAACATAATGGATTACATGCGTTGCCTAAGTGTGACATTGACTTCTGCACAGTCAATACTTATTAAATTCATATATTTTTATCTTTACAATTAACAAAGCATTTGTGTCGTGAGGCTTGATTTTTAAAAATAATATTATTTGTTTTAGGGCTCCATTTATTATAACCAAGAGGGCACCTCTTGGTACGAGGGAGACTGGGTTCTCAACATCAGAAGCGGCTGGGGAATAAGATGGTAGGTGTGAGCACTGCCGCCTTTGGGTCGGGTGAGAAAGTGTCGGTGCGCCCAAGTAATGTTCACTTCGGCTGTTTAAAGATACAGTGCAGTGCTCGCTTTGGCAGCACATGTACTAAAATTGGAATGATACAGAGAAGATCAGCATGGCCCCTGCACAAGGATGACACGCAAATTCATGAAGCGTTCCATATTTTAATAAAAAACAAAAAAAGGTACGGTGCAGAAATTGCAGAGAACACATTTTTTCTTGAAGCAGAGTAGAATATTTAAATTAATCCCAATATAATCTCCATAATGATTATATTCTATGGAACATTTAGAAAAACACCCTATTAAGTGATATCTAAGCATACTTTCAATTTATTTATTTTATTGTATTTATTATTTATTTATTTAGAGACAGAGTCTCGCTCTGTCACCCGGCTAGAGTGCAGTGGCATCGCCATAGCTCTCTGCAACTTTAAACTCCTGGCTTGAAGCCATCCTCCCACCTTGGCCTTGAAAAATGCTAGGATTACAGGCAAGAGCCACCGCACCTGGCCTGACTTTATTATGTGTAGAAGTCGCCTTTCTTTGTTATCTATATTAATCACAGATCCTCCAGTGTTGTATGCTTTCTGAAGAATGTTGACACATTTGCTTGATTTTTAGATTGAACTGATAGAGTCAAATATTTTAAGGACTAAGACATTTTGGCGCAAAATATTAACTCATCATCATATGATAGGGAATTATTTTTAAAAGATCTTAAAACCCCAGTCTTATCCACTTTGTCGCCTTACTAAATAATCAGAAGGTTTAATCAAGTGATTTATTCTGCTCCCTACGATGGTTATTTTTACCTACCACAGGACTACCCATTGAATTTAAATCCAGGGCAGAATGTATGGGTGCAAGGGTTGGATTTCTTCAAAGGTGGGGGCGGGGGGGGTGCAGAGTTTAAAAGAAAGTCTTGAAGGTAAATGTTGTATATGACGTAACCGATTGCTTTCCATTGCTTTATTTTGTCCTAGTTACAAATCTGGAAATATATACGAAGGCCAGTGGGAAGACAATGTACGCCATGGGGAAGGGAGGATGAGGTGGCTGACAACCAATGAGGAGTACACCGGCCAGTGGGAGAGGGGGCTCCAGGTGCGTGCCGGCCAGTTTCAGCTGCTCATACCCGGATGGGGATGCTCCGCTATCCTCAGCACATGTGTTACTGGGAATGATTCCGTACAGCAATCTGAAATCTATGCTCTGCTAAATTTAGAAACTGAAATTGCTATGCACTGGTCTCAACCGTACTGTTACATCATGGTCTTAGTCTTCTCTAATGGTCTCACACACAAGCTAGATCACTCATATAAGTGGAATCCTACAGTATTTATCCTTTTGTGACTGGCGTATTTCACTCAGCATGATGTCCTCAAGATCCATCTATGTTGTAGCACGTGTCAGGACTTCTTTCCATTTTAAGGCTGAATTATGCTCTATTGCATGGATATACCACATTTTGTGTATCCATTCATCTGCCCACGGACACCGTGGTTGCTGCTACCTTTTGGCTCTTGGGAATGATGCTATGAACATGGGGTACCGATACCTGTTTGAGCCCCTGCTTTCAATTCTTTTGGGAATAACATTCCAAGTTACAGATACTATCTTATTGTTGAAAAAACTGTATATGTATTTTTATATCCCTATAATGTTTATGTATTTATTTATTAGAGTAAGGTCTTGCCCTGTCCCCCAGAGTGGAGTGCAGTGGCATGATCATACCTCACCGTAACCTTGAACTCCTGGGCTCAAGTGATCCTCCCACCTCAGCCTCCTGCATAGCTGAGACTATAGGCACACATCATCACGCCCAGCTAATTTTTAAATTTTTTTGTAGAAATGGGGTCTCACTGCGTTGCTCAGGCTGGTCTTGAACTCCCAGCCTCAAGCAATGCTCCTGCCTCAGCCTCCCAAAGTGCTGGGATTACAAGCATAAGCCACCTTACCTAACCAACATGTTGATTTAATATGTACACTGTATGTGCTTAGGGAAAATACAGGTGAATTCTCAAACCTAATTCGTGGTTACCTCTGGAAAGTGGGATTGAGGAGGGAGGTACTTTTTATCAGTCTGTGTATTAAAAAATTAAAACTTAAAATAATCATTATCAAGTCAAGCAAGTTGTATATACTATCTTCAGTCTTTATATCCAAGCTTCAGAATAGGTGTTATTTCTGTTTTATAATTGAAGAATTTAGGGGGCTTAAGTAATCTGCCTTAGATTAAAAGACTGGTTAGTAAGTATCTGAGCTGAGATCGAAGCCAAGTCTGTGTGACTCCAAAATCTATGTTCTTTGCCTCTTCAAATGATCATCGTATTTGTACTAATTTTAGGTGGATTCAGGTAAAAAGAAGAAGTATTTTGAGCATTTCTGATGGCAATTTGCTTCTTTTCAGAATGGCTTTGGAACACACACATGGTTTCTAAAGAGAATCCCCAACTCCCAGTATCCTTTGAGAAATGAATACGTAGGAGAGTTTGTAAATGGCTATCGTCATGGACACGGAAGGTTTTACTATGCCAGTGGAGCCATGTACGAGGGAGAGTGGGTTTCCAATAAAAAACATGGCATGGTGAGTATAAACCTGTGAAGATTACATTTTAAAGATTATGTAAAGCAGTTGAAATATATCATTATCTAGTAAATTGCATTATCCACTGTGCATAGGCTAACTTACTGTCTTGTTTAGGTGATTACATGAATTTTAAAATATTTCCAACATATCACTGATTTCCTGTACATTTAGTGGTTATTTAATATGTTTTTGTTATGTGTATGTGTGAGGGTGGTTTTGGTTGCATGTAACAGACGATCTAACCTAATCTGCCATTTATAATAAAGAATAATGTGGGCTTCAGGATTGGTTTGATTCAGTGATGTCACGATTTCTCTTCCATCTACACAATATCTCCCACCATGTCAGTTTCACCCTTGTACTGCCCCTCCCTCATGACTGCAAAACGGCAGCTGTGGTTCCAGGTTTCACATCCACGTACCACACTAACTAGAAGAAGAGAAAAAACGCTTTGCCCCAGAAGCTCTCTACAAATGTCTTTTGTCTCGGAGCTGAATTGAGTCATTTGTCCACCTCTAAATCAGTAACTGACAATTGTCCTGGCTTTGACAAATATTAATAATACCAGGAGAGTCCCTATTGTGTGATGGGCACTCCACTGGTCACTATCAAAGTTTAATAGGACACATTCTATGATCTAGAGGTGCTTAAAGTTGAGGAGAGGTTGTGGGGCAGGTAGAGAGGAGATAGAGGAGGAGGAGGAGGAGGAGGAGGAGGAGCAGGAGGAGAGAGGATTTACACAGCAATGTGAGACTCTAGGTGCCTGAATATATGTGGCCTGTGTATCTGCAAAACAAACAAAAAGCTCCAAACCCTTGAAAAAGCTATTGATGTATATTTACCAATATTTTTCTATAATAAGAACACTTCTTAAACTGCAAAAAGTTATTTTTCTGTCTGCAGGGCCGATTAACTTTTAAGAACGGGCGTGTGTACGAAGGTCCATTTTCCAATGACCACATAGCAGAGTTTCCAGATCTCAAAGTTGAATTCATAAGTTACCTGGACCTGTGCTCGGAAGATTCCCAAAGGGGAAGGCCACACAGATCCTCCGCGAGTGCTGGTAGGGAGCGTTCCCCCGTCAGCTGAAAACAAGTTAGTCTGTTTTTACCTATGGAGTCCACGCATGAAAATACTTCTGAAAACAGAATGCTAATACTTCAGAAAATACAAGTTTCCTGTAAACAGTTGCTTTCTTGGCAGGTTTTTTGAATATTCTTATATCACACTTTGGTGGAAAACCATTTTGATAATAACATTAACAATTTTAACATTGTTTCATTTGCTAGAAATCATCAGGAAGCTCGATGGCAGTGAGAGCCATTCTGTGCTGGGCTCGAGCATCGAGCTGGATCTAAACCTGTTGCTGGACATGTACCCCAGGGCAGACCAACCAGAAGAAAAGAAGCAGGTAAAAACCTTTCCGTTGTTAACAATGTAGTCTTGGGAAAATACAGCCGGCGACGGCTACCACGTACTGAGTGTCTGTTATGTGCCTGATGGATGCTTTACATGTAGTATGCTGTTTACAAGCAAGCAGGCTTTATGAGAAAACAGAAGCCAGGGCAGAGGGACGCGGTGAACGATCCAGAGCCTCAGAGCCCACCCAGGTCCTGCCAGCCGCACACCCAGATGGGTCTGCGGGCCCAGGCTGTGGCCACCTCCTGTGGGACATTCGTTTTCCTTTGCATTATGTGGACTGCTAGGGTTCAAAAGAACTTCAGCCATGCCCTTAGAAATCATTAGAAATCTAGAAATTCTTACAGAAAATCACGTGTCCTTGAACTTCATTTGATTAGCATCTGGCAAATTACAACCACCAAACTACATTTTAGTACGATGGCTCCTGCTTTTCCCGGGGGTTGGAATGGTTCTTTGGTGAAACTGTTGCTGAAGGTGGTGGTTCCTGGAAGACAACCGTGGGGACCTGAAACTGCGAAGCATCCTTGCCCCCTTCTGCTCCTAGTCACTGCCTCGCCTGCGCCCAGGCTGGCCCCACTCTGTGGTCCTCAAGATGACCTTCTCCACCCCCATCCTCCTGTTTCCTGCCTCTGGGCCAATGCTGTAATTCCGGCTCTTACTATCCCTCACCTCTGCTGCAAGACTCTTGTTAAAAATAGGAATCTTTATTACTTTCTCTAATCAAAAAAGTAGTACATGATACTTGCAGAAAATACCGATAAGGAAAAGTAAAAGAGAATCTCCATCAGACAGAATCTTGTGATTGTCTTTCTAGATTTTTACTCTGCAGACGTATATAGAAGTGGGATCACGGTATTCATATAATCTCCATTTTCATGTAGGATTTAATGATAGCTATTCAGTGCTATTAAGTATTCTCCTACAACATAATTTTATTTATTTATTTATTTTGAGACAGAGTCTCACTCTCTTGCCCAGGCCAGAGTGCTGTGGCATCAGCCTAGCTCACAGCAACCTCAAACTCCTGGGCTCAAGCAATCCTCAGCCTCCCAAGTAGCTGGGACTACAGGCATGCGCCACCATGCCCGGCTAATTTTTTGTATATATATTTTTAGTTGTCCATATGATTTCTATTTTTTTTAGTAGAGACGGGGTCTCGCTCTTGCCTGGGCTGGTCTCGAACTCCTGAGCTCAAACAATCTGCCCGCCTCGGCCTCCCAGAGTGCTAGGATTACAGGCGTGAGCCACCGCGCCCAGCTTGCAATATAATTTTAGATGAATAAACTAACATACTCATTTACCAAAAAAGGAGGGAAGGAGGGCTCATGTTGTTTCTGTTATTTCCCTGCCATCCCCCTAAATTGTATGTATCATTCATTTTCTAGTTTGGAGTTCTTTCTGTCAAAGCATGTGGGTCTTATAAAAATTATGTATTTTAAAAATACATCTTGACTGTTTTATAATTACAAAAGTAACACATGCTCTTACAAAAAAAATCCAAACATTATAGAAGTATGTGACACAGAAAGTGAAAGAATTCTCTAATTCCACACTTTGCAAATACTTTTAAACATTTGAAATGACTGTACAATAGTTCATTATATGGACATATGGCAATTTAGTTAGCAAATATTCCGTAGTGATTTTTTTTTTACTTTTTGAGATGATTTCAGACTTACAAAAGGATGACAAAAATCATTGTTTCCATCTACCTTTCACCCAGCTTCCCCTAATGTTACCGTTGTATATAACCGTGGTACACTTATCAGACCCTAGCAGTTAACCTTGCTACACTAGTAACTAAACCACAGACTTTGCTTGAATTTGGCCATTTTTTCTCCTAATGCCCTTTTTGGTGCCAGGATCCCACTTTTGCATTTGGTGTCTGTCTCCTTAGCCTCCCTACGTCCGGAACAGCTTTTCCACCTTTCACTGCCTTTCATGACCGGAAACTTTTGAAGAGCACTGGTCAGCTATTTTGTAGAATGTCCCTCCATTTGGGTTTATTTGATGTTTTCTCATGATTATTTGTATTTATTATCTGTTGTTGGCATCGTTTTGACAAAACGTGGGTGTCTTTTTTTGAGCAGGGGCTCTGGACTATTCTAGTTTCAGCCACAACAAGCTCAAGCAAGCACACAGTGGTCCTCTAAGCCTCCGAGCTCTCCTTTCTCATTCACACCGTTGCCTCTGCTGTCAGTTCCATGTACCTCGTTGGTATTCAGGGCCTGCTGTGATCCAGCGCCAGCTCATCTTGCCAGCCTTCATCAGTTCTCTCCTCACCATGAGCTCACATGGTACCAACACGAACATGGTGACACTTTGCTCTGGGCATGGTTCCAGATGCCTTTAATTCACTGAATCCTTCCAGCAGCCTCTGGGGCAGGTGCTGTGGGTGTCCCACATTGCACATGAGGGACTGAGGCAGAGAGAGATGACAGCCTTGCTCCAGGACATGCAGCCCTACTACATTCTGGGAGCACCCACCCTGGCCGCCCCCAGCCCAGCCTCCCCTCGGTGCCTGCTCTCCACGGAGTCCTGCGCATTTTCCCACTCTCCCAGGCTCAGTTCAAGTGCAATGTCCTCCAGGAAGCTGCTGATTTAGAATCCATCTCTCCTTTCCTCCTGGCTCTGTCCTAGTGATGATACTTCCTTATTGTGCGTGTATATCTTGTCGTCTTTACTGTATCTTAAGCTCATGAAGACAACTTCCATGTTGTGCTCTTAGAACAGTGCTTTAGATAGGGAAGACTAAATGTTTGTACAATTGAATTTTAAAATGCAGGAATTAATACTGAGAGCATCATATGACTGATGCTGCTGCCTAGCTAGGGCTTTTCTGCCTCCCTGGGGACCCCATATACTGTTCTTTGCAGTCTCTGAATGTTTCATTTATGCGGGTGAGGCATGGGGTGAGACATTTTGGAGCCCAGGACACTATTCAGGCTGCAGGGCTGCATGTGTGGGGAATCTGGGGCAGCGTAAGGGCTCCAGGGTCCTGGAGAAAACACGAGAAAGTGAAAGGGACAGAGAGGGAAGTGAGAAAGCAATCAGTGTGAGTATCGAGTATTTCAGACTTTCAGCCTCAGGTATGATGTTAGCTGCGTGGTTTCTGTACATGCCATTGACCAGGGTAAGGAGCTTCTTTCGGTTCCTATTTGCTGAGGGTGTTAATCATGAATGGATGTTAAATTCTGTCAAATGTATCAATTGCTATGATCATGCAGTTCTCTTTTGGTTTATCAATATGGTGGATTACACTGATTGATTTTTCAAATGTCAAACCAGCTTTGCAATCCCAGGACAAACCGCACTTGGTGTTCACGTAGTATTCTTTTTATGTATTGCTGGATTCAGTTTATTTTGTCGAGGATTTTTGCATATATGTTTACGAGGGATATTGATCTGTAGGCAGCACAGTTTTATTGCGGCCCTCGAGACAGGCTGCCATCCCATGGCAGTATCAGAAGAATTCCATTTTCTTTCCAGATAACCACATATTTGTTTACTGTTGGTCAGAAATTGCATTTTATTGACCTGGCAGAAGGAAATATCTATTGAGCTCACAGGTAAGAGGTAAATGCCGTTACTTTACATGTGTTATTTAATTTCAAAAACAGGTGTTGTCTTACATTTGTGCTTATTAAGTAGGATTAAGATATGCATAATCACTTCTTTTCAGGCAGAGTATGCTGTCTTAAGAAATATTACAGAATTAAGAAGAATCTATAGCTTTTATAGCAGCCTAGGATGTGATAACTCTCTGGATAACACCTTTCTGATGACAAAGCTTCACTTCTGGAGATTTCTAAAAGATTGCAAATTTCATCACCACAAAATAACTCTTGCTGATATGGACAGGATATTAAATGGTGAGTATTCTAGGTCCTTCACCTCTTATGGCTTAAAGGACAGTATAACATCGTATGACCTGGAAACCAGTAAAGTAAGAGATGTTGAGGGACTGGGAAGGCCAATGTTGGGAGAAGTGTTCCGGAAATCAGCATATGGTCTTGTTCTCAAGGTGCTTGCGTTGTACGTAAAGAGACAATCTTGTAAAGTAACAGCAACAGTTCAAGACCGGGTATAGCAGGGGTCAGCAAGGTATGGCCTGTGGGCCAGGTCCAGCCCAGGTCAACCTGTTCTTGTAAACAGAGCTTTACTGGAACACACCACCATGCCTGTTTGTTATGTATCATCTGTGGCTGCTTTTGCCTCACGACACCAGCGCTGAGCATGGCGACAGAGACTGTCTGGACCGCCAAGCCTAATATAGTTAACAGCCGGCTCTTCACAGAAAAGTTTGCCTACCTCCTCCCACCGCTGTCTATAGCAAAAAAGCACTAAATTTTCAGGCCAGAAGCAGGGAGGATCAGCGAGGGCTTGGAATAGTCTAGAAAAGGCTCTAGGTAGTCTTAGGATCGGTGTTGATTTCAAGTTAGAAAGTTCATGTGATAAATGCAACAATTTTGAAGGTTTTACTCCTTTCAGCTGAATTCTGAGAGGTAGAACTGAAAGCCTTAAATTATCTACATGAAAAATAAAATATTAAGTGTTTGAAAAGTACATAAGATCCACTTAGAATCAGCAGCACGAATCAAATTGTGGCTCAGACTACTCTGGAAAACATTGGGACAAGGTATCTGACAAGTTTCTTGTATAGTAACCAGATAGAGATCTTTCACCTGGGACTTAATTTTTACCAGGATGTTTACATATGTTCGCATGTTCTCTGGGAAGTAAGTACTCTATCACATTCAGTTCTTTGAATTGTGTACCAGGAGCAAATCAAATAGAAGGCTCTAGAAAATACTAGGCCTCCTCCCCATTTTTTCATTTTAGCCAATAAGGACATACCAGCTGAGGACATTCATTCTCCATTTACAACCATACTTCTGAGAACGTTTCTGAACTATCTCCTGCAGTTGGCTTACCACATTCACCACAAAGAGTTCCAGTAAGTACCACCGTAAGGAAGGAGACGGGCAGAGTTAACCTGGAGTGTAGTTATCACGTTGTCCCCTTTTCTTCAGCAGTCATTGTTTTTTACATAGTCTTGAAATAAAGGAAGAAAAACAAAACTTTCCCACAAATATTAACCACCAACCTATGAGATACCAGATCAAAACTCTGAAAACCCTTCACATCTGAGTTGTTTCAATATTGCAAATACCTCTTGGGGTTTAATTCAGAAATAAGCCTACTCTTCCTTTTTAGGTCAGAATTTCCTGTTTGTCTTAGAGCAAAAGTAATATTATGTCTTTTTTTTTTTTTTTTTTTTAAAACAAAAAGCTTTTTGTTTTGAAGTAATTTTAGATTTATGGAAGTGTTGCCAAGTGAGTTAGTACCTTCACTCAAATCCCCCGAATGTTAACCTCTTACATAACCATGGAATGTTCATCAAAAGTGAAGAGGAGACACGGCTATAACTGCACTGACTAAATTACAGACGCTATTAGGGTCTCCCCAGGCTTTCGCTGATGTCCTGTTCCCAGATCCAGGGTGCTACACTTTGCTGTCACGTCCTCTCAGTCTCCTCCAATATGTGACACTTTCTCAGACTTCAAAAAATACTGGCCAGTTATTTTGTAAAATGTCCCCTTATCTTGGCTTGCTGATGTTTTCTCATGGCGACACTGAGGTTGTGGGTTTCGGGGAAGAATGCTGTGGAGGTGAGCTGGCCTTCTCATCATATCGTGTAGGGTGCCCGATGTCACTATGTCTTACTACTAGTGATGTTGACCTTGATCACTCAGCTAGAGTGGTGTCGGTCAGGTTTTTCTACTGTAAACATACTATTTTTATTTGTTAGAAGCAAATTATTAAGTGTAGCCCACACGCAAGGGGCGGGGTATTAAGACCCAACTCCTGGAGAGAGGGGTAATTATGATCTCTTTTTAATCACAGGAATAGAAGCCCATCGCTTTTTTTGTGTTTTACAAAACTGATGACTGAGAACATTCATCCAAATGCCTGCCACGTCAAAGGTAAATACCAAAACAATAGGATTCATATTTACCACCATTTTTTTCAAAATATAAATGTGTAATCATTTTTTGAATGTTGTATTTTTAGGCCGTTTATTCCGTGAGCAACAGCGGACGCTCTACTCGATGAATTACGTCGATAAATGCTGGGAGATCTATCTCGCTTACTGCAGACCACACACGGCTCCGCCCCACGAGCTAACAATGAAGACGAGACACTTCCTCTGGATGTTGAAAGTAATCACTTAAGTTTGATACTGGTTTTATATTTATAGGCATTTTGATTTTAAAGAAAGGCAAGATATTCCAGCTATGATATACAAATAATGAGGTGGAAATTTGGGGTGCATTTTCATGGGCATTGAATCTCTTTTGGCAGAAGAGAGTGACTCAAATGGTCTGCAATGGTGGAAGGAACAGAAATGGGTCACCTGGCTAATGTGCTCACACACAAGGGGAAGGGGACGGCCCGTTACCTACGGTATCGTTACTCCTGCACACTCGGGCATTTAAAGGAAGATGAGGGAACGTTTATTCTATTTTATGGAATGAAGTGTTTCCCAATCCTAAAATCACAGTAAAGCCCATTGAAATCTTTAAAAAAAAAAGATAAGGAAAGGAAGGAAGGAAGATGGAAGGCTGAATGTCATTTAAAAAAAATTATTCATTGAAAAAGTAATTTTTAAAAGTTATTCATTTGGAAAATAGTAACATTTTATTTTTACAGTGGTCTCATACCAATTATTGATAGTTTTTTGTTCCATGATACTTTTGATCAATGCTTGTAGGAATACAAATGATGAAACTAGAAGAAACGAATAGTAATGATAGAGTGCTTTAAAAAATTTAACACTGTTGTTACATATGAAAAAGTGACAAAAACCTAGTGTCTAACTATAGGAAAATAGTTGGTTAAAAGCATGCGATTGGGGCCGGGCGTGGTGGCTCACGCCTGTAATCCTAGCACTCTGGGAGGCCGAGGTGGGCGGATCGTTTGAGCTCAGGAGTTCGAGACCAGGCTGAGCAAGAGCGAGACCCCCGTCTCTACTAAAAATAGAAAGAAATTATATGGGCAGCTAAAAATATATATAGAAAAAATTAGCCAGGCATGGTGGTGCATGCCTGTAGTCCCAGCTACTCGGGAGGCTGAGGCAGTAGGATCGCTTAAGCCGAGGAGTCTGAGGTTGCTGTGAGCTAAGCTGACGCCACGGCACTCACTCTAGCCTGGGCAACAGAGTGAGACTCTGTCTCAAAAAAAAAAAAGGCATGCGATTGGGGTGATGGAATATTATACAGCTGTTTATTTGTTCACCTTCATGGTCATTTATCATGGAAGAAACTAGGGTCATCTGTCCCTTCAGGGTAGGTCAGGCACCTTGAGTTTGCTGACTGCATCCTCGTGGTGGTGTTTAACATGCTCTTCTTCCTCCCACATTTCCAGTGAGTGGTAGGTAGTCAGAGTTAGGGGCTTGACTAGAATCAAGTGTTTTGTTTCCGACGCAGCCACAGGTGGCGCTGTGTCCGTCTTACTTCCCTTTCCCTGATGCTGAGGCTGATCAGTGGGTTCGCATGGTGTCAGCATGATCCTCCCATTAGAATGGTTTCCATAAACCTTTGCCTGGTAGCTTTAGCAACCCCCAGAGGTCATTGCTAATGACCATTATTTCACTAGGAGTTGTACAATGGTAATTTTCTAATCCTGTTATTTCTTCTGCATTTATTCGCTGTGAATCTTAAAGATAGAACTTTACTTGTATTCATCAGATATTTGAGTACTCTGAAATACAGTCCATACAGGAGAGATAAATGTTTTGTTTCCATTTATTTTCAGAATAAGTTGATATCCTAGCAATTCAAAAGTGACTAATGAGCTTTAAAAAATATTATTAATGCCTGGATGTATATAATTTAATGTGTTTCAATCCATTACAGTCATTTTTATTATTTTTCTTTGAGACAAGGTCTCACTCTGTTGCCTGGGCTAGATACAGTACAGTGATGTCATCATAGCTCACTGTAACCTCAAACTCCTGGGCTCAAGTGAGCCTCCTAAAGAACTGGGACTGTAAGTGCATGCTATCACACCCAGCTAATTTTTCTAATTTTTGTAGGGTTGGGGGTCTCGCTGTGTTCCTCAGGCTGGTCTTGAACTCTTGGCCTCCCAGCCTATAGAGTTGTGTTAATATTTCACACCTGGATCAACTACTCCCCATTTTCTATGTCCTGTGCTTATGCCAAAAAAATGCTTTACTAATAGAGGGACTAGGTGACGGATAGAGGTAAATACCAATATAAATTCAGGATGCTTTTCAAAATTATCAGTTCTTAAGATATTAATTTCTGGTACATTTTCTTAAATTATTGTACTGATATAAATTGATGTTAAAATATAAAGGCTGGGTGTGGTGGCTCACACTTGTAACTGAGGTGGGAGGCTCGCTTGAGCCAGGTATATAGAGGTGTTTGTAATTATAGACAGTTATGGTTTGGTTGGTTCTTTCTTTTACAGGATTTTAAAATGATAAATAAAGAATTAACACCAACCAAATTTGTGGAGGTAATGGCAGAGGATAGTCCGTTCATGTCTGATGGCATTGACAGCAACTTTGAACTTGAGGTTTGTACAGAGTCCTCAAATGGTACAGATTCGATTTGCCAATGAAAATAATCTGAACTCAGATTCATAAAACTATATATTCTTGATTGCATTAGAAAGTAGAGGTTACTGTTAAAAAGAAGGATGTTTCAGATGTCAGGAAGTAATGATGAATAAGAAATGAACACCCCCATGACTCGTCCACCCCCAGGTGTGTCACGGTGAATGAGACCCTCTGTGTTTTCTTGTATTTCAGTTGGTTTTCCTGGAATTCTTTGAAGCCCTCTTAAGCTTCGCACTCATCTGTGTTACTGACCAAATGACCAAATCGTTTATGAATGTTCCAAATGATGATTTGTCTGGAAACAAATATTCGAATGTTTATACAGCAGCAAATCAGGTAACAAATATCTTAGAATTTACAGAGCAAGAAATGGTTTTATTCTTGAATGGTTATGATATCATCAAAACTATCTTGGGCTTTTGTAACCTTCCAGGAAGTAATTTAAAACTTAAGAAATAATTTGTCATTTCACATTTTGAAAGGGAATGTACTGGTGTTTTTTCAAGTTAGGGAAAATGTGTTTTGTGGCCATGGCCCAGGAAGTAGAGTCCTGGCCACAGCAGTAGAGATACCATGATGAAGGCAGGGGTCTAGGTGGACCACTACACCAGATTAGATAACCCGAGGTATTTTATTACGAAATGTTTTCTGTATCTAGCATTTGTGAGAGTGGAAAGCCTGTCCCAGAGCAAATTTCTCAAGGAACAGTTTTGGAATGCACACGAGATGCTAAACAAGTCCCCGAGGACAGGGCTTGCTCACAAGGATGGACGCTCCAGGCTTCACTGTGAGACCCTGGCAGAGCAGGGATGCTGTTGGCAATTTATGAAGGATCCAGCCACTGGGTCGAATTGAGACAAATCAACTTTTGGTGGGGGTTTCAGTTTGGTGGGCTCCAAGGATTTCTGGTTTTTGAGACGTGCACTTGGAGCCACAAGGGAGAGTCTTGGGGGCCTAGTGAGCCCCACTGCTGGGGACCTCTTCAAAGCTGTGCATGTGAGCAACTTTCTCACTGTTGTCCAAGGGGCATCTCTTACTGCAGATACCGTGGATATGCCTTGGATTCCCTGTGGGGAAGCCAGGGACTTCCTGTTCAGTCCCAGCACCTCACTGCCCACCCCACCAGCCTGATATGCCTCCTCTAGGTTGAGGAAATGACTGATGGCTTCTCCATGTCACCTGGGAGCCTGGCTATGGGCCACAGGCTGGGTCTGGGGCTCTGCTCTGAGGGAAATGAATCATCCGTGAGTTCATGGATGGCGTCACCGTGGGTTTCAATGACAGGAGTGTGAATGTGCTGGTCCCAGGAACATCCTCAGAAACTGTCCAGGTTTACTCTTGCTCTTTCACATGGCATTCTGGTGGCTTCTGTGTTCTTTTTGTAGCCTGTAATAGTAATTTGGTCCAAGGGTCAGTTCCTGTCATCTTGCGTTGGAAAATGGATGCTCATGTCATGCTCCAAGTGGACCACTGCTCCCTTCTGGCCAGTTTTTTTTTGGTGTAGTATTTAGAGTTCGCAGAGATGCTCAGCTCACAGCAATTTCACATATTCCAGTGATCCGGGGAAATAAAGGTGGAAGGATTTTTTCCAGAGAGGCAAGAGCTGGATGGAGGAGGAGAGCACCCGGGGACATGCAGAAGGGTCCTCGAGTTGTCAGCTGCATGCACTGACGTGTGCACGCTCGTGAGAGAACCACTGGAGGCAAGAAAAGACCCACCGGAAAGAAGTGGAATAATCCTTAGGACTCGCACAGGGCTGGGACTAGTTTACATTCCCAAGGGCCGGAATGGAGAATCCTTACAGTGAGTAACGGGCATCGGGGCGAGCACTGGCAGGGCACTGCTGCAGCACGCAGGTCCTAGGGCAAAGGCTGCTCTGGGTCCCCTGACAACGCTTAAAAAGCAAGACTCGAAAGGATCAAACTATTTCCAAGTAACTTAGAACAAAGCAAAAAAAAAAAAAAATATTTAAAGGAATGCTAAACATTTGCAGCACTCAACAATGTCAAATTCAAAATTACAGCATCTAATGATAACAGCAGGCATGTAAGGAAGCAGCAAGTCTGACCTGTAATGAGAAGACGGGGTCGGCAAAAGCACACCCAGAAGCGACACAAATACTAGAACTCTAGGACAAGTACGTTCAAGGACGCAGAGGAAAGCACGAACATGCTAGGGAGAGCCGTTACTGATGAAAATCACTCTGGATGGAATAAACAACAGATTAGACTCCACAAAGGAAAAGATGAAACTTTGAAGACACAGCAGTAGAAACTAAAGCACACAGGAAAAAAAACGCTGGGAAAAAATAATCAGTATCCGCAGGCTGTGACACTTTAAGCAGCCCTAATATATGTGTGTAATTCACATCCCAGAAGAGAGGAAACAAAATTATTTGAAGAAATAATGGCTGAAAAATTTCCAAAGTTGATGAAGACTATGGATCCACAGATCCCAGAAGCTCAACAAATCCCAACAGAAGCAATATGAAGAAGACTATATCGAGGAAATTAGAACCAAAATTGCTCTAAACTAGTCATAAGGAGAAGATCTTACAAGCAAGCAGCCAGAGGTAAAAGACACGTAATGCACAGAGGTACAGAGAGGCACAGAGACGGGAATGACAACAGACTTCTCGTTCTAGTGGAAGAACATCTTGAAAGTGCTCAAAGAAAAAAAAAAAAAATCCTGTCTGCCTAGAATTTTTGCCTTTCAAAAGTAAAGGTGAAGAGAGAGAATTCTGGAGGGATGGCAGCCTGAAGCACCAGGAGTCTGGCTCCCCACCTAGGCAACAGTCACACTGGCAGAATCTGTCTTGTGTAAGTCTTTGGAACTTTGGAGTTTGTTGGAGGCTTGTAACTTCCAGGGGGAAGCCTCAGAGGTCAATTGTGGTTAATTTTGGTCAACTTCAGCTCCTAGCAGCTACACACCCCACACCCTCAGCACTGTGTCGGGCAGCTGTGCACCTGTCCCTGGGGCAGCCTGCAGGCTGTTTGTGGGGGCCAGGATAGGCACCAGGGACCTTGCCCTCCAAATATTTGGACCTGTGTTCTGATTGCTGGTTTTCTGCTTCTGATCACAGAGCTGCAGACACAGAGCAGGCAGCCATCGTTGTACCCACTGTGTTTGCAAGCTCCTCTCCCCGACTCGAGTGACTTCCAGGGGATTTAAAGGGCCAGAATTCACCCCCCCCCTTCATTTTTTCATTTTTTTCCCCTTTGGGAGCCAGACATTGAAGTCTAAGACTTTCAAAAGCAACTACCCTTAGGGGGGAAGTTAGGAAGTCACTGTATGCCCAGAGAAAGGTGAGGCTTGTAAAAGACCTGAGAAGATCTTAAGTTTACACCTCAGGCTGATCCTTGGCATAGAGATAGCCTATGTTCACTCAATTAATTGTTATAAAAAAATCTGATTCCCAGAGTTACCACATTATTAGATTCATTTCGCCAAAAAGCAGAAGGCCTATAAAGAAACAGGGACATGTGCTCCATTCAAAGGAAAAGGTAAACCAACAGAAACTGTCCCTGAGAAAGACCAGACAGCAGACCTGTAGGACAAAGACTTTAAAACAACTGCTTTAAAGATGCACAAAGTTGGCCAGGCATGGTGGCTCACGCCTGTAATCCTAAAACTCTGGGAGGCCGAGGTGGGTGGATCGCTCGAGGTCAGGAGTTCGAGACCAGCCTGAGCAAGAGCGAGACCCCCATCTCTACTGAAAATAGAAAGAAATTATCTGGACAACTAAAGATATATACAGAAAAAATTAGCTGGGCATGGTGGCACATGCCTGTAGTCCCAGCAACTTGGGAGGCTGAGGCAGGAGGATTGCTTGAGCCCAGGAGTTTGAGGTTGCTGTCAGCTAGGCTGACGCCACGGCACTCTAGCCTGGGCAACAGACTGAGACTCTGTCTCAAAAAAAAAAAAAAAAAAAAAAAAAAAAATGCACAAAGTTCTAAAGAAAGGTGTAGAGAAAGTCAAGAAAATGATATATGAACAAAGTACAAATATCAACAAAGACATGGAATACCTATAAAGAAAAAAATTCTTGAGCTGGAAAGTATAACAATAAAGGAAAAATTCACTTGCAGGATTCAAAGGCAGACTTGAGCAGGCTGAGGAAGGAATTGGGGAACTTGAAGACAGGGCAATTGAAATTATTGAGTCTGAGGAACAGAAAGAAAAAAGACTGAAGAGTGAACAGAGCCTAAAGGATGCACCATCAAGTGGACCCACATAAGGATTGTGGGAGTTCCAGGGAAATACAAATAAAAACCACTTCACGCCCAGTAGGTTGACTGCTCTCAAAAGGATATGGAGAAATTGGAACCCTTGTGCACAGTTGGTGGAAATGTAAAATGGCACAACCACTGTGAAAAATGGCAATTCACTTCTGGGTATCTACCCAAAAGAACTGAAAGCTGGGTCTCGAAGGGGTGTTTGCACACCCGTGCTCCCAGCAGCACTACTCACAATGTCTACAGTGTGGAAGCAAGACAAATGTCCATCGACGGATGGATGGATAAGCAAAAATGTGGTTTATCCATACAATGGACTATTATTCAGCCTTAAAAAGGAAGGAATTCTGACATATCCTGCAAGATAGATGAGTCTAAGACATTACTCTAAGTGAAATAAGCCCGTCACAAAAGGGCAAACATTATAAGATTCTACTTATATGAGGTACCTAGTGTTGTCAACCTCAGAGACAGAAAATGTGGAATGATAGTTGCCAGGGGCTGAGGGGAGGTGGAAATGGGGAGTTATTATTTGATAGGTAGAGTTTCGGTTCCGCAAGACGAAAAGAGCTCTGCAGATGGACGGTGGTGATGGTTGCACAACAATACGAATGTGCTTAGTGCCACTCAACCGTGCACTTAAAAATGGTTTAGATGGTGATTTTTGTTATGTATATTTTACCATAATTAGAGAATTAAAAAAGTGAAGGGAAATAAAGACTCCTCAGACATACAAATGCTGAAAGAATTCATTACCAGAAGACCAGCCACTAAAGAAAGGTTAAAGTAAGTCCTTCAAGCAAAAGGAAAATGTTATCAGACAGAAATCTAGATCTATACAAAGGCAAAGACAACTGGAAATAGTAACTTTGTAAATAAATACAATTTTTTCTTTGTTTTGAAATCTCTCGAGAATTGTTTAAAGCGACGATAATAACAGTGTTTGTGAGGTTTATAACATAAGTACGACAACCATAGTGCAAAGACTAAGAGAGGAGAAATGGGCGTTTAGCATTTTAAGATTCTTATGCTAGATGTGATGTGGTATAATATCACCCGAAGGTAGACGGTGCTGAGTCAAAGAAGTATACTATACATGTCGGGAGTAGTGCTGCACGTACCTGTAGTCGAAGCTACTTGGGAGGCTGAGGTGTGAGGATCGCTTGAGCCCTGGAGTTCAAGGCTGCAGTGAGCTGTGATGCACCACTGCTCCAGCCTGGGTGACAGAGTGAGACTCGTCTCTTAAAAACAAAAAGTATACTATAAATCATTAAAATACTAATAAGGTATGATTAAAAACAAAGAGTTATAGTCAATAAGTCAGTAAAGGTGATAAAGTAGAATTATAAAAAATGCTAAATTAATCCAAAAGAAGGAAACAAATTGCAAGCAAACAGCAACACGGTAGATAATTGCTTTAAATGTAAATGACCTACACAACCCAAATAAAAAGCATAGATTGTCATATCAATTAAAAAGTCAAAATCTACACACTGTCTACAGTAAAACCATTTCAAGTATAAAGACACAAGAGGTAAAAGTATGGAAAACACACTATTCAGTGAAAGCTTAGGTGGCTACATCAATATCGAGCAAATTAGATTTCAGATTAAAGGGTATTACCAAGGACAGAGTGTCACGTCATAGTGACAAAGGGGTCAGGGAAGTAAAAGGACATAATAATCCCAAAGGGGTATGTATACTATAGCAGAGCTTCAAAGTACATGTGAAAACTGACAGAATAAAAAGAGAAAATAGACCAATCTACGATGATAGATTCAGCCCTGCTCTTAATAATCAGCAGCATATAGAAGCTTTGAATAACACTACTGACCAACTTGGTCTAAATGCCAACAGCAGCAGAACCCATGCTCTTTTCCAGTGTACATGAAACATTTACCAAGACACATTATACCCTGAGTCATAAAACAAGTCCAGTAGTCAAAGTCTGCAGACAGCCCACCGAGATAAGCAGATCATTATCATATCCATACAATGGAGTATGACTATACAAGACAATAACTCATGCTACCTGCAGCAACATGGATGAACCACAAAATAATTATGAAAGAATCCAGGCAGAAAGGGTATATAATGTACTATGTGATTCCATTTATATAAAATTCTAGAAAGTGCAAAGTAATCTGTAGTGATGGGAAGCAAATCGGTGTTTGCCTGGCAATAGGGGAGAAGGATGGATTTCGAGGGGTGCAAGGAAACTTGGGGGTGGTGGACAGGTTCACTGTCGTGACCAAAGGTGATGGTCTCACAGGTGTAGACGTGTCAGAACTCATCAAATAGTATCCTACATGTGTAGTTTATTATATATCAGTTATACCTCATTAAAATCATGTATGTGTATATATGTACACACACACACACACACACACACACACACACACACACATATATATCCTTATGGAAACCAGAAATCCTTTGATGTGTTTGTCTCTGCTTAGGGCACCCAGAACCGGAGTCCAAGTGCAGTTACAAGCCACGAATCTGATCGCGGTGGCAGTGCCAAGTCATCTTCCAGCAAGTTGGGACTCTTGCCTGATATTAACAAAAGAAAGAAATCAGAGGTTTGTATTTACAGCTAACCATGTGACAGTTGTGGTGTCGCCCACGACTGAGTGCCGACTATGTGGACCTGGCCAGGAACCAAAGGCCCATTCCCTTACCGATTTTTAGTGAAAAAGGGAGAGGACAGCAAGCAAATGATAGTAGCAGCTAACATTATGGGGTGTTTACCAGGTGCCAGGCAGTTCCTAGGTATTAGCTCATCGAACGCCCCCCAGCAACCTTCAGGTACGTTTGCTATCTCTAGGAGGGGAGTGAGACACAGAAAGGTTAAGAAACTTGCCCGTGGTCACAGAACCAGTAAGCAGTGGAGCTGGGGGTTTGTACCCAGGCAGTTTGACTCCAGAGTTTGCACCTGTTACCACAAGCTGCACTTCACACTTACGAGGTCTACGTGCTGGAAGGGCATCTGGCCGAGGTGGGGCCCTGGCTTTTACTTTGGGTGGGACAGGAGCTCTCTGAGCAGAGGCGTCAGTAGGCTCTCTGTGGTGTCGCTGTTGACAAACCAGTGAGGTAGCTCTTGGCACCATCCCGGCTGGAGGTGACGGTGTCTTGGACTAAGGTGGGCTCTGGTCCAAGGTGTTCTGAAGGGTGTGGGGTCTGCAAGGGAAAGAGAAGGCAAAGATGATTCTAAGGTTTTGGGCCTGAGCAATTAGAACAGAGCTGCCATTTATTATGGGAAGACTGGGACAGTTTTGGGGGCAAAACTAAGGAGTTGATCTTGGACATGTGAGGCTTAAGGTGCGTGATTAGAGCGGTGACAGTGAGTGGTGTGTGGCTGGAGACAAGACTGGAGACAAGAGTTCAAGGACAAACTCTGGCTGGAGGTAGAAGCGTGGGAGTTCAGGCACAAGCGTACGTGAATTTAAGCACAGTTAATTCTACACAATAAATCCTTTCCCAACAGACCCAGGGGATGTGTTTCAGGTCTTTGAGGTTTTGAGGGGAAGCCTTTCAGTACATGTAATAACTCTGTTATTAATTTAATAGTATAAATATTAGTATTTTATGTAAGTTAAAAAGCTAAATTAGCTCAAAGAGAATGTCCTCATGAATAATTTTCTAATTATTTACAATGTAAAAATTTAAACTAGTTTTAGTCCATAATGATGCAGAAGTAATATTTTACTTTCTGATTTTTTTTTTTTTAATGTAAAACCCAAGCTCAAGAAGTCTCTAAGTGAGGAGAAAGTTTCCAAAATGAGTTTTAAATCTGCAGCAAAAGGGCTAACCTTTTTCCTACTTCAAAACGGTGAGTATTTTAGCTATAAAACTTTAATATTTATAAACTGTTGCTTATAAATTATATAAAATCCATAAAAATTTACAACCATCTTTTTTTAATACAATGAGGCTCCTACAGCTGCTTCTAACTCTTCCCCTTGGCTTGACGGAGTTCACTGTCACAGCGGCACCGTACAGCGCCGAGGCTGGCCCAGGACAGCTGGACCTGCCCCCGGCCCTGCACGCCCCTCCCTCAGAGTCTGAGGACGCCCGGTACATATTTTCTTTACAGTCGACTTTTCTCTCTTAAGAGTCTCATTCTCTTTGGTTTTTAAAGGTGCTCAAATGAAAAACAACAACAAACAAACCTTTGTTCAATCCCTCATCCTCCTCTTGTTATCCTTTCTCCTTGTTCCTAGGAGAGTGTCTCTAGCGCTCTCTGCCTGCTGGCGGCACGTCCCCCCTCCCGGGTGATGCCCCACTGTGCGCCTGGCCTCCCGCCCTCACGCAGTGGGAGCCTTCCTCCACCTCGCTGACCCTCCCAGCGGCACCTGGCCTCGCTTCTGTGCCACAGCGGGCTCCTGGTGTTCCTGCTTTTCTCATTGCGCCTCTCTGTGGTGGGCCACCCACTGGCTGGTGGGTCCCTGTGGGCTGTGTGTCCTGGGCCCTCGTCCTGCCTCGCCCCTGCATCCGCCCCATGGTGACTGTCGTTTCCCATGACCTCCTCCCTCTCTAATGGGTCATCCCCACCCGCGTGCACATGTGCACACACCCACCCCCTTACTGGACGCTCCAGTGTGTCCAATAAGGAAAATCGTCCTTTCATCTCACATGCCCCCTAGCGTCCTTTCTCTCTCTGTTCCCTTCGCTGACCGGCGCCTGGAAAAGCCACACATGCACGTCTTCTCCAGCTGCTCTCCCGTTTGTCCCTCGGCTTGCTCCGCCTGGCGCTTGTCCTCACTGCACCACCGACTGTCCTTCCTCATCGGCAGTGACCTCCGTGACGTCACATGAACTGACCTCTCAGTAGGAATGAAAACTCTCAGCTTCTCGAAATACTCTTCTCACTCGGCTCCTGTGCCCCCTCACTGTCCTGGTTTCTTCTCCCTCTCGTACGAATCTGCAAGGCTGTGTCACTTTGCTCCTGTGTTCAGCGTCCTAGCAGAGAACCACATTTCCTGAGCACTTTCCCAAAGTGCCATAATCAAGACATACAGTTTCTATAACAGAGAATTAAAAATGGAACCCCAATTAATATACTTTACTGTTGATATTATTGGCTGATATTCCCCGTTCTAGCTATACCTTGATTTTGCCTGGATCTTGCTGGTCACTCCTTTACCCCTGGCTGAGTGCCACCTGTGGCTGGTTCCCTTGGCCCATGTGGCATCTTCTCTCAAAGTCCCACTTCATCTGATTACTACGTGCCGTGGCTGTGGCTGTGACTTACCGTCCTCCGGCTGGCAGGTGTCTCATTGAGAGTTCATTGATGAACATAGTAGGAAGTAATCGTTCTTCATATTTGGTCTTGCTCTGACCTTAATTAGAGTCCTGGATTGTATATATTTCAATTCTCTGAATTTTAAAATCTGCCAAGTGACTAGAAGATCAGAATTACGGAAAGGAGGGGAAAAAATGATGGTAGTTTGAAAGAGTTAGAGATTACTTAGCCTAGACAAGAAGATAAAGAGGGCTAATCACTGGGAAATTATTTTTGTGACAGTAACCAGCTGTCTAGCTCTCTAGGAGAGAGGATCCACTCAGCACCTAGCTATCCTTGTTTTAAAAGCATTTCAGACTTTTATTTATTCAAAGACAGATATTGTCAAATATTTTGTCCCAGAGATCTGAACAGTTTAGTTGTGGCCCTGTGAAGGATGGCACAAAGAAGTCTCTCCTACGATTCTTGTCATTTCTCTGTCTACCCTGCCTGTAGCAATCCCATTCACCTCAGTGAAGGCTGCAAGGAGCTGTCTTTTAGGTTTTCTGATAACTTCTTTTTTTTTTTTTTTTTTTTGTTGTTGAGACAGAGTCTCACTTTGTTGCCCAGGCTAGAGTGAGTGCCGTGGCATCAGCTTAGCTCACAGCAACCTCAGACTCCTCGGCTTAAGCGATCCTCCTGTCTCAGCCTCCCGAGTAGCTGGGACTACAGGCATGCGCCACTATGCCCGGCTAATTTTTTCTATATAGATTTTTAGTTGTCCATATAATGTCTTTCCATTTTTAGTAGAGACGGGGTCTCGCTCAGGCTGGTCTCGAACTCCTGACCTTGAGCAATCCACCCGCCTCGGCCTCCCAGAGTGCTAGGATTACAGGCGTGAGCCACCGCGCCCGGCCTCTGATAACTTCTTATATATTTAACACACCTAAGGACATCATAAAATGATCAACAAAGCTAATTTGGAAGGCCTTAATTTCAAAATGAGTAATATGAAAAATGATTTATTTTGGCAAAAGAATATATTAAGTGATTCTTAAACCACAAAGTAATTCCATAAACAAAAAATTTATTAATGTGTAGCCCGAGGTGTGACAAATGATGCAAACTCAGGGCCTGGAACAAATGTGGAAACAGTATCAAAATTTGAAGCCAAAGACAATAGCGGATTACAACACATCGATAAAGAAGACAACGACACTCCAGGTATGTTGATTTTAAAATATCATCCAGGCACTTGGGAATTAAAAGCAAAAACAAAACAAGCAAAACCAAAAAGTCTCACCAAACATGAAGTCCTCTATTCTTCTAAATACTTAGAGAAGATCAAATTGCATTTCTAAGAATACTTAGAAGGTTGAAATAGCTTAAACATTACCTATAAGATATGGTCCAAACTATAACCAGAGAAAATTCATAGTATTGTTTTCATTATTAAACAAGAAAATAAAATAACCTAGACATTCAGCCCCAAAAGGTAGAAAGGAGGAATAACAAAACACAAGGAAAGCAGAAGGAAGGCATTAATAAAATCAGCTCACAAGGTTTCCATCAAAGGCCAGAAGTGGCAGCTCACACCTGTAACCAGGAGTTTGAAACAAGCCTGGGCAACAAGCCTGTCTCTACAAAAAAAAAAAAAAAAATAGAAAAATCAGTCAGGCATGGTGGTGCATGCCCGTAGTCTCAGCTACTCAAGAGGCTGAGGCAGAAAGATCACTTGAGCCCAAGAGTTTGAGGCTGCAGTGAGCTATGATGATACCACTGCACTCTAGCCTGGGAAACAGAGTCAGTCTCCCTCTCAAAGAAACAAAAATAAAGTATCTATCAGAAAACAAGAATTGTAAGACTGTCACTCCAAAAGCTGGTTCATTAAGAAAAATAGACATTCTTGATCTCTCTCTTCCCCCCCTTGCCTCCTCCTAAAAAAAAAGAAAAGAAAGAAAAAGACATCCTTAACAATAGATGTAATCTGAATAAAAGTGGTAAAACACATATGCCAAGTAGGAAGGAAAAAGTCGATATCCCCAGGTAAGATTTTTAAAATTATAGCAAGAGAATGCTATACACAACCCTAAGCTAATAAATTTGGAATTCTGTGATTTTCTAGGAAGATATTAATAACAAAACCAGACTCAAGAAAATGTTGAAAACCTAAATAATCATGGAGAAAAAATGGTCGAAATTTATCCCCCAAATTTAATTTTTATGAGCCAGTATTTTCAAAATTTTAAGAAAGCAGTAATATAAGAATTATAAAATCAAAAGCCATTCAGTTCATTTAACAAAGTTAGCATAACCGAGATATGAAAACTTAAGATAAAAAACAAAAATAATAGGCCACTGTTCTCAACTATTGTAGGAAAGAGAGGGTGACATGGAAACCACCTAGAGCGGGGATCCTGGGAAGATGGGAGTGGCATTTGTATAGTTTTTTCATCTCTCTAGATCCCCACACGAAGACAGCACAATTAGAATAGCAAAACCAAGAAACCCTAAGCTGCATACGGTTGTATATACAACCATATTTTGTGACAAGGTATCACCACAAAAGCCAACATACGAGTAGACAGTGACAAATCACTAACTACAAAACCTGCATGGCACGAGAATGTAAACAGAATGCAAGAGAAAGTAACAGATATAAAAGAGAGAAGCAATTAGGGTATCTGCTGGGCAAGCACAGCAGGCCGAGCTGAGAAAGAGCCCCTGACACAGGGAAGGGTGGAGCACAGGGCAGAGTGAGGTCTGAAGGGGGGAGGCAGCTGGGCCCTGGGGACTCTCGCAACTCAAAAACCAAAGCCCCTTCCAGGAAAAGCCAATGCTGAGGAGAAAGTGTGAGGAGCAGAACTCACACTGCGAAGGCTGGGGCGGTGGGGCAGAGGAGGTCCAGGTGGAAAGGGACAGGCCGGGGCGGTGGGGCAAAGGAGGTCCGGGTGGAAAGGGACAGGCTGGGGCGGTGGGGCAGAGGAGGTGCGGGTGGAAAGGGACAGGCTGGGGCGGTGGGGCAGAGGAGGTCCGGGTGGAAAGGGATGGGGAAGTAGCTGCAAAAGGTCTGCAAGCACGGGGCCCCCTTTTTCCTTTTGTGAAAAGAACAGGAGTTCTAGAACCATGAGGTAGAAAAAATTGTCATGATTCACTCACCCATACTCTAAAAATTCAAGAAAACCACTTTTCTGTAAAAACAAATAGGTTTGTGGTCAAATCCGAAACAAAATTATAACATTATAAGAAAAAATAAGAAGAAGAATGGATGGTGAAAGCATAAAAACAAGAAAGGCCCATAAAACAGATGAAAACTGTCACCTGATTCAGTATCCCCTTAATCTGAAATGTTTTGGATTTCAAATTTTTTTGGACTTTGAAATATTTGTATTATACATTCTGGTTGAGCATCTCTAATCCAAAAAATGTGAAATCTGAAATGATCCAATGAGCATCATGTCAGCACTTAAAACTTCAGATTTTGGAGCATTTTGGGTTTCAGATTTTCAGATTAGGGATGCTCAACATGTGTTGCAAAATGAGCTAAAAGAAATGGAGAATGTGGTAGAAGAGATGACAGGACAACATAAATCAAAATTAGACAACCTCAGCTGAGAGCATAGAACTCAGGAAAAAATTAGAAATCAAAAAAAAGCTTCAAAAATAAAGACCAAACTAGAAGAAGAAAAAGTGAATAAATAAAAAGGGACTGCCTTAAGAGAAACAGAAAATGAAAAGGAGAATTCAAAAGTCAAAAAGACATGAAGTGATAAAAAGGATTCAAGAGGAAATAACAGATATACAAGATTCCTAACACAATAGGAGTCCCCTTAAAAGAACACTAAAGCGGTGGAACAGAACAAACACTAAAATCTATACTTCAATGACATTTTCCTAGGATAAAAAGACTTAGGAAAGATTTCAAAGGACATCTGTAAACCTGAGGAAACTGACCCAGAACTACCAACACCAAGACAAATCCTAATAAAACTGCCAGGGAATGAGAGAGGGAAGGAGGGAGGGGAAACGGTAGGGTGTCCAGGCAAAAAGACCAAGTCAGTCATAAAGGAAATAAAATCAGGTTGTCATCAGACATTTTTTTCTTTGACAACAATGCTTTAAGCCAGAAAACAGCAGAGTTTAAGTTCCTCAAAGAGAGAAAGTATGAGCTAGAGTTTTTATATTTAGCCTTCAGACAGGAAGGCTATAGATGAACTATTAAGGCCATTCATGAACCCAAGGAGTATTGGCCTTTCAGACAGCACAACCAAGTGACCGTAATAAATTTGGCTATGGGGATTGTGGCGAGCATTTGATACATTCCCTCTCACCTCATGAAAGAGGTCTTCCCTGACCATCCTGTGACAGTAGCACTCTACCCTGCCATCTGCCCCCTTACCCTGCCCTTGGTTTTGTTCTTTGCAGTGTCACTACCTGAAACCTTTGGACCTCCCCCATCCTGGGATAGAAGTGTCCCGAGAGCAGAGACTCGGTTCTAATCACTGCTATTTACTATATCCCTGGAGCCTAAGCAATGCTAAGCATCATTCTAGGGACTCAATAAATATTCTTCGAGTGACAGGATTAACAAATGAAGGGTCTCATTATCTACCTAGAAAAATGTAAGAGTATTAACTGAAAAGCCATTAGAAATCAGAGTTAAATGAGATAGCTTGTTTACAAAATAGAAGTATTAATCAAAAAACCCTAATATACTAGCTTTCCCATATACTTATAAATAGTTAGAAAATATGGAGAGAGTAGAGAAAATATTAAGAGGAAAGAAGTTCCAAGTTGGTGATAACAAAGTATATAGGAATAAAAAGGAAAAGAATTTGTGGGATTTACGAAGTAACAAAATAAGTAACAAAAACAAAAATAGACAAATGGGATTCTATCAAACAATATAAAGCTGCACAGCAAAGGAGACAACTGAGTGAAGAGGCAGCCGGGCGCGGTGGCTCACGCCTGTAATCCCAGCACTCTGGGAGCCAGAGGTGGGAGGATCACTTGAGCTCAGGAGTTCAAGACCAGCCTTGAGCAAGAGGGAGATCCCGTCTCTACCAAAAATAGAAAAATTAGCCCAGTGCAGTGGCTGTGCAAGACCCTTGACAGGCCGGGGCCAGCAATCCCAGTGGTTTCATGACTCCCCACCTCACACCTCCACGCACAACACCCACCCAAGCCTCAGGCCTGCCACAGGCTATCCTGATGTTCTGGAATCTGAGAGTTCATTGTAGGACACACACACACACACACACACACACACACACGAAGGTTTCCTTTAGCCTCTGTAAAATCTGGCAGTGGCATCAAGGTCCTGGAATGGGAGGTGAGGCTAGAGGGGTGGGTTGTTCACAAAATCCCACCTTTCCACAGTATTTGTCCCAATGCCTCTCCCCGCACCTCCTCCATACGGCAGCATAGCCCAAGCTAAAGACAGTGTCTACTTACCTTCTTATTCAATTCAGAGTTTAAATTTATTATTTCTAAAATAAGAACTGCCTTTAAAAACAGTGTAAGAGGGTTTTTTTTCTTCCCCTGAAACATGGAAAATTAAAATTTCAGAAAACCAAAATACTTAAGCTATTTAGGACAAAACAGTTACCAGGAGACTCACAGGGAATGTTGACAGTCCTAGCCACGGTCTACAGAGCACCTGCCTTGTTACAGGTTGTCCCTGAAGCAGTTTCCTAACCCTCCCGACCCTGGGAAGCCTGCATCACCCTCACCCCACCTCGCAGGGGAACAGGACCCTCAGCTCACCGCAGGGAGGGGCAGAACCAGAACACGCACACAGACTCCAAATTTATGGCAGGATTGTGTGAATGCTCATCTTGATTAAATTTTCTTCCAGAGAAATGTGAAAAACCCAGGGATGAGCAAAAGGAAAAACTCAATATGTGGGTCAATAACATGTATGTCTTTTTCGTGAACACACTCTTTAACGCCCATAAGCATGAAGAGACTCTGAAGGAGAAAATAAAGGAAAACAGGCTGCGTAATGCGGCAATGGCTCAGCAGAAGAAAATTGAAAACGATGAGCTGGAAGCAAGGTACCTTCATACAATCCCTCCGCTCTGTCTCTCCTTCAAGGGCTGTCGTCTTTCTTGTCTTCTGTAGCTACCCAAGGCTTCAGGACCAAACGCTTTTGTAGGGGCCCACGGAAAACTTCTTTGCCCTCTGAAGGTTCGCTGAAAAATCAACTCACAAAAGGCAGACTAATGACAGACAAGGCAAACAAATGTATTAACATGTACGTGGGGAGAACCCGAGTGGTGACCCAACCCCCAGCGGGGTACAGAGCTGATAAACCAGCTGGAGGTCACAGAAAGAACGGGGCAGACAGACCAGGTTGTAGTGGCATGACCAGTTACGGGAGGGAGACAGGAGGCCTGGCTAGAAAACGCGTCTTGTTATGTAGATGAAACCTCACAGGCAGCTGGTCTCCGAGGACAGGGGTCAGCGTTGATCTCGGATTTCTAAGGTGTCAGACCCTCCTGTCCTCCCTCAATCTAGACAAGGCCCCGCTCGTGCAGATTCTCTGCAGATGCCAATTTCCCCCACACAGACAGCTTCACAGGGCTACTGCTGTTTGTTTTCTTCACAGCCATCTCAAAATATGTCAAATAAATATAATTTGGGGTAAAATATTTTGATTTCGGCCGGGCATGGTGGCTCACGCCTGTAATCATAGCACTCTGGGAGGCCGAGGCGGGTGGATTGTTTGAGCTCAGGAGTTTGAGACCAGCCTGAACAAGTGCGAGACCCTGTCTCTACTAAAAAAACAAAATAGAAAGAAATTAGCTGGCCAACTAAAAATATATACAGAAAAAAATTAGCCGGGCATGGTGGCACATGCCTGTAGTCCCAGCTACTCGGGAGGCTGAGGCAAGAGGATCACTTGAGCCCAGGAGTTTGAGGTTGCTGTCAGCTAGGCTGACGCCACGGCACTCTAGCCAGGGCAACAGAGTGAGACTTTGTTTAAACAAACAAACAAACAAACAAAACATCTGATTTCTTTTACTTTCATTCAAAGTATATAACTTCCTAAGGATGTCTTTGACATAATAAAAAATACATATTTGGTCTCTGCTCCTGGTTCCTGGCAGAGCTTCTAGAGGCTTTGTAACTTCCCGAGTGACTGGGGCGACAGGAGTGTCTTTTGTTCTAAGATTTTGTCTTAGTTCCTGGTGCCTGACACAAGAGCTTCTAAGGCCCCTGGGATCCCTGGAGTGGTAAGACTGTCCTTTAGCATTTGAACCAGATGCCTGGTGGCCAGGCAGGGGCCCTAGATAGCTTCCGACTGGGGCTGGTGGCCAGAGGAACCAACCACGTGATTGGAGGGTTGGAACTTTCACATCCGCCCCTCAGCACCAGGGGAGGGGAGAAGGGCTGGAGGTTGAGCTCAGTCACTAATGGCCAGTGATCTGATCAATCGTGCCGCACAATGGAGCTTCCATAAAACCCTATCAATGGGGTCTGGAGAGTTTCCGGTTGGTTGGTGAACACATCTACACGTGGGAGGGTGGGGCCAGCCCAAACTCCACAGGGACAGAAGCTCCTTGGGACCCTTCCGGACCTTGCCCTGTGTACTTCGTCATCTGGCTGCTCATTTTTATCCTTTATAATAAATTGGTAAATGGAAGTAAAGTGTTTCCTTGAGTTCTGTGAGCCATTCCAGCAACTTACTGAACCTGAGGAGGGGTTGGTGAGCACCCCCAATTTGCAGCTGGTTGGTCAGAGCACAGGATTTGGGACTGGTGTCTGAAATGGGGGTGTCTTATGGGACTGAGACCTTAACTTGTGAAGTCTGTGCAGACTCCAGGTAGACACTGTCAGAATTCAACTGAATTTTAGGGCATCCAGCTGGTGTTCGAGTTGGTTGGTGTGGGGAAAAAAACCTTCACATTCAGCATCAGAAATGTGAGTAGAGGAAGCGTTGTTCCTTTTAGTGTCACACTCCTCACCCAGTGCAGAGGACTTGTGGCTAACTGTGGGTCCGCCTGGCTCCCTAAGTTGGTGATGACAACTGTACCCCAAGGCTCACATGAAAAGGGAATGGGAAGTAGTGGCTGAGAGCACAGGCCACAGATCTAGATGGCCTGGGTTCAAATCCCAGCCCTACCACTTGACACTTGGGTGGCCTTGGGCAGGGTCCCCATCTGTGAGGTGGAGATAATACCTTGATGAGGCTCGGAAAACAGTACCAAAATGAAGGCCTCAGAAACAAAAGTTCTTCTCTGACCCTCCCTTGTCCTCCTGCCTCAGTCCCATTCTTCCCTGGGCCTAGCCACAGAAACCAGAACCCCTCTTCCCCAAGGCGGGTCATAAAAGCTAGAACCCCTTTTCCTGAAAGCCAGCCATAAAGCCCAAAATTATTCTATGTAAAAACCGGCCATAATGTAATTATCTGATCTACCCTGTTTGACTGTAAAATCTCCTATTCCAGAAAGGGCCCTGCCCTGTACCCAGAAGGAAGGATGCTGCTCAGAGAGGCCAAGCAGAATCTAGACAGGCCTTGCTGGTTCCCCACTCGGTCTGTTATTAACAGCACTAGGTCACACCCTATTTGCCCAATCACATTTCTACATGGCTGCCCATACTTTGTTGAACCTAAGCATAAAGATGGACAATTTCCCCTGTGTCTTTGAGTTTTCGTTCTGAAGACTCCCATGTATCTATTTTAAAATAAATTTGCATCCTTTTCCTCCTATTAATCAATCTGCCTCATGTCAGTGATTTTTCAGCAAACCTTTAGGGGGCCAGGGGCCTTTGATCCCTACCTAGGACTGCTGTGAGGATGAAATAAGCTAAAGTTGGCAAAGCGTCTAGGACACGTGGCCTGGGACATGGTGAGCACCAGTACGTGCTGCACACTCACCTTCTGAGGGTCACGGCTGAGGCTCAGTCCTGCAGGGTCACGGCAGTCCAAGTGCAGACACCCGCCCTCCGTAAGGTACCTTTCAGCCTACTGAAGAAAGTGAAAGAATACATGAGGTATTTTAAAAGGCCACTTACTTCTTAGGGCTGATAGCTGAGAAAAATAAAAAATAAAAAAATAAAAGGCCACTTACTAGCTACTAAGTTGGTTCACAAATCACTTTGGACATATGAAAAGTTTATTTTGGACTGTCTAGATAAGGCATCACTTATTTCAGGCAAAGCGAAGACCATGCAGTTCTGTTCACAAACACGACTGATAACACAGATATGGGCTACCGTACGCGATACGCAGCACAAAAACCAGTCTTGCAATTTCAAAGGAAAAAAGTTCCCTTCTGTGTTTGCTTTTAGGCTGAATATCTTAAGAGAGGAAGAGGCCAAAAGACAAGACTTCGAGGTGGACATCACTGTGATCAAGGAGCCAGTGGACGCCCCATCCTCTAGTATCACACTGAGCCCCCCTAAAGAGGACACAGCCATGTCCCCCGGCAAATCCGTCACGAGCAAGAAAAAGAAAAAGTAAAGGGCTGCTAGTGCCATGAATGAGCCACGAGAACATGCACGTGTAAAGGAGCTCAGAACTGCAGGGATTGTAACATTTCCTGAACAATAAAATTGTTTGCATTTTACTTATTATCTTAGTGTTTTGAAATATTCCTGCCTTGGCCCACTGCATCTCAGCTTCCCTATATGGCTGGATCCCTGAAATGCCTGCATTTTAAAAAAAGGAGTTCAATGAAAATACATGTATATACATATTAAATGAATATATATTAAATATGTGTCTTAAAAAAATAGAGTACTGGCTGGGCATGTTGGCTCATGCCTGTAATCCCAGCACTTTCAGAGGCCAAGGCAGGAGGATCCCTCGAGCTCAGGAGTTCAAGACTAGCCTGGGTAACGTGGTGAGACCTTGTTTCCACAAAAAATTAAAAAAAAAAAACTAGCTGGATTTGGTGGCACCTGTAGTCCCAGCTACTCAGGAGGCTGAGGCAGGAGGATCCCTGCACCCAGGAGTTGGAGGCTCCAGCGAGTCATCTGTGATTGTGCCACTGTACTCCAGCCTGGGTGACAGAGCAAGACCCTGTCTCTAAAAAATAAAAAAAAAAAAATTAAAAAATAGAGTAGTGGTAATTAAGAATCTGACAAAACATCAGAAGTGGGGAGTGGATAAAGTTATTGACACATTTCTTCAGACCGCCTCCACCCCAGCTGGTGCCTTCTTTGCCCTCGTAATGACCCTGTGTCCCCCGCATGTCACCTCTGTCCCGGTCCTTCTCCGCAAACACCCACAGCACTCTCCTTCGCATGTGCGAAGTGCCAGACAGTAACTCTAGGCGACAGCAAGGTGAGGAGCAGGCCCTCGGTGGGTACTGGAAGGAGCACGTTTAGTCTTTGTGAGAAAATTTTATGGTTAGTAATTTGAGTTAAAACTTAAGGGTAACCACCAAAAGAATAAAAATACAATCTGAAGCTTCCAAACTAGTAGAAAGAAGACAGGAAACCATCGATACAACATAAAGCTGAGGAAAAGGAAAACAACAAAGATGATAAACAGGACACACAAACGGTGGCAGGAAAGAGTACAAATCTACCCACAACCAGCAGTGTAAACAGATTAAACTCACTCGTCCATCCCTCTCCCCCAAAAAACCCCCAAACCCAGAGATTAGATTGGATTAAAAAAAATAAAAAATTCACCTCAGTGTTACCCTTTGCAAAGGAAATATCTTCAAACAAAATAACATGGAAAGGATGAAAATAAAGATACGCAAAAAGATGTCGCAGGCAAATCTAATCAAGATGACTGGAGTAGAAAGCAGGATTAAAGCCAAAACAGAATGTAAGTCAAACAGTCACATCATAAAGGTAAAAATAAAGATCACGGTAAAATGACCAACAACTGAAAACAAGCATTACTTATATACACCTTCCTGTCAGCCTTGCAAAAACTGACAGAATTCCAAGGAAGAAAATTACAATCGTGATGGACGAAACAGCAGGAAGACAAAAAATTAGCAAAGGTATAATTTAAGCAATTAAACTACAAAGTTTGAACTATACATATAGCTAGTAACTAGAATGCGACGGAGAATAAATACTGACAAAAACACTGACCACATTTTAGGTGTAAAAGTACAACTTCAAATGATACACTATAGACTATGATCTATTATCATTACAACAAAATCAGTAAGTCAGCAACGAACGCACACAATAAACAAAGCCTAATGTGATGGGAAACTGAAAACTGCAATGTTAACTAAAGCATGGGTTAAAGAGGAAATCATAATGGAAGTTGTGAAGTATTTAAGGATGAGTGAAAATGAAAATACAGCTGTCCCTCTGTCCCTTGGTCCCGGTATTAGAGTGGGACTGGTTCCAGGACCTCCTGCAGGTACCAAAATCTGAGGATAGGCAAGTCCTGCAGTTGGCCCCGCAGAACCAAGGGTGCGAAAAATTGTTAGCACCCTCTGGATCCATGGGTCCCACATCCCATGATACTGTACTGTCCACCGACAACGGTTGAATCCTCAGATGCAGAAGTTGCGGATACGGAGTGCTGACTACAACGACGCAGCCATCTCCTCTCCTCCCTAACATAACAGGCTCGCGCAGGGTAAGTGGAGGGGACTATGGAGAGTCACTTTTAGGGCTGGGGAAATAAAGTTTGTTCCAGACCAGTAGTTAGCTAGTTCCTACCCAGACCCTGGGATGTCCAGACCACCAAAAATGACGTAAAGTAAAATTCAGCCAGACTTCATGTCCACTGTGAAGACGCACGCACAGCGGTGCCTCCTGGGAGCTCTCCGTGCCAGATGGAGAACGCTTTCTGTTTAGATCACACTGGGGCACTTTCATTAAGTCCTTTGTGTTAGATGTGGTCTAAAAATCATGGGAGTACTAGAGATAAAAACCGAATCTAGCAATCACTTTGGGCCAATGCTTAATTACTCCCCACCCAGGTCTCAAGACTGGGGAAGGAACCCCAACCCTGAGAAGCTCTAGCAGCTGGGGTATCCACCACGAGTTTTAAAATGTCCAGAGCATGAGCCAGGGACCCACTGGCCAGAACAACAGGAGACAGACTCAATGCAAAAGCAGAATTTTAAAAACTTTAACAATTTATTAGTCTTATTTTCCAGTAAAATATTCACATAATGTCAAAAGAATGGAATGATAGAGATATAGCCAACTACCTTTAATTAATTCCACATAAATATTTAAAATCTAAAAACCTCAGGAGATCATCAGACCAAGTAGAAATTTGATTCTTCAAAGCAAGTATTGCTTTACTATTGTCATTAATCCAGTCAACAATATGACCAATAACTTGCAATGGTAAACATGTTTGCTAAGTTGTTTCCAAAGATGTTTTCGGCAAGCCATTGTCAGTCAATCCAAGAAGAATATGTTATTGAACTGCGTTGCACAAAGTTTCTTTACTTCTTCTGTAAACAGAACAGAAAACAGTGAGTAAGGAATAGAGGTTCTTACTCATAACATTATATGATATATATTAGTACCTTTAAATCTTTTAGAATAAAATTGGGAATAAATAGATGTCTGCATTAATTTTGACCTTAAATCCCAGAAGATGTTAATAAATTGAGAGAAAGGGGAAAAGACACCTAACAAACCCACAAGACCCTCAATATTTGTTACAGTGAAATGCTGCTTCTCTGGGCCTGAGAAAGTGCTCAAAAGGTACTCGAGACACCCACAGGTTAGGGAGCTAGGAGCGCCACACTGAAGACGTAGTCAATCTTGAGAAATCTGATGGGATGACGCAAAAATTCTAGCTGCAACTTTGAATCGTAGATCCAGTGCTCCACAGAGCCATCATTACCTTGATTTTACTAAATTCCCAATTTAAAGCAGGCATGTATTAACTGGTATTTCCAATGCATACAACTACTAATACAAGTATTAGTATAAAGAGAAAAATTTAATATGCCCTAGAAGAGCGGTATCCAACCTTTTTGGCACCAGGACTGTTTTCATGGAAGACAATTTTTCCACAGACCAGAGGGAAGGGGGGATGGTTTCGGGGTGATTCAAGCACATTACATTTATTGTGTACTTTATTTCTATTATTATTACATTGTAATATATAATGAAATAATTATACAACTCACCATAGGTTGGGGACCCCTGCCCTAGAACATATATGAGGGAAAGAAAGGCTCACACCTAACTTTCCTTACAGTTTTCAGGTGGGGTACATCTCCCCCAACCTGTACCCCTTTGCTCCAGGCGCAACAGCAAAAGGGCCCAACTCGGTGAAGGTGACACCACCAGGGCAACGGACATGTCAGGATCTGACAAAGCGGCTACTGGGTCACACTGTGCAGAGGACCAGACCAACCGCTCTGCCTGCAAGGCGGGAAAGAACGCCTACACTATCATTTCGCTAAGGTACAGACAGACAGTTGTAAACCACCACGTGGACCTGGCAGCCCTCCCTACGAAAGATGTGTTTTTATCACAGGTTATAAAGAAGGACATTTTTATACACAGTATGTAAAGCCACCGCTTTTTTTTTTTTCTTTTAGCATCGTAGAAAATAATTTTCTTCTGGCCACTATCAAGTTTCCGGTGCTACAAGGGAGTTTGTCACATAGCTTTTCAAGGAATTATAACATAGATTAAAAAAATAAAATGGATCAAATGTTGTTTTTTTAAAACCAGCATTAGGGTCACCTGCTTAGAATCTCAGCGGTCTTGATTTGTCTATTTACCACGTTTCTTAATACACTGAAAAGATAGTTTTTAAATATCAATAGCATTAAAATTCTGCTCAGATACCAAATCCTATTTACCGTTTACTTCAATCAGGTTTGCGTTTTTTTGATTCAAAATAACATACAGCTCCCGCTGATCCGACTTTTTCCCAACAACCCAGTAATCACTCATGGCTTTCACGATGATTTCTTCATCTTCATCTACTCTGTAAGACAAGAGTTTCAAAATACACCAGTTTATTATGCAGAGAGCTAGACTGTAAAAACAAACATTCCAAAATAAGAACAGGAGACTACACAGGCATGTTAAAAGTTCGCGAGTCACATGCGAGTGAACCAGTGACTCCCGGGCTTACGAATCTATTTAGAGGTCGTGCCGGTGAGCGCAGCTTGAGCCCCTCTGGGAGGGCGCTGGGTCGCTTGGATTCGAAGTGACCTTTAAAGTCTCTTATTAGAAAAGGGACACCTAATTTGAGAAGCTGCAAGAATTACCTAGTAAAATCACTGTTGATGTCACCTAGAATCTTCATTAAATCTGGATGAACAGACGTAAGTGATACGCTCGGTGTTTTCCTCATGTGAATTGTACTTTTCTCTGCTAAATTCATATGGTTGAAGTAGATAAATTTAAACTGGGGTTCCTTTTCAGACCTGTGGAAACATGTCATTAAGATGGTAACATTCTGAAAGAGTAATTATGCAAACTATACAACTACATTCTTAAAATTTTAAAACCATATGACATAGGCCTTATATTTCCACTGGCTGGGCCTTCAAATCAAGAATCTCAGTTAACATGTAACAGGTTCTTCATTCAATAGTAATTTATTTGCTATCCATATGGAAGAGAAGTATTCAATATGATAGAATTTTCCAGAGAGCTTATTTTTTAAATACCAAAAATATTTTAACCATTATGTGATGATTTCCTCTGTAAAAGTATAGTGTTGTTTTTTTTTTTTTTTTTTTTTTGAGACAGAGTCTCACTCTGTTGCCCGGGCTAGAGTGAGTGCCATGGTGTCAGCCTAGCTCACAGCAACCTCAAACTCCTGAGCTCAAGCGATCCTCCTGTCTCAGCCTCCCGAGTAGCTGGGACTACAGGCATGCGCCACCATGCCTGGCTAATTTTTTCTATATATATATTTTAGTTGGCCATATAATTTCTTTCTATTTTTAGTAGAGACGGGGTCTCGCTCTTGCTCAGGCTGGTCTCGAACTCCTGACCTCGAGCTATCCACCCGCCTCGGCCTCCCAGAGTGCTAGGATTACAGGCGTGAGCCACCGCGCCCGGCCAAAGTATAGTGTTTTATAAACTGCATTCACTTGGTTATTTGCCTACTTTAAAAAAACATGTAAACAAAATCAATATAGGCCATTTATTTGCTGGTGGAGGGGTTGGCAAACTATGACCCTGGGGCCAAATCTGGCCCTGTTTTTCAAATAAAGTTTTACTGGAACATTGCCACACCTATAGACATGTTGCCTATGGCTGTTTTCATGCTAAAATGATAGTTGAGTAGTTGTAACATACGTAACTCATAATGTCTAAAATAGTTACTATTTGGCCTTATATAGAAAAAGTTTGCCAACCCTTGATTTTGGACAGTAACATCTCATTCATCCTACAGTGCTAGAGAATGAAAGAGGTATCCATGGAAATTCACCTGCTATGTGACTGAAACTTACTACAAGTAACAAAGCTTTTCATCATCCCCAATGGAAATAATTCTAAGATGTATTGGCCTTTTCTGCTGTAGTATAATGAACATTTTAATTGGGATATACCTTTTTATTTCTTAAATGGAACGGGCAATGCTGCGACACTGCCTCCCAGGTCAGAGTCTGTGAACTACACAGCTACACAGCTCCGAGGGCGCCTCCCTCCCCTCACCTCTCACTGTGCCCTTAATTCACACACTGGGGCCTGGGGAGCCTGAGCACAGCCCTGCACTGGGGGCTCAGAAGCCTCCTCTGCTTACTTCAGGGTTAGCAGCCACGTTCTGGAGGGCTGAGGGTGCCGGAAATCCGGCCTCCGGATAAGTGGGCTACTACTGTAATACTTTACATCTAGGCAAAGAAAGAACGTGGAGGATTTAGTTTCCAGGAAAATGAAAATAAAATCCTTATAAAATCAGATTTTGTTTTTAGTAGGTCCCTAAGACTAAGGAAAGTAAGTAGAATTTTAAGAAAAGCTGTTTGGAAAGATGAAAATTTTAAAAGATGTTCAGGAAGAGTTGCAAATCTAGTTGTTTGGGTGGACAAGTAACTTAAATTGGGCTTAAAGTTCTGGTTGTTTTGTCTAAAACAAACACTCTCTGTGGCTTCCCCTCTTTCCCTCATTTACAATACATAAAATATTCTTCCTTTGTACCCTCATATTGGAAATCAGAAATGTTACTGAGGGAGTTAAGATGCAGTCAATACACGTGGACTCTTTCTACTCCACCCTCCACAAAGTACAATATTTTAAAAACAGATGTGGAAAACTGGCTATTTGCAAAGGACTGTTAGTAAAAGAGACCTGTTCACATTCAAAATAGCAAGGATAATTTTCATCCTAAACCTTGTTAGTTATCAAAATTAAAATCTAACAATGTGTTAGTTTTGAATTAGCAACAGTCACATTTTACTTGGTATTTTTCCTAAAGAACCAAACTTACTCCTTTTAAACCCCAAAGCATTTTTTTCAGCTACAAAAGCAAACAAATTTCTTGTCTTCTTAAAAAAAAAAAAAGATATTAAACATAGTTAACTATGTCAATAAAGGACACACCGAGTATAGGAAAACAGTAGAGAATTTTCCGTGATTCTTATGAAGTTTGGTATATAAAATATTACAGTACAATCATATCCCAAAAAACATGGAAAAGTGGAATCTGTCTTAAGTGGTTGTATTCTATGCTTTTTCTACTAGTTTGTGTGTCCACTAATTTTTAAAAAAAGATTTCCTGCTTTCTGAGTTGCCTGTCATTTTTGCTGTGATGAGACCTCTTGGTCAACCTCATCTACATATTCCTGCGCCCCTTTCTCCTACCACAGGCTGAAAACCCAAGTAACCATGATTAGCAGGTGCCCAGAGAGACCACAAGGAGCCCTCCCACGAGTAAACAGCACCAATTTCACCACAGTGCCAGAGATAAAAACGTCTAAGGGCCAGATATATGAAAACCTTCCCGAACTTCAGAAGCCTGCCAGGAAAGGTTACCGTGAGCTCTGGCGCGATGGGGGAAAGCAGCAGATGTTCAGAGAGCACCTGGTGGCGTATGAAGTCCCCGCGGACTTCCATGGCTGCCTGGGAGCACAGAGGCAGTCTGACTGCTTTGATTTGTTCTGGGCTGTGTTCCAGAGAGATAAGGTTGCCAGAATCATGATTTCTAGGTGAATATAGCTATGGGCCATTCCTCATTTATCAGACCTAACTAAAATTCTGAAATGATAAATATGGATATTGTGAAAAGGAAAAATGGCCTTAATCACGAGTCACACATTACAGTTCTTTCTCCTTCGCTTCTCTAGAGTGATGAGAGAGCAGAGAACCCTGGGAATGTGCCTGCTAACTCCTCCCTGGAAGGAAACCACCTCTGCCCAAAAACCCCCAAAGTGCCATCGTGTCGTAGCTGGGGCTGACTTCTCTCCTCTCGCTTTCCCCCCCTTCCATGTCCGTGTCTGCTCACGACCAACCCTGACTGGTAATGGCTGGACTCTTCACTACCTGTGTGAATCCGAGCATGGCCAACCTCCTAAGCAACTGGGGTGTTTTACAAATTTATTCAATTTTTTTTTTTTATCAGTAAGAAGGAATTATTTAAAAAAATTGCTCCAGGAAAGAGCTCCCTTTTCTAACAATCTTCTACTTTGTCCTCCCCATACCTTTTCAAATTTAGTGTCAGAACCAGCTAACGGATATGGATAAGTGAAAGAAATAGAAACTAAAATCACAGGTTCACAAAACTCGATTTGGGAAAAATTTTTTAAGTTAGAATCTTTCCTCAAGTCCTTAAAAATTCCAGGTGAATTAAAAATTTAAACACACAAAAATAAAAACCACAAAAGTACCAGAGATAAACACGGGACTGTATTTTTATAATACTGGGGTGGAGAGCCCTAAATATGACACAAAAAAGATGGAAAACCAAAAGGAATGATTAATAAAACTGACTACATATAAACCCCAAGCCTGTATAGTATTAAAAAATGGTAAAATCAAAGTTACTGGAAAAAAAAAATGTGCTATGACTAAAGGGTATTACATTAAGGGTACTGACGTAGAAGAAGAAAAAGATAAAAAATTTTAACGGAAAAAGCCAAAGGAAGCAATTCATAGAAGACACAGAAATGCCAGTCACCACGCAAAGAGGTGCCCGCCTCTCTGCATCACCCCCAGACTGTGAAACACACGGACGGATGGCGCTGGCGGGAGGTGACCTGGCAATGTGCACTCACCACACTGTAAATGTGCATTCCCTTCCTCCTCAACTCAGTTCTAGGGATTCATCCTCAGGAGATAATTTTTTGTTTTTAAGAGACATGGTCCTGCTCTGTTGCCCAGTCTGGAGTGTAGTGGCGTAACCATAGCTCACTGCTACCTTGAACTCTGGAGCTCAAGTAAGTGATCCTCCCACCTCAGCCTCCTGAGTAGCTGGGACCACAGGCGCACAACACCATGCCTGGCTAATTTTTTAACTTTTTTGTAGAGACAGGGTCTTGCTATGTTGTCCAGGCTGCTCCCAAACTCCTGGGCTCAAGTGATCCTTCCACCTTGGCCTCCCAAAGTGCTGGGAATACAGGCATAGGCCACTGCATCTGGCCCCTCAGGGAATAATTTGATGTACCAGATAGTTCAATACAGAACTGTTAAAATACTAAGAACAGCCACACCCAGACTGCCCATTAAATGGGAGAATGATTAACAAACTAGAACACATCTATCCAATTAAATACCAGGAAGACATTAAGAAACAAGGCAGATCCATATTTATCGATTTAAAATGTTCATGCCATATTTTTTAAATGCTCCAGATTTGTATCATAATACAGATTTAACAACCCATGTGTAAAAAACACTGTGTATGTCACTATGTTTACATATGTGTACAAGTCTAGAAAGACAGAAGCCAAATTAGGTAAGATTTCCATTATTTATATTTCTGAATTGTTTAAAAATTAAGGACATAACTTACCCTCAAAAAAGAGCAAAGGCTTTAAAAACTGAATTACAAATCCTTAGGTAGGAAAAAAAAAATCAAGGTGTCAACAATTAATAAAAACCGAAGGTAAAACAAACCTGCTTCATGCTATTCTTTAAAGGGTTGACCTCAGCTTCCTAAAAAACATCGGAAAAGCTGCAGTTTATGAATATAGATTCAATGGCTCAGTATTATGCCCTTTTGGGCACTTTCTAGTGAGGGCTGAAGCTGACAGAACAGGCTGGGAACTGAGGTTGTCTAACAGGGCTCTGACACCAGGACAGCTCCCTGATCCAGTTTTGCCAACCCAGCCCTCCTCAACAGTGCCCCCGAGACGCTGCTGCGGGGCCGTCTTTCTTTTTTCAGGGCTGCCCCTTGCCCATGCCAACCTAATTACTCTGGGATATGAGTTTTGGAGAAAGGGGAGCTCCCAGGACCAGTGTGCAAAACGGTTTGAATTGCATCAGAAGGATTAAAAGAAGAAAAGTACATTGTCTTTTGTATCCAAAAGCTTTTTCCTTTAGCCGGTTATTTACTGGTTGGCAAGCTCCTTGTACGTAAAATCTCAGATGCATCAAGAACTATCTTAAGGTCAACTTTCAAAGATACGACTGACAACGTTCCCAGAATTCCTGCTCTCGAGCATGCACCTAAACTGCGCCACATTCATCTCACTGTCAGATTTCCCAGGGATCCTGTCTTTCAGGGGAGCAGTGATATTGTACACTGGTTCTCTTAATGGTCAGAAAAATTCGTCCTCTAGGATACATGTGTGATGAAACACATACAGCAAAAATGTCAACTGTAGAATCTATGTGGGGAATATATATGTGTCCACTGTACAATCTTCGTAATAAAATGTTGGAGAGAGAACTGCTGACAGTAGGATAACTATTATAATATCCAAGGCCCTCTCCTTCCGTATATTCTCAAGGACAACTGGCCTTATTTGCAAACTAGAAGGTACTCAGTAAGTCTGACCTCTGGATATTTATGGATGAGTTACTTGAGATGCATGGCATCTAAGGGAACAGTTAACATGTGCAGTGACCTCCCAGGGTTCTGGGGATGGAGGTCACTACATTTCATCCCTCTCTATTAACTCATAACTAACAGGCGTGTAATAAAACTCACTCACGCCTCCTTCCAAAATGAAAACCTAGCAGTTTCATGGTCACAAAACCAAACAACTAAGCAGCACTGTCCAGATGTAAGTTGGTCAGGCATTTTCATTTCTTGGTCTTATCTTTTTCTAACACTAAGTGAGCTGTCAACAGCAACAATCCATACACACTCATACAAAATCCAAAAGCACTTTCACCCTGAGTTTGTTTCTGAACTCTCTAGAGGCTGATGCTTAGACAAAACCATATACAAATAACATATGAACATCAAAAACACAAGCTTATATAGAAATTCACAGCATTTTCATAACTTCTCAGATGTAGAGAGAGCCCATATAAAAGCAGGACTTTTGTTGTATTTCCCAAAATGCTTTCCATCTGCTTACATTATCTTTATAATAATTCTATTTTATATTGAGAAAAGAGTCAGAAAGAAGTTTAATGACTTTTCAGTGTTCTAGAGAACAAGATGAGTTAAACCCTACATTGCCTGATCCTCACCCTACAGCCTTCAAGCTGCCACTCAGTACCAATGCCCAGCGCCCTAACGGCTTACATCACAGCCGACCGTGCCCCATACATTTCCTCACTAGGACAGGCAAAGTGCTTTCAGCCTATGCAAAGTAAAACCATGCTGATTACTACCGCCAATGTGAATGTAACAATCTGGGCTGGTGAAGTGGGATGTTAAGCGGTGCTCACAAGGCCAAGTCCGCAGACATATATAGCACACCTAACCCCACAGCTCATGCCTCCAACCAGGGAAGAGCTGAAAGAAAGTAATAGAAGACCCAGCCCCAACCACCACTATGAGGCAGACAAACTCAGGCACAGTTCCCTGGGAACCTCTCGGACAGGACTGAACAGCACATATTACTGTTCTCTCTAGATTCCGAGAAAACACAGGAAAGTTAATACCGTTCATAAGTAAAAACCACACCCAGTCTTCTAAACCAGTTAAATGTTTGAAAGCGAACAGGAAGCAAAGTACAAACCCAGACATCCTTTTGTTGATGTTGAATTGCTCACAAATGTCGGAAGCCAGTACTGTGAGCTGGGGCCCAACAATGCTGTCCAGTCTCCGGCAAAAATCCAATGTCAGCTGGATAGAGGCTAACAAATAATTAAAGAAATACCAGTAAGCCTTACAATACTTTATGTCAAAAAGGTCAATATTCATTTTACCATCCCATGCTTAACAACAGTATTCAAATGAAAAACTCTACTGATCTGGGAACTAGAATAAGTAAATGATCAGATCCCCTCCCTCTTCCAAGTACAAGAGAAACAGAAGATATAAATTGGTTGTATTAAGGTGAAAAAGAGTCAAAGACCCATCTCACTGTGAGAAGTTAACTGAAGAACACGCCATGGAGTGGTAAATTGGTTGCCTACCCCAGGAAGACCCAACAAGGTCAAATATTTATTTAACTAACATTACACAGCACTCATAGGCTGGGTGCTGCTTGGTGCTTCACAAATATGACCTCATTTAATCCTCAAAACCCCTCTGAGATGGGTGCTACTGTTGTCCCCACTTCACAGTCCTGGGGGGCATAGAAAGGTGCCCAGGTCCTACTGCTGACAGGTAGGAAAACCAGCACTTTAAAAATATTAGCAATGGCTAGTTAAGATGGCAGAGGCCCCAGGAAGGGAACAGCACTTAATGTGCCTTTATGTGCCTCTATGTTGCTTAAGACAACGTATCTATTAAGAACAGAGCACAGCAAACTGCAAACGGCTTATCTGATCAGGCTGAAATCAGACACAGGTGTGCACCTACCATCAATCATAAAGCACACGGCCGCACTCATGGCCTGGGAAGAGGAAACAAACCAAAGATTATAAAATGGTACAAAAAAGGAGACTTAAATATAATAACCACATGAAGTGACCTCGTTTAAGTCTTGATTTGCACAAACCAACTGTAAAAAGACACTTTTTAGTCAATTGGAGCAACCTGGATACAGACTGGAAATTGGATGACATTGGGGACGTGCTGCTTGTCAGGTGTGATAATGGCCTGGCGACTATGTTATGACAGATGTCCTCATGAGTCAGATGCAAATGGAAGTATTCATGAGTGAAATGACGATGATTTAAAATGCACTGGTAAATAAAACACACCCCAACAGGTAGAGGGACAGATGAAAGATTAGCATCTTATTAAGCTGTGTGATGGGTACTTGGGGGTTCATTATTTCAGACTCTTGTGTATATTTCACAATTTTTATTAACACAAGCTTAAAAAGAAGCAAACTGATGTCATCTTGTCTCACTTTATTATAACATATAATTGCAGTTACAACATTAGCAAGTGGTGGTAACCTAATGCAACCAAGACCACAAATAAAATAACCAAAAATGTTTAAAGTTAAAATTTATCAAAGTAACGTATAGCATTAAAAAAGGTCAAATAGAACATAAAGCCTTGCGAGGAAAAGCAACAGAATTGCTTCTTTGCGCCCTGCTCCCACTTTTAGACAACAGAGTCACGCCACTGTCTCACTTATCACCTTCAGACAATGTACTGACTTTCTGCGGTTCCACAATGGCTGGGACCCCGCATCTGCCCTCCCCATCCTCCCCTGCCCTTTACAGCCATTTTACTTCCTCCACTGGTCACTTCACACGCCAAACGGCTCGTTCCTCCTTCCACCAGGCACAGGTGCAAAACTTACATCCAGTATGTGTTTTGTGTGTAAAATAATTTTGATTTAGTTGCCAATTAGTTTTATACCAAAATTTCAATTTCCAGCCTCTCCTGTAATCTCAGGCGATCTGGGACCACCGGAGCTATTCCCACAGGCACTACCCACTGCAGGTGCACTGCGTGGTGGCTGCCTCTGGGTGACAGAGTCTGCACCGGTCACTCCTGAAGCCGGACCCAGCCTCAGGTCTAATCTCTGCAGATTTCCATGGGCATTTGAGTGTGTGACCCTCTTAGGGTACAGGTTGATCTTTTTAATGTACCTTTTAAGTCTCTATTTAAAAACTGAAGGAATTTCAAATATATTAAAAAAGTATCTAGAAATAGTATAATGAACCCCAGGGACTATCTCATTCTCAACTGTCAACTCATGGACAATCCTGCTCTATCCACATATTAATCTCAAACATCCTATAATTTAATCCATACACATTTCAGAAAGTATCCATAAAGGATAAGGACTTTTGGAAGCTCCACAGACCCTCTCCCCAGGGAAACAATCATAATTGAAGAAAATTATTAAAAAGCACCATTTAAATTTCCAGAGGAAAGCTGTCCCTTAGGGCAGACAGCAAATGAGAAATATTTACTCAAGAAAATCTACTAAATCTCAGTATGAACAGCAACAGACTTTATGGTTGTGAACACATATATTAAAAAGGAGAAAGATCTCAAATCAGTAACCTAACCTTTCATCTTAGAATTCTGCAAAAAAGGAAGAGCAAACTAAACCTAAAGCAAAAAGAAGGAAGGAAATAATAAAGATTAGAACAGAAATAAATTAAATAGGGAACAACAATAGAGGAAATAAAAGAAACCACAAGTTGGTTCTCTGAAAATAGCAACAAAATTGAAAAACCTTTATCTGCACTATAGACCAAGAAAAACAGAGAGAAGACTCAAATTACTAAAATCAGGAATGAAAGAGGAGACATCAATACTGACTTTATGGGGTGGGGGGATGATTATAAGGCTATATAACACTATCCCAACAAACTAAATAACTTAAATGAAACTGACACAAACTACTGAAACTAACTCAAGAAGAAACAGAAACTGGAATAGACATGTAACAAGAGATTCATAATTTAAAAACTTCCCACAAAAAGCCCAGGTGCAGATGGCTTTACTGTGAATTCTACCAAACATTTAAAGAAAAATTAACACCAATCCCCTCATAAAGTCTTCCAAGAAACAGGAGCAGAGGGAACAGAGAACACTTCCCAACTCATTCTATGAGGACATCATTATCCTGATACCAAAACCAGATAAAGACATCACAAGAAAAGAAAACTACAGGCCAACAGCCCTTACAGACCCCCATACCCATATATCAGCTCGACCTCTGGAGGGCTGGACACTGAGGCCAGCCACGTGGGTGGTCAGCTGTCTCCATGGCCAGTCTCCAATAAACACTCTGGCTATGGAGGCTCAGATGAGCTGCCCTGCATGGCAACACCCCATACACACCCTCACACATCCCTGCTTTCCACACCACTCGACTGCAAGAGGACAACCGGAAGCTCACGCCTGGTAACTCTGGGACCTGCCCCATGTACCTCTTCCCTGGGCTAATTTTCATCCATGGTCTTTAGCTACAATAAACTGCAACTGGGAGTACAGTAGCCCCCCCCACATCCCCCGACCTGTGGTTCCGCTTTCCACAGTTTCAGTTACCTGAGATTCAGTACAATAAGATATTAAGAGAGATCACATTCATATAACTTCTATTACAGTATATTGTTATAATTGCTCTATTTTATTGTTACCAATCTCTTACTGTGTCTAATTGATAAATAAAACCTTTTCATAGGTATGTATGTATAGGAACAAACACAGTATGTATAGGATAGTTCCTCAGCTTTGGGGGTTTTGGTTAAGGGTGGACTACTGTATAAAGCCCTTTCTGAGTCCTATAATCCTTCTAGTGAACTACCGAGTGGTCTGGGGGACCCCCAAACTAGTAGTTGGTGTCAGAAGTGAGGGTGGTCTTCAGGACTCCTGACCTTTGCCACTAGAAACCATTCAATTGTACACTTTAAATGGACAAGCTGTATGGTATGTGCATTATATCTCAATAAAGCTGTTACAGAAAGATAAGGACCCTTCCACATAACCATAATCCCCATCATCACACCTAAAATTACATCTCTCCATTGACTCTAAAACTGGAAATCTAACAAGCAACATGTTGCACTGGGCTCATTGAGAGTTCAGTCACTACCCCGAGTCATTCCAAGGAGAACATTTTCAGCTTGGTAGACAAATTGCATGTTTCCACTATTCCAGTTGCTGCTCTGAATTATACCTCATTTTAGTTTGCTCATTTCTGGACCCTGTCTTTCCATGTTTTCTCCCTGGAATCCCCCTCCCTGCCACTCTCTCCCTCCTCCTCTGTTCCATCACAGCGGTGAGGCTCTTGACATCTTGAAACTTCCCCTTTACCGTTCCTCGTGGCTTAGAATCCACTCTTCTGGATTCCAAGGTGTCCTCTTTCGTGGTTTACTCACTCCACTGAGGGACAACTTTGTGTACCATCCTGAGCAAGGATGCACGGGGGAACCTTTTTGAGACTTTTCAAGTTTAATGCTTCTTTTGTCTCACCTGTGATTGACAGCTTGGCTTGGCAAAGAAGTCTACGCTGAAAATCATTTTCTGTCAGAACTGTGAAAGTGTCCCTTTTGTTGTCACCTAATGTGTGGCACTGCCTATGAAACTGCTAATGCCAGTTTTAGTTTTGTTCTTTTACAGGTGACATGATTTTCCTTCTGAAAGCATTTAAGATCTTCTCTTCATATTTCTGAAATTGCCCAATATAGGGTGTACGTGTGGCTCTTTTTTATTCATTGTGCTAGACGTTCAGAGGGTCTTTTGAATTTATGTCAAATACTATATGGGAGAGGATGAGGAGCTATTGCTTAAAGGGTACAGAGTTTTTGTTTGTGGTGATGAAAGGTTTTGAAAATAAGACGGTGGTCATGGTTGCACAACATTGTGAGTATACTTCATGCCACTGAAATGTACACTGACACGTATAGTTCAAAGGGTTAAAATGGCAAATTTTATGGTATATATGTTTCACCACAATAAAAAATATTTTAAGCCAGCCACAGTGGCTCACACTGGTAATAACAGCACTTTGGGAGGCTGGGGTTGGAGGATTACTTTTGGCCAGGAGTTCAAGATCGGCCTGAACAACATAATGAGACCCCATCTCTACAAAAAAAGAGAAAAATCAGCTGGGCATGGTGGTCCACAACTGTAGTCCCAACTACTCGAGAGGCTGAGGCAAGAGGATTGCTGGAGCCCAGGAGTTGGAGGTTGCAGTGAGCTATGATGATGCCACTGCACTCTATCCCGGGCAACAGAGTGAGACTCTGTCTCCAAAAAAAAGAAAAAAAATTCAAAAAACTTCAAATGGTATTTTCAATTAATCTGACTTCAAGTTTAACAACCTGGACTCCTGCATATCATCCTGGATACTTCTCTAATTACTGGATACTAATTTTTCAAAGTTCCTGTTCCCAGGATCATTTTCATTTCAGGACCTACGGTTTTGTTTTTCCAATCATATTTAAGAACGAGGGACGGCAAGTCTGACCAGGGATGGAGGCCCTCACTGAGTGTAGGATGCGGGTTGTAGTTACGCTGGACAGACAGAAAGGCCACAGTGAGAAGGCCCTTATTTTCTGGGGCAGGTACCCCTGGCGAGCTACTCCAGGTCTCTCCAGATTGTTTACTTTCTTTCTTTCTTTTTCCTTTCCACAAAGGTTGGATATTTTCTTTAAACAGAGGCTCAGTTTTCACCTGGGGACAGGTGCTCAGCCGTGGGCCTGTCTGTCAAGGATGGGGCCAGCGGTGGCTGACTGGTTTCATACAGCACTTCCCTCGCTCCCTGTTCGTGCAAGCCCACAGCCACTCCTGACTCCTCAGGCGACCACCTCCAAGTCAGGAGCTTTTCTGGGCTTCCACTCGTACTCTAGGCCAGCACCTCCTCCACTCTCCTCTATCAGATGCCGCTCTCACCACCCTTTCCATTTCCCACACAGCTGCAGTAGTCCCTCATCCTCCGATGTCCACCTCCTTCCTGTTCTAAGCCTTTTTTTTTTTTTGAGACAGAGTCTCACTCTGTTGCCCAGGCTAGAGTGCCACAGGGTTAGCCTAGCTCACAGCAACCTCAAACTCCTGGGCTTAATCGATCCTCCTGCCTCAGCCTCCCGAGTAGCTGGGACTACAGGCATGCACCACCATGCCCGGCTAATTTTTCTATATATATTTTTAGCTGTTCAAATCATTTCTTTTTATTTTTAAGAGAGACAGGGGGCTCACTCTCGCTCAGGCTGGTCTCGAACTCCTGACCTCAAGCAATCCACCCGCCTCAGCCTCCCAGAGTGCTAAGATTACAGGCGTGAGCCACCGCGCCCGGCCTACTCCTAAGCTTTTATGAATTAAAACTTCATTGCAGTCTCAGACAGGAAAGAAGACAAACACATGCTCAGTCTTCTTTCTTGAAACAAAAACTGCCTTTAATTAAAAGACTCAACCTCCCATAAGAACATAACCTTACAGGATAATATCCTGACAGAAACCAAACACTATCCTTATAGAATTAGCAAGTCCATAGCTTTAAAATCAGAGCAAAAGCAGAATTCACTGACATGCGGTCACGGCCCACATCCAGGAGGCATTTCACAGGCAGCATCAACCTCTGACAGCCTTTGATCTGTGAGCATGCAGGACTTCAAATGTGTGTGACTCACAGCCTTAGATAGTTGTCCTTTCACTAATAGCAAAATTGTATAAAAGGAGAGGAAAATACACTCACTACTCCAGAAGAGCACCCATTTTGAGTTTTACAATAATTAGAACTTCCAACATCTTTTTCAAGAAACATTTAAGAGGTTTGCATACGTACTCATGTACACATGCAAGAAAGATCTACTTCAGTATTAATCTGTAACACTGGAGGGAAAAACAGTTGTTACCTTATAAACAATTAAATGGAGCTCTTCATAAGTGTCATCTGTATTTACAAAAATTTTGGGGAATCTGCATTTTGCTTCTGGATCATTAAGGTTCAAAGGTCCAGTAAGAAATCTTAAAAGTAAGCACAGACATGACTCGATTCAATTAGGTAAATTATAAACAGGAATTTATAAACAGAATACATTCCTAGTTAATATACATGAATTTCTTTGATGCTTCAGATGCTATGTGGAAAACACCAAAGCAGAATATGATAAAGTAAGTTTTAATTCACTGGAAACAACAGAATTTCCTCTGTGAATTACTGCCAATAAAACAGCACAAAGGTAATTCAATGTTCACAATAAAATATCTTTACCAAAAAAGAAAATAAAGCCCAATATCTGAAATCAAACAACAAAAGTCCTACCTTCCGTAGTGTTGAAGATTTCCTGGCATTTCTGCCCTTATCGGAGAATCCCTTCCTGCCAACTGCAAATAGATTTAATGGTGAGAACAACTTATTAGACTGTTTACTTTCAAAGCTTTGACAAGCAATATTCATATCTACTGGTTGCTTCCATACCATTTTTCTGAATCAATTTCCCATATTCCTCCCCGCCAAAAAAAAGAAAGTGGATTAGAGGAATACATAAAGAACTTACTGATTTTATCCGTAACTGTCATAACATAACTCCATCCTACCCTACATTTCATAGAGTGATTTAGTTTCTTTTACAACAATAACTGAAATTTCCCATGTGGTTCTAACACGCTAGACAATGGCATAAATAACTTAATTTCATCTCATATCACCCCTGGGAGGAACGTACTCTTTCCATTTTCTAGATGCAGAAAGTGAAGTTCACAGAAGTTCACCAATGCATACAGCTCCTACACAGCAGGCCAGTCTGACGTCAAAGTCCCTGCCTTCCGCCAGGATACCACACCTCCTCAAAGATTTATAATACATTTCCAGTTTATTTTGCTGAAAATATACTATTTCAACAAGCATAGGAAATGAAAAAAATCCAAATCCAATAGCCAGGTTAGCTAAAACTTGTTATTCTTCTAAAATTGTTTGATACTGTTCTGGTTTATATAAAGTTTTAGCATGAAACCTCAAAAGATTCAAAAAACATAGCAAATCCAGTGGTAAAAGTGTACAGCCCAACTCTCAGATACGCAGTCTGCACTGCAAGAGACTTCGTGCATCCCTGTTTACATTGCCATGCTATATATGTGGCGTCCTATTTTATAAACCCAGCTCTTTGCATACAATAAAGTATAAATAGAATTTTCATTTGTGGCACCAGCACAGGTTGAAAAGCCCCCTGAAGTGACCCCTAAGGGCATGAATACATAAGCAGGTGCTTCAGTGTTGAGCAGACCCCGAGATCAAATCCAGGCTCTGCCACTTCCTAGCTGGGTGACCCTGGGGAAGGCACTGAAGCCCCCCAACCCTCCATCTGTAGAAGGCGATAGAGGACCCAACTCTTAGGGTTGCTGTCAGATGTCAAGGGGTAACACGTGTAGGCTGGGCACTGCGTACGGTGTTGGGTACGTCAGCCACTGAATTCAAACTGCCCAGAAAAGAACTAAGTACAGGACTAGGTCCTTCACAAAACCTCTCTCCAGTTTCTTATCAGAGATTTTTCCTGTTGTTTTAAATCATGGCCTTTAAAAACAGAGAGGAGGGAGGGAGAGAGAGCGCAGGTGAAGAGAGCGAGCACACGTGTGCACTTGAGCCAAGACGATTTTTACAGACTATGAACACTTTTCACTTCCAACCTAACTAAAGCTACAAAAGGACACTTTGGGGGGAACACTGCAGCATTATTTAAAGTTCTCTGCAGAAAACTGGGAAGTTAAATATGAGTGCAAAATCTGGTCGGGCAATATATTAATAACATCTACTCAAAATTAGGTTTCATGTTTGTAGCTGAAAACACTATATAGGATTAACCATTATTTTGTCAAAGACCCTGGCATTTTCGAAGTTCCCAGAACCCTACCTAAAAACCAGTTTTTCTTCTACTCAATGAATCACTCCTCTAGAAAGCGTATCTTTGCTACCACATTTGAACTCAACAAATTGGGAGAGCTGACATGTGGTTTTCCGTGCTACTAAATGGTACGCAATTAAACAAATATCAAACTACTAACGAAAATATAGATCAGAAATGCCCCGTGTACCACCATCTTATTCCACCCTCTTCCCTGTGTCCCCAAATGTGTGAGTGTGTGTATCTAGTACCCAATCATACCTCAGGTTCGATGTGCCTTGGAAAAAGAGAGGTGGTGAGGTATTTGTATAAAATTCTCATATCATCTTGTTCTAATCCACTCCTGAAACATCAGAAAAGCACTGTGTCAAAAGGTTGGAATTGGTCTCCTGTCTTTCCATTGCTCTATGATGGAGCTCATCTGTTTTTCTTTTACATTGTATCAAGACCACTCTTTGGGAAATTCAAGAAGGCAGTGAGTTAAATTTGAGTTTGGGTATCATGACTTGTAAAACGCTACTATCGTGCAGTCTTGTGTTTTATATGCCATTTTAAATAAAAAGTCACAACGGATTTGATTTTCTGGTTGAATTCCATGTAGGATTATCTGGGGGCCTTAATATAATAACCACACTGCTCCATTTCAGGAGCAGATGTCTCTTCTCTTCCTGGCTTATACAGCAATGCTGCATTCTCTCCCCAGCTCTCTGGAAAAATACTGGTATGCTGCAGACAGGCAGTGCAATCCTAGGTCTTAGAAATGTATGTGGATTTTAATTCTCTGGATCTCAGCGTAGACAAAAGAGGAGGAAGAGAAAGAAGCAAGCTTTCAGACAAACCATCTAAACCTGAAATAAGGCAGGAATATGGAACATGTGGAAAAGGCACCGAGAAATTAGCAGGCATTAGACTCTGAAATCAGTTTTTTAGGAAAGTAAATAAACAGTGAGGCTATATCTTGGGTTTCTCTATTCAAAATAAATTAAAACATCCTGGAAGAAAATCTAACTTTATATAAACCAGGCCTTTATACTAAATTCCAGAGTCTCCCTCTTCCTTTCCCAGTAAGGTCACGTCAGAAAAACTTACAAATGCTGCCCACTTCCCCAGGCTCTTCCACTTTCATGTTTTACCTTTTCCTCTTCCAACACTCTCTCTCTTCTTTTGAGGTTTGATTTTCATGAGTCTTGTCCACAACTAAAACTACATGGGAGCCCTACACTCTTCTAAAGCAGGAAAGCAAGTGTGTTTTATTTTCTGCCAAGTAGACAGAGAAGTCCCAGGTGCAAAGAAAGGTAAGGTCAAATGAGAAGAAGGGGCTCAAAACCATTAATACTTGTCTTACACCAACAGCAACTCCGAAATATCATGCAGCCAACTAGGCAGACAGAATTTCTGAATCACCCATATGGAAACTGACCAAATTCTTTCTTTCGTACAAATAACTGAGATAAAGGAAAAAGGGAAAATCAAAACCAAAACCGGTTCTAAATGTTTTCTTTTTAAGACATAAACAAGAAGTCCCGGGGAGCGGGGGTTGGGGGTGGGGAGGGACAACAGGAAGGGGACGGCATATAAAGAACTGATGTCCCAGCCTGAACAACAGCGAGACCCCGTCTCTACTAAAAATAGAAAGAAATTATATGGACATCTAAAAAAAAAAATATATATATATATATATATAAAAAATTAGCCGGGCATGGTGGCGCATGCCTGTAGTCCCAGCTACTTGGGAGGCTGAGGCAGAAGGATCACTTGAGCCCAGGAGTTTGAGGTTGCTGTGAGCTAGGCTGATGCCACGGCACTCTAGGCACTCTAGCCCGGGTGACAGAGTGAGACTGTGTCCAAAAAAAAAAAAAAGAACTGATGTGCTGGGCCACTCCTCTTCCGGAGCTGCACTTCTAATACCAGCAACTACTAGGCACATCTGGCCATTGAGCACATGAAATGTGACTAGTCAAATGAATGTAAAATACACACTGGATTTTAAAGATTTAGCACAAAAAGAAGAGCTCATTAATTTTTAAATATTGTTTACATGTTCACATATTTTAGATATATTGGGTTAAATAATAAATATTATTAAAATTAATCTCACTGGTCTCTAGAGTGGCTACTAGAAAATTTAAAATGATACACATGGCTTGCATTATGTTCAGGGCTGTTCTAGATCAGAGGACATGAATAGGAAACAACCTACAGAAGAAAATGGAAGACAATATTTATGAACTGCTTGCTGTGTGCACTGTGCTTAGGGCTTTCTATTATTTCATTTAAGATTGCTAGACATTAATACTTTGGTGCTGGTTTCAGGAAATTAAAAGAGAAAAAAAAAACTGAGTGAATTTGCAGCTGGCTGTTCGGAGCACAGAACACCAAGTTGGCACGTTCTCACTGTGCGTGTGGGAATGTCTCATTGTAACGTCTCCATTAGTTCTGACCATGGCAGGTTTCTCTCCAGGATGTCGCCCCCATTCCTGGGCCCTCTCATTACAAAAATAAATAAAGAAGTATCATTATAGTTATGCAACATGTTACCACTGAGAAAAATTTCTTATTACTGCACGTGAATTGTCAATGATCTCAAGATAAAAAGTTAAAAAAAAAAAAAAAAAGAGCTTTTTCCATATCACAAATAAACAAACACACAAGGCAAACAAAGCCCTGCACGGACAGGCCCAGAAAATTCAGGATTCCATCAGTGGCTCGTATCAAATAGGAAATAGTGGGAAATAGCGCACTCATGCTCAGAAGTACAGACTGTTCTCCAAGTCTCTCAAATACAGTTATTTGATATGACTTTTTTCTCTTAAAAAAACCCCAAAACTTTTATTGAGCTTAAATCTCAGCCAATTCTTTTGTGTGCATAAGATGGTACTACTCTGTCAACCCGATTTTTCTTTTTGCTTTGTGTATAACTTTGTGCCCCGTTTTGACCTCAACGCTAAACGGACTTTCATCTATCACCCCAACTCTGTTTCTGGTGGAGACAGAGTTATTTGAGAACTTCTTTTAGCAGAAGCACCACCAAGAATAAGGTGGCTATCATTCATTGCACAATCCTTCATACTAGGATTAGTTTAGTCTAAAATACAGACTGTTACCATCAAGATACTGAATGTAAAATAATCTAGCAAGAGCAACGAATATGGTCAACTTTGAGTAATTTAAGAAACATCTAAGACATTTATTCATAAAAGTATTAATTCCTAAAAAGTAAATCAATACACTAAAAAGAAAAATTTCTAGCCAGGCACATTGGCATGTGTCCATGGACCTAGCCACTCAGGAGCCAAGGTGGAAGGATCCCTTGAGCCCAAGAGTTCAAGACCAGCCTGGGCAACATAAGACGACCCCCATCTCAGTTTAAAAAAAAATAAAATAAAATAAAGAAAGAAAAATTTCTTTTAAACATGCCAAAAACTCCAGACAAGAAAGCCAATTGACACCCCACCACCACCAAAAGTAGTAAATATCTAACCCTAGCATAGGCCAACACAAAATCCAAATCTATCCATTAAATGCTTAGTCCAAACAGAACTAAATAATATTTTCTACCAATCATTTGCCTTGAGCCAACTATCAACATTTACTGGGCACCTACCACGTGCTAGGTCCCAGTGACATGTTGGCACAGATGTTTCTACTCTCAATCAGATAATTTCAAAACAGTATAGTATGTAATATTTATTTATTTATTTTTTTTTTTTATTTTTTTTTTTTGAGACAGAGTCTCACTTTGTTGCCCAGGCTAGAGTGAGTGCCGTGGCGTCAGCTTAGCTCACAGCAACCTCAGACTCCTGGGCTTAAGCGATCCTCCTGTCTCAGCCTCCCGAGTAGCTGGGACTACAGGCATGTGCCACCATGCCCGGCTAATTTTTCTATATATATTTTTAGTTGTCCATATAATTGCTTTCTATTTTTAGTAGAGACGGGGTCTCGCTCTTGCTCAGGCTGGTCTCGAACTCCTGACCTTGAGCGATCCACCCGCCTCGGCCTCCCAGAGTGCTAGGATTACAGGCGTGAGCCACCACGCCCGGCCAAAAAACAGTATAGTATGTAATAAATACACACTCTGGTCATAAAATATAAAATTCTTTTTCATTAAACAAAAAATTTGGAACAAGCAATTGTTTGTCAAAATGTGCCATTTTCCTGAAGATCCTTCTTCTTGCTACTTCCTGGGACCAACCTTTCCCCATCAGTAGAGTAGACGGGACAACAGAGCAGCTGTGTGCAGCCGCCAGGGCTGCGTACTGCTCAACTCCAGAGGATGCCATTCCCAAAAATGATGATGGCAACAGGATCCCCCAGAGCTGGGCAACAGGGAATCGAGTCCAGGCTTCCAGGGCCCAACCCTGCTGGTCACTCTGGCTCCAGCATCTCCCAGCACAAGCTGATCTCCAAGGCTACTTTCTAGCTCTGGGCCTTTACCCTTCCTCACTGAGGAGGAAGGGTTCACACCCATATCAGGGCTTGTGCTGTGTCCCAGAGATCAGACTCTGACACTGGGGATGAGGCCACAGGCCACTGCTGCTGGATTCTGGCCCATCAAGTTTTCGCTCCCTATGGCTGTGGGTGGGTGTAAACTTGCAAGCGCCCCCTGTAACTTTCACCTCCAGAGGGACTGCTCCCTCCACAGACCTGACGCTGCAGAAGCACAACTGTCCTTCCCCCTCCCCACTTTCACATCAGCATGTCACTTTTCAGTTTCATTTTGTTAACAACAGCGTGAATATCACACAAAACAATTAGAGCAGGGTCAGTTAATACAGCATAAAGTTGCCTAATAATTTGCTAAATTAAAAAGTAGATGGGTTCTCATCTGAAATTTGTTATGTTGTCTTCCCAGGAGATAACGAAGTTCACATGGAAATCCACCAAGCTGTTTACTAAATGGATTCAAATTTCTTTAAGACGACAGTATTCTCTTTCTCTTCCTAAAATGGAGCTACAAGATTTTGGCAGGGGAGGGAATGGGTTTCAGTGGAACTAGTTTTGCCTTTTCTATTAGCTGAACTCAGTTTTTAGTACTAAAATATGGCTACACCCCCATTTTAAGAAAGTGAGCTACAGTGAACACAACCATAAAACTTGAGGGCCCTGGAATAGCTGCTGGAGGGCGTCCAGCCAGCTGTTTCCTGCCACCTGCTGCTCCTCAGCGGCTCATCCCAGCCCACTCCAGGCCACCAGAGAACAGCCTGGGTTGCCACAGAACTCTGAGCTCACGTCCATTCAACAGTCTTATGCTCACTCACATGGTTTCTCCAGAGTTTAGTCTTAAGTAGTTGACAGCAGTCAGTAATAGTTTCTTTCCTTCTAAAGCAACATTCTCTTCAAAGAAATAATTTTTCTTCCTACTACAGGACACAAACACACTTTGATGACAGTGCGTAATTTCTTGATTTATATAACACTCTGGAATTCTTAGATATTTTTAAAAATCTAGCTTCTTTAAAAGAAAGTATAAAACATCATGCTTTCCACATTTACTTTATCATTTCTTTGAAGATGTTTTTGGAAAAACACCAAAATAAAAAGAGGATTCCTAAACTTTACCTGATGGGAAGATTTTCTCCACCTTTCATGGATCCAATTTTAAACACCCCTGCTTGGTAATTTTAAATGAAATTACCCTAGTTCTGGTTTAAATAATCCGTTTTATTTTGACAATATCTACAAAGATGCTTCCTACCCATCTTTCCTGCTATTAGTTCCTGTTTGACAACCCGCTATCAGTCCAGTCACTGCTGTTTTTATTATCTTAAGACTTTCTTCTTTCACATGCCACACCTCAGGGTGTACCTACCAGATGAGTTGATCATTATAGAGAAATGCAGTGTATTTGACTATATTCAGGCTTTCCTCCATTCTATTAATAAAGGATTGGATTTTCAAATAAGTCATTTTATCCAATGGGAAGAAGCTGATTCCACCAAAAATGTCAAGTAGGTCGCATGACTGCAAATGCAACGTTTGCAAATACTGTAGGAAAAAAATAAGGCACAAAATTTACTAACAGTACATTGAATATAGTACTCTTTGACAAATGAAAATAATTACTCTTATGTCAGGTCAGACTAATACTCATGGTAGAAGTACACAATGGCAAACAGCATAATGAGAAGACCATGGGTGAACCATGGGTAACTGGGTTTGAAATCAGTACCCACTTCAACATATAAAGTTCAAACATACCTAGTTAATGTTTATTCAATATCATGCTTTATCTCTTTAAAGCATTTAATTCCTTATATTAATGCTCCTCACATCAGATTAACCCCATGAGGGATCCAGGCAATAATACCCTAAACAGACAGTGCTATCTTATACTAAAATCATGTCTAAAGGATATGTAGTCAGGACAACAGTTGTAGCCACTAGTGATGGGTAGAAGAATAAGGAGGACAAGAAGAGAAATCAGGAGACAGTATGAGAGTGAATAATTATGGTCATTAAATTGAAGAAACCAACAAGAAAGAAAAGAAATTCATTAAAAAAATTCAAAAATAGCTATCAAAGGTGTTTTAGATAGAAAAGTTGAATTCATAAATGGAATCTGACAGACGCAGGGTGAGTATGCAAAATTCAATTACAATAAAAGAACAATAACTATTTAGGGACATTATCACTCGGGACAAATCACACTAATATGATCAAGTCTGTGTCATAATCAAAAACTTTTGAGTCAATATAGATTATGGCTGTTTAACAAACAGAACCAATTCCTAAGAATGTACAACTCCAATAATAGTTGAAATTTTGCTGATCAACTAATCTACCACACAAAGATCACTTTTGAGTAAGCACATACAGACAGATGCAGGTAGAACAAGGATGGGGACAAAAGATGGCTCTGAGATGCCCTAAGGAGCCCCGGGCAAATGCAGGATGCTCTGCTCCTACACAAAAGGTTGAAAGAGCTTCAAGCGTGCAAACCTAATGAGTTTCCTCACTGCTCTGGCTTTGCCTCAGTCCACCTCAAGTCCTTTACCAGCTTCAAGTTCTGGGCTTTTTGTACATAAGAGACAAACTTGTCTGCATCTGTATTTCTCTAAACATCTGTTTGAAATCTACTAAAGTCAAAAATAAAACTCAAAATACTTACCCGATGGAAGAATTTCTCTAATCTTTCTTTTAGAAGCTTGACACCTCCATCTTCCATGGCTTTCGAAAACGTACCATTAAAAAGCTAATGGTGTTAAAGATTGCAGGAAAAAAAAAAAAAAAAATCAATTTCTCGACACAAGTTCTTTTTCCTTTCAGATTAATTAATTCAGCTCATTAAATCCCCCATTCCTTTTTTTTTTTTTTTTTTTTGAGACAGAGTCTCACTCTGTTGCCCAGGCTAGAGTGAGTGCCATGGCGTTAGCCTAGCTCACAGCAACCTCAAACTCCTGAGCTCAAGCGATCCTCCTGTCTCAGCCTCCCGAGTAGCTGGGACTACAGGCATGCACCACCATGCCCGGCTAATTTTTTCTATATATATTTTTAGCTGTCCATATAATTTCTTTTTTTTTTTTTTTTTTTTTTTTTTTTTGTTGAGACAGAGTCTCACTTTGTTGCCCAGGCTAGAGTGAGTGCCGTGGCGTCAGCTTAGCTCACAGCAACCTCAAACTCCTGGGCTCAAGCGATCCTACTGCCTCAGCCTCCCGAGTAGCTGGGACTACAGGCATGCGCCACTATGCCCGGCTAATTTTTTCTATATAGATTTTTAGGTGTCCATATAATGTGTTTCTATTTTTAGTAGAGACGGGGTCTCGCTCAGGCTGGTCTCGAACTCCTGACCTTGAGCAATCCACCCGCCTCGGCCTCCCAGAGTGCTAGGATTACAGGCGTGAGCCACCGCGCCCGGCCCATATAATTTCTTTCTATTTTTAGTAGAGATGGGGTCTCGCTCTTGCTCCGGCTGGTCTCGAACTCCTGAGCTCAAACGATCCGCCCACCTCGGCCTCCCAGAGTGCTAGGATTACAGGCGTGAGCCACCGCGCCCGGCCCCCCCATTCCTTTTAAACGTAGAAAACATTTACGTGAGAAAGCTTGAGTTATAAGCTACAAAGAAATTAATACACTATTAAATGATGCTGTCCTTTTTATGAAACCACCTAATTGTTTTAGACATTTTTTTAAAAAATTTCAACTCACATCTAAGTTTCACTTTTACATAAATATCACCAAATTTTTTTTTTGTTTGTTTGTTTTTCAGCTCATTAAGGGGGTACAAAAGATCAGGCTATATACATTGCCCATGCCTCCCCATGCCCCCGAGTCTGAGCTTCAGTTGCGTCCATTCCCTAGACACTGCACATCACATTCATCATGTAGGTGTGCACTCCTCCCCTCCCCCCACCCCATCCCCCCCAGTCAGAACTTCAATCGTGTCCATTCCCCAGGCAGTGCGCATGGCACTCATCAGGTAGGTATACACCCATCCCTTCCACCCAGCCCCGACCTCTGTTCGATACCCAATTGGTGTTAATCCCAAATGTGCACTCAGGGAAACCAGTTTGCTGGTGAGTACATGTGGTGCTTGTTTTTCCATTCTTGGGATACTTCACTTAATAGAATGGGTTCCAGCTCTCTCCAGGAGAACCGATCGCCATTATTTCTAATAGCTGAGTAATATTCCATGGTATACATATGCCACATTTTGCTAATCCATTCATGAATCGATGGGCATTTGGGTTGTTTCCACATCTTTGAGATTGTGAATTGTGCTGCTATAAACATTCGGGTGCAGGTGTCTTTTTTATAGAATGACTTTTGTTCTTCTGGGTAGATGCCCAGTAATGGGATTGCTGGATCGAATGGTAGGTCTACTTGAATCTGTTTAAGGTATCTCCACATTGCTTTCCACAGGGGTTGCACTAGTTTACAGTCCCACCAGCAGTGTATGAGTGTAGCTATCTCTCCACACCCACGCCAACATGTATAGTTTTGGGACTTTTTGATAAAGGCCATTCTCACTGGAGTTAAGTGATATCTCATTGTGGTTTTGATTTGCATTAAAACATTTTGTCAATATTCATCACCACACTTTTTAAATCATAAAGATATCTGCAGTCTGTATGTTCCCTAAAAACGTGGACTCACTTGTTCACCAACGGGGATATAAGGCTGAGAACAGAGATGGGGGTTCAACTGAATAAATGTATGCATACGGCTGGGTATTCTGGGAGGCCGAGGTGTGGGGCTCACTTGAGCTCAGGAGTTCCAGACCAGCCTGAGCAATAGCAAGACCCCCATCTCTACTAAAAATAGAAAAAAAATAAGCCAGGTGTGGTGGCACACAGCTGTAGTCCCAGCTACTTGGGAGGCTGAGGCAGGAGGATCGCTTGAGCCCAGAAGTTTGAGGTTGCTGTGAGCAAAACTGATGCCATGGCACTTTAGCCCAGACAACAGAGCGAGACTCTGTCTCAGGCAAAAAAAAAAAAAGTATGTTAAAACCTCATTACCTATTTCAAAGGTCCCATTATTTTCTCTCCTAAAACAGATACATACTCAACTTTGCAGTCTTTTAAAGAATTATTTTTAAATAGGTTGTAAATAGGAGTAACTGGTTAGACTCTCAGTCCAAAAAGAATGTCATGCTTACCTTGTACATGCTGTAGCACTGTTGTAGTACTGAACTATAAACCTTGTCCTGCAAACAACATGAAAACATAGCACAGATCTTAACTCATGGGGAAAAGAATGTCAACTGCATATACCAAAGGTACATTAATTCATAGCAAAGCAATATAATGCTTATAAATTTGGTCCCCCAATAGCTGGGTGCTGAAAATAGGTATTTAAATTCAAATTTACGAACCATTAAGCCTAATTTTAGGAGGGCTTTAAACACACATCATCAGAAGGTGTCAGTGAGGGTGCACATACATTTTTAAAAGACTATGCTTATATAAATGATAAACATAAAACTCTGTAACGTACCCTAAAAAACTGCTACAAAGCCACCTAGTTTAAATCTAAGTCACTCAACATACTCAGTAATACATTCTCTTTCTAAAAATACGAAGTAAAAACTTGACACATTACCAACAACTCCTCCTCTTGGTATTCAACGATTGGTTTTCCATCTTTACTTTGCTTTTCGATTATAGGATTCCGCACAACCTACAAAGTTTGATAGACTGAAATTACATAATGAATTCATTATGATACGTTTTTAATTTTGCCTTAATTTTAAAAATCTGAACATGCTACAACACCAGAAACACTTCTTAAAACGGCCCCAAGAACAAATACACAACCAAATAGGAATTTTATTTTAAAATTGCAACCAACTTTATTGTAATTTTTACTTTCACGCAACAGCCAGGGGACTTTCCTAAATTCCTAACAGTAAAGATCACCCATAACTTTATCACACAACTTCAGAAAGATATACTCTGTATGTAAATACCATGACCATCCAGAAATTTTCTTCTGGTTCATTGAAGAACTGTCTATTCTTCTGTGTATGTAAAGATTTTGCAGGTTTTGATGGGCTAAAGGTCCTAAAAAGGTTAAAAAAATATGTTTATGACAACTCTCTAGTGTAAGTTTTAAGAATTCACCGAGCTCTACAAAGGCATATTTAAAGGCATTACCTGGTAAACTGTACAATAGCTTCACATAATCCGACATTTCTAATTTTTTCATTCTTTTCTACTTCATTTGGATGATAAAACAAAATTTTATTTTCCTCCTAAAGTATGAAGAAACAGAAGCACATTAATGCAAACATTTCTTCACCTTAGCTGTTGAAAAAGCTAAGTTGAATGTCGACCTCTTGTGTCAAACACACTGACGACAAATCAAAAGCAAAACTGTTTTTAGAAAAACAGGAATTATCTTATCATTGTGTGAATACCGCCTACCAGTCTGAAAAGCAATTTCACATAAGGCAAAGTCGAAATTCATCTGCGGCAACACCGGATAATTTTTATGAAAACTCAGAACTCTTGATTTCTTTTCTCCTGCTAATTTGTAATACACCAACGCTTGTAAGAAATAAGGGTGTGCGCACGTGCACAGACCCACAGCTGCCCGCAAATTAAATCCAGCTGGTTCACAGACATTTGGACTGACAGTCTAAAACGACTGTGATTTGCCGGCAACAAAACATAGCACCGGACGTCCTTTGAGAAAGTCACCGTCCCCACCTTAGAAAAACAAAACAAAACCAACAAAACCTCTTGGAATTTATTTATTCCTTAATACGGAAAACTTTCCGACGGTCCTCCAAACTTGCATTATTTTAGGGCTACAGTCCACCGCTTTGGTGCCACGCTTCTAGTGGGGAACTTCCGATAACAAAGCCAAGTTTAATTTTAATTCCCTAGAAGTGACGCGAAGCGCACAGAGACTCGACCTGCGTGCAGTCATTAACCTGACAAAGCTTTATTCAATAGACAGGCATCGATCCAGGACCTGAAACAGACCCTGCCTGCGTTGCCAGGTCCCGCCGCACCCCCTGGTCCGGACGCACACCTGGCACAAAACAGGCTCGGTAAAAGCCACTCGAGGAGGGCAGAATGACAGGGCCGTTTCCCTCGCCGGCGCACCCGGCGGCTCCCGGGACAGACGCCGGCCGGCCGCGCCCCCGCCCCCGGGCCCTCGGCCCCCTCCGCGTACCTCTCCCTCCCGCGGCCCGAAGCGCGGGTTGTAGATGAAGAAGCTCAGCAACGCCGGCGGGAACTGCTTCTCCTGGGCCGCCCAAGCCCCGGCCCCTGCCCCGGCCGCCGCTGCAGCCATCCCGGCCCGGCCCCCTACGTCGGGAGCCTCCCTCTGCCCGCCCAGAGACAGCAGCGGCAAGGAGACCGCACTTCCGCCTCGGTCACCGCTGCCCCGGAAGCGCTCGCCGCCGGCCCGGAAGGAATGACTGCAGCGCAGTGTACCGTTCTGGGACGCCCGGGTGGGCGCCTTGCCGTCTGTGTCCTGAGCTGCGGTGTTGCTTATACAGGGGAGATTAGGTGCAGGTGTAATGTGTTTTGTTGGCTCTCGCATTTCTGACTTGGCTGCGATTTCCTAGAAAAACGGAACGGGCACAGTTCTTTTGTAGAAGGGAGTGTGTGAAGGCGCAAACGAAGTCTGGAAAGAAACACGTTTAGGGCGGACGTGCATTCACCTGGGCGATTGGCCCATTTACCTCATCTACAAAGTCCCTGTTCTAGAGACCTCTGGTGTCCGCTGGATCAACCACAGCGACGGAGATTGCACTTGAGCCCATTCCCCCTGCGCAGTGCTGGAGGCGTGTGGGGCGGAGGGATGCGGGACCATACCTGGCCTCCCTATAGGGCCCCCTCCTGGGCTGGGGTTACCTTGCCTTTGAGTCGTGTTGCCACAGACCGCTTGGCCAAACTCAAGAAGGCCTTGGTTTAGGTTGCCTTGTCTGTCACAGATTTAAGTTTAGAAACAGAACCATCTCTCTTATCCAACGTGTCTGAATAGACCTTCACATTTAGGGAGGCGATGCATTGGAATTTGGACGTGAGATCTGGGCACATATCCTAGCTCTGCTACCCACGAAGTGTGAGATGTTGGACCAATCACCTAGCCTCTCACCAGTCTCTTATTTGTAAAAATACCAATTATAAATTCCTGCTTAGTGGGAATTTCACTTTAAAAAGTAAATGAGACTATGAATGTACATCCAGTGCTGGCACTTAATCATTATTCAACAAGTGATTGCTATCATTCCTTGCTCCAGGCATTCCTAACTAGCTCACGCTACTGCATGAAATTCTTCCATTAGAAATACATGTTTTGGCATTAAAGCAATAATTTTCAAAAGTTAAGTTAGCAGAACTTCCTCCACCCCAACACGTATCCTTTTTTCCCCAAAAGTTTTATAGGGACTTACATAAAACAAACACAAAACTAGCATGGTCGAATGAGGGCCCTAGTGGTAGACTAAGGCATAAGAGTACCTTCCTCTAGACTTTTCCAGAAGCTACCTACCATCCCCATGTCTTTTGGGGACCCAAATCACAGACACAGAACTCTGGGACTCCAGGGAACATGGTTTGAAAATTTCAGGTCAAAGAATTCTTTCCTCTGTCTCAGAGCAAATGCTTTTGGAAGAGTATAGAGCCCAAGGCTTAGGTCAGAAAACCTGCATTTGAGTTTTGCTTTTGCTGTTTACCAGTTATGTGGCCTTTGGCCAATCACTTAACTTCATTTAATCTCAATTTCCTTCTTTATAAAATGAGATCAATATGGGCCTCAAAAGTTGTTACAAATACTACAGTAGATGATACAAACGAGAGTCCTTTGTAAAGTACAAAGTACTAGATAAATATGTGAGATTAACATTGTATAGTATTAGTTTCTCCCAGGGCACCTCTATGTCCTTGTACACTTTGCCTTCCCCCAATACGACAATTAGTTGCATTAGTCGTTAGAGAGATGATACAAAAACAAAACAAAACATCCAGAAACCCAAGAAAATGCTTTTAAGTTTCCAAAGCCAAGGAAGCCCCTACTTGGTGCAGGAAGCAGCACAATGATTTACTTGTGCACAGTAGTAATTTAGAGAAAGCCAGAACTGAGAGGCTTCAAGGTCAAAACGAGGAGGAGGTAGCTGTGGCCCTCGAGACTAGGAGACTAGAGAAATAAGGATGACTCGGGTCACTGTATGGACTGAGCATACTCCTTTCCCATCCAGGGCCTTGGCATGCTAGCTCCCTCCTCCCAAACTAGGGAATGAAAGCAGAAGAGGAGGCTGAATTGCAGAGTGCAATAATGCACAGTGGGAATTCAAATAAAGTTCAACTATGGAAATAAAATTTAGATTTCTTTTTTTGCACAAAGAGTTTGTGAACTCAAAATTCCAAGGAATTGAGCTGTGGGAAAGGCATGTTTTTGTGGTGACAAGGGAGCACAGTTCCAAGTAGAAAGTCACAATTCTAGGGTGGGTGGTTCTGGACAAGTTGTCGTGTACATCTCTCTCCTCAACAAGAAAAGTGAGCTGCTTAATGGTAGGACTCTGTTTTAGTCATCTTCTCATTTGCATCGTCTAACACAGCGCCTGCCTCAAAGGACACAATCAGTGTGTAGAATGAATGAAGAAGGCAGGAAATGGAGGGTGGAGAAACAGATATCGGAGACAGACTTTTCTCCTTCAGAGTTTTGGCTGCTGCGTATACTACAGAGTTCAGGCCACAGTCTGATCCAATATTCTAGTGAGTTCTGTACTCAGCTCAGTACTGAGCTCCAAGAAGAAGGTGCTAGGTAGAGGTTTGAGTTTGGTAATACATCTCTAAGACCATCTATACAAGGGTGTCACGGTTTTACTTGGAGAGGCAGGACCACTAGAAAAAATATTTTTATATATGTATATTATATGTAATAATATAATTTTTAGATGTTCATTGCAGGTATGCAATTATGTAGCCATGTAATATATGTAAAGACTCGCAGGTATGATCCACTTGTGAGAGCCGGGTAAACAGCCTCAGGAAGGCTGTTGCCTTCATATCCGATTCTGAAAGACATCTGCAGAGCAGGAAATCAGCAAGAGGTGGATGTATAGTCGGGGAGAGTGGGGACAAACGGTACCTGTTGAGGACAGACGGGAACCCATGTTGGTCTCTCACTGCCTCCAACTCTGATAATGAGGGGATCCTCCGGGAAAAGCTGGTGTCCTCTGTCACAGAGAAAAACACACACCTGGATTTGGAGAGGATCCCACAGCAAGGAGGTGATCCAGCAGGTAGTGGCCACCCCAATGGACCTCCCAACAGTAAAATACTGCGACTGCCACTTCCTGCCACCCTCCAAATCTCAGGCAAAATGTTCTGTGGCCCACCCTACCTGGATACCTGCAACCTAAGTGAGTTGACATACTTTGAAACCACCACACAAGGAATGCCAAGATTTGTTAAAGCCAGGCGGCGGGTACACAGGTGTTTGTTATATTGCTCTGTAGTCCCATCTGTATGTTTGAAATACTTTCTGATTTAAAAATAATTTAAGGTGTGAATCCATTTACCGTCATTGTAGAATCCCCAGGAAAAAGATGTCAAAACCCACCCCCACTACCAAAAAAAAAAAGTTAACTTTTTGAAACCAGTGAAGACAATATGTAAATGTAGTCCTTCCAGTGAATAAATTAACAGGCCAGGTGGAAGCTAACCTGGTGATTCCAATTTCATCTGTCTTCTTAAGTGTTTGCAAAGTAATACCATACCTTAAAGTTAACAGGACAGATATAAGATAGGTTTTTGCTTGAAATTGGATTCCTGAGTACTCATTACACAAAGTTAAGCTGCGGTCGTCACAGAGAATTAGCCACAGGCTTGTAAACCTGTGTAAATAGACAACTTTTACCCATCTTTACTGTCTTGCTACATATACTTTGCTTATGAACTGGAAAGAACTACTTTGAAAACCTATATATTTAAAAAATCTTATCAATACTTCTTCACGTGATGAAGCAGAATACTATGTAATGTTTAAAGTATTTTAATAATTCTTATTAGTCTCAACCATTAAGCACATTCACAAAGCTGGCTTTAAGATCACATCCCATTAAATTATGAACTACTCTACCAAACTATAAGCCAACATTGGAATTAAGTATAAATAGTCAAAATGAAAGCCACTGTTGCAGCCTTATTTTATAAGCAATGAGGAAAAATAACAGGACACTGGTTTTTCAGCTCTGTAACCCATGTTGCAATCTAGACCTTCATTTCAAAGCTAAAGTACGTCATTCCAGCACTGAGGACAAGCTCTCTTGAGGTAGGTAAAAATAAAGAAGGCAAGCATTAAAATAAAATTGTTGGACATGCTTGCCAATCCCTTTTCCGGATTGTTAATCATTTTCTTTAGAGTTTTTCCAGTGTTGATTTGATTCTGGGTATGTTATATTTAAAGTTTTTCTTCAGTCTGTAAAAATACATACAAATGAGTCAAAAAATGAGTAGAAATTTCAGGAAAAGAATATAGACAGGGCTTTCATCAATTTGAGTGTGGGACACAATCTTGGCACGAAAATTTCTTAAAATCAGAGTTTGTTGCTACTTTGGCTTAGGGACAATAATTGGGTAAATGCTACATCTCTGTTCTTCATTTTCCCTGGTTACCATGCTTCACTTTTTTTTTTTTCTTTTTAAGAGACAGGCTCTCACTATGCCGTCCAGGCTGGCTTCAAACTCCTGGGCTCAAAGGATCCTACCTCAGCCTCCAGAGTAGCTGGGACTAAAGGGTGTGTGCCACGACACTTGGCTAATTTTTCATAGAGACAGGGTCTCACTTTTGAACTCCTGGCCTCAAGCGATCCTCCCGCCTCAGCGTCCCATAATGCTAGGATTACAGGTGTGAGCCACTGCACCAAGTATGTGCTTTACCTTTTAAAAAGACTCTAATCTCTCACTGTTCTGTAATCCTCCCAGCTAGAGACAACTACTGTTAAAATTTTGCTATATATCCTTTCATTCTTTTTTCCATGAGATATATATTGAATAGGATATTTGTGACTAACCTCAGGTACTTTTTAAAAACATTTTTGTTTTCAAATTGTACTTACTATCAAAGACTTCGAAATGCTAATATTTTTACAAAGTAAAAACTGAGAAAAATAACAAATTAGACAGTTTCATTCTTTGACCCTCCCCAAAGAGCTCTTCAATTTAAGGCTGTATTCCCCAATTTTGACTCATTTGAAAACTGCCTTTATAGTTTTTGTCAACCCAGGTACCATCTCTAATATTATTTGTCTTATTTAATATCTTATTCTTAATATTCTTCTAATTGATACACTTTCAAAAACCTGATACTTCCTTTATCTTTGTTCTGAGTAGTGATACTAAAGTATAGTAACACGTTTATATTTTATTTTTTCTAATGCACATTAAAATAAATACATAGCTATTAAAATTAAAAATGTTGATCCCTGTCCTCGGAAAGTCATCTTGGGGCCTCCTAGTATGTGTCCTATACTTTGAAAAACTGCTTTTACCAGGACCCTCCAAAAAAACAGAGGTTCAAAAATCACTCAGCTATTTAGCATGCTTGCAGGGAAGCAACAGGGAAGAGCCCCAGGGCACTTCGACCTTGATGGGTAGATAAAAAGTGTGAGCTTTTCAGCAAGCTCCCAGGAAAATGCCCCGATTACTCCCAGGAGTCCTCAAATCTCAAGGGTCAGCCAGAAAGAACAGCTTTAATGTGCCACCTGGAAACCAGCCTAATGAGAATTTCCTGGCTTGAGACTGCCCAACCCCAATGACAGCCCTGTAACAGAACCCCCGAGGCCAGCCTCAAATGTTAAGGCAATTCTAGGTGTATTCAGCTCAGGTGGTATCTTGTAAGAGCCAGGAAAACAGCAGCTGAGGAAAAGGGGGAGGTGGTAGGAGGCTAGGTGAGAACAGGTGTGTTTCTCTGATCACTTGTTTTTTCTAAGGGGGAAAAAAAATGCTTGAAAACAGGTCTGTTGGTGCTAAGTTAGAATAGCAAGTCTCCTTAGCTTTGTAGACCGCTAGAGCCGCACACTTTGTTCTGTCTTGTACTGTTTGCTTTTACTTAAATCTCTCTTGCGGCAATCTAACACATGGCAGGAAACACATCAGTAAGCATAATTTTATGCAAGCTAAAAATCTCTTCATATTAATTTCAGAGTCGGATGATTTGCTGAGAAAAATTCTAGCACGACAATGCCATTTGTGACTTAAGAAAAACCCAAAAACCTGGTTTCCCTGTTTACTCAACACCAGTGTGGCTTGCTCAGCACTTAATGGAACTAAAAATCTTGCAAAAAAAATCCTTTGGTCCCCAGCTGGCTTTAGTCTCTCTACCTTGCTGAGGAAAAAAACAACAACAACAACAAAAAAACACACCCACACATCAGCAGATGATGAGAAACTTGTCTTTATTGGGTAATTTTTAGAGGCATTGTCTGTGGAGGGCCGTACAGAAGTCATCAGGACATACCCACCACCCCCAAAATCCCGAATGACTGTCTTATTACCTCGCTAAAATAATGAGCAAATTGCAGAAGCTTTTCAGGGGAGATTATAAATAAGATCGGGGCAGGACGTGGGGTTCTCCATTCCCAGGGCTTTGGAGGCCTTCCAACTGATTATCCCTTTCTCTCTTTTCTCCAAAGACTGGGGCCTTTAAGAATGCACCATTTCCTGGAATTCTAGAACAAAAGAGATGAGAACAGGGTCAGTGAAGATGGCTCAGTACTTTACAGACCTGCTGTGGCTAATGAGAATTCTGAAGAGGGAGGGAAATAGGAAGCAAATTGTCAGATGATGGGCGTGGGCCCCCTCGGAGGCCACAAAAGGAAGAAGAATGTGGGTGTCAATGACTGCAAGTCAAGGGAGTCTACAGTGTTCCATCCCTCCGCATAATCTTATTTGACAAACATCTTCAGCTTTGCAACGGAGGCCCTTGTATTAGAACTTGTCAACCCAATTCTTTCCCTTGGATGGTGGATGAACTCAGTATAATTGCTTATCACAATCTGTGAACAATTAACTTTTTGTCCGGTCAGTTTAAGACAAAAATGGGAGGTTTTCTTCTATTCCATAGCTGGGTATTGAATTTTTAGAAAACATTTAATAGGGTGGGACTTTGGACTAGCTCTCCTCTGTTGAACCCTAACCCTGCCCCCAAAAGTTCCTATTACTAAGAGAAGGATAATAATAATGACGTGTGAATGCTACAGATTGAAATTGAGAACTGGGGATTTACTTTATATTTATTGGTGAGCTTTGCCTGTTGGGAAGTCTTTCATGGTTATGTTTAAATAAGCCAATCCTCCCTTACCTAATCTATTTTTCTGAGCTATCCATAGAAGCTGTATTAACTCCAGTGTAGTAAGCGATAGTGGTATCATTTTGAATAGATTTTAAAAATAAGGACCTAATGTAGCAGTTTTTAATTTCAAATTAGCTCTACCAGAAGGAATTACCATACGTTCTCCTGAGTTGGCAGGCACAAAGTAGCTAAAAAGCATGCTAGCAACACGACAAAAATCAAGTGAAAATAGTTCTACAGCTGTGCTAGTATGCTAACGTTTGAATCTAGGGCTCTGCACACAGACGATTCCATAAATGATGATGTAGTTATTTGTTGTGTTTAATTATCCACTTGGTGGGCTAATGTCCAGTAAATTGTATTTGTTTAAACCTTTGAAAGCTAGGAGGACTTCCTACATAGGCCAATAGACTCTTTGGTCTGAGACACACTTGAGAATGTCATTCCTTCCCTTAGAGGGGCTCAGATCGGCTGGTGGAAATTCCTTGCATTATGTTCAAGGTGCATTAGGGCATCTTGCAAATAATTGGCCAGGTGGCTAGCCAGTCTTCTAGCCAGGTAAAGGATATTTTCCAGCTATCGACAATGACCAGGGGGACCAGCTTTTATGGCATATCCCAGGCATCAAGCCAGAGTTTTTATACTTATTTGCATGCTCACTTTAATCCCATTTTATACTAATTAGATTGAAGCTCAGCAAGGGTAAGAAAGGGGGATAGTAACCCACATCTGTCCGATCCCATGGCCCAACCCCCACAGACGCTCCCTGGTCTAAGGTGTGTTATGCCAGGTAAGGTGTGGACATACCCTCAGCCCCAATCTTTCCATCACCATCATTATCTGCAGCAGCCATCAAGGACTTGGTTTCTGACTCGGTCAGTTCTCTAGCACCACTCTCAAACTTCTGGAGGAAAAACCTACAGGATAACAAAGATGGTTGAAAGACTATGCATCTCTGTGTTTAGACTTTCTTTCTTTTGTCTTTAAGTAAATCATCTCTTTCCACCAGGTGCAATCATCATTCAAGGTCTTAGCAAGCAAAGGTTTCCTTAAGCTATGGAAACCAATGGTGGGTGTTTTATTTTTTTTAAAGCATTTTTAGAGAGTTTTGTTAAGTCTATTTGCCAAACGAAATCCCTTAAGCTGAAGAATCTTTGCACCAAGAGGCTTAAGTACCCATGTTTAGTGCTTTGTGTGGATAGATGTGTGGCCAACTGACTCATGTTCTTGCTTTAATGAGGCTTGGCTGAATGACGAACACCAAGGCTGGCCATTGAAGCAATACTGAGCAAACTGGCCCCCACAGCACCCCAGCCCCACCCAACAATGTCAGGGGGTGCCAGACAGTCTCAGGACAAAACTTACTTAAGCTCTTCTTCATCCAGGTATCCACTCTGGTCATTGTCTATGAACCGGAAAACGTCTTTCACCTGACTGGCCGACATCTTGGAGAGGCCTGACGTCTGGAAGAATTTTTGGGGTTCAAAAGTATCTGGGTCTGAAGAACAGAGAACGGGTTATTCTGACACTCATTGCATCACATTCTGTATTTGGGCCAAGGTGCCGAAAACACAGGTTATTTAAAAAACTTCCACAATATCCCTGAGCTACAGAGATGCTCAACTGGTCCAAGATTTCGAGTTGGCCAACACTGGATGTCCCTGGGATAGCATCCCCTTGTCCCCTCTTCCCCGGCTTTCCTGCTCCACTTGATTTTGTCCATCTCCCCTTCTCTCTCCTCCTCTGCCCCTCACCCGGTTTACAGACTGTGTGTCCAAGTCTCCAACATCACTGTTCTAATTGGTGGGAACAGATGCAATCACTGGATTCAAATAGGCTAAATGGCATTTGCTGATTTCTTTTTATTTCACTTTTAGTAAATTTCTTTCGTCTTATAGAAATGCAATCACATGCTCAGATCCCAAATCTCTATAATTTTAGTTATCTAAATAATAGCAGTTTAATTCCCTGATTCCATGAATTTTCCAGCCACATTCACATTTTGATTTTTTGTTGCTTCGCCAGAGGTGTGACGATGTGAGGAAAACCCACACCTGCTCCCACCCCTTTACCTTGGCATTCCTGCAGGGCTGCTGCAATGTCATCTGCACTAAGCACGTCGGTGATGCTCATTTTCCACCTGGTCACACAGAATAAATGAGGTGTGGTAAATGACAAGCAGGGGGTACTATATCCTCCTAGGCTCAATGAAACTGTATGTGTGTCTGGAATTTTTTAATGTGATAAGCACAGTGTGGTACTAAGGGATGGAACCGAATATCCAAACACAAACCAGATACTGAAAAGGTCCCAGCACCCTTCGTCCCAGTGCCTTCTCCTGAATCTACTCCAAACGTGAAATAAATACCACATATAAAACTATTCGATTTGGTTTTCTTATAAAAAATCATATTTACATAATCGATCACTTAGGCAACTACAAACCATGTTACAAATGTAATAGCACTTTCATACAGCAGCCAGAGAAATACAATGTTGCAAATTCCACATGAGAAAGGATACAGCTTGGGCTGCTTGCAGATGCAGACCTGTGGAAAACATGCTATCTGTCCTAAAGAGTGGGAATCAGATGAATGAAAAGACCATCTACGAGAGATCAAAATCCTACTGGGTGTCAAAGCGATGGGGGAAAAGAGAAATTTGAGCATATCAGGCACAAGCCTAATATGAATGCATGTAGGGAAGAAGAGCCTGGGGTCTGGTAGGTCCACCAGCTACTCACCGTTTTGGATTTTCCCCTAAAGAAGAATCAGGAAAAAGAGTTGAAGGAGCAAAAAAAAAACAGGGGTGCTTTTGCTACCTTACTGACCTGCCTTATATAGAATTGAAAAAGTGATAGTTACAACCTCTTAGATTTCCTTTTCAAGGATCGAGTGAATGTAGCTCAAATGTCTTGCGTTACTAATTAAACCTCTTCTTTTTTCTATTTATATCTCAGGGGAATGTGGGTGGGAACAGCCAATTTTAAAAAACAAACCTCAACAACCCTTAACTAAGGTTTCAATTCTGCAAACGAACCCCTTGGCGAAGTGTGGAGAAGATACTAGAAGCCCAGTAAGGAGGAGGCAGTGGCTGAAATAGGATCAACACATATGGGGGTGCTCTGTAAACTGAAAAGGCTCCCCAGATGGGAGTGGCCACCATTTGGGGAAGGTCTGTTTTCAGCTTCTGAAACTGTGGGTGTGCAAGGCTGACCCCCAGCCAGGGCTGACACGCTCAAAGTCAGCGTCACTAAGTGGACACACAGGAATTGTCAGAGAAGGAGATGGGACTGATTAGGTGATTTTCCCACAAAAGTCTTGACTTTGACATTTCCCAGCTGTAACTTAAATTACACATACTCAAAAGGCAAAAAGGTGGAAAGGAAACAAACAGTCCCAACCCCAAAACTAACATTTGTGGGGGAAAGATATTATGAGGCCAAGAGTTGAGACAAAGGGTTTTTTTTGTCTTTTGTGTTTGTGTTTTTTGTTTTGGGGTTTTTTTGTTTTTGTTTTTGTTTTGCTTTCACCAAACATTTATTGAGCCCGTATGTGGCCAGTGCTGAGCTAGACTTTTTTCTATTGTAGTGAAAAGCACATAACATAAAATGTACCACCTTAACCATTTTTAAGCGTGCACAGAGTATAATAGTGTTAATGATGTGCACATCATTGCACAACAGATCTGTATAACTTAATCATTTGGAAAAACTGAAACTCTACATCCACTGAACCACGGTTCCCCTTTGCTCTGTCCCCCAGCACCTGGCGCGCACCATTCTACTTTCTGTTTCTAAGAGTTTGACTACTCTAGGTAGCTCCTGTAAGTGGAATCAGGGCAATATTTATCTCTTGGTGACTGGCTTATTTCACTTAGCATCGTGTCCTCAAGGTTCATCCGTGGTGTAGCCTGTGACAAGATTTCCTTCTTTACTAAGCTGGATTTAAGTGTTTTCAAAAGTGCAAAAATAGATCCCATGTTGCAATCAGAAACATAGGATGGCTGAGAAGCAGACAATTCAGAAACTCCAGACCGGGGCCCAAGACTCTGTCCTGGGTAATGTAGCCTGGATGGTCATCTTCAGTTTGACCCCAGATATATTCCCCAGATATATTGCCAATCCTCCGGCAGGCGCCGTATCTGTCTTGCTTACATTTTATACCCCAATGCCTAGCACAGGACTGATCTAGGGTTAGGCGCTCAGTAGTTGTTATTTGATGAATAAATAAATAAAAACAACAAAAAGAACTTGTAAACACTCTTCCCAACCAGCATCAACGTGCCCAGCCCTTAAAAACGTTCCTAAAAATAAGTCTCAAGAGTTTTGAATTCGGTTTCTGGCATTCAGTTGCTATAGAAACCAGCTGAGCCCTTTCTTTCTGTGGAAGTGTTTACGATCGCCCAGAGAGATGAAAACTTTTTTAAAAATCTGCCCATTTAAATGAAAATAGCATATGGGTTAAACCAAGATACTTTAGACGTTCATGCTGTTTTTCTGATGGAAAGTAAAGAAAACCAGGGACCCAGTAAGCATGTTGTATGAATCAAAGAGCCACCCAAGAGCATGATTTGAATTCCATCTTGTACAATCTGGGGTTCAAAATGTTGATTCACACAAAAGGACAAATACTGTGTGATTCCCTAAAGGATCAATTGCAGATCTGCACACATTCGGAGAGGTCTCAGAGCCTCTGTCGAGTCAAGATGGTTAAAAAGGTTAAGATGATTTTTTTTTTTGAGACAGGATCTCACTCTGTCACCCCGGGTACAGTGCAGTGGCACCAACATAGCTCACTGCAACCTCAAACTCCTGGGCTCAAGCAATCCTCTTGCCTCAGCCTCCCGAGTAGCTGGAACTACAGGTGCACACCACAACACCTGGCTAATTGTGCTATTTTTAGTAGAGACAGGGTCTTGCTCTTGCTCAGGCTGGTCTCAAACTCCTGAGCTCAAGCCTCCAGCCTTGCTCTTCCAGAGTGCTAGGATTACAGGCGTGAGCCACTATGCCCGGCCCAAGATGGTAAATTTTATGTTTTGTGTATATATGTATATTTTATGTTGTATATTATGTATATTTGTGTTATGTAATGTACATGTGTGTTATGCATATATCAACGATTTAAAAGTATTAATTCAGTAATCTTCATCATTTTGGCCACCCAGGAAAGAGCAGGAGGAAGATTTGGAAGTGGGAGACCAGCTCTGTCCATTTGCAGCTGTGTGGCGCTGGGCCTCAGTTCCTCTTGTAGGAAGTGGGAATAACATAATCGCCTGCTCTGTCACCTTCCCAGGAGGGTTCTTTTGAAGATCATAGGATCAAGTGCAGATCTGCAAACATTTGGAGAGGTCTCAGAGCCCCTGTTGAGCTCCACCCTTGTCCAGGGATTGCAAGAGGATTTTGTCTGGTGTATCCATTCCACTTGATTGGTAGGGGCTTCCTGGCATAGGAGGAATAGATGTTGGGATCGACTAGCAATGTCTGCAGGGAGGACGCGAGGCAGCCTGGAAGCTGGGGAACTTGGCTATCTTGTCCTGACCTGGCTGGGCTGTGTATTTGGACTTTGCTACTGGCGATGGCCCTGGTCTTTTAGACCACCGGGCTGTTGCAGATGTTTGGTGCTGTCCCAATTAATCAGCTATTCCAAATCCCCACTGTGCCTCTGAATTCCTCAGACTCCCTCTACTTGGAGCCCACACACTGATCACCTGCTCATTGTGTGGTTCTGTGACATCTCTCCAGCCACACTGCCTGGCCCAGGTGTCATCACTGCCTCTGCCCAACCCTGGCTGCCTTACTGGGGACAAAACTCTTGAATGAATCTCAGACCCTCTTTCTAACATGTATCACATGCTAGTGAACAGCACAGCTGGTCCACTTCCATATTCTCTCAATAGATGTCACTTCCTGAATATCTCCCAACTTCATCTTTTCTTCACGCTCCACTGTCACTACCCTAGCCCAAGCCAACAGCGTCTCTTTTGGGAACAACTACTTGGCCAACCCTCATCCACTTGGGCTTACATCCAACCTAGCCAGGTGGATCTTTTAAAAACTCACATGTGTGCGTTTCCTTGGGGCTATCATAACAAAGTCCCACAAACTGGGTGGCTTAACACAACAGAAATTTATCATCTCACAGTTCTGGAGACCAGAAGTCCAAAATCAAGGTGTTGGCAGGGCCACGCTCCCTCCGGAGGCTCTAGGCAAGGCTGCTTCTTTGCCTCTTGTAGCTGTGGTGTTTGCTGGCCATCCTGGGTGCTCCTGGCTCACAGCTGTATCACTCCAACCTCTGTCTTTGTTGTCACATGGCTGTTCCCTTTATGTCTTCTTCTTATAAAGGCATCAGTTAGATTAGATTAGGGACCCACCGCACTCCAGCATAACCTCATCTGAACTAATTACATCTGCAATGACCCTACTTCCAAATAGGTGCTAGGCATTAGGACTTCAACCTATCTTTTGGGGGGACACAGCTCCACTTGTGACACCAAGCATGTAACTCCCCTCTCTTCCCACTCCCAACCCCAGAGTCTGTTATCGGCTTCTACTTGTTCTTAGAATAAAGACAAATGTCCTTCCTGTGGCCTTGAAGGCCCTGCAGTGATCTGCCTCCTCCAGATTTCTCTGGCCTTTTCGCACACCATCCTGCCACCTGGAGTCCCTCTAGTCCCTTGAATTTGTCACCCTCTCTCTGGCCATGGCCATGGAATGTACTGTTTTCTCTGCCTGGAATGCTCTTCTTCCTCCCTGCATAGACATCTCATACACATCCTTTATCTCTGTTCAGGCGCCACTTCCTCCAGGGAGCCTTCCCTGACTCTCCAGACTGCCCTGAACCCTGGTGCCTTCTCCCTTACAGCAAAATCACAGTGGCATGTGTCCACTTGTGGTGACTGCCTGAATAGTGTCTCTGCCTACTTGACAGGAAGACCCGGGAGGGCAAGTTCAAACTCTGTTCCTATTCCTCCTGACATCCCCAGCACTAGAAGTGGGGTGTCTTATGTGATTGGTTGCTGGGGGAGATTTGGCCTTTTCTGCTTGGGAGGGGGGACAAAAATCAGGGAAGCTGTTGCTATTACCATCCAACTGGGTTCTTCGCCCGCTGCACGGAAGGGAGCCAATGCACTGAGCCAACAGGTGTTGTAGCAGAGAGGAGTTTAATAACACAGGACACCTGGCTTGGTGATATCATCAGTTATTAATCGCATCCTGGCCATCTGGGGCTGATTGGTACAGAAGTTATTGTTTGGCTTCCTGGACTATTTGCTGGAAGTGGTGGTCTGACTTCCTACAGGTCCGACTTAGAGACAGCAGGCTCGCTTCCTGGGCTGGTTACTGTAGATGATGGGTGGGTCTCCTGGCTGGTTGCTGCAGATCATGGGTCAGAGCTCTATTTTCCTAGATGGTCTGGCCATTCATTGTCCATTTTTATGCTCAGCCTCTCATGAGCACCTTCCTTGTCAGGTTGTAAATATTCAGTAAACACATTTGTGGAAGGAACGAGCTGGTGTTCTGTGGGAACTTAAGCAAGTCTTGCACCCTGAGCCTCAACTTCCCCTTTTCAAAGGGGAGATGAGAACACAACCGACTTCTCTAGGGATAGTGACAAGCAGTCGTGTGGAGCACCTGGTGCTGTGTCAGGCACTCAGAGAGGGGACAGCAAGGAATGGTGGCCTTTGTTGAGGTCACTGTTTTGGTCTTATAACCTTTTAAAAACAATGATATTCCAGGTAAAACATCTACCCTGCTGGAAGGGCTTAGCAGTTCCCCTCGAGGGGATGCAGGGTGGTGCCAGGGGCTGGGGGGGCCCTGGGGTGCTGATAATGTTTTTTCTCTTGATCTGGGTGCTGGTTACATAGATGTGTTCACTGTATGGAGATTTATCAGGCATTTTATGTGTTTTATGTCAATAGAAAGTTTTTTTTAAAAAAACATTGTTATACCCAAAGGTTGAGCAGAGAAGGGTGGAGGGTCCTGCCCGGTAACCATGGTCTTGGGGTGTCGAGCAGTGGCTGGCTGCAGCCTCTCTCTGTCCTCTGGGCTGAATCTTCGTGGGGCTTTGAGGGCTTGCACCAGGCGAGACCCAGCCACTCAGCTCTAATATTTCCCGAGTTCATAGCAAGGCTGTGAACAGAGATGCTTGACTGTGACCATTAGGTGGCTGTGCCTTGTGACAGAAGGAGGTTCCCTTGCAGCTCAGAAAGAGACTATCCTTCTGGCCCTACCATAGGGAGGCCTCCCTGTCTGCCCCACCAATCTCAGCACTCTCTGTTTTCACTCCAAAGCACTTACCACGGTCTGAAATGATCTGGTTTACTTCCTTGTTTGCTGTTTCTTGTCCATCTCCTCCCCCACATGGAAGCTTCTGGAAGGTAGGGACTGACTGTGTGCTATTCACCCTCAATGCCCAGCACCTGGCATTAGTTAGCGCTGGAGGCTCTAGCCACAGGGATGAGAGAACCTGGCCCCACCAGGGAGATGGTGACCAGTGGCCAGGTGGACCTGGTGGGCATCTGTAGTCTCATTTAAACAAAGGCCAGGATGGTTAAAACAGCCCCGGCACTTTCGGTTCCCCATGCATTCTAAGAGTCCATGCTTTGCGTGAGACTTCTGAATCAGACAACTTCTTGACACCGACCAAAAGTAGGGGGACATTGTGTTACAAGGACAAGAGAGGCTGCCACAGAGGACAAATTCCAAACTCCAAAGGAAACTCTCCGACACCTTACAGGGCCACGGCAGGTCACTCGACAACACTAGAGGCCGAGATTATTAAAGTTGGTGATGAGCTAGCTAGGCCCACAGGAAAACAAGTGCTGACTGACAAGTTAGAAAAGTTCAAAAATTCTGAATTTCAGTATCTGACTGATGTGTCTGAAGGGTGACATGGAGGGGAGGCAAGATCTAGAGTTACAGGAGTGTGTTTATTTATAAATGAAATACTTCTCTAAAAGCAGATTTCCTTTCTCTGTCAAAGAGACTCAGCAAGAATTTGTTAAATAAGTTTATGGGTGGGGGCTTAGGACAAGCTGCTTAGTGAAGCAAAGTCACTGTTGTTTGTGAACAAAGACTGTAAAATGTCTTAGGGCCAATTGAAAAGGGCAGCTTGTGTGTTTCTCAACTCAATGAATGAGGATACCCAAAGCACACAGCCCACATCTTTGGGGGCTGACCTGCCCTGGGCAAACAGTTTTTATTACCCTTGGGACAGGATGCATCCCTCGTGACCTACTCTGGGTACAGCAATGACACAAGGCTCACAACTGCCACCGGCTACATAATCTGTGGAGCCCAAGACAAAATGAAAATGCAGGTCCTCTTGTTTGAAGGTTATTAAAATGAATTTCAATACAATGGCTGCAGAGCATTAAATCAGGTATGGGGACCTTCTAAGTGCAGGGCCCTGGAGACTGTACGGGTTGTGCACCCCCGAAGCCAGCCCTGCTCACAACTTATGTCTGTTCAACATTGCCCAATTTACCAATATGATGTCACTGTATAATTTAATCACTGCGACAACTCTTTGAAATATCGTTATTGCCATGAGGAAAAGGGAGGTTAAGAGAACCCCCAGGTCAAACAGCTATTGAAGTGGTAGAGCCTGAGCTCATTCTTGGAATTTTCCTTGGTGCCAACTAAAAAATTCCCAAGGCTTTCAGGCTTTTTGATTTCCACAGCCCCTTCTTCACCTTAGAAAGCTAAAAGAGGTACACGTTTGCCTTGAAGCCACTGGAACAAAAAATATCAGACTCTCCAAGCTAGGTGAGTCATTGCCATAATCCACTTTCTCCCTGCCTGTGACTTGGGAGGGAGTCATGAAATGTGGTCCTGAATCATCGTTTCAAGCTGTGACACTGGCAGTTGTTTGGGAAGTTGTGGGGAGTGGAGCAGGTGCCCACCTGTTCTCTTCGATAATTCACTCTAGATCCAGGGTCATGTGTGTGCTGGGCCTGTTTTCTTGGGGAGGATTTCTAAGGGCAAGATGGGATATCATAGTTTAACATAAGGTAGAATGAAACATTAGGATAGCTTGATGCAAGCGTAACATGTATCTGAAGTACCATGCACATGCCCTAAGATGATACCTAACCTCAGCTGCAGAACACGCAGCAAGTGAATAAATAAGCCACAAGCCTGAATTTTACACAGTATCTCTCTCTCTTTTCCTTTTTTTTTTTTAGAGATGGTGTCTTGCTATGTTGTCCAGCCTGGTCTCAAACTCCTGACTTCTGCCTCAAGTAATCCTCCCACCTCAGCCTCTCAAGTAGCTGGGATTATAGGTGTGAGTCACAATGCCTGCCTCCTCACTCTTTTTCTGTGTGTGTGTGTGTGTGTGTGTGTGTATGAAGGTTTTATTTTTTAAAGCATACTACCTGCTCATTGTAAAAATACAAATAACCAAAAAAGGGAAAAGAAAAAAAAAAAGAAAAAGAAAGAGAAGACAGAAGACAGAGGAGGAGAAATATCAAGTGTAACCCTCCACTAGAGATGACAGATGCTAACATTCTGGTGTCTATCCTTTGAGATATATTTATTTTAAAAACTATTTTAGGCACTGGAATGGGGTCATAATCTTGGTAATTTGCTTTTCATTTTCTCCCCTCAATAAGTATAAATCCATGTACTGTGATTTTTAATGACTATGTATAATTCTCTCATATGAAGGGGGCCATAATTCATGTCATCAATCCCCTATTATTGGACATCTAGGTTATTTTCATATTTTTACCATTACAAAGAGCGCTAGGTTGAACATCCCTGTAGCTAAATCTTTGGGCCTGTCTTTACTTGTTATTCCTTAGGGTACATTCCCAGAAGGGTCTTGTCATATTTGTCCCTTCAACTGATATTTACCGAGTGCCAGACATTGTGCTAGATGCTGGGTTTGAAACAAGGAGCGATTGAGCAATTGTGTGGTTAGTTTCGTCTGATATCACATTCCGTGGTTTGTGTGGTTGGCAGAATTTCTAGGAATGTCTCTCAATATCCCACACCGTAATGCCCAGGCCTGTGATTGTATATTTAAAAAGAAGAAAAGCAAAAATATAATCACACTCATCACTAATGAATGCATATTTACAAAATGAGAAATTATTTGTAGGACCTTGTTGGCTATGAGAAGGATTTGAGTCTTAACCGTAAGAGCAAAAGTGATCCATTGAAAGGTTCTAAGGTGGGGAGTGACTCAATCAGATTTGCATTTTCAAACCTAATCTCGGCTGGAGGACGTGCAGCTTCATGGAGAAAGACTGGCACAGGCCAGAACAGATGCTGGGAGACCAGTGAGACAGTGACCATTGTTGTCCAAAGATGGGGAGAGGTGAAAGGTCGGCTGGGAGTTAGCAGCAGAGATGAAGAGGAGTGGGGGGATTTGAGGCAGTTCAGGAGGTTAAATGGACTGAATGTGGTCACACCTCAGAGCAGCAAGGGATGGAGGACAGCTCCAGGAGGGCTGGCGATGCCTTTCACAGGGACTGGGCGCACAGAAGGGCAGCCCAGTGTGTGGGGTGGGCCCAGTTTGGTTAGGAGCGAGCTGGGTTTGCAGTGAAACCTCCACGTGGAGCTGTCTGGCAGGGCAGTTGGGTATGTGCGTCTGGAGCTCAGAGGGGATGCAGAGGCGGCACAGGCACGATTGGAGCCATTCTTGACCAGCTGGCCACTGAAGCCACAGGTACAGCTCAGCCTGCCTGGGGACAGGGAACAGAGTGAACAGGATGGTGACGCCTGAATTTTGAGGCCCTCGAGCCTGAACAAAAGCCAAAGAAGTGGCTGGGTGAGGTGGCTCAAGCCTGTAATCCTAGCACTCTGGGAGGCCGAGGCGGGAGGATTGCTCGAGGTCAGGAGTTCAAGACCAGCCTCAGCAAAAGCAAGACCCCGTCTCTACTAAAAAATAGAAAGAAATTATCTGGACAACTAAAAATATGTAGAAAAAATTAGCCGGGCATGGTGGTGCATGCCCATAGTCCCAGCTACTCGGGAGGCCAAGGCAGAAGGATCGCTTGAACCCAGGAGTTTGAGGTTGCTGTGAGCTAGGCTGACACCATGGCACCCTAGCCCAGGCAACAGAGCGAGACTCTGTCTCAAAAAAAAAAACAAAAACAAAAAAACGCCAAAGAAGTGCCATCAGAGAGGAGAAAGAAAAGTAGGAGAATGCTTTATCTGAGGAGCCCAGGGGTACGGGCTAAACTGTGTCCCCCTAAATTCCTCTGTTGAAGTCCTACCCCCCTCAGAATGTGACTGCACTTGAGACAAGGCCTTTAAAAGGGTGACTAAGTTAAAACGAGGCCATTAGGATATGCCCTAATCCAGTCTGACTGGTGTCTTCATAAAAGGAGGAGATGAGGACACAGGAAGGGCCCCCAGGGATGTGTGTGCACAGAGGAAAGGCCGTGTGAGGACACAGGGAGAAGGTGGCCGTCTGCAAGCCCAGGAGAGAGGCCTCAGGAGAAACCAGCACTGTCGACACCTTGATCTTGAACTTCTAGCCTCCAGAACTGTGAGAAAATGAATTTCTGCTGTTTAAGCCACCCAGTGTGTGGCATTTTGTTATGGCAGCCCCAGGAAACTGACACACCCAGAGAGCAGCTCACCCTTAGGACAGGCGGGGAGGTGTGCCCAGCACCATGCGCTAGAGGTGCCCACACACCACACGCACAAACAGAGAGGTATCAAAGAACACGTGGGCCTCTGTCACCTGAGACCCAGTGCACCCTGTGACTAACTCTGCTCAGACCCCGGGAAAAGGCTTCTTCACATCTCTCACTCTGTGTCCTCAAAACAAAAGGGGATCCTGTCTTAATGCTGGTGGGATTTGTAGGTGACACCATTCCTGATCTCAGAGGCAGCCATGGAATGTGGGGGAGGATTGGAGTGGTTGAAATCTTAAGAGAAAAAAGACAGATGAATTAAGTTGTCAAATCCTTTCTCTCAGATATTACGTGGAATGTGATAGATTCTTCTAGAAGGCAATATTGTTTTCCAGTAGTGCTGAGTGTTCATTTTTTTTTCTTTTCTTGGCATTTTAATTTGTGGTTCCAGAGGTACTCACGCATTAGCATGGTATTAATATTTATAAGAATTGCGTGTGGTGGCTGTGATGGTTAATGTCATATGTCGACTTAAGTGGGCCAGGGGGTGCCCAGATTAAACGTGGTTAAACCTCTGTACTTAGGCTAACAAATGCTAAGCCCCCTACTTATAACGTGTTACGTGCTTGTGTGCTCAGCATAGCAGCAAGCACTTTACACAAGATATCTCACTGCTCAGAACATTCCTGAAGGCAGGCATTGGTGCTCCCATTTCACAGACGAGGATAAACTAAATTTCAGAGATTACATAGCCAGAATGTACCAGCTCTGAGATTCACACTGAAATCTCTCTGGCTCCCTGCTCTTCCTACACTGCCTGGACCAAGTGCTTTATTTTGTAAGACACAGGGCACAGAGTCCCGGTGAGATGACATCATCATTCCTAATGGCTTGTCCTCGCCCTGGTCCGTGGAGAGGCTGCTATGAGAATGCACAAGGAATTTTGCAAATGTCAGCCCACTCCTTGGCCTGAAATATGAAATAACAGAAAACAAAGCAAAGATGTCATAGCTCTGGTTTTGTTGCTATGAGAATAGTCTTGTCAAGGTTGGAGGATGACACAAATGCACCGTATTTAACAGCTTGTCAGCTTCACTTATAATTCACACATATGGCGCGTGGGCCTCTGTGCTGTCGCCCTGGGCCCACCGACATCAGGGCCGGGAGCAAGGGCAACAGTACTTTGAGAAGGAGGGATGGGTTGAGCAGTGGCGGATGCTCCCGAGAGGTTAGAATGAAGCCTGAGAATGTCCATCAGGCAGAGCGTTGGGGATGTGTAGGGTTGGGGAGCTGTTTCCAGGTGACGCAGAAGAAGCTGTTTTGGGGTAACGCAGGTGGGAGCAGGTGAGTGGGGCATGCAGGTGGGAAGGAGATCATAGTGGGTACCAGGAGGGGATGCGGAGCTCTGGGAAATCTTTTTAGATGCCAGCTGCCAATGGCTTTGCAGAAAGTGCAGCTTCACAGGCAGGCCCAGAAAGACCTAGCAGCCCACTTGTGGAGGATATTAATGCTTCCTGGGTTTTAGCTTCTCTTCTGTAGCATAAGCTGCATCATTTCTAATGCAGATATTTCAGAGGAAAACACCTTTCCTTCTAATGCCTTAAAATCATCCGAGAGACTATGGGATTTATATGTCTTTTATTTATTTTTTTCTCTTAGAGACTTGCTCTACATTGCTCAGTGGCATTGGAGACACAAGCGCTGTAGTTCATAAGTACATGAACCCTTGGCTGGCTGTGCCTTCATGGGCTTCGCAGAGCATTGTAGGGGGAAGAAAAAGAAAGAAAGAAAGAAAGAAGGATGAGAGTGAAGCTAGAAATGAAAAATACACCAGATGAGATTAGCAGATTAGACACTGAAGAAATGGTCATTTGATGGGCCACGAAAAATAAAAGCATAATCTACAAGTCTATTTAATGATCTGGAACAATATCTACCGTATATTGTAAAGTGGAAAAAGTACTATGCAAAATATATTTTGTAAATTAGAAAATAGATATTTATATACATGGTATGGCAGTTATAGGGATTTGACCTTACACAATTGTGGAAGCTGGTATCATGGTAACCACATGCCAACCTGCATCCTCCACAAAAGCCCATTGTTGCCCAAATAAGTTGGAACAGTGCAGGGAAGAGAATTCTGGGAGACGGCAGTGCCATTTAGCTAAACTAACACAATACAAACCCAACACATGTAGGTAAAAGGCTACAGGGAAATTCCCCTAAATTATTTTAGTGGTTGTCACTGAGAGTTTAGTGAGTTTATAATCTCAGTACACAAATGCAGATGTGCAAGAAACAACACATTTAGTTTTGGGGGGTTTTTGGTTTGTATTTTTTTTGAGACAGGGTCTCACTCTGTCACCCAGGCTAGAATGCAGTGGCGCAATCATAGCTCACTGCAGCCTCGAACTCCTGGGCTCAAGAGATCCTCCTACTTCAGCCTCCCCAAGTAGCTGGGACTATAGGTGTATACCACCACATTGGCTACTTTTTTAATTTTTAATTTTTATTTTGTAGAGATAGGATCTCGATATGTTGCCCAGGCTGGTCTTAAACTCCTGGCCTCAGCCTGGCGTGGTGGCTCATGCCTGTAATCCTAGCACTCTGGGAGGCCGAGGCAGGAGGATCACTTGAGCCCAGGAGTTTGAGGTTACCGTGAGCTAGGATGATGCCACGGCACTCTAGCCAGGGCATCAGAGCAAGACTCTGTCTCAAAAAAAATAAATAAATAAAAAATAAAATAAAATCTCCTGACCTCAAGTGATCATCCTACCTCAGCCTCCCAAAGTGCTGGGATTACAAGGGTGAGACATTGCGTTCCACCCTGAACATATGCATATTCTATGATCCTATAATTCCATTCCTTTGTATATACCTAACAGAAATGTGAACATATATGCAACAAAAGATACGTATAAGATATTAACAGCAGCACTATTTGTTATAGCCCCAACCAGAAACAACCTAAATAACCATAAACAATTGGATGAATAAAAGTATCGTGGACTACCAGAACAATGACGAAAATAAATGAACTGCTGCTACATATAACAACATGGGTAAATCTCACATGCCGAATGTGAGGAACCACAGGCAAAAATGCACTCGCACACAAAACACATCCTAGAGATTCCATTTACATCAAGTTCAAAAAGGACCTAGGATGTTAGATTTCAGGACAGCGACTATCTTTGGGAGGAGGGAGGAAGTAGTGACCAGGAGAGGAGTTGGGAACTTTTGGTTTGCTGGTAATGTTACAAAGATGTAACATTATATGTGATATTATCACAATAACACTTTGTGACTATTTCATTAAGTTGTACACATGATCTGTGTACTTCATGTATGTCTAGATATTATATTTGAATTTGAAATTGTACATAAAAATAAAATAAACATAGTGCTGAGTATAAAAATAACTTTAAAGGCATAAAAATTCTTTAAAGTCTTCAGAGGTAGATTAAAGGCCACAAATTCTTTGGAGCTATTTCATCAGTGGTGGAGTCTGGATTAGCCTCCTGACTTGCTTTCACCCTTAGAATGCAACGAACATGATGCTGCATGAGTTCCAAGTGCAGGCCTCAAGAGGTCTTATATTAATCATTTCTTTCTCATCTTCTTGGAATTCCGAGACCACCAGGCTATAAGAATTCCAGCTTAGCCTCCTTAATAATGAAACCCATTTGGGGAGAAAGGTCTAGCCATTCTAGCTGTCTTAGTAGTCCTGGCTGAGCCCTCTCCCACCTCTCAATATATGAGTGTGCTTAGTTGACACCACTTGTAACATTGATGAGCCATCCCAGCTGAGCCCAGCCCAAATTGCAGACCCACAGGATTGTTAGCAAATAAAATAGTTGTTGTGGAAGCCACTAAGTTCTGAAGCCACTAAGTTTAAAATAGCATTAGAAAACTGACCCAACCTTCCATTGCACTTAAGATAAGGTACACTTCAGGGTCTTCACACATCTTGTTCCTTCTGTCCTGACCACTCCCCTAACGTCCACAATATCCCAACACTCTTTCACTCAACACCTGTGCCTGGCTAATCCCCCACACACCTTTCAGATCTCAGGTTAAAAGTCACCTCTTCAATGAAGCCATTTCTAAACATCAACTGTTATTTCTATCCTTTTCCTTTGCATACTTGTTATACTTATTCATATATTTAGTGTTAAATATTTGTCTTCCTGATCAGCCATTAAGCTCCATGAAGGTAAGGTCTTTGTCTTGTTTCCCATTGCATCCCTACCAGTGGGCAAAAAGTGCTTGGCACTTAGCTGGTGCTCAACAATTACTTTTTTTTCTTTTTTCTTTTTTACACACAAAGCCCCTCAGTAAAAACAATTACTTTTGAATGAGTGAATGTTAAGTATCTTGAGGAAGAGTCTCTATTGTGAAAATGTTTGGGGTTGCCATTTGTCCTGTTAATCAAGTGGGATAACTTGACTTTTGTCTTGACGTTGGTTTTGGTTTGTCAGAAACTACTAAAACATGAGGTCAGAGAAACAGGAAATTTATGAAAATTTAATTTTAGTTCAGAAAGTATAACCTGCTTATTTCTATGTTCAGTTTAGATGAGGATCTCATAGATTGTTTTTAAAGTTTATTTCATAAATTTCCAAACACACAAATGTACAGAGAATACTATAACTGCTGTGCATTCATCAGCCATAACGATTTTTTTTAGCAATGTTTCAACTGTTCCCATCCCCTCTTTTCTTGCTGGATACTAAAGCAAATCCTAGACAGAATGTCATTTCACTTGTAAATGCTTCAGTATGCAGACAATGTGTTCTTTTAATAATACCCGACAGCCTTAGAAATTCTTGAATGCAAATTAGGAAAGCCTAACATTGCAAGAAAATCCTGGAATTTTGTACAAATACCTACACTATGCATGAATAGTCTTTAAATTGCCCTGCAATTATGAGATGGAAATGATTAAGATCTTTATCCAAATGGAGAACAAGAAATAGACAACTATATCATTATTAAGAGAGTGGCATATTTACCTCACATCTAGATGTGTATATGCATCTTGTTTTTAAAAATTGAATAAAAGAACAAGCAATTTCAGCATTATCATCATCTTAAATGTACAGTTAAACTCACTTTAAAAAAATTGCACAAGGTATGTGTTGCCCGAGTGCAGAACAGTTCTTTTGGGCTTGTAGGTCACAGCTGAGCATGTTTCATTTCCTGAATTTAATTTTCTTCCATGGCTAGAGGTGATTTATGTTTATTTAGAAAAATCGCCTCAGCCTGAAAAGCTAGGGCAGGGGTCCCCAACCTGTGGTGAGTTGTATAACTATTTCATTATATACTATAATGTAAAAATAATAGAAATAAAGTGCACAATAAATGTAATGCACTTGAATCACCCTGAAACCATCCCCCCTCCCACCCCAACCCCGTTCTGTGGAAAAATTGTCTTCCATGAAAACAGTCCCTGGTGCCAAAAAGGTTGGGGACCACTGAGCAAAGAGAATGGCGTGGCCACTGCAAACTACCTTCATGATGCTGTTCTCCCTTTGCCTAACTGGTCAGGGTTCTCTCTTCTCCTCCATATTCCATGACATTAATGCCACTAGGCATCATTTTGGGGAGCAATTGTGAATCATCAGTAAAAGCTCAACTCCTTTAACGAGCAAAACCAGCAAGAAAATTCACCATGTCCTGGTTTTCTAGACAGCATCCTCCAAGATCACACCTAGGTGCTTAATAATTTAGCCTTTTGGGCAAAGTTCTCATTAGAATAGATCAAAAACATGAATAATTCAGGCATTTGAGAATCATACTACTCAGTTGTGCTGACACTGGCCAAAAAACACCTTGAGCACTTACAAAGAGGCTCAGGGTGACTAGATCGGGTGACTGGGTCATGATGACACCAAATTTAGTTAATAGGAATCCAGGTCATATCTGACAGTATCAAACTCCAGCCCCCGCCTAGTATATTTTGCAGGTCTTTTAAGTCAAATGTCTCAGGCAAGTCAAGATTCCTGCCAGGAAATCAGACTCTACATCCCTAGTTCTTTCTCTCTCTGGTTTCCCAGATCACTCTTTTATTCCTGTCCTCCTTCCTCAAACCCCAACACTTCCACGTTCTTGGCAGATGACCTTGCTTCCTCCTTAACTGAGAAGACAAGAACAATTAGAGGGGCGCTTCCCCCAGCTCCCCAGCCTACATCTGCCCACCACCAGCATCTACACCTGCTTACTCTGCCTTCCTGCCTTTTCTGTAGGATGAACTTTCCCCACCCTATCTAAAGCCAGCTCCTCTGTGTCTACACTGCATCCCAACCCCTCTCCCTCTCTCAAGCACATCACTCCACTTACTCTCCACTCCCTATCCCACATCATCAATTTTTCATTCCCTACTAGATCTTTCTCCTCAGCATACAAACACGCTGGAATTGATCCTATCTTTAAAAGTAATTCTCAATATGGATGGCAGATGAGCACATGAAAAGATGCTTAACATCATTACTCATTAGGGAAACACAGGTGAAAACCACAATTAGGGTGGAATGGTGCACGCCTGTAGTCCTGGCTACTCCAGAGGCTGAGGTGGGAGGATCGCTTGAGCCCAGGAGCTCAATGCTGTAGTGTGCTGTGATCGTGCCTGTGAATACCCACTGTGCTCCAGCCTGGGCAACGTAGAAAGATCCTGTCTCTAAAAAAAATATTTTTTAAAAGTTAGGAAAAAACCCACTATGAGATGCCACTACACACCAGTGAAAATGACCAGGATGAGAAAGACTGACCTGGGGCAGGTGTCGGTGAGGGCATGGAGGAACTGGAGCTCTTTTGCGCTGCTAACCTCACTTCCTCTGCGTGGACAAGAAACGTGCTACCCGGGCGATAAGCAATTCTTTTGGCTCTCCTTGTACTCTGCAACGTATTTTCCTTCCTGAGTTTAAATTTCCTTTGGAATACAGGTTGGAAGTGTCTTAAAACATTGACGATACAACTATCACATAACCCAGCCATTCCATTCCTCCTTAAGAACTGGGATTCCTAAGTCAGATCTTCCTCCCATCCTGGTAAAAAACAGCCACAACAACTACAACCACCACCACCTGGTGCACCACGATTGCTGTCAGCACGTGAGCTACCTCCAGGTGAGCCACCTCTAGGCTCCCGCATTCCGGGACCTCTTACCAAGTTCTTGAGCAGTTTTCACTAAAAAAACCTGTCCTTGGAGTTTTTGCCATATGACCAACTCTGGGGTTTCTGATCAATTTATGCATATTTGAACAAGGGCAAAAAAAATATTGGGAGAGCCCAAAACTGCTCAGGCACGTATGAAATGCTATAGGACAAAAGAAACAAAATGCTGTAGGAGGCTGATTTTTTCATGAACGAGAAATGTGAGCGGCTGTCTCAACTTACAGATGGACTGGAGGCAGCATTTTAAGTGAGTTAATTAAGGAGAAATCGCACCTAAACCCAACATAATGAGAGGGGCTGTACCTCCTCCCCCAGGGCCTTATGTTTTTATCTGTCTGCTCTTGTCCCTGATGGAGGTGCTCTGGGGGGCTCCTTGTATTGGGCAGACATGCCCCTGAGGTCCAGTAAGACAAACTTCAAGGAAACGGCATTGTCATCCAAAAGTTCCGGGGACCTGGGACAGATGTCAGGGTCAAATCCAGTGGATTGTTCTTAAGCCTCAGAGACTCTCCAGGTCTTATCTAGACATGGCCTTGAATGAATGGAAGGTGGGGAGACAGGGGATCCCATCCTGGTTCTGCCTTTTCCAACAGTCTGACCTTGGGAAATTCACTTCGTCTTTTAGAACCTCAGTTTTCTTATTCATTTGTCCATAAATTTTTATGGAGTGCCTATCATGTGCCTGGCACTAGAAAGAAAAGTTATTCATTAATTGGCTAATTCAGTCACTCAATAAATATTACTGATGTAGAAATAATAAATATAAAAAGAGTGTTTAGAGGACTGTGTTAAGGAAGAACACGCGGCCTCATGAAAAGTTCAGTTAGGTTTTTTGTGTATCTTTAATGCTTCCTCTTAAAATGCTAATATTTTCATTTACCTTCCTGAAGGGACCAAATACAGTTGTAGTAATAATTTTAACATTTTTATCTATTAACTCTGTGTCATTTCACTTGGTGGACTCTAGCTTCTTTGCATGCCTGGTAATATTTGTTTTCTTTTTTTGGTAGTTAATTACAATCAATCAGAACAGCTGTCATAAGAACAAGTCCATTTAATAAACAGTATTGCCTCCTATCTTAGTTTCTTTATTTTTTTTTAAATTTCAATAGATTTAGGGGGTACAAATGTTTTTGTTACAAGGGCTTTCAGGGTACTGGTCCCTGGTAATATTTGAATGGATGCCAGATATTGTGAATTTTACCTTGTTTGGTCCTGAATATTCTTCTATTTTAAAAAAATATTCTTGGGCTGGGTGCCATGTGCCTCATGCCTGTAATCCCAGCACTGTGGGAGGCCGAGGCAGGAGGTTGGCTTGAGGCCAGGAGTTCAGACCAGCCTGGCCAACATAGTGAGATCCCGTCTCTAAAAAAAAAATAAAAAATAATTAGTGGGGTGTGGTGGTGGCACCTGTAGTCCCAGCTATTTGGAGGCTGAGGCGGGAGGATCGCTTGAGCCCAGGAGTTTGAGGCTGCAGTGAGCTATGCTGACGCCACTGCACTCCAGCCTGGGCAACATAGCAATACCTGCCTCTACAAAAAATAAAAACAAAGGAATAAAAAATTGTAAGTTCCTGAAAGGAGAATTTTGGGTTAAAGGCTGTATAAAGTATTAAGGCTTTTGATAATAAGGAAATACGAAGTTTCTTTTAAAAATGTGTGTGTGTGTGTGTGTGTGTGTGTGTACACCAGAATACTGTATTTACTTCTAGAGGAATCCTGATTTCTCCAGAGTCCTTGGTCCTTTCTTCGTGGTCATAAATTTTGCAGCTGCCTATAGATGTCACCAGAGGAAGGCAAGTCAGAGGGGATAAGAATCCTGGAGTGAAAACCACGGCTCCACGTACAGGGCTAGAGAATGAGGCCGGGAGCGGTGGCTCACGCCTGTAATCCTAGCACTCTGGCAGGCCGAGGCGGGTGGATCGCTCAAGGTCAGGAGTTCGAGACCAGCCTGAGCGAGACCCCCCGTCTCTACTAAAAATAAAAAGACATTATATGGACAACTAAAAATCTATATAGAAAAAATTAGCCGGGCATAGTGGCACATGCTTGTAGTCCCAGCTACTCGGGAGGCTGAGGCAGTAGGATCGCTTAAGCCGAGGAGTCTGAGGTTGCTGTGAGCTAAGCTGACGCCACGGCACTCACTCTAGCCTGGGCAACAAAGTGAGACTCTGTCTCAACAAAAAAAAAAAAAAAAAAGAAAAAGAAAGAGAATGAATGGAAAGTTCCATGGCAAGTGCAGAAGAGAGTTTTGTTTTAAATCAAGACTTTCAGCCCATGGAACCAAAATCTGCCCCCAGGATAAAATGAAACCCTTATTCAAACAAATATTGTCATAAGCAGCCCAAGGAAACACTGTCCAGGTTAAGAGTGAATGAGGAAAGATTTGGTTATGTTCAGGGATTCTGAATTGAGGTCGAATTTTTTCAAATTCTTCCTTTCAAAAGCTGGCTCTTTCACTGGCGCTTAAGCACCTGTTCCTCATCAAGGCTCTCTGAGGGTCTGCCCTGGTGGGTGGGATGTCCTTAATCCAACAAAACGTCATGATTCAAGATGCTGAGTAGATGGTGTTGACCAGCAAACAAGATCCTCCCTCTGGTGAAGGTGGAAGATCAGTGGAGGGAGACAGTGAACCAACAAATAAACAAGGAACACAAATAAACCAATAATCAAGGAACGCTGACGTGGCATCGGAGCAGTGTGACGCCAGGGCTCCCTGTTGCCACTCATAAGCTAATGTCCTCGAGTCACCATATGTCTCTTCTAGAGAAGTAGTTTGGAGATTTCATAATAAATGTGTCTGAGTCTCTTTTTGGCAAAGCAGCGGGGGACGCCACCGCGTGCACGTGTGTGTCAGGGACTGCTCGGTCGTGCAGGGCCAGCTCCAGCCTCACCCCTCCTTGCTGTGAGGTAGGCAGGTTTGCGTTTGTAGGCGGTGCCCTGTGCACCACAGGAGACCTGAGGTCAGGTCCCAGCTCAGCTGTGTCACAAGCTGTGTGGCCTCTCAAGCTCCGTTATCTCTCTAAGCCCAGGTTTTGCCACCGTATCAATAACGGTCAGACTTCGCCTGAGTCCAGCACGGGAAGAATGACAACACAGACGCGAGCCCGTTTGGGGCATCGTGTGGTTCTCCGCGCTTATCTCCGTGTACGGGTAACTGCTGATGTGCTTTCCTGCCCTCTCCAAACCTCAGTTTTCCCATCTTTAAAAGGGAGAGCACCACGTGAGAAGCACCACAGAGAAACATGATCTATGGTGTCCGGCTGTGGTTGAGCCCCACCCCCCACCCCCGGCAAGTCCCTCCTGGTCCCCAAGCCCCTTTTTGCCTGGCCGCAACAGGCAGATTGCTGACCCCCGTGGCTGCTCCCTGCCACCCCCTCAGTGGCTCCTGCTGCCCCCAGCCCCAGCCTCCTCTTCCTGTCGCCGCCTCCTGGGACCACCGGACCAGGAAGGCTGTGCAGCCACAGCTCAGCAAGTGTCGCCTCTCCCCAGGCCAGAAGCCAGAGCGCTGTCCTTGCGAGCGGCGTAGAACTAACCTCCCCCAAAGAGAGGTCTGCCCTTGGCCTTGGCCCTGGGCTTCTGGGAGGTGGTCTCCAGGCTCTTGGAAGGTCCTGCCTGACAGCAGTACCTTTCCTTGCTGGGGGGCTTTGGCCACGAGACAGTCTGACAATGTGATTTATGGAGGGGCTGTCAAAGAGAAATGGAGTCTGGCACTTGCTAAAGGCAGGGAGACAGATGTTAGTCAGACTACTGCAGCAGGGGAGAGACTGCTGCATAAACTGAGCTCAGCTCCGCTCTGCACAGAGGTGACTGGGCGTTTTAAAGGGAGAACTAAGGAGGAGGAGTGAGCAGGGACTCGAGCAGCATCAGGGAAATAGAAAATTACAAAAAGCAGGAAGGGGGGCTGTTTTCCAAGGACTGTAGGCCAGGAAGGTCTTGGGCCAGCGCATCTCAAGCAGCAAGTTCTTCCTGCAGCCTGCAGCTTACTCACCACGTCAGGAACTGAAGCGGGGTGGGGTTTGCTGGTCATCCCAGGGACACATGTGGCCCTGAGCTGTTAGAACCCAGGCTGTTTGTTCAGCTGTCTTAGTGTGGGGGGTGCGAATGAAATTGTTTGTGCTGGAAGTTTGCAGTCCTCATTGGCCAAGGTCGATGGCTCGGGGGATCCCGACTCTAGTTTGGTCAAGAGGAGTCTTTGCTGGGCCTTTGGATCACATGGCATCAGCTCTGATCTCTGGACAGGAAAGGCCACATGGGCAGCATGTGACTGAACCCAATAAATCTCTAGACATAGAATCTTGGGGATGCCCCTGGCCACAGTGCTCTGTGAGTGTTGTTACACATCGAGGCAGGGAGGAGGTGACACCATCCATAACTCTACGGGGAGAGGACAACGACACTCCGCATTTGGAGCCCTCCTGGACTCTGCCCCACACGTCACATGTCTCTTCCCCAGGCTGATTTTCGTTGGTGTCCTTGCCCTGTAAGTCACCATGACCGCCAGGGTAACAGGGAGTTCTGTGAGTCTTTGAGCAAATTATCCAACCTCAGGGTGGTTTTTGGGAATCTTGCAAACTTGCATTTGGTGTCAGAAGTGCGGGCCAATGTCTTTTGGGTACAGTCCCCTCTAACTCTGCAGCTGGCATGATCTCCTCACCCCTCCCTCAGCAGACCGGCACCCCATCTTCGTGGGTGCCGGGGCATGTGGCAGGCAGAGGCACGTGTGAGGATGGGAGGACACCCTGGCAGGGCATGGGGTGGGAACACCATGGAGGTGGGAGGCCCTTTTAGGCTTGGGCCTGGTGACTGCCTGACCACTCTGGCAGCAGATGATAATGACCTTTAAGGACCACCTTTCAAGACTCAAGGCACACTTGGCAGCCACAAGCAATGATTGGTGTCTGCTGCCACTTTCTGGGAGTCTTGCAGAAGGGACTTTGGGGACATCCCTCCTCCTGGTCTCCATCTTACTCCCGCCCACCTCTCTCAAGGTGCCCACAGAGAAGGTTCCAGATGCCTTGAGCCAGGGCCACCCTGGGGAGGGGGAGGCTTTGCTGGGCACATGGGGCTGCTTGGCTTCTAGCTCCTGCTGGCTTGGCAGCCTCCTGCCCCTCCCCCATAATTCTCCAACATTTTGTAATTCTCCATTTTATTGACTTTTACCAATCTGTTAACTTCTATCTATAGTTCTATTTCCAGTGGATAGATCTGAACTGAAACTCCAGTTTGGGGCTAAATGTCATGTTTTTGGGAACCAAGTCCATGCTAAAAAGAGGTTCATGGATTGAGGTGAAGGGTATCCCAATCATCTGATTTGATCATTATCCCTTATATACATGTATCAAAATATCACAGGTACCCCAAAATATGGTCAACTGTGACATATCAATAAAAAATATTAAAAAAAAGAGGTTCATATAAATTGTGAGACTAAATGTAATGAATATACATGAAATTTAAAAAAACGTGAGATAAGGCTGGGCGTGGTGGCTCACGCCTGTAATCCTAGCACTCTGGGAGGCCAAGGCAGGTGGATCGCTGGAGGTCACGAGTTCGAGACCAGCCTGAGCAAGAGCGAGACCCTGTCTCTACTAAAAATAGAAAGAAATTATCTGGCCAACTAAAATATATATAGACACAAATTAGCCGGGCATGGTGGCGCATGCCTATAGTCCCAGCTACTCGGGAGGCTGAGGCAGAAGGATTGCTTAAGCCTAGGTGTTTGAGGTTGCTGTGAGCTAGGCTGATGCCACGGCACTCATTCTAGCCCAGGCAACAAAGCGAGACTCTGTCTCAAAAAAAAAAAAACACGAGATAAACTTTCCCTCATATGATGCCTTTTGTCCAGGGCGTCCGTGAAGTCTGATCACACAGAAAAGTATCCACACTGCCATCAAGAACATCAATCTTTTAAAAAACAAAGTAATATTATTTGTATTTCCAGATTTTATGGACACTACATTTTCTTTTTTTCCTCTCCTCTTTAAAAATTAACTCTACAAGGAGAGTAAGGTGTTTGCCTTCCTTACTTGGAGTAGCCATTGGATGAATGTGCAGGTGTCTCAGAGCCATTTGGAAAAGGACAGAAGGACTCCTCTGAGTGAAGTACACACTTTTGGACTACTGGCCACTCCATGTATGATGTAGTTACATTTATTATCTCCATTGTTTTGCAGATGGGGAAACTGAGGCTCAAACAATTTACCCAAAGTCAGTAAGTGGTGGGGCTGGGACTTGAACCAATATGACTCTAGCACCTGGATCTTAACCCCCTGGGGACAAGGAGCTCAGAACCCAGAGGCCTGGCTGCCTGTGGGACTGAGGAATGGGAAAAAAACAAAGCGTGGCTCACTTTTGTCTCCAGTGGCAAGGACAAGACAAAAATTGATATTTCAATAAGACATTATTAATTGTAAAGTGCACGTAGTTGCTCTTTGCATATGGTTCTCAGTTGACAAGAGCATGCGTGTGTGTGTGTGTGTGTGTGTGTGTCTCTGTGTGTGTGTGTGTGTGTGTGTGTTTCTTACCAGAAAAATTTTCTCGTGGAGAAAAGAGCCTTGGCTGCTTTGCATTTTAAAGTTGCCAGTTTGTTAAAAATCAGGCTGGGAAGCTGCTCGTTAAGGCAAAAATGTGAAAGACTGTAGTTGCAGCAAGTATGACCAAGGATGTAATTTTTTAGACTTTGCAGAGAATTCTTGGATCAAACCATGGATGCAGTGGCTGATTTTAGCAGGCACTGTGAAGAGTCTAATCCCTTTAGTCATAAATGCATTTGGGGCCAGGGCCCAATTCCCTGCCGTGCGGGGGAACTTTTAAATCATTTGTTCTCGAAGCTCAGAGTACACCTCCAAGCCCAGGTCCATGCTGACCGACGCTTGGGGCTGGAAGGGCCTGAGAGAGCCAGGGTGGAAGAGAAGGTGGTGATCACGGAGAAGTCACTTGATTGACAGTGGCAACGGTCACAGGTTGGCCATCCAGCCAGGCAAGAGGCCCTTATGCCTGAGCGTCCCTGAGCCTGAGCCTGGAAGGACGGTGGGGAGGATTCCTGCTCCGGGGAACAGGGTAGGCAACTCCTTCACCCACCCAGCCTTGCCTAGAACATGAGCTTCTACTTGGGCCCAGCAGCAAAAGTCTTTCCCATCATGTGTGTCATGGGACAAGGAGGGTTGAGGGGAGAGAGAGGAGACAGAGAGGCTGGGCGTCTGAGAATTGTTCAGTCAAGTGAACAGAAAGTGAATGTTTCCCAGACTGGGAAGCCAACATCACAGGAAACGAGGAAGGCAGAATGTCATGGCAGGTCCAGGGAGCCAGCGCTAAGGAGGGGAAGATGACATGGTCACAATCCTGGTCAGTGGCTGTCCGTGTATGACCAGAGATGAGGCTGAGGCAGGGTGTGTGTAAATGCTGAAAATTTCAGAAAGAGAAGTGGGTACAGAGTGGGCTGGTGCCACGCTCTCTCCTGGGGGACAACCACCTTCCTCCACGGTGGAGCTGGGGCAGGGACAGAGGCCTGACAGAGACTAGATCCTTCTTTTTTTAAAATTGTGGTAAAATATGTATAACATAAAATTTGCCACTTTGGCCATTTTTAAGTTACAATTTAGTGGCATTCATCACATTCGTAATATTGTGCAACCATCCCCAACATCCATCTTCAGAACTTTTTCATCTTCCCAAACTGAAACTCTTACCTACTGGGAACCCTAAAAGAGCCAGACCTTCTAGATGGATCCTGAGCAGCTAACTGGGCCTACATTCAAAATAGAGCCAAGCAGCCATCTGCCGACTAGAGGTCGCACACCTGGTCTGCATTCCTGGAAAACCCACGTGCTCGCTTAACTTTGGGACTTTCATAGCTGTCTGTGCCTGTTTAGGCTGCGGGGAGAATCCCATTTTGCCTCCTGGACCTAACCAATAGCCGGTGACCTGAGTCCACCAACTGGAACTGAACGCATTTGTATTCCTCATTTGCACAGCAGACCAGCATGGGAACCGGGGTGGCAACTTCCTCTATAAAAGACAACCCCTCTCTTTGTTCTCTTAGAACACACCTTTATTTTCAGCAGAAGGCTGTGGAATAAAGTCTCTCTCTCTTTTTAAAAACGGAAATCTTTTTCAGTGTATTTGTTGATATCATTAAACACCAGCTTCCCATTCCCCCTCCCCCAGCCCCTGGCACCCACCGTCCTACTTTCTGTCTCCATGAATCTGACTCCTCTCAGATCCTGGGATACGTGGAATCATACAGTGTTTGCCTTTTTGTGACGGGCTTATTCCACTGAGCGTGATGTCCTCAGGCTTCATCCCTGTTGCAGCAGGTGTCAGGATGTCCTTCCTTTTTAAGGCTGAATAATAGTCTCTCGCATGCATGAACCACGTTTGTTTATCCACTCACTGGTGGGTGGACGTCGGGTTGCTTCCGGCTCTGGGCTGTTGTGGATAACGCTGCTAGGAACGCGAGTGTGCAAAGCGAGTGTGCAAATATCTGTTCAAATGCCTGGACCTGCTTTTGTCTTTGACGTGGGTCCAGGCTGGTCTGGGAGCCAGGCTGGTGCAGCTCACCCGCAGCACAGCTCACCGCCACGCACAGCCCTGGGATGTGACGACATCACTTTGGTTCTCAGAACCCAGGTCTCCTCTACTGTGACAAGGGATAATGATAATAGTAGTAGCAATCACAGGGCTGCTGTAAAGGGTACTTAAAACTTTGTAAAAAATACGCATTGTGTGCATTGGATGGTGCCAGGTCCCCACCCAGCTTTCGCCGTAAAATCCACCAGGGGGCGCCGCTGTCTGCGCCCGGGCTGGGCCGCGGGCCTCTCCCCACCGCCTGTCACGCCCACGATCCCGCCCCTCCAGCTCCTGCACGGGCATCCAGCTCCGTCCTCTCGCCCACTCACTCCATTCCTCCTCTGCCACTACTTTCACCCAGGAGCAAAAATTCCCCAAATTATTCAGGCCAGATCACCTTGTCCGCCGATCTGTGCCCCCGTCCCTTCCGCGGGAATGTCAGCCCATGGTGTTGACACATTTATCAGGCCCAAAAGATCTCCTGCTGCAGGTGATGACCGCGTCCCTCTGGAGGGCTTTTCTGAGGGTCAGGCGAGGTCATGTGTGGGAACGTCCCCCATAAACACAACCCGGTGTTGGGACAGCCGTGGGATTCTCAGGCCGGGCCCTAGGAGTCCCTCCTGGTCAGAACAGGCTTGGGGAACCGCCCTTCACCGGCAGGGATGGCACATTTAAGTGTCCACAGGGCCTGAGCCGCTGTGGCCCTGGGAGAAGAGCCCGTGGTTGGGCGCCGCTGCCAGCTCCAAGGGGGCAGGCGCTCCTGCAGCTCAGCTCGTGGGCACCTGCCGTGCCTGAATGTGGGAGCCGTGTGGCCAGATGTTCTGGTTTTGCAAGAGAATCTGAAAGTGCAGATTTTTTCACAGGAAATCTCCAAATGTGTCAGCGTTGGCAGTTAGTTACAATTTTTTCAGACTCTGGTGGGCCAATCAGAACAGTCTACAGGCTGGTCTCGGCCTGTGGGCACCACTGTGCGGCCTCTGATGAAGTCTTGCTGAGGACACTGGTCAGTGGCTGAAGGGAAATACCATGTGACACTGACCTTGCAGTCGACCTGACTTCTGAGCTGCCAGGTGCTCGTTGGTCCTTACCCCATGAAGGATGAACAGGGACCCCTGGTCTCCCATGGGAAGGAGGGAGGCAGGGAATCCTTTGGCCGGATCCCCCAGGACCCAAGCTGAACTAGCCACCTGGAGATGGGAAAAGCCTGTTTATATCCTGTTTCTATGAGCTGTCGGCTTCACTCCTTCTTCTGGGGGACTTTCTGCCCAAGCGTTGAGAGACATTCAATAACCCCAATTGCAGCATCGGTGCTGGGCTCCCCTCTGTCGCCAGGGTGGCATTTCTGGGTGCACATAAGAAATGTCAACTGCTAATTATGCACTGATGGTTCAACTATCCCAGGAAAGGTCATCGACCTCACACTGAGCAAGGATGGTGCGACAGGCCTTCTGGATGGGGGAGGGGAGCTTGTCCTCAAAGCGCCGTGGATGGGAAGCTGGGGCTGGGAAGAAAGACCCCGTGGGGTTGAGTTGGAAAGTCCTGAACGCTCTGCTCTTCACACCCACACGGTGAGAGTGATCGCAGCTGCAGGACCTAAAATAGACATGCTTGGCAGAGGGCCCCTGAAGGTGTGGAAGTGGCACTTCACATGCCCAGCTGACGTCTGTGTGCAGTAAGAAGCCAGACATGCGTATGCAGGGGACGGGACTTCTTGGGGAGGTCCCAGTTTGTCTTTGCTTCTGACCCCAAGCAGGCAGCTGGCTTAGCGGCAGTCCTGAGCAGGGGACTCATATCCCTAATTTGGGAGTGTGAAACCCTGAATGTCACCATCCCAGGCACATGACCGCATTTACACAGCCCCCTCCCCAAGCCTAAATCCCATGGAATGAATTAAGTCAGATTCTAACAAGGATGAAAATGGGGCAAAATAATTCTGGTTCCCTCTCTTTGTAGCCCCCCAAAGAGCTGACTCTACACACACACACACACACACACACGCACACACAAACACACACTCTTCTCATTTTTCATGATTTGGCAATTTAATATCCAATCAAGAGAAAACCACTCCCTTTGCCAATTCCAGAAAATAAAACTGAGCACAGCTTGCCGGCCCACTGCATATCCATGACCTCGTCCCTTTGTGGGAAGCGGCCTCTGTCTCCCAGATTTGGGACTTCACTAAATGTCAGCATCATAATTCCAGCTGGCCTCACACGTCCTAACCAACGACCAGTCCCTGTACCTGCCTCACACCAGCGCCGTCCGGAAGAGCCGTCCGCCGTGGAGAAGTTGTCTTCTGCCCTGTCCAGCGCAGTAGTCTGTCACCAGCCACCTGTGGCTGTGTGGCCAGTGCCACTGAAGAACTGAAGTTTTCATTTAAATACTTTTACATTTAAATAGCCACAGGGAGCTAGTGGCTGTGGTACTGGCCAGCGCAGACTTAGATCCTCATAATAAGTCTGTAACGATTCCTCCCATTTTACAGATAAAGAAACCAAGTCTGAGGGACAAAGTTACCCGTCCAGGGCCACAGAACTAGCTCAACCGTGGTCCCAAGGCTCTGTGTTTGGGGGGAACATTGCTTTGGAAACCCTCATTCCCCCTCCTATTTTCCCCCTAAAAAGACAAATAATTATCCATAATTCCTTCAACTAGATAAAACCCACTATAAATATTTGCCTATTCCCTTACAGTGTTGTTCCGTATGTATACTTATACTCAAAGACTAAAAATATACATTTTTAAAAACTTTAGACATTTATTACATTTGCCCAGTAGTTTTTTAGAAAGTTTATACTGATTTATACTCTAACAGAGTATAAATGAATGTTTTCTTCCTGCACCTTCTTCAAATATCCTATTTTCTTTTGTTAAATTATCCGTATATTTCACTAGTGCGATGTCCCTTTCCTAGCATTAAGTGGCCATTCCTTGATACTTTGTTTTTAAAAAAATGGGGATGTCACTATGTTGCCCAAGCTGGCCTCGAACTCCTGGACTCAAGCGATCCTCCCACCCCAGCCTCCTAAGTAGCTGGGACGACAGGTGCGCACCACTGCGCCCGGCTCCCTCATGCTTTTTGCTGCCTTCTTGTCCCAGCATTCCAGTCTGGCAGGATCAAAATCCCCACTGGATCCCATGGACAAAGACACCCTGTCGTGGGAAGCTGGACAGTCATGAGGGTCAGCACGGGGGTGGAAAAAAGAAACACATCTCCTTGTGGTCTGCTTTTTACTTTATTTTATTTTTCTGCCAAAAATACTACATTGTGAGTTGCCACAGTCACTTGCCTTTAGCTGTCCCTGTGGCACCCAAAATGCCTACTTGGCAAACAGTCCGGATTGTGTGGTTAGCAGCAACTAATTCATGTAGTTAATTATGTGGCTAATGCCACGCAACGACAGAAAAGGCTGCAGAGATGAGTCCAGAGGCGTGAAGAGGCCTTTGCGTCAAACGCTGAGTTCCGTCCTAATGAGAGCTCGGATCGGAGCTGCCTCATCCTTCCCCGGGGACTGCAGTTCTGGCGAGAGAAGAGGAAGGAGCCGCATGTTAAAGCTGCTGCAGGGGAAAGCCCACCAGACCAAGTCACGACTGTGCGGCACAACCGGACCCCAGAGTAGATTTGGGGGTACGATTGCCGGGATCCGGAGAACACAGCCCCGAGCTTGCTGTGCCGGGAGGGCTTCGCTCAGACTGGGACTCAGACGCAGCTTCCAGCCGAGCCGAGCTGCCACGCTGTCACTGTTCACAGCCTCCCGAGGCCTGTGAGCACTTTCCTGCCTTCATAAGCCGGTTGTCCTCTCTGCTGAGAACTGCCACATGGGCAGCTGGAGTGGCTTTGTGTGGTGTAAACATCACGGAGCCTCAAACTGGGGTGCCATGGGGCTTTATTCCAGAAGGCTCTCCCAAGTAACCGAGGCCACAAGAAATGGGGACAAGATCAAGGCCGTTTTGTCTTTGGGTCCTGAGTGGCCTCTGCTGTGCCTGTGACTCCAGCAGGTGATACGAGGGGGGAGGAGGACAGAGCTGTTGACGGTCTACAGAATTCGATGTCTGATTTGGGTCTCTGGGTTAGAGGCTTAGAGCTGCCACTTGAGCACCTCCTCTGCCTGCCTGTCCCCATCCACGAAAACTCCTGCTAAGACAAGAATGTTCACCAGCCCCGAACACCTGCCTGGCCAGGTGGGGCCAGCCCAGGGCTCACAGCTTATCCTATACACATGCAGGGGGACTTCCGCCAAAAGGGTCGGGAACTTTCCCAGCAAACCATGGCTAACCTCTGAGTCTTCTCTGTCCCAGGATGAGGTGGGGGCAGGGGCATCACCTGTGGGATGCCCACCTCTCAATGTCTCCATTTCTCCACCTGCCCACTCAAACCCCCGGGTTCTATTTTATGTGGACACGACGTTCAAGTTCTAGAGGAAAAAAACCAGTGTGCATAAATATAAGCATAATCTTCTCCAGGGAGCGAGGCCACAGGTGGGAAATAAATGATCATGGTCTCTCCAGCCAGGATACAGTCCATGGCTAGTTCTAGTCCAGGGGAATAAATTAATGTCCAGGTCACCGGAGAGAGAAAAGCACCGCAGACCTCATCCATCAGCGTGTCGGGCAGCCCTGAATCTCACCCTGAGCTGCACATGAAAGCTTTCTCATAAAAACTTGCCGTGCATTGCGTCACGGGATCCTCAAAACCACCTTTTGAGAGAGGCGCTACCATTATGCCCACTTTACAGATAGGTACACTGAGTCAGGCTCCGACACTGAAGGAGCCGTGCAAAGTGACAACGGTTGTAAAAGGCAGAACCAGGATGGGAACCCAGCATGTCAGACCCCAAGTCCCAGACTCTGTTCTGCAAGTGCATCAGTATCTGTGATATATCGATAGATCTCTATATATCGAACTGGAATCTGTGGTGTTTTGGTCCAAGGGCACATCTGGGCGCCTCAGCCTCCGACACACAGGTATGCACGGTCTCGTAGAAACAAATAGTTCTGAGACTTCTCTCTCACTTTGCAGAAGACACCTTGATAAGTCCGAGTGGGGCAGGTCGTGGGGAGGGGAAAGAGGCGAGAGAAGAGAAGGACCCAGAACGCACTCCCGCCCCTAAGTGTGGCCAGGTGAGTCACAGGTGCTAACTCATCTCTTGCCCCACCCGCAGTTTTTCCAACTACAGCCTGATAGCTCCAGGAGGATTTTTTAAATTTTGTGTTTTAATTTTTGTAACCTTTTTTTTTTTGCTGATATAAAATGTCATGTTTTAATTTTGGAATCATCCATTGATGCTGTGCTAGAAAAGGTGAGACTGTCTCCTTTGCATCTTCCCACCTCCCACTCCCTTCTCTCGGATTTTTTTACTTGATAAAGTTCCTTCCATTTACATCCCATTCTGCTACCACAATTTCCCTGGTCATTTGCTTGTTTCTCATTGAGGTCCATACGTTTTGATGAATTTTTTTTTCCTACAGATATTACCCAGATCAAGATACAGAACATTTCCTTCACCCCAGAAAGTTCCCTTGGGCCCCTTGGCAGTCTCTGAAACGATTCTTTCAGCAGTTTAAATGCCCAACCTTTATTCTAATGATACTTTGCAGTCGACAGATTTTCACTGAGTGAGAGTTTCGATTCTGAAGTTACTGCTTCTTAAAGTGGGGTCTGCAGAGCCTTAAGAATCTGCAAGTACCCTCTGGGAGGCCGAGGCGGGAGGACTGCTTGAGCTCAGGAGTTCGAGACCAGCCTGAGCAAGAGCAAGACCCCGCCTCTACTAACAAAAAAAAAAAAAAGGAAAGAGTCTGCAGGTATATTTTCAGGGGTCTCAGACAAGACTTTTCCTTTAAAAGGGTCCAAATGTTACTCAAGATTGGGGAACTGGGGCTGGGGTTTTCTCTCCCGACACACACAAGGACCTGCCTTTGTGCAGGGCTTCCCAGCCACGGTGCTGTTGCCATTTTGGACAGGACCATTCTTGGTTGTGGGGGCATCCCAGGCATCGCGGGATGGTTAACAGCATCCCCAGCCTCCACCCAGAAGGTGCCTAGCACACTCCTTCCCTCCGGTTGTGACAGCTGAAAATGTCTTCAAATGGGGGGAAATCACCCCTGGTTAAGAACCCCGGCTCTAGTTAGACAGGCTTAGGTCTGGAGAAATATGAAGATCCCTCAAATAAATCGGACTGTAACTTCTATAATGATGAAACATAACAATAACTAAAGAGGTGCTGGATTTGGCAGGGAGCCAGGAGAGCTGGGGCAGGCGGGTGGGAGGCACCTGGGGGCAGGTGAGCCCCAGGAGGTGGGAGGGGGGGTTCCCCAGCTACTCACGCCCACTCCTGCCTGCCATCCCCATCAGTCTCCTGCCTCCAGGAAGGTCTCTGTCCCCTTGTCGGTGAGTCTCCTGTTCTGTAGGACAAGCCAGAAGGAACAGGGCACAGTTAGGAGGCCTGGCCAGGGTTGCCAGGAGCCCCAGAGTCGCAGTTGCTCAGATCACTGGTGGCCTCTGGGGTTTCCTGTAGGGCAGGGACAGTGCAAGGGTGGCGGGGAAAAGCAAGTCGCCTGACTGAGAGGCTGGGACTCAAGGAGCTGTCCTCAGATCCCTGTAGGGGCCACAACCCCCAGGGACCTTTAACTCTGGGTTTACCCACTTTTTTTTTTTTTTGCCCCAATCAGAGATGATTTACTTAAGCTCTTCTGTTTCAATGAAGCTGCTCTTGTCCTGTTCCTGATGGAGTCATTGTTCTCGTTGGCTAAACCTATCTGCGAGAAGAAGGCTTTGTGGCTGAAGCTGCCAAGATCTGAGAGACAGAGAGCCCTTAAGGGCTATTTTTTCCTTTGTTTTTAACTTGAGATGTGGCCCAACCTAAATCAGTACCTTTAGGGCTGACCTGTCATCTCCATGAAAATTCCTTGAACAGTAGATGGGTTAGGAGTGTGTGTGTGTCTTGGAATAGACTGGAACTGCTGCATCATATGGTCATTCTATTTTTTACTTTTTTGAGAAATTGCCAAACTGTTTTCCATAGCAGTGGTACCATTTTACATTCCCACTAGCAACTCACAAGGGTTCCAATTTCTCCACATCCTTGACAACACTTGTTATTTTCCAATTTAAAAAAATGTATAGCCACCCTAGTGGGTGTGAAGGGACTTGGGGTGATTATAGGATGTTTGTCACATATTCATTAAGGAGGCAATCATATCAAATATCCTCTTCCAGAGAAGTCAAAGTATCCACTTCTAGCAGTAGTTGTCACAAATAGGCTTTTTCATTAATATTTACACACTATCTCTGGGCATCATTGGATGCCAATGGCAAAGCGAAGCAACCCTTCAGATTTGCAGACCTGGCCACAGATAGCAAAGGAATGCTCTCATTTTCTTCCCCAGCATATAAACTTGCTGTAATTCACAAAGAGACCTCAGTGAAAGATGTCAAAGTTAATAACAATAATATCTAGAATTTATTGAGTGCATAAGTACATGTCAGATACTGGGTATCTATTGTATGAAACAGCTTCTATTTTTATTTCTGTTTTACACATGGACTCTCCGAAGCTAAATAGCTATGAAATGGGAGTTAAATGGCTGTTGGATGTCCCAGGGTTGGTAAGTGGCTGAGCAGAGGCTGACCCTGGGCAGTCTGATCCCAGAGCCTGTGCACTCGGCCACACGCCATGCTGTCTCTCAATGACTCCCTCACATTCTGTGGTCTCCGCCCCAGTGGGCAGGACCTGGGTGTCCAGAGGTTTACCCAGCTGCGGCCCTGGGTAAACCCACCCTTTTCTGAGCCTCAGCACTCTCATCTGAAAGCAAGAGGGTTGGACAGAGGGACCCGGGGGCACATCCACACTGACACCCCTGGACCCTCCACATTTTGGGAAGAGAGCAGACCCCTCACCTTTGCAGCCAGCCAGAGCAGCCTTGATGTCCTTTGGGGAAACAATAGCGGTCATCACCATGGCTGGGCTAAGAATTAAGAAGCAAGAGTGGGTCTCTGCCCTGGCGCCCCCAGTCTGCCTCTGATGACACTTAAAACCCAAGCCAAGCTGGAGAGTGTAGGGTCTGCCGATGAGGGAGGCGTCCTCAGAAACAGGCGAGGGCAGGATAGGAGGAAAGCCCTGTGCTGGCTGGGTGTCCCCACACACACTATCCGGGACAGGAAATGCAGTCTTGGCCGTCATCCCAGGTGCTGACTTGCACAGGTCCGGGGGCCCCCCACAGCCTGAATCCAGCCCAACTACGAGTCTGAAATTGTAACTTCTGGAGGGCAAATGCATTCTCTGTTTAATTAAGAAAAGCGGATCCCTGGCCACCACCTCCCTGAGCGAATGCTTTAGAAATAGGGGTTCGGTTCACGGCTGGCGGTGGAGGACGGTGAGGAAAAGCTTTTCTGCTTCGTCACTGTGACTCTTTGCAAATGAAGCCCGAGACGACCACCCTGTGAAGGAACCTGCCTGGGAAGGGGAGGGTCCCCACTCGCCCCACACGGAGAGCAGGTCTCAGAGTAAACGGGGCCTTTCTGCAGAATTCGAAAGAACGTATCTAATGCGCAGGGCAGAGAACGAACAACTCTCTTTGTGTCTGGCCAGGGAAACTCCTCTGCGGTGACCCAGCACACGTCCCTGGGGCGCAGGCAGGGCTGGGCAGAGGGTGGGGTCCTGGCTCCAAGTCCAGGGGCCTGGCTGCTCCTGGGGGAGCCTCATTCCCTCCCTGGAACTGCTTCAGAGAACCCTGCTCTGTGATGTTTCACATTTTCCTATGGAAAAGGTATTATGAGTAACACGTGTATTACTTGCATAACTAAGATTTAATTTTTAAAAGGCTGCTTACTTGGAAACCACCATGATGTCACTCTTCCAGTTCAGAGACTTCCTGATCTGCATGTTATTGTGTTCTCAAGTTAATTAAGATCTTCCCTCTCTCTATTTTGTTCTCTTCATAGGAGTTGTGAAATCATCTTAGGTATTGGTTTCCTTTGGGGGTGTCTGTCTTCACTCATTAGAATGTAACAATAACAACGTGTATTAATAGAACTTCCTCCACTCCAGGCACTGGTCTAAGGGCTTTGTCTATAAATTAATTCATTCATTAATTAATATGCCCATTCATATGTCCATCTTATAGATGAGGACACTGATGCCAGAGAGATGAAGTGATCTGCCCAAGGTCACAGGGCCAGGAATTAAACTCCATCGTGAATCCTGGAATCTGGGTCCTAACCACCAGCCACATTGTCGCTGGTCCATCCTAAGGCAGCACCTGGTGCTTAGCGATATTTCAAGGTATGTTTGTGGCCTGCCATGAGGCTCATGGTACCAGGGAGAGAAGGGGAGCAGTCGCATCTCCTCCCTGCACGAGTGCTGTTCCCATCAGCTCAGCGCCAGGCTCTGGCCTGAAAGACAGTCCTGAACCCACCAGGAAAGGGCCCCCGAAGGTGCTGGGGCCCACTCCTGGCTGCAGTGCTCCGGTTGGTCCCCATACTCTCAGGGACCGTACATCAGAAAGCACTGCCCCTCCCCCACCCCATGTATCTGGCAACATATACTTGGGCTCCAGGCTTCCCCTTGAGATATGCAGTTGGACCCCCAGGCCTACCTTTGGGAGCCAGGTGGGACCTTGAGGGTGGCCGGGAAGTAGATGCTGCCTCCTGTGGGATGTGCCCACACCTAAGCTTAGCCCACATACAGACCTCATGCTCAGCCTCTGGTTGGAGCCAGAGTCAGATGAACCCTCAAAATAACCCCTTCCTGCTATTTTTATCTCAAGAGAATACACAGGATATTTGCAAATGAAACAAGGTTAGTGGCTAAATCTGGCCAGTGCTTGGCCAGATCGAATTTCTTATGATTTAAGCAGAGCATTTAAATTTCTCCTCAAGCCCAGGGCCAAGGACAAAATCGCTGGGCCCTGCCCCACGATGTAGGATGAGCCACACGGACACGCGGGCAGTGCTGGGGAGCAGAGAGCCACTTACAGGTGCTAACTCGTCTCTGCTGTGTGCAGAGAGCACCTGCGGACCAGGCTTGTCCTGCCAGTGCCTGGGCAGGAAATTAACCCACAGTTTGTGGCTCGTGTTTTGGCAAATGAACAGGAACAGTGAGTTGTGTCAGGGATCCCCAGAGAAACAGATCCAATAGGATACAGAGACATAGATATGGATGATGCAGAAATACGAGACGGGTTTACTGTGAGAATTAGCTCAGGAGACTATGGAGGCAGAGGAGTCCCACCGTTCGCTGTCTGCAAGCTGGGCACCGGGAAGTCGGTAGCATGGCTCAGCCAAGTGCAAAGGCCGGAGAACTTGGAGTTCTGGTGTCCAAGGAGAGTGTCCCAACCCCAGGAGAGAGGCAGAGAATTTGCCTTGCCTCTGTCTTTTTATTCTTCCCAGACCCTCAGCCGACTGCATGGTGCCTGCCCAGCCTGGGCGAGGACAGATCGCCCTTCCTCGATGTGCCAATTCAAACGCCAGTCTCTTCCGGGATCACACCACAGACCCAGAGATCATACTTTGCCAGCCCTGAACCCAGTCGAGCTGACACCTAAAATTAACCATCACAAATAGCGTTCACTCTGGCGTCCGAAAGAGGAAAATTTTTCTGGTTTGTTTCCTCCTCGTGAGCGGAGGGGGCCTGTCTCCCAGGCAGTCAGCTATGACTGGTGGATGTCTGTCTCTGAAGCTGCACACTCACCCTGGGCTTGGCAGATTTCTAGATTTCCCCTGAATTTACGAGAGGGGATCTTGTGCTTTTTTTTTTTTTTTTTTTCTTTTTAGTTCAATAGTTATTTAAGGCTGGGCGCGGTGGCTCACACCTGTAATCCTAGCACTCTGGGAGGCCGAGGCGGGTGGATCGCTCGAGGTCAGGAGTTCGAGACCAGCCTGAGCAAGAGCGAGACCCCGTCTCTACTAAAAATAGAAAGAAATTATATGGACAGCTAAAAAAATATATATAGAAAAAATTAGCCGGGCTTGGTGGTGCATACCTGTAGTCCCAGTTACTCGGGAGGCTGAGGCAGGAGGATCACTTGAGCCCAGGAGTTTGAGATTGCTGTGAGCTAGGCTGACGCCATGGCACTCACTCTAGCTTAGGCAACACAGTGAGACTCTATATCAAAAAAAAAATATATAGTTATTTAAAATTTTTTTTTTAAATTGCAATAAAATATATATAAGATTTATGATCTTAACCATTTTGAAGTGCACAGTTCAGTGACATTAAGCACATATTGTTGTGTAACCATCACCACTGTCCACCTCCAGAACATTTTTCATCTTCCCAAACTAAAACTCAGTCCCCATTAATCACTGACTTCCTAACCTTCCTCCTCCAGCCCCTGGGACCTGCCATTCCACCTTCTGTCTCCATGAATCTTGAATCTGGCTACCCCAGATCTCATATAAGTGGAATCATACAGCATTTGCCCTTTTGTGACTGGTGTATTTCACTTAGCATGAAATCCTCAAGGCTCATTCATGTTGTAACACGTGTCAGGATTTCTTTCCTTTTGAAGGCTGAATAATACTCCATGGCGTGGATAGACCACAGTTTGTTTATTCATTCATCCATCACGGGCACTTGGGTTGCTTCCCCCTTTTGGCTTCTGCGAGTAATGCTGCAAGGCACTTGGGTATACAAATACCTGTTTGAGTCCTTGCTTTCCATTCTTTCGTGTATATAACCAAGGGTAGAACTACTGGATCATCAAATCACATTTTTAAATTTTTGAGGAACTGTCACACTGTCTTGCACAACGGCTGCACTATTTTACATTCCCACCAGCAGTGCACAGAGTTCCAACTTCCCCACGTCCTCACCAGCACTCATATTCTGGTCTTTTTTTTTTTTTTTCTGATAGTTGCCATCCTAAAGGGCGTGAGGTGCTATCTCGCTGTGGTTTAGATTTGCATTTCCGTAATGATTAGTGGCGCGGAGCATCTTTTCATGTGCCTGTTGGCCATTCGCACATCTTCTTTGGAGACATGTCTCCTCAAGCCCTTTGCCTATTTTTATCAGGGTTTTATTTTTATTGCTGAGTTGTAGGAGTTCTTGATATATAATCTCAATATTAATCCTTTATCAGATGTATGACTTGCAAATATTTTCTCCCATTCTGTGAGTTGCCTGTTTGCTCTACTGATCGTGTCCTTTGAGGCACAAAAGTTTTAATTTCAATGTAGACCGATTTATCTATTTTTTCCTCTGTTGCCTGTGGTTGTGTTTCATTTGTAAAAAGCTGTTTACTTGGAAACCACCGTGGCTTTTCTCCTGTAGTCCTGATTTGCGGACAATTGTGTTCTAGTAAGCTCTTTCTTCCAAGTGACTGCCGGGGGTTCTGCCTTCAGTTCACCCTGGGGAGATGAGTTCTCCACTGAGGGGGCAGTTCGCCTGCACCCCCCAGGGGCCAGTACCCGTGCTGCCATCCCCCAGTGAGTGCTGCAGACCGAATGCTTGTGTGTTCCCTAGAGGGGCTTGAAAATGGCTCATTTTGGTCAGTCTTCCCCCTTCTGGCACTAAGTCATTTTCTGCCATAGACAGAATCTATTTTGAACAGCCTTTTTTTGTCTCCTGCTTCATACGTGTGGGTCTCCTGTGGGTTTCACATCTGAGATGCCTCATTCCCTCGCAGACTCTCAGAAATAGAGCCAGCCAAGTGGGAGAGCTGTTCCCAGGCACAGATGGCACCCGTGGGGGAGAGGAGACTACGCCGGTTCTCTTCCACCCAGGCCTGAGGAACGAGGCCAACACTTCTTGGCCACCCTTTGAAATCAGAAAGAGCTGACCGCAAAGTTCCTTTTAAAGCCAGTTGCCAGAAGCCCTGGATCCTGTAAATAGGTTGCACAGTCGCTTTCTGTTCCCTGGGCTGAGATTGTGGTGGTTTGCAGACTGACGGCTCTAGAATGTCAGACTTCTACAGGTGCATGTTCTCTGCTTAATTGGCATCACTTAGTGATGCTGGTAAATGGCCAATTGATGGGGGGGAGGAGTGGATTTCAGGAGAAAAGTAATTTGCTGTGTCTAGAATGAGGATTTGGGGGAAGGGATGGGGCCAGGAGAGCTCTAGAGTCACAAGACTTGGGGGTTCTGCTGTAAGTTGGCCCTGGCCATCCTCAAGGGGCCACCACACTCTGCAATAACTATTTGAAACTCCCCATTCTCTCCCTGAGCCTCTGATCTCAGTCCTTTCCCTTCCCCCTCGCCCAGCCGGTGGCCTCACCACTTACTTGTAGGGTCCTGGAAGACTTCAGGCAGAAACCCGACTCCCCTCTTCCAAACACACAGACCTGCCCTTATTCCTCCCTTCTTCTGCCCAAGCCTGTTCCCACCCACGACTTGGACCCCTCCCTGCATCCCTCCTACCACCTCTCCTGGTCCACAATCCACCAGGCCCTCCCCATCTGCCTTTCAACAGGCTTTAGCCCCTTTTATTAGAAACAGAAGAAAACACTCAAAACCCTCTCTCAGGACCCTTCCCCCCTCCAGCCATTCTCTTCTTTCTGCTTTTGCAACCAAACTCCCCCAAAGATGCCTTTGGCCTCACTGCCTCCCATCTACCTCTCTCTGTTGAGCCCTCTCTCTTTTCCCACCCCTCCACTCCGGTCACAATCACAGATCCAGGGGGCACGCCAGTCCTCTTCTCACCTGTCCTCTTGGCGAGAGGTGCTGGAAAGTTCTCTTCGTTTGGTTGGTGCAGTTGCTGCCACCTCGCTTGAGCTGCCTTCTCTGTTTCCTTTCCAGGCTCCTCTTCCTGCACCAGGCTGGGCGCTGCCCCCTCCCTCCAGCCCCACCCCCACCGCCCACTCCCATGACTCCATGCATCTTCTCTGATCTCTGACATTCTCGTCAGTTTCACTCCATTCCCTATTCACCGTCATTATGTTCTATAATCTCAGCACAGACACCAAATTATCGAATACTGGACCATGGCTCCTGGGGGAAACATGGGGTTAAGTTTCCTCGAGCCTCTCCGAGCACATTTTCATCCACTGATCAACATGTGACCTTGTTTTATGTGTGTTTCTGCGTAAAGACACATTATTTAATATATATTGTTGATTCATTAACGTTGAACTTGTGTCCAAAAGCACTATTACTCATGCCTGAATGACATCTAACACATGTATTTTCAATATTCTAGATATATGATTATTCTATATGCAAATAATTATAACTATAAACACTTATTTCTTTCCCTTATTTATTTGCCTTAGTTAATACTTCCTGAGCAAGATGAAATAAGTTGAGGCAAGTGGACATTCTTGTCTTTATTCCTTTTTTCTTTTTTTTTTTTTTTAGACAGAGTCTCACTCTGTTGCCCGGGCTAGAGTACCATGGAGTCAGCCTTGCTCACAGCAACCTCAAACTCCTGGGTTCAAGCAATCCTGCCTCAGCCTCCCAAGTAGCTGGCACTACAGGCATGCACTACCATGCCTGGCTAATTTTTTCTACATATTTTTAGTTGTCCAGGTAATTTCTTTCTATTTTTTTAGTAGAGATGGGGGTCTCGCTCTTGCTCAGGCTGGTCTCAAACTCCTGAATTCAAATGATCTGCCCGTCTCGGCCTCCCAGAGTGCTAGGATTATAGGCGTGAGCCACTGCACCCGGCCTATTCCTACTTTTAAAATAATAATATGGCAGGGTCTGGTGGCTCACTCAAGCCTGTAATCTTAGCACTCTGGGAGGCTGAGGCAGGAGGATCGCTTGAGCTCAGGAGTTTGAGACCAGACTGAGCAAGAGTGAGACCCGTCTCTACTAAAAAAAATAAAAATAAAAAAAAAATAATAGAAAAAATTAGCCATTCTTGGTGGTGTGCACCTGTAGTCCCAGCTACTCGGGAGGCTGAGGCAGAAGGATCACTTGAGCCCAGGAGTTTGAGGTTGCTGTGAGCTAGGCTGATGCCACGGCACTCTAGCCTAGGCAATAAAGCGAGACTCTGTCTCAAAATAATAATAATAATAATCATGCTTCCAATGTTTTCCCTTTAAACGTGATGCTACACACACATGTACACAGTTATATTAGGGAAGAATCCATCTCATTCTAGTTTGCTAGGAGTTTTTATTAAGAGTAGAGGTTGAACTTTGACATCTGTTCAGAGGATTAATAGGTCTCTTTTTGATCTTTCGAACTGATGCACTCTCTTAATGCTTTTTCAGACACTGAGCCAACCTTGCGTTCTGGGAATGTACCTTTTTAATGGAATGCTAAATTCTTAAAAATTTTATTTTAAAATTTTGCATTGGTCTTTAAAAGTGAGATTGCTCTCTAGACCTCTGTCTTGGAAGCTGTTTGCATTAGGTTTTAGTATCGGCATTAGGCTGTCATTATACAAAGAATTTGGCAAATTTTCCTTCTTTTTAATTTTGTAATTTGTGATGGAATCAGTTGGAGTGGAACTTGTCTCACAGGTGGTTTCTATGATTACATTCTCATTGTCATCCACTGTTGCTAGACAGCCGCTCTCACGCAGGCAGAGAGAGGAGGGGCTGCTGAATCAATGAATAAGCTCAGCCCAGCTTGAGTGTCTTTGGGAGACAAAATTGGACTGAAGCAGTCTATACACCTGCAGATGCTGCCCCCCGGAGCACCAGCGCTCAGAAGGCCCCATTTCCCCTTCTCCACGTGCCAGTGAAGCTCTGAGCCCTCTGAGGAGGGTGCTGTTGTTTGAGGGTGTATTCGTGTCCTGGAGCTGCTGTGATAAGTGACCACAAACTGGGTGGCTTAAAACAACAGAAATTCATTCTCTCTCAATTCTTCAGGCTGGAAGTTTGAAACCAAGGTGTCATCAGGGCCACACTCCTTCTGAAGGCTCTACAGAAGAAGCTTCCTCGCCTCTTCCTCACTCTGGTGGCTCCCAGCAAGTCTTGGCTTGTAGCCGCATCACTCCAACCTCCACCTTCATTTTCACAAGATCATCTTCTCTTTGTATGTGTCTGTCTCTTTTCTCTTTGTAAGGACATCAGTCATTGGATTGGTGGCCCAACCTAATCCAGTATGACTTCATTGTAACTTGCATCTTAATTATAGCTACGAAGACCCTACTTCCAAATAAGGTCACACTCACAGGTACAGGGGTTAGGACGTCGGCATCTCTCCTTGGGAGACACAATTCAACCCATAGCGGATGGGAAGCATCCGTCTCCCTTAAGACATTCCCCACTGGTTCAAACCCGTCCCTAGGAGAGATGCCAAACCATCCTGTGACCACACCCTTGTCATCTCTACAGGTCAGGGATGTGCCCCTGAGCACAGTCAGGACAACAGCCCATTCATGAGGACCTATTGTGTGCCAGACACTGGCTCCAGGTACAGCGATCTGCCCAAACACGAGCCTTTGTCAGTATTGGATGGTTGAGGAAACCGAGCGAGTCACCGGTGAAGGGAGGTGCCTTGCCCAAGGCTACCTGGCCACTGAGAGGCAGGGCTGCGGGCCGCAGAGCCATCCTTCCCCTGTCCCATGCGTCTGCTTGTTGGGCAGCAGGGGAGCAGAGACAGAGGGCAAGTGGGAGTGAGTGTGTTGCTGTGGAGGGGACTCCTTGCTTGGCCGAAGGCAGACCCAGGGTGGGTGGCTTCTGCCGCCCAGTTCCTTGAGTCCACCCCCAGACTCAAACTCCAGGGTCCCCCCAAGGAAAGGAGGAAGGTGGGAAGAAGCAGGGCTGCCTGACCGATGGTGTCTTGGGAAGACTCACCTGTTCCCAGATTAACCACACTCCCAAGGAGGGTGGCCCAGTCCCAGCCATAGGAACAACACGAGGGGCCCCCAGACCCCTTCAGGAGTAAAGGACCGACTCCCCCTCACTGCTGGGCGTGCTGCCAGCAGATGGTCCTCCGCCATGGATCCTCTGTAGATGTTGACGTGGCTGAAGAGAGACCTCAGGTTGCACAAAGCCATGCTCTCTTCCCAGGACAGCTGCATTCATTGACTGACTGACAAAGGGGTGTGAAGACCCAGCCCCCTGCTTCAACTCAAGCCAGCTGTGAAGGGCCCTGGACGTTCCGGCACTCCCTGTGGAGGCGGCTGAGGCTTTCATGGAGACTGCACAGCAGCTCAGCTTTCCCCGCAGTCAATCCTGCCTCCTTCCCAGCCTACCTTCCTCGGGGGATGACCCCAGGGGCAACCCCCCCATCAGTGTTCTGCCAGCTCATCTCCATCTGCCACACAACCTTGACTGGAATGATCCCGCAGACCACCTTCTCCCGGGGGGGTGAAGTCAACATCTTCCGGGTGCACACTTGGAAGGAGTCTATGTTTCCACTCTGCACCCCTCGCTTTGGGTGCTGTTAACATGCCAACCCCACGTAAAGTGATGGCTTTTAATTAATATTTGTCCTCATTTACCTTTTTGTGCTTCTGCAGAGCGTCCTCTAGGGCAGCAGCCTAGTTGCGGGGGGTTGAAATCTGGTTAGTAAGACCCTGCTCACCGCCTCATCACCCTTTTGACCATTCCCCCAGGGACTTTGAGCCAGATCCACCTGGCGGATCCACCTTTCACACCACTCTTTCAGGTACCCCCTAAGGCATCCTCCCTGATTCTGAGGAGTGCCCAGCCTCAGCTAATTAAAGAGCCAAAGTACCAAGTTACCCTAGGCAAGGATCTATTTTTAAATTTATTTTCACTGAAATACATGCATAGCTAAGCTTACCATGGCCTAGATGCCAGTCTAAGGGCTTTAAAAATGTTAACTCATTTAATCTGCACATCAACCCCGTGAAGCAGGCAGTAGTCTTATCTACATGTTATTAGAGACGAGGAAATTGAGGAAGAGAGAAACTGAGGAACTTGCCCACGGACACACAGCTAGTGAAGACAGAGCTGGACTTGAACCTGGCCAGGAAGGCTCCAGACTCCGCGGCCTCCTGGATATCGCAGTAATTTCCTAACCGGATGGTCTCCGTGCTGCTTCCATCTCAGCAGGCTCTGGCATGTAGCAGCCAGATGTCCTTTTACAAATGGAAGCCTTGGAATGAAGTTCTGACTCATGCTGCACGTGGATGAAAACGTTATGCTCAGTGAAACAAGCCAGGCACAAAAGCACAAATGCTGTGTGATTTCCACTTATACGAAACATCTGGAACAGGTGAATTCACAGAGAAGGAGAGTAGATTAGAGGTTACCAGGGGCTGGGGCAGAGACAGGTTATTGCTTAATGGGTACAGAATTTCTGTTTGGGGTGATGAAAAAAGTTTTGGAAATAAACAGTGACGATGGTTGCACAATACTGTGAAGGTGATGGATGCCACTGCATTGTGCACTTAAAAATGCCTAAAGTAGCAGATTTTATGTTATGTATGGTTTGCCACAATTTAAAAAATTACAAAAATGTAATATACCAGAAACCATTGAATTGTATACTTTACATGGGTAGATTACATGGTATGTGAATTACATCTCAATAAAATTATTTTTTTTGTTTTTTTGTTTTTTTTTTAATGGAAGGCTTACATCAGGTCGATGTTCTCCGGTGGTGAGATGCTAAGCTGACTCAGCCCTTGGAGGTCTTCCACCCCCAATCCCTCTCTGACCTCCTCTCTCTCCTCCCCACTCACTTCTCAAACCACTTGGACCACTTTGCTGTTCCTCCAATACACCAAGGATACCCCCACCTCAGAGCTTTTGCACATGCTGTTCCCCTGCCTGGAACTCCTCCCAGATCCCAGAATGCTAGGATTACAGGCATGAGCCATGTGCCTGGCCCCAGATGCCTGCATGGCTCACTCCCTCACTCCCCTAGGCTCTCCCGCTAGATGTCATCTGAGACACCTTCCTTGGCCCATACAATAGCACACACACAACCCCAATGCTTTCTGTCCCCTACTCATTTGATTTTTTTCTTTTTAGTACATTTCACCACTTGACTATTACAAACATTTAGAACATTTTTGTCTTTTCCAACCAGAATCTTGGCACTGTGAGAGAAGGAACTTTGTTTAAGTCTCCAACCCCTACAACAATGCTTGGTGACAGGGCATGCTTAAGTAATATTTGTTGAGAAAGTGAAGAATTGCATAGAATTCCAGTTTATGGGCGCCACATAATGTATTTAACCAGCCTTCCCCACTATTAACAATGTTGCAGTATATTTAGGTCTTTGAGTCCAAGTTAGAGTGTGCCTAGGGCATAAATTCTCAGAAATGGAACCGACGTGTCAAAGGTCATGTGCATTTTGGGGACGGAAAGAAGTTCCCAAATTGTCCTCCAAACACGGCATCAACCCTGCTGTGGCTGACTGTCCTATCAAGGACTCAGGCTTTCCCCACATCCTAGGAGACAATGTGCTACATTTTATCTTTGCCATCTGAGAAGTAAAAAAATACTCTTTCCTTCTAGTTTCAATTTATAGTTCTCATTTTGAATAAGTTTGATCATGTCTTAAAGCCATTTGATCTGTAGCTTCAAAACAATCCTGATCAATGATTTATACAACAAACCCTTATCAATGAACATGTCTGTTGTTTCCATGATTTCAATATTTTAAATAAAAGTTCAGTGCATAGATCACATGGCTTTGCATACTTGTCTGGTGATCACCTTCATGAAAAGTATAATAGAAACACTGTTTCAAAGGATACACCCCTTTATATTTAGGGTGGTTAAGTTAGTCTTCCAAATAGTCTTCCAAAGTCTGTTCCAGTTATTTCCACCAATAAAGTATGAGAACATCAATCTGCCTCCTGGAAAGATCTGTAATCACTTACACTCCCAAAACAGAGCTTGAGAAGACCTGTTTCCTTGTACCCTCATTACTCTGGGTTTTGTTATTTATTGTGCCATAAGGAATTTTATCTTCCCCAAAGAGAGGTCTTGCCTTTGCCCCCCAGCTCCTTGCACTGGGAATGTCCTCCTGATAAGGGTGTCTTCATTTGTTTGGAAACCTTAGGCCAGGCCAGATAGTCTAAGAATGTGATTTAGGGTAGGAGCTTTGAGTCATGTGGCATCAGCTCGACCTCTGGAGGGGCAGGAGACTAAGGTCTGCCCCGTGGGTGGTCAACCATATCTACGTGGCTGAGCTCCAATGAAAGAAAACCTAGACACGCAGTCTGGGGTGAGTGTCCCTGGTTGTCAATACGTCACATGTGGGCATTGTCATACATCGCTGCCGGGAGATGTTAGTGCTGCTCACGGATCCACAGGGAGGGGAAAAATGGAACCCTCCTCGACTCTGCCCCATGCTGAATCCCCTGGCTGAGTTTAATCCGTGTCCTTTCCCTGTAATAAACCATAACTGTGAGTCTAATGGCTTTGCTGAATTCTCTGGGTCCTTCTTGGAAGTTATTGAACCTGAGGCTGGTCTTAGAGCCACTCAAACTTGCACTTATCCATGCAAAAAATCTGGCAGCATCCTGCGCGGCCCATGTATGCACTGATGTGGAAGCAACAGAAGCATCTACTTCCTTCCACCTGCCTTTTGGGGAGCCCTAATGGTTCCCGTTTTTCCCCAACTTTAGCTATTTGAGCTTTTGCTCTAGCTCATGGGGTTCTTCTCGGAGAGCTCTGGGGACACGGCCAGGGTACACCCTCCCATGCTGGTTTGAGACTTGAGGACAAAACCTTGATGAATCAAGCACTCCGCTGGCCAGGCCACTACCTGTGAAAGATGTGAAAGACTAAAAATAGCCCACACGTCCCCAAGTGGGAGAATGGCAAAATGAATCATGGTACCTCTCCCAGGTGGAATGTTACGCAGCTGTTCAAAATAACCACATACACACAAAATAATAACCAGGAAGACTGCAGCAACACATAAAAAATGTCCATGATATAGTTTTAAGCAAAACAAGCAGAATCCAAAATTGTATCTGTGCTGACTCAAGCTGTGTAAAAATACATTTGCAAGTGAACAGAGATGGGACAGGACATAGAAAAGTGCAGAGATTGGTATGGACGATTTTTCTTTGTTTTGTCCTTTGTTGTTGATGAGGCAATCGATATGGACTGAGAGAGGAGGGAGACAGGGAGTACATCTCACACCTCTGCGTGGAAGGGTTGTCGGGGAAAATGTATTGGTCTTTTCTGCAGTGCTTTGTACAAGGGGGGCGCTGGGCTCTTTGTATGGGGGTCACAGGTCCACAGACACTCAGGGCGGCCATGTGGACCTGCATTTCCCAATGTGAAACATGTCCCACCTGATTTCAAGACAAGTGGGTTTTTGTTCTTGTTGTTTATTGATTTCTGACTTCTAGCTTCCAGAACTGTGAGACAATACATTTCTGTTGTTTTAAGCCCCCCAGTTTGTGGTACTTTGTTACAGCAGCTGCAGTGTTATGGACTGAACTTTGTCCCCCTCATCCCCCCAAACTCATATGTTGAAGCCTTAACCCCCCAATACCACAGAATGGGACTGTTTTCAGAGATAGAGCCTTTAAAAGAATAATTAAGTTAAAATGAGGTCATTAGGGTGGGCCATAATCCAATCTGACTGGTGTCCTCAAAAGAAGAGGACATTAGGACACAGGAGGGACCCTGGGCATGTGTGTGCACAGAGGAAAGGCCATGTGAGGACACAGGGAGAGGGCAGCCGTCTGCAAGCCCAGAAGAGAGGCCTCGGGAAAAACCGACCCTGTGGACACCTTGATCTGGGATTTCCAGCCTCCAGAACTGTGAGAAAATACATTTCTGTTGTGTAAGCCACCCAGTCTATGGTATTTTGTTATGGCAGCCCTAGCAGACTAACATACCCAGGAAACGAATACAGGAGGAATCTTTTGTTACCAGTGACAGAAAACATCCTCTGATTTCCACAGAAAGGAAATGTACTACAGGAAGGAAATTTAGAGTAACTCGCTTTTCAAACTTAAATATATTTATTTTAAAAATAAACCGTCTGCCACTCCCATAAATAGAAAACAGCAATCATATCCGTGAAATCCTGAGAACACACAGGAGTCATTTTGGCTTCAGGTGGGGCTTGCTAAAGCATCCACACAGCTTCACCAGGATCCACGCCGCAGCTCTGCATCCCGGGGTTGGTGCCAGAAAGGTTTCCCCTCTGCGATCACAAGGCAAATGCAGCAGCTCCCGAAAATACCAGTTCCCAAAGCTACACTCAGTTCTGGGCTTACAGCCAGTAGGAAGGAGAACGCCCTTACCCACCAGCCTGGTCCTGGGCTTTGCTCTGATTGGACCATCTGAGGGCACAGGCCCATCTCCGAACCAATCGCTGTCTCCAGGGAATGTGATCTACCAATGAGCTTGGGCCTCAGTCACGTGCTCCTCCCCTATGAGGGGTTGAGGGTGAGAAGTGGGAGGTTGCTTTCCTGAAATACTTTGGGCTGGTACCTTTGGGTGGATATCTTAAGGGAGGTTGGGGTGCTGTTAAGAGGAAGGGTGAAAAGATATGAGGTGGTCAAAAACAGCAACTGCTATTGCAACTGCCCCAAATTTCATCCTCATAGTGATGCAGGGAGGCAGGAGCTATCACTGTCCGTGTGTCTATATGAGAAAGTCGAGCCTCTGGGAGAGGAAGGGAGTTTCCAGAACTGGCAAGTGGGAGAGTTTGGATGCAAACTTTAGTCTCTCAGTCTGTCCCCAAAGGCTGTCTCTTTCCCTCACATGCACATTCTTCCCCTCTATACCAACACAGAATCTCTGCCCGATTCCTGTCTTACGTGTTATCTACTTGAAATCAGCTACGGTGAGAGTAACTTACACCATGGAAATTGGCCACTGCTACATATCAGGGCTTTTCCTCCAAAGAGCCAGTGAACCTTGATAAATACCCACTATCCTTGTTCTTCCTACTGGTGTCCACCTTTTGGAGCCTCCATCTCTGATCTCACAAGTGGATCCCTAAGGTTTTAAATTGGTCTGAAGAGACATAAGAGTAGAGTGAGATAGAGAGTCTTATGCAAGGGTGAGAAAAGCCCATGGGTGCAGCAGAGTAAGTGTGAAAACAGCGGCCTCTTTGTATCAGCAAGAAAGAGCAATTTGGGCGCCTCTCAGCAGCTGAGGCTTCTGGCAACCTGCGTTCCTGCACAGTCAGTCACTAGGCAGGCACTGACAGGGCTTTCCCCTCCTAGTTGAGCTAGGGCTGTCCTAGCCCGCCCATTCCCATCCTGGGCAGACCACCTGTTTGCTGGGTTTCCCTGGGATTCCCCCCTCAGCATCCTGAACTCACAAGGCTGGGGGATCAGGCAGGGTGGATGGAGTACTGAGCTGCACTTAGATTTGGGGAGCAGCTAAGGATCAAATCTATTCCTAGATACATATTCTAGGCTTAGGGTCCAGTAACACTGTCCCCACCGTGATAGGAATGTTCTATATTGACTTTGTCCAATTTGTTGGCATTGGCTACATATGGCTATTGAGCACTTGAAATGTGGTTAGTGAGACCGAGGAACTGAATTTTTAATCTTATTTAAATGTACTTGATTTAAATAGCCACATGTGGCTCATGGCTACCATATTGGACAGTGAAGGCCAAGAGAAATACTCTTTCCTGGACACATGTACATGTTCATTGTTCTACTGTTTAAAATAGAGGAAAACTGGAAACTACAAGAATGTCTATCAGTAGAATGGATTGATTAAGGCTAATGCCCCAGAGCTATGCAGCATGGCTGGGTAGCACTGCCATGGTGCTAGGGGACATAGAGTGTAGATCTGAGTGCAGCCCCAGAAATCTCACTTGCTCCTGCAGAAGTTGGCTGGCCCTCTGACAAGGACTCCAAATCCAAGAGGTCCCTGGGCACACTGGCAGTGCCCTGTGCAGTGTTCCTTCTTGTGGTTCACTCCCCTGGCATTTCTTGGGCAAAGCTCCTCAAAATCAGGCCCAGGCCCCTTGAGTCCCATCCAGTGACTTTGTACCCAAGCCCTTTCCCTGTCAAACACCCTTCACCACTTCTATCCTCTCCCCCAACCAATGCCCAATCCTCCTTTGATAGTAGACCTTGATGGCCCATCCCCACCCTAGTAGATTGGATCAATAATAAAACCAAAACTGGCCAAGAGACAAACCAGTTACATTTCCACAGTAAAATGGCTTGAGTGCTTGTATCCTGATCCCTGAGTCCTTTTGTAAGAAAGTGCCAAACTGTCTTCCAAAGTGACTGTACCATTTTGCATTCCCACCAGCAGTGAGTGAGAGTTCCTGTAGCTCCACATCCTCGCCAGCATCTGGCGTTGTCAGTGTTGTGCATTTGGGCCATTCTAATATGCATGTAGTGGTATCTCACTGTTGTTTTCATTTGCAGTTCCCTAATGACATGTGATGTTGAGCATCTTTTCATGTGCTTCTTTGCCATCTGTATGTCTTCTTTGGTGACATGTCTGTTCAGGTCTCTTGCCCATTTTTAAATTGGGCCGTGTTTGTCTTATTATTGAGTTTTACGAGTTCTTTGTGGATTTGGGATACAAATCCTTTATCTGGTATGTGTCTTACAAATATTTTCTCCGGGTCTGTGGCTTCTGTTTTCATTCTCTTAACTCTGAGTCATTTCAAAAGCTCAGAGTAAAGATAGTTGGGGTACATCAAGGTGAAGGGAGGCTAAACCAGGGGCCAGGGAACAGTGCAGAGTGGGATGGACTGGCCAAGGGAACTGGCCTCCCAACATGCCTTGCCCTTCATCGCATGTGGAAGTATTGGGGCTTCTTTCCAGTTTCCAAAAGTCTTCTGGGTTTTTAGGGGTGAGAACTCTGCTACAGGGCCAGCTACAGAATTTGTGGAGCTGACTGCAAAATGGAAATGTGGATCCCTTGTTCAAAAGACAGGGGAAAAAGTGTGTTAAAGACACTAAAATATCAAGTTTTTTCCTTTCTTCTGCAGTCTGTCTCCTGACTTGTCATGGTGTTTTTAAAAAGTTTTTTTTTAAGTTTTATTTATTTATTTAGAGACAGAGTCTTGCTCTGTTGCCCGGGCTAGAGTGCAGTGGTGCCATCATAGTTCACTGCAACCTCAAACTCCTGGGCTTAAGCGATCTTCCTGCCTCAGTCTCCCGAGTAGCTGGGACTGCAGGCATGTGCCACTCCCCCTCATCCCCACCTGGCTAATTTTTCTACCTTTAGTAGAGACGGAGTCTCACTCTTGCTCAGGCTGGTCTCAAATTCCTCAAGCGATCCTCCCACCCTGGCCTCCCAGAGTGCTAGGATTGCAGGTGTGAGCCACCACGCCCAGCCTGCAATGCCAGTTTTAAATACTAACATAGAAGCATTTAACTTGCCTGAGGAATCACCAAAACTACACAATTCATATTTTGTAGCTGATATGTGCATATGTATTTCCTTCTTACCACAACAGTGGGAATACTGCACCAAAATAACTCAACTCCTTTTATTTAGCTTCCTGACATGGACACATTCCACTAACACTCTGTACTTTTGGTGTACTGATGAACAAGGAAGAGCTGACAGGAAAGGAACTCTGCCCTATCTCACACTTTCCTTGCATGTCATCATTTCCAGCATAAGTCGTTGGCTCCTACAGGGAAGAAACACAGTAAGAAAGGACAGGCTGGGTTCTGTGGTGGTTCATATTTCTTAGGATGCCATTATATTCTTTTTGCATTTGAAGCAAGTTCTGGTTCAAATGGAAAACCTGGCCTCTCTGGGCTGTCAGCACCCACTCACCTCGTACTAGCTTTGAACCTCACTGAACTCCCACGCATGGCAAGTCTACGGGGCAACAGGAATGTTATGTGGAAATGGGGCAGCAAGCAACAGTGACACACCACAAACCTATCACTGCTGCTCATGCTCATGCTTCGTGACCCATCAGACCACTCAGAAAACACAAGTTCAAAGATGGGTATTAAGAATTTCAAGAAGGCAGCAGCAGAGGCTTAAACCAGATAGGTGACTCTTCTGAGCGCCAGGCCCTGTCTGACCGCACAACTGCTCACCCATGAAGCCTGCCCTGCTCTGCTGATGCTGCTGGGAGTGAGGAGATGAAGGAACACAGTGAGGGAAGAGACTGGGGTTGGGAGGGAGGAGACAAGGCAGAGGTGACAAAGGAGTGTGGTTCGGGCATGCATTCTGATGACCAGCACTGTGGGCACTTAGAGAAAACCCATGGCCCTGGGCACAGGAGACTGGCCTGTTCCACCCAGGCCTATGCAAAAGGAGAAGTTGGAAAACATGGTTATAAATGTCCACTGGGGATTCAATGCAAAGATCAGCCACCATTAGCAATGATCTCTTACTTTCCTGAGGAGCAGGCCAGAAAACATCATGCAGAAAAGTTAAAAGGATGCTAACACTAAGTGTTGGTGAAAACATGGGGAGATGGGAAGTGCACTTTGCTGGTGGGAGCATTAATTGCCTCATTCACTTACAGAGCAATTGGCACTCCCTAGTGAATGGAAGATGCTCGGACCTCACAGCCCAGAAATTGGGTTTCTAGACATATCCCAGAGGGAATCTCTTGCATGAAGCACCAGCAGCAAAGTTGGAAGATGTTCATCAAAACATCATTTGCAATAGCAAACAATTGGAAACAATATAAATGACCATATTTTAAAAAATAAGATAGATATCTTAAAACAAAGGACTTCTATAAGGCAGTTGAAGTGCACATCTATCAAGAATAAATCTCAACAGCATAATATTGAGGGGAAAAGCAATTTTAAGACTGTGTACAGTGTGAAAATGCACGTGTAAAAACACAAAAACCAATTCTCTCCATCGTGTGTGGATACCTGCCTGGGTAATAAAGTGTAGAAGCATAAACAGGAAGGATGCAGCCAACTTCAGGATGGGGGTTGCCTCCAGGGAGAGGAGAGTAAGATTCAGAAAGGATGGAAAGGGGATTTCTGAAGGTAAAAATAAGAAACATGCAAAGCAAAAATGTTTCCATATATTAATTCTGCATGGAGGGTACATGAATATTTTATTCCCTAGAGTTTTCTGTATGTGCAAACAATTTTACTTATTTATTCATTTATTTTATTTTTTATTTTTAGAGACAGAGGCTCACTCTGTCGCCCAGGCTAGAGTGCGGTGGCAAGATCATAGCTCACTGCAGCCTCAAACTCCTAGGCTCAGGCCATCCTCCGGCCTCAGCCTTGGGAGTATCTGGGACCACAGGTGTGTGCCATCATGCCTGACTAATGTTTTAATTTTTTTTCAGAGTCAGGGTCTCACTATGTTGCCCAGGCTGGTCTCAAACTCTTAGCCTCAAGCAGTAATTTCTGCCTCAGCCTCCCAAAGTGATGGGATTACAGGCCACAATTTTTTTAAAAAAACAAGTGCTGAAAAGTTTCTCTTTTTGTTTTCCAACCCACTTCTCCCATCTCTGCCTTTTAAAGACAGGCAAACCAAAGCTTGCAGCAGGTGGGGATGGGGCGACAGGATTGCAGGCCGTGGATGAGACCAGGCAAGGGAGATGAGACCAGTTACCACTTCCAGGATCCGGTTTGGCTCCGCCCCACACAGCCATATCCGTGGCAACCAGGTCCATTTGCATAGCTGGACCAGCAGCCAAGCCAGGCCCTCAGGTGCTCCAGGTGGGAGTCAGAGGCGCTGCCTAGAGGGGCATTTCTTAAATATAAAGAACAGTGTTGGCCCGTCCTGCCCGGTCCCTCAAAGCTGCATCCCCTACCCTTAGAGCGATGGTGAGTCACTTCTGAAACTGCTTTTGTTAAACTTCAGCTGCAGCCAGTCATTGACCACCAAGGGTGTGCGAGGCGCCGCCTGGTGTCCCACATGGCTCTGCACATTTGTCATGGGTGTGTGTCTTCGTGGGGACCCCCCCCAGAGCTCACGGTGACAAATCACTTGGAGACCCCAAGAGAGGAGAGGGCTTCAGAACCTGCCAGTGTGCACTTCTATATACCAATATGCCCATCCTTTAAAAAAAAAAAAAAGTTTTATAAGTTTGTTTTACTCTAAAAGTAATGTAAATCTGTAGAAAATGTGGAAAATCACCTCACCACCCACGCATAGCCAGAGCTAACACTCGCATCTTTATCCTCCCGTATCCCCCTCTGCCATTCATTTTTGAGGAGTTAGTTTTTTACCAAATGGGAAATCTATAGCCTTAGAGTGATTCTCAGCCACATCTCTGGAGACAGGTAGATTATGATACAGCTCCTTTGCTTAACTGCCACCTTGGGCAAATTAATGAATTTTTCTACACCTCGGTCCTCTGATCTGTAATATGGGAATGGTAACAGCATCTACCTCAGAGGATCATTGGGAAGTTTTCGATGATAAAATGCAAATAAAATGCTTGGCCGGTTCTGAACACATAGTAAGCAGGAAGTAGAACTGCAGCCACTGTTAAAATTATGGCAGCAAAATACAGCATGGGATGATTATAATATTCTATGATCCACTTGTAAAAATTTAATACATCATGATTGTTTTTTCTAATTCTTAAATATTACCTAAGGGCATGATTCTTACTGATCACATGACAATTTAACATAGGGATGGATCTGATATCTTATTTAACCAATTCTCCATCACTGAATTCTGGGGAGCGGATGGTTCCTGATTTTTTCCTTTTCTAAACAATACCAGAGAGGATGCCCCTTATTGAGTGTTTACTTATTGTTGATTCATCAGCTTTTATGTGCAGGAAAACCTTCCCCTCCCCAGGATCAGATAAACCTTCTCCTAAATATGTTTAGTTCCTTTACGGCTTCATCTTTTTAATTGACTTCTTTAATCCCTCTGGAATTTATTTTGATACCATAAAGTGAAAACTAAGAAGTCTAATTTTATTCTTATTCATAATAAGCTAATCAATCGTCCCAGCATCATTTATGGAAGCAGCCAACCTTTCCTCCTTGATTTGTGTTTATTGGATTCTAAACTCGTCTGTGTACTGCTCTCTGTTGGCTCGTGGCTCTGGCTGGATTTGCACATGGCTTTGTTGGTCACAAGGCAGCACTTTGTTGATGCTCACGGAAGCTTAACCTTACAGCACTGGCTCCAGGGTCAGAAAGAATTTACCAAGCCTCGAGCTCTTCTCCAGCCAGTTTTGATGGTCTGTTCTCTTTTCCCCACCATGCACAATCCTGTATCCTTGTCAAGCCTCAATCCACATTCTCCATGCTTGGCCACATCTACCCATGGTCATTGTCATGACTTGGAAATCTCTCAGCACTTATATATTCAGCTTCCTCATGTGTGGCAGATTTTATTTTCCAAAGATGTCCTCACTGGTATATTTATCCATCCTATGTGCTGTTTTTAAAAATTGACCGACAAGCCTCCCCTGAAAAGCCTATCTCTTGTGCCCTCTGAATCCTTAATGGGGACAAAGTTTCTGCTTGGGATGATGAAAGAGTTCTGAAAATGGATAGTGGTGATGGTTGCACAAATTGTGAATGTACTTAATGTCACTGAACTGTATGCTTAAAATGGTTAAAATTATAAATTTTATGTTATGTATATTTTACCACAATAAAATACTTAAAGAAAGCAAAAACCAATCATCTAAGCTTTCCCCTCTCTAAATTTCTGAGCCACAGAAATCACCCCCACTAAGTTTGGGGTAATTTGTTATGCAGCAGGAGCTAACTTATACGACAACATATTCTCCTGCCTTGCAGGAAACCCGGCCTAGGGAACAGTATGTGTATTTTCCAGAAATACATTGTAAATTTTCAGGGCAGAGCCTCTCCTCAAAGCAGCTAAAATACCTCCAAGAACACCAGTAGCTGCTCAATACATGTTTATAGACTTAAATTGAAGATGCTCTAAGCTACAGATGTGATCTTTAATTATTTAATAGCGAGTAAAGTTACATCCTCTATCAGAGACTCTATGTAGCTCAGCATGTTGGAAAGAAGAATAGAACTATTTTTGGCCTCTCCTGGATACCAGGCACATCATATACCTAGTGGTTAAATACCTGGCTTTTGGAGTCAGGCAAACCTGGGTTCAAATTATAGCACCATGTTTAGGCTGATCTTGGTGTAATCTTGAGCAAGTTACTTGATCTCTCTGGGCCTTAGTTTCCTGAACTGTAAAATGGGTATAACAGAACCTCTTACAAAGAGCTGTTGTGAGGATTGAACAAGAGAGATACATAGTAAAGCATGAGCAAAAACTTGGGGCATATTTAGTGCTCAAGAAACCTTGGCTCTATCTCATCTGCTCCTCACAATGGCTCTACAAAGTCAGAGCAGTCTTATCTCCATGTTACAAGAACATGGCTCTATGTTAGTTTTCTAGGGGTGCCCTAATGAAGTACCACAGTCTGGGTGGCTTCGACCACAGAAATTTATTGTATCTCCATTCTGGAGGCTGGAAGTCCAAGATCAAGGTGTTGGCAGGGTTGGTTTCTTCTGAGGCTCCTCCTTGGCTTGCCCACGGCCGTCTTCCCTCTGCGTCTTCACATAGTTGTCCTTCTGTGAGTGTTTGTGTCCTAATCTCCTCTTCTTGGAAGGACGCTGGTCCTATTGGATTAGAGCCCATCCTAACCCTAACGGCCTCATTTTAACTTAATCACCTCTTTAAAGGCCTCGTCTCCAAATACAATCACATTCTGAGGTGCAGGGGGTTAGGGCTTCGACGTATGAATTCTGGAGTGACACAATCAGCTCATCACAGCTCCCCTTCCCTGTTATTTTGGGGTTCTAATTCTGAAATAGGTGGCAGTATAGATCAGCTGGGACCTCAGCCCCAGTGCCTCTTGGTTTCAGGGCTGTGTCTAGACCAGGAGGAAGCGCCCGGTCAGTGCAGAACCGCCTGGCTGTCCCAGCCTCAGCAGCTCGTTCCACCTGGAGCCAGGCCAGCCGCCTCCACTGCCGCCCGCGCAGCCTTGGCAGGACTAGAAAGAGCCAGTGAACCCTTGTGGAGAGACGCCTGTTTAGACAGGCCCAGGCCAGCAGCCGGCAGCGCTCACCTCCAGGAGAGGGGAAAAATTATCTGTTGGCTAAATGGAAAAGAACAAACCTTCAATTAATGACTCCCTGGGGATGGGGAGAGGGTGAGGATTGGTGGGGGCATCGCTAGATGGTAAAAATTTCCATCCGTGGTGGCTGTGAAAATCCACTGGGATATACTGGGGCTGGGGGTGGGGGATAGGGAACAGACAAAAACATGGAAAAATAGATAAGCAGAGTGGTTTTAAACGATGATGCAAGTGAAGCCAGGTGATTTGACAAGAGGGTGCTGGGGGGATGTCTGTTTTACAAAGGAGGGTCAGAGAGGGTCTCTTGGAGGAGGTGACATTTGAGTCGAGGCCTGAAAGGCAAGGATTGAGTTATGCAAAGATCTAGAACTGGGTTTCTCCAATCTAGGCACTATGGATGTTTTGAGCAGGGTAATTCTTTGGTGGAGGGTAGGGAGGGTCATGTGCACTATAAGATGATGAGCAGATCCTGCTGGCCCCCAAGTTGTGACAACCAAAATGTCTCCAGGCATTGCCATATGTCCCGCAGGAGGCAGCCTAAACCACTGCTCCAGAGAGGGTCATCCAAGGAGAGGGAACAATAACCGTGGAGGCACTGAGGTGGGAATGAGCTTGGCAGGTTTTCTTGGAACAGAAGTTTCTAGAAACAAAAGCTTTCAAGGAGTCGATGGGTGGCATCCAGTGTGGGAGAAGAGGGGAAGAAAGGGAGAGGCTGGTGGAGAGGTGTGCAGGGGCCAGGTCCCACGGAGCCTGGTGCTGGGGAAGGGGGTGGGTCTCATTCTATGTGTCGGGGCAATTTGGGGTGGGGGGAGGGGGGATGGGACAGGACCAAAAAGCTCCCTCCAGCTGCTGGGGTTGGGGTGGGGGACAGACTGGGGATGACAAGAGGATCAGTTTTCCTGTGGCCGCTGTAACAAATTACGTAAGGGTAGGGCTCACTACATCGGAAACATATTCTCTCATTCTGGAGTCCAAAGTCAAGGTATCGGCAAGGCTCCTGCTGGAGGTTTTAGGGGACGACTCTTCCTTGCCTCCTCCAGCTTCTAATGGATCCGGGCATTCCTCACCTATGGCAGCATCATTCCAGTGTCTGCCTCTGTCTTCATGTGGCCTTCTCCCCGTGTCTCTCTGTGTCCGCTCCTTTTCTTATAAGGACACCAGTTACTGGACTTAGGGCCCTTGCTAAATATAGAAAGACAACTATTGCAGTCGCTAGGCAAGAAATGGTGGGGCCCGGGACACAGGGCACCATGGAGATGGATCCCATGTACAGGCCGTTCGGTTCACACAGCAGATAGCCCCAAGTTCTGAAAAGGTGGCCCTCAAGTTTGGCACACAAGCCCAGGTCTTGTCCCAAAATGTCCCCTCCCCTGCAAGAGGGTGTCAGCCCCTCCCAGGGCTGGGATCCAGGCTGCCCGGCATCGTGGCCACCCTTCTCCCCACTTCTGGTGCGTGGCGCTTGGAGGGTGCTGGGAAATCTCTGAGAAATCTCAATTCAGTCCCTGGCCCCTGCCCTCCTCCTAAGGATCTCACATGAACATTCTTCTTCCAGAACTGAGATTACGAGCCTTTATCGCTGGGCCAAGGGTAAAATAGAAGAATGTCCCGGGCATTCCTGTGCATGTCACCCTCCTAAGTGTAGGGCTGGGCTTGTTTTTCAGGTTTTTTTCCATGAAGGATTTTTGTCCTCTGCAGAAACTAAACCAAGGGCCCTGGGTCCCCTGTCTTACTGGGGGACAGTGGGCCTTGCTGGCTCATCAGAGACAGGGTCACCCCCAACTTTCCCCCACCTCTGTGGGGGCCCAGGTATTCTTGGTATCCCCCTCTGCCCTCCACCACACCCAGAGCCTCAGTGGCCCTTGGAGTGGGGAAGTCACCTGGTCTCTGAGGTGACTGCTGCAGGAAGGAATGTTTCAGCAGCAGGAAGCCAGCTCCTGCTCCGGGCCACTGTAGAGGTGATAATTAGAGCTTGCAGGGTGTGGTGGCCACAAGGACTTTGCTGTACACAGGTGCAGACGCTGAGAGGTAAGGGGAAGGCTGAAGAAGGGAGGGGAAGGGACAACAAGGGGCGCAGATCCCTGATGCCACTCTAGAGTGCAGTGTCTGTGCCACAGACATATGTGTCCTGCTGGGACCTGCCAGAGCTACACCCAGGGCTGTGGAGCTGATGCTCAGAGTCCGCCTTCTTGGATGCAGATGCAGACACACACATGCAAGTGACTGAGCTGCTCCCTGTGCACCGTGCCTGTCGTGGGGCTCACTGTACTGTGTGGGGACAGATGGCATTTACTGCCCGCATCTCCCCCTGAGAGATTTGAGTGCATGGACAGGGCCAGCCCAGAGAAGACAACAGAACTCTGAGCCACCCCCTGCAGCCACTGGTCTAGGAAGCCCAAACACAACCTCTGCAGCCATCGACCCCAGATTCCTTAATCTCATCCCTGCTTCCACTTAGGAACAAGTGGAGAAAGCCAGTTATGCGGCCCCAACCAATTGCACCAGAGGCTCCGCTTCCCCAGGCCACATACCTGCAGCACACCTGGGGCCACGTGCTTCATGGCAGACCCACAGTCTTCCCTGTTTCGTTCTAGTGCTTTCCTCCTCCCCTGCCTGCCTCTGAGTCTCTGCCAAATGCAAATGATGGTGTCTGACCCCCTCGCTACAGCAAGCTCTGAGTGAATAGCCTCTGTTTGTTCTCGTTGGGGTGGACTTCGTGCATTTCCACCAACTCATTATTTGAGCTGATTTGAGTGTGTAACTTGCATCCTAACCGAAACACCTCTTCTGCATCTCTCCACCAGGAACTGGGCATAACTGTCCACTTCATGTGCCGGTCCCCAGAAGACCGGGTGTTTTCTAATGGAAGAAAAAGAAAACCTGAACCCAAGTTGGGTTAAACTATAAGGATATTTGTTGTCCCACATGGCAAGGTGTCTGCAGGGGGTGGCAGCTCCAGGGTGGGTGCATCCACCTGTCCAGCAGGACCACCCTCCTGTGTTGGCTGGACCCCAGGTGACCTCAGGATGGCTCCCTGAGGGGTTTCATGATGGTAGACTCTCTTTGGGGTCACATTCAGACATACAAGATCCACGGATGGAGTCTATTCCTTCTTCTAAATGTCCCGTGGAAGCAAGACGTCTCATTGGCCAGAACTGTGCCACGTGCCAATTGCTAACATTAGCAATTGCTAACGTTGGCTCTGGAATTATTATGATTGGCTGAGCTCAATCAATCACAAGCCACCTCCTGGAGCTGGGGCTTGTCTTGGGACTCCTGTCCCTTCCTGACTGGAATACTGGAATTGGGAGAATACTGGAATAAAAAGTGGGACCTGCCAGGAAGAAGTAGGATGGAATGGGTGTTGGGGAGTAGCTGTTGCACCTGGGCAGGGCTTGGTTTTGGTCCTCAGTGGAGAGAAGGAACTATGCCCCGGGAATTCCTTGGGCTCCCACTAGGTGTGGACAGGGATGTTCCCCAGGGCCTGCTCCCCTCCTCAGGTCATTTATTTATGGTGAGGTCCTCAGCTAACTCCCTCACTGGACCTGCATTCACTTTGAGAACAAGAGTCCCTGGGAAGGCAGGAGGCAAAGCCTGGCAGTCCCAAGACGCTTTTCACTCCTGGCACCAACTGCAAAGGGCAGAGGTCCCCAAGATCACCCTCATCCTGACCCCAAGTCACCATATCTACAAGTTCACGGGACTCCCAAGACCACCCTCAGGTTTGATAAATCACCAGAAGGACTCAGAGAACCCACAGAAGGCTGGTACACTCATGGTTACGGTTTATTACAGGGACACGACACAGATTAAAACCAGTCAAGGGAAGGCACGCATGGAGCAGAGTCTAGGGGGTTGCCACACACGGAGCTTCCATTGCCCTCTGCCCGAGGAGTCATAGGCAGCGCTAAAACATCTGCCAGCAGCGTGGTGTGACAATATGGGTGGAGTATCGCTAACCAGGGAAGCTCCCTGAGCCTTGGTGTGCAGAGTTTTTATGGGAGCTCAGTCACAGACATAGTCTATGGCCCATGTGACTGACCTCAGTTTCCAGCCCTTTCAGAGCTTGAGCTGATACCGCACGGCCGAAAGCCCCCACCATAAACCACATGGTTAGACTGCCCAGCACGGCCAAAAGCCCCCAGGGAAACAGATACTCCTAAAAAGTAGGACATTCCAAGTGCTTAGAGGTTATTTCCCAGAGGCCGAGGGCAAAGGCCAGACCTGTCTCTGGGTAAGGTTAATTCTTTTTTTTTTTTTTTTTTGAGATAGAGTTACTCTGTCACCTGGGCTAGAGTGCAGTGGAGTCATCATAGCTCACTACAACCTCCAACTCCTGGGCTCAAGTGATCCTCCTGCCTCAGCCTCCTCAGGAGCTGGGACTATAGATGTGCACTGCCATGCCTCACTCATTTTTCTCTTTTTAGTAGAGATGTGGTCTCACTCTTGCTCAGGCTGGTCTCAAACTCCTGAGCTCAAGCAATCCATCTGCTTTGGCTTCCCGGAGTGCTAGGATTACAGGTGTGAGCCACCACACCCAGCTGGTAAGGTTAATTCTTTACTACCCACTGGATAGTTAGCAAAAAATATCTGCCTTTGGAGGCTTTGATGTCATTACTGACTTTCAGGGAAGCCAAAACAAGAAGGGGCGAGGGAAGGTCTGAAAAGCCTACATTGATTCCCCCAGAAACATCTGGTGGGGGCCACATTCATCAATGACTCCCTGGGCATCTTCATTAGAGGACCTTCCCAAACAAGAGTGTGTGGTGGTTAAAAAACAAAAGGAAGAAATTTGGTGGGAGGGGGATCTCATCTTCAGCCCCAAGAGTTTTACTGAATGGCATATTCAGAACTGAATGCTGACACCCCTCTCTAGTTAATTGTGGTTTTTGTCTCCAAGGGGTGGAAGCTCATTTTTCCTGTAATTAGGTGAAAATTCTGTTGCAATCATGCAGTAATTGCTGTGCTCACACCACCAGGCAGGCCTGAGTGGCCAGCCCTCGGGAACAGAAGCCCATGGCCCTTCCAGCTTCCCCTTGGACGGAGGCCACAGACTTCTCTCATTCCAGGTGCCTGGGACTCAGGGCTCATGGCCCTGAGGATCTAACCACCTCTGGGTGTTTAAACACAGGCAGCAGGAGTTCCTGCAATTGTGATTTTCACCATTTATTGAACACCAGCTGTGTGAACACATTTCCTACTTCAGTGCATTCAGTCCTCACAATAATCCAAACAGATAGTTCCCAATAGACCCTGTTTACAGATGAGGAAAGTGAGGCTCAGAGAAGTAAAGCAACAGACCCAAAGTCACACAGCTTGAGGGGGCAGAGCAGGGGTTTGCACTGAACGAAGTGCAGGGTAGTTGAAAATCCGTAAACCCTAGGTTTTAATCATGAGTCTCTCTCTCTCATTATAGATGCAGAATGGTATCTTCCCTCACTCTTTAAAGTAGAAAACTGTGTGTCTAAGTGGAGGGCCCTGCAGATCGGCCAAAGAATTTTCCTAAAATGGGAGCCATCCGCACACTACATATACACGCCAGCTCAAAACTGTGTGCTGTAACATACAGTGTATTAATCGAAAATGTAGAGAACAGTTAGGCCAGCAGAGCAGGATATGACTGCCTTTGAAAAGATAGTTTTTTACTCACAGTTCCCAAGGTGGGGAGCCCTGCCACACCACACCAGGCCGGGCGCATGGGAAAGCACCAGTGTCCACCAGGAGGCAGAGAGTGAGGGAGGAAAACACGGGCAAGAGGCTTTATTGTGGTTTTTGGAATGAATGGGAGAGGCAGGATAGGCACGGTTTGCACTGGCCAGTTTGAAGCATCTCAGTGGGCCCTGGGGCACAAGGGCTGTCCCTAATTGTCCGGTATCCAGCCCTGGGGTGATTAGGGCAGGAGATAGTTGCCTGAAGGAGGTAGTTGGGGTGTGGGCTCTGGATTGGTCGGTTTGCATATGAAAGGCACACTGGATTGGCTGAGATGCTTGCTACCTTTTAGGATTTGGCAAGTCCTGGGTGGGGAAGTCCCTCTCCAGGGTCAGCAGGGCACCAAGATGTCAATGCAACAGGATACAGAAAATAAAAGACACAGTTAATACACCGTGCAAGGGATTTTCATCATCCTTCAATCACAATTGCACTCTGGACCATGTGAGGGGAGGAGGAGGATTTCACCAGGCTGGGAAGGAGAGGGGGAAGGAGAGGGGGAAGGGGTGTGCAAGCAGAGGCAACTGTGCGAGCAAAGGTGAGGAGGCAGAAAGGTGCAGGTGTGTGTCACTGTAGTCTGGAAAGGCCTGGAAGGTCAGATAATTCAGGTACCCCCCCTGGATGCTCCCCTTCCTTTCTGTGCCAACTCGGCTGCCATCCCCTCAGTTTCCTACAATGCCTGTCATGCCTGCACCTGTCCACTATCTCCACTGCTCAGGAGTCCAGCCCCCATCAGCGCCCCCTGCAGGAACACCTGGGCTCCCAACCGGTTTCCCTGCCTGCTCTGAACCTTCCTCTGGCTTCCATCTTCCTAGGAAAGACATTAATCTGATTGTGTTCTTTCTCCATTCAAAACCTCCAGTGGACCTGGATATTTGAAGATATTAAGAAATTGTTGATTATTTTTTATCATGACAGTATTGTGGGTTTTTTGGGGGGGATTTATTTTTTAATATTTCCTATTTTAAAAATTTTCTATTGTTTTGGCTATAATTTTTTTCTGGAATTTGCATCATAATAACATGGGTGGGCAAAGGAACAGGTGGAGGTGAGACCAGACTGGCCTTGAGTTGAAGGTTTGCTAGAGCTGGAGGCAGGTGGAGGGAAGCTGTCCTTATATTCCTCCAGACGTTGTTCTGTTTGACATGGTCCTGGCAAAAATTAGATGAAAAAAAAAATCCTTCAGGAGTCCCTACCAACAACTGGACAGAGCCCAAATGCCCAGAGCTGGCATCCTATAACCTCATGTCCCAGACTCTTCTCTTCTCTGGAGGGTCTCTCCCCCGGGCACTGACATCCTAGAATGCACCCCACGCCAGCCTCTGCTGCTTCCCCCTTAAAGGGAACAACCTTATGTGCTCAAGACACATCCCAAGCCCAGCAGGGTGGCTCATGCTTGTAATCCCAGCACTTTGGGAGGCCGAGGAAGGAGGATCACTTGAGCCCACAAGTTTGAGTCCAACCTGGGCAATATAGTGAGATCTGGTCTATTTTAAAAAAGATACATGTCTTTTTAAAAGGAATTAAATTCATCTCCTTTGCCCAATACCCCCAGGCTGGCTTGCTGCCTTCACAGCTCTGTGTATTTACCTGCTTTATAGCCCAAATCACATTGTGTTTCTAAAACCTGCTTCCTTATCTCTCACTGAATCAATCAATCAATCAATCACCCAATACTTATTGAGCATTTGCAGTAAGCATTAATTCAAGCCTTTGGGGATATAGTGGAGATTGTGTGTTTAACCCCACCCAGGGTCTGCCATATTATAGCCCAGATGATGGAAAAACAGGCCAGAGATGAGGGTACCAGCTTGGTACCATCTCAGGGGCTTCTGGAAATCTGAGCAGCAGGAACTAAAAGGAAAATGATGGGCATTGCTTGCCTGTGAGTGAACAAGTTCAGAGACATACGCTCAAAGTGTCTAAAACATCCTTTGCAAGAAATCAATGGCCCTACCTTGGGTTGCACTGTGAATTGAGGGAAAGACGTCTCTTTAAGGTCATTTGCTCCCTCCTCTGTGGAGTCCTGGCCCACTGCTGGGAACCAAAACTCCCCAGCGGCAGATAATCTTAAAGCAAGAAAGGAGAATCCTGCAGAAGCCACTTGAAACCCATGTAATGTGGGACATAAAACTTCCAAATACTGCCTGTCTCTGCTGCTTTACAATCCCAGGCCAATTTTTTTAAAAAAATTATTATCATTTATTTATTTTTAAACTGACAGCTAAGATTGTACATATTTATCATGCACAATACGATGTCCTGAAACATATATACACTGTGGTATGGCCAAACCAAGCCAACCAACATGTGCATTATTAATTACCTCACATAGTTGTCATTTTTGTAATGGGAACCCTTAAAATAAACACCCTTAGCATTTTTCAAGAATACATGTATTGTTATTAACCACAGTCACCATGATATACAGTAGACCTCTTGAGCTGGTTTCTCCTATCTAACTGAAACTAGGAAACCTTTGACCTAACATCTCCCCAATACCCTTTTCCCCACCACCCCAGCCCCAGGTCACCACCATTCTACTCTCTACTTCATGAGATCAACTTTTTTAGGTTCCACATTTGAGTAAGGTCACATGGTATTTGTCTTTCTGTGATTGGCTTATTTCACTTAACATCCTCTGAGCCCATCCATGTTGATGCAAATGACAATATTTCCTTCTTTGTTATGGCTGAATAGTATTCCATTGTGTGTATAAATAAATATCACATTTTCTTTATCCATCCACCTGTTGATGATCACTTAGGTTGATTCCATGTTTTGGCTATCGTCAATACTGCTGCAATAAATGTGAGTGTGCAGATGACTCTTTGAGACATTCTGATTTCAATTCCTTTGGATAGATACCCAGTAGTGGGATTGCTGGATTATATGGTAATTCTACTTTTAATTTCTTGAGGAACTTCCATATTCTTTTCCAAGTTTTCCATAATGCCTGGACTAATTTACATTCCCACCAACCTTGCACAAGGGTTCCCTTTTCTCCATATCCTCACCACAATGACATCCTTTATCTTTTTGATAACAGTCATTCTGACAGGTTTGGGTGATAAACATCTCATTGTGGTTTTAGTTTGCATTTCCCTGATGATTAATGATGTTGAGCATCTTTTCATATACATGTTGGCCATGTGTATGTATTCTTTTGAGAAATGTCTATTCAGATCTTTTGCCCATTTTTAAATGGGATTATTTGGGTTTTTGCTGTTGAGCTCAGTTCCTTATATATTCCGCGGATTAGTTCCCTGTTGGATGTAGTTTGCAAAGATTTCCTCCCATTCTGCAGGTTGTCTCTTCAGTCTGTTGCTTGTCTCCTTTGTTGTGCAGAAGCCTTTTAGTTGATACCATCCCATCTGTCTATTTTTGCTTTTGTTGCCTGTGCTTTTGGAGTCACATCCAAAAAAATCATTGCTTGGACCAATGTCATGGAGCTTTTTCCCTATGTTTTATTCTACAGTTGTGGTTTTACAGTTTCAGTTATTACATTTAAGTCTTTAATACATTTCGAATTGATTTTTGTATATGGTGTGAGGTAGGGGTCTAATCTCATTCTCCTGAAAGTGGATATCCAGTTCTCCCAACACCATTTGTTGAGAGACTGCCAGACTTATTTTTTTAAAACTATGAACTAAAGAGAATTTCAGGGGGAGAAAATGCAAAAAACTTATGCAACATTAAACCCCATAATCTCTTCAAATGATCTTTTGATCTTTCTTGAAGGCCATGGGTTTGTACATAGTTGTAATTAGTATGAACAGATATTTTAGGTTTAGGTTTTTCTCTTTCTCTTAACCTGATGTTTACTGCACAGTCCCAGTGTAGTGTGGGGGGTTAGCTTAAAGACTGTGGAGCCAGACTGCCTGGCTACAACTCCTAGCTCCTTGCTTGCTGTGTGTCCCTGGGCAAGTTATTTAATCTCTCTGTGTCTCCATTTCCTCATCTGTAAGATCCAGTTCATAATAGTACCTACTTCATTGAATTGATATGATGATGGAATGAGTTAATCCACATGCAACACACAGAATAGGGTCTGGGCGATGGCAGAAGCAGCTCTATAGTTGCACAAGCCGGAGACTCACAGGCCACTGCTAGCATCTCCTCCTTGCTCTCCTTGCACATAAAATTGATGACTACATTCTGTGGGTTACACCTAGGGAGGCTCTCTCCAGTGCTCTCATTTCTCCTCCTCTCTACCCTCACCACCTCTCTGTCGCTGGTCTACCGTTTCCCACCTGAGTGACCACATGCTCTGCTAACAGGTCTCTCCTCTTCACTCTGCCCTCCTGGTCCAGAGGTCCACAAACTTTTTCTTAAAGGGCCAGATTGTAAATATTTTAGGCCTTCTGAGTCATGCTCTTGAAACTGCTACTCAATTCTGCAGAAGACAGTCATAGACTATGCATAAACAAATGGGTGTGGCTGTGTTCCCACACAACTTTATTACTGAATCACAAAATTTGAATTTTATATAATTTTCATGTGTCATGAAATATTATTCTTCATTAGATTTTTTTCAACCATTAAAAAAAATATGAAAACCATTCTTTCTTGTGGACCATACGTAAAATGGACCAGGGACCAGATTTGGCCCATGGCTGTAGTTTGCCAACCCTTGGCTCTAGGCTCATCCATAAAGTTTTATTGTCCTGGGAAGGTGAGGTCAGCAACTGGACAAAGAAGTCATTGTCTCAAAACAACCAATCAATATTTTTAAAGTTCAGGCTATGTCATGAAGGAAGGGGATTTTCTAACTTCTTTTTGTTTCTATTAACATGTGTAGAGCCAGAACTGACTGACTTTATCATTTTACCTAATGGTTAGACAAGAAATACTTATCTAGCTATCTTTCCAGGTGGTAGAGGCTGGAGGACAGGAGGGAGCAGGTGATCATACTTGTGTGTTCTGATACTTTTGTTTCCAGATCCAAGCCCCTGAAGGGGACAGGCAAAAGCTGAGGGCCTGGCTAATGCATAAAGAAAAAGTGGGCTGCCCTTGGCATGTGGGGCAGGGAAACAGAGCAGGACACACTCCAGCTACCTACCACAACATGGGTGGCCAAAAACAGGCCTGCACAGTGGTGTGTTGAAGTCGGCTCAGACCTGCCAGTGATGTCACCAACTGGTGGGAGTATTTGCACTTTGAATGTCAGCAAATGCTACAAATCAGGCCTTTATATTTTCTGGAGGGCCTACTGTTAAACATTTACCAGCAAATCCCTGAACAACTCTCAACAGATGACATGTTGAGCGAAAGAAGCTACTTACAATATTACATGTATGATTCCATTTATCTGAAGTTCAAGAACAGGCAAACTCACCTCTAGTGACAGAAGTCAGACTAGTGGTTATCTGGGGGAGGGGATGACTGGGAGGGACCACAAAGGAGCCCGGCCACATGGGGGAAATAGTCTGTATTGGTGCTGTCCCTTATGTAGCCACTAGACACATGTGGCTATTTAAATTTAAATGTAAAATTCAGTTCCTTGGTACGATGATTCCTCAAAAAATTAAGCATAGAATTACCATATGATTCAGCAACTCCACTTCTGGGGATATACTCCCAAAAAGTGAAAGCAGGGTCTGGAATAGGCATTTGCACATCCAAGTTCACAGCAACATTATTCACGATAGCCAAGAGATGGGAGCAAACCAATGTCCATCAATGGATGAAGGGATAAACAAACTGCGGTCTATCCATACAATGGAATGTTACTCAGCCTTACAAAGGAGGGACATTCTGACACATGCTGCAACATAGATGAGCCTTGAAGATAATTATGCTGAGTGCAATAAGTCACAAAAGGACAAACACTGTACAATTCCACTAATATGAGGCACTTAGAGTATCAAATTCATAGAAACAGAAAGGAGAATGGATGCTGCCAGGGGTTGGGGGAGGGGGAATGGGGAGTGAGTATTTAACAGGTGGAGTTTCGGTTTGGGAAGATAAAAAGTGTTCTGGAGACGGATGGTGGTGATCATTGCATAACAGTGGGAGTGCACTTAATGCCACTGAACTGTACACTTAAAAGTGGTTACATAGTAAATTTTATGTTATGTATATTTTATTTATTTCCGCACTCACACCAGCACATCTCAAGCACCCAAGATGTGGCCAGTGGCTACCATATTGGACTGCATGCAGATATAGCACATTTCCATCATCTTGGAAAGTTCTACTGGCCAGCCCTGTGGCCAGGCTGTGTGGACGAGGAGCTGGTGTCATGACTCCTAGTGGTTGCTTCTCACTGATCTCATAAGAGAGCCACAAACTGTCTTCTTATGGACCTTGTGCTCAGGGAGTGGTGCTTGCCTGAGGACAGAGGCTGCATCTCACCTATTTTTCTACATCCTGTAGCACCTACTATGGTGTTTGGCACAGAGTAGTCATTTGATAAGATTTATTTTTTAAAAAGTTGTACATGTGCCAGGTCTCCTCCCACAAGGTTGAGATGGCTTATCAAAGGAAAACATGCAATAAAATATATAATCATAACTCAGATACGAAGAAGGAATCAGGGCTGGTTAAGAGGAAAAGAAGTGACAACAAAGGACAAAAGCATTCAAAAGGCAAGTCAAAGACTGACATAGTGGCTCTAGGCAGGCCTCTTATTTGGCTCAGAGCTTCCTGGCAGGCAAAGTGAAAAGGGAGACACAACCAATCAATTACATCCTTCTTATTGTCAGGGAAAGAAATAGGTCTTTGCCACTTCAGGTTTGCTCTCAACTCTCTTCCAGGGTGTTCCCATCCTAGGAGGCTGAGCTGTCCAGAATATATCAACAGGTTCCCCTGCCCTTCTGCTCCTAGCTGAGATAAGCTCTGGCATGAGATCAGAGGGAGAGAGACCAGTGAAGTGCGACTATTTATCTGCTCCCTACCCTAAACTTTTTATTCCTTCAAGGTCAAATTGCCTTGGGCTGGCTATACTCTGCAGTTGAAGGTCATCCTTCTGTACCCAGCTCTCTTCCCTCCTGGGTTCTGGTAACCCCTCCGTCCCCACTCCTTCCTGCCATGGGTGATAACAACTTGGCTGCTATCATCCACACCTTTGTAAATAGCTCCTTTGTAAATAACCCCTCCTGAAATGCTCCTATTTTCAGTGTACCATCTGGATTCTGATGGGACCCCCAACTGATACAATATCCATTTCTTCAGGGAAGCAAGCTCTTCCTAGCCCTAAGTTCTAAAATAAGTTTCTCATGCAGAAGGTGACATGGGGGACAGTGAATAGGGGAGAGGATGATGAACATGTCCCCACAGCAAGGGAGGAGGGGATGAGCAATGTCCCCACAGCAAAGTCGAAATTGGCAATGATCTTCAATGGACTGCTTCTTTCAGTGAGAGCCGGGAACATCTCATTCACACATTCAGCAAATCATTATTGAGCACCTACTATGTGCCTGGCACTGTCCTAGTTGCTGGGAATTACAGTAGTGAACAAAACACTACTGAGAAGGCGGCTCTGGGAGACGCACAACTTGTGTGGCCCCGATATGTAGACTTGTGAGCAGTGGTTCTCAAACTGCAGCGCCAGAATCCTCCAGAAGGCTTATGTCAGCACAGATTGCTGATCCTGCCTCCGGTTTCTGATTCAGGAGGTCTGGGCTGGGGCCTGAGAAAGTACATTTCTAACAAGTTCTCAGGTAATGTGGATACCTTTGCTGCTGGGGACCACCCTGACTTCTGAGGCTCAGATCCTGAGGGTGGGCACATAGAAGGCCTCTGGGCCTAAGCATGACCTTCAAGCCCTCTAACCAGTAATATGTCTTCACCTTGACTTTTGTAGGCCATCTGGGGCTGGGTCCTCCAGCCAGGGCCCAGGATGCTAAAATCCCTGCTCTTGGCCATGGTCATTAGAAACCAGGAGGACATCCCTTTATGAAAACAAAGGCACCAATTCCAGGACCTGGCTGACATGGGAGAGCTGAAGGGTAAGATCTAAACCTGCAAGTGTCTGAGCACCCTCCTCTGTGTTCCTTCACTGTGGCAGAGGCTGCTAACTGTCCCCAATATCCATTGTTCCTTTCTTCCCTAGCAAATGAAAGCCACAATTCTTAGCTGGCCATGCAGCCACCTAGAATAAGGCCTATGTTTCCCAGCCTCCCTTACAGCTAGGTATGGCCATGTATTTAAGTGCTGGCCAATGGGGGGGGGGGGTTTGGTTTTCAGGGGTTTTCTTGAGACAGAATCTTGCTCTATTGCCCTGGGTAGAATGCAGTGGCATCATTGTAGCTCACTACAACCTCAGACTCCTGGACTCAAGTGATCCTCCTGTCTCAGCCTCCCAAGTAGCTGGGACTACAGACATGCACCACCAAGCCTGGCTAATTTTCCTATTTTTTGTAGAGATGGGGTCTTGCTCTTGCTCAGTCTGGTCTTGAACTCCTGACCTCAAGTGATCCTCCTGCATCTGCCTCCCAGAGTGCTAAGATTGCAGCTGTGAGCCACTGCACCCGGCCCAATGAGTCATATTTTTTTTAATTGATATATATCATTCACATACCATAAAATTCACCCTTTTAAGTATACAATTCAGGCTGGGTGCTCTGGGTGCTCCTAGCACTCTGGGAGGCCGAGGCAGGAGGATTGCTTGAGCTCATGAGTTCAAGACCAGCCTGAGTAAGAGTGAGACCCCTGTCTCTACTAATAAAAATAGAAAAAATTAGCTGGGTGACTAAAAATAGAAAAAAAAGTTAGCCAGCGTGGTGGTGCACGCCTGTAGTCCCAGCTACTTGGAAGGCTGAGGCATGAGGATTGCCTGAGCCCAGGAGTTTGAGGTTGCTGTAAGCTAGGCTGACAGCATTCTAACCTGGGCAATAGAGTGAGATTCTGTCTCAAAAAATAAGAATAAAAAATATTAAAAATTAAAAAATAAAGTATACAATTCAGTGGTTTTGGGTATAATTCACAAAGTTGTACAATCATCACAGCTATCAGAATGGCTGATGCATTTTAAGCTTTCGGGACCCTTCCTTAAAAGATGGCTGTTGCAAATTCTCTGCCCCTCCTTTGTCCCTTTTTCCATTTTCTTAAACCTGGAATGTGAATGTGATGGCTGGAGTTTCAGCTGCCATTTTGGACCATGGGGATAGGGCCACAGCTGAGGGAATGGCAGAATGAGAAGCTGGAAGAAAACAGGACACTTGAGGCCTTTGTGCTGCCAAGACTGTCCACCCAGGCTTTTAAGTGAAAAAGGAATTAACTTTTGTCTCATTTAAGGCACTCTTTTTGGTGGGGATGAGTCGCCAATAGTTAACAGCTGAACTTAATGCTAACTGATAGCAAGTAGCCTGATGAAGCAGTCTGGATGCTTAGTTGTAACCACAGAGACTAATTCTAACAGGTTCAAGCAGAAAAGGAATGCATTTGAGGATTCTGGGTAACTCAGAATCTCCAGGAAGGGCTGAAGAACCTGGCTTGGAGTCTACACAGTCAGGAACAAGCCTCAGGTCACACAACAGAATGGGTTCAACACAACCACCACTGCTAATGCTGTTAGAAGCAAATCTCAACTTAGCTGATTCCCTCTCACTAGACATGAGATGCAGCTGTGGCCACCCTCCTTCAAAGTGGATATACCTGGTACCCATGCTTCTTTCTCCTCAGCCTCTGCTTGATGGAGTGCAGGTCACGTGGCTAGCTTCCCTAGCTTCATGGAAGGCTGGGAAAATGCCCATCAGGCTCCTACAGCCAGTGCAGGGCAGCCAGAAAGAATGATAAATGGCCACTGTACCCACCCTTGGCCTCCTCCACAGCTGTTGCCAAACCAGAAGTTCTGATGGCTGTTTGCTGGATGGAGCCTCTAGTTTTTGCCTGTGTGGAGGAAATCTCTGATGGACAGTGACTCACCTCCATGACTTAATCAGTGGCACTATTTCATTCCTTCTATTGCCAGTCACTGGATTTAACGAGTCTGTGTGGTGCCTTTCAAAATGCCCTGGCCCATCCCAAGGACAAACACGCAGGTGCAGCAAGCAGACCATGGGTTGCAAGTAGCTCCTGACCCAGCAGAAAACTTCCCTCACAGCTCTTTCCTTTTTCTTTATCCCTGAGAGAATAAGCTGAGCAGTTGTTCCCTGGGCTCAGCCTTTATGAGCAGGACAGAGGAACTGTTTTGCTGCATGACTTGGATGCAACACAGATTCTTCACAAAGTGAGGGCTTTGGACTCAAAGGCTTCTGAAGACCCCTCCAGCTCAGACTGATGTTCCAGAGTCCAATGCTGCTGTGTTTGCTACATTTCTTGCAGCGGGGGAGGGGTCCCTTCTGGATGCAGGGGTTGATACCAAGCAAGGATCGGAGCCAGAGAACTTTCTAAATGGCTAGTTTCTATCAAAATGTCCGCTTGTTCAGCAATTTCACTTCTGGGCATATACGCAAAAGAAGTGAAAGGGACATGAACAGGTATGTGTCCGCCCATGTTCATAGCAGCATCACCCACAATAGCCAAAAGTGGAAATAACCCAAGTGTCCACCGACGAATGAATGGGTAAACAAAAGGCACATAATACGGTCGCAAAAAGACAAATACCTTATGATTACACCTGTATGAATGCCTAGAGCAGTCAAATTTACAGAGACAGAAAGTAGAATGGTGGGTGCCAGGTGCTGGGGGAGGGGAAAAGGGAGTTAGTGTTCCATGGGGACAGAGTTTCAGTCTGGGGTGATGAAAAAGTTCTGGAGATGGACGGTGGTGATGGTTGCACAACATTGAGAATGTGCTTAATGCCATTGAACTGTACACTTAAATATTGTTAACATGGTAGATTTTATGTTATGTATATTTTACCATAGTAATAATAAAAAAAAGTCTGCTTGCTCAGAGTGCAGTGTCTTCAAAGACTCTCAGCTGGGTCTTATTAGCAGGACTAATATCAGTAGGTAACATAGTGCCAAAACGTCTCATCAGTCCAGTTGGTTCATTGGTAATTGTAATCAACACAGAGGAAGACCAACCCTTTTTCTTCACCTGTGCTTGACTGATTCACTAACCTGCATGTGCCCCAAGCCATCAAACCTGACTTGAGGAAAGTTGAAGCTCCACTTGGATATTACAAAATCACATGGGATTTTTTTGCTTTCCAATGACTCCAGCTTCCTTCTGAACATAATCGTGCACACCCAGATTGGAATACAGACGTGACAAATAGAACGTTATCTCCGTGCATCTACACCTTGCTCAGAAACAGCGCACAACAGCAAACTCAAAAAGCTATAAGCCACCACCAGACAGCAATAATCCTTCAAGTAAAATTTAAAAAAGAATACATGGAACATAGCCAACCATCCCCACCAAAAATAAAACACTCCACTTCCCTCAGCCGATTCAATTATCTCTCTAAAAAAGGGCTTTTTTTAACACCTCCCAGCAGGCAGCAGATTCAGCAAGTTGGTGAGGATAACAGTGAATAATCATGCACCCAGAGCCCAAGGTGTAAAATAAAACATGGACTGGCTCGGCTGGGAGCAGCGGCGCCTTAGCTCCATGAATATAAATGTTTAGAAATGAATATTATTGTTTGGTGCCATCTGGAATATTTTTCACTATGGGAAGCACGGTTTTAGCAAATTCTTAATGATTTTCTAATGGTAAAGCTATCCGGGTGACAAAGTCTCTGTCCTTGACATGATATTGCTTTGAGTTGGAAATCTTGTCTGGAAAATCCACCCACTTGAAAACAAACATACAAACAAGAAAACCTCCCTCTGGCCTATAAAATAAGCCAGGCTCGTTATAGAAAAATGAAAACATTTGAGAAAAGAAAAGAAAAGAAAAGGAAGAGCAGAAACATTCACAGTCCTACCACTCAAAGACAACCACTGTTAGTATGCTAATGTGTCGGTGATTTCCTCCCATTCCTCATGAATATGCATGAACAGAAATATGCATATGAGTATGAGGTCATGCTGCCTCTTTTTACTAATGCGATAACATGGGCATTTGCACTTGTTAACATGGTTGTTCTTGGTCTGGTTCTATTTGCACGATCCCCTTTTTCCTGCTTTTTAAGGCCTTTGCTGTCCGTCCTCTGGCTGGAAAGCTCTCTCTTGCCTTACTTGTCCCTTCTTCCTCCAGCTGCACAGGGATGTGATCCTTTGCTATTTATACCTCCCTAAAATGTGCATTTTACAGCCTTGACCTCCTGGCCACACTGGAGTTTCTGTGCTTGGGGCCTGTGCAGGGCGATCAGGCCCTTCTGGGGAACCAGCAGTTGGCTCTGCCCAACCCCAGCTCTTCAGCCAGGTCTCTCGCCTACCTGGACGGCTCCGCAGAGAGTCACCGCTCACCACCAGCTTTATGACAATGGGGAGACGTAGGGGGAAGGATTCCAAGTTGTAGATGTGTATTAGGATGAACAAGTCTAGAGCTCTAATGTACAACATAAGGACTATAGTTAATAATATCATATTGTATTTGGGATTTTTGGTACAAGAGATTTTGAGGCGCTCTTGCCACACACAGAAGGGAAACCATGTGAGATGATGGATATGTTCATTTACTTGACTATTGTAACCACTTCACTATGTATATGTACATCAAAACATATTTTGTACCTTAAATATACACGATAAAAATAAAATTGAAAAAAATGGCTTATGAGGCCCCATGTCTTTTCTTTGAAACACTTTTTTTGTAGCATCAAGGAGTTTGCATTTGGTTTTGTGCATAAGGAGTATTAGCTTACACGTTTCCCTTCCTTAGTCTCTTACCTCTGTAAGAAGAAAGTCACAGATGGTTGTACTCAAAGGAATCTGGGGGGAGGTCAAACAAGACCCATATAGATGCCACAAGCAGAGGAGAACAGAGGCAGTTTTCAGGGATGCCCAGAGATGTGTCACACATTTGACACCTCACAGGGGGCAAGGAAGTCCCTGTTCACCATTTGAAGAGCTAGTGGAGGTTTCTGTCTGCTGGTATTGGCCCTGCTGTCCTGTCCTTCCCCAGGGTCCTGCCCTCTGCCTGGGCTAGACTGAGCCTCAGTCCTCCATGAGGAGAGGTGAGCAGGTGGGGCAGGGCCAATTGCCCCCAAGAGGAAACAGGTGCAGGACAGAGACTGCTGGCCCCAAGGCCCAAATGAAGTCAGTGGCGAAGGTTGGCCTCCCCATCAGCTTCCTTCCTGCTGCCCTATAATTCGGCCCCATCATCCGCAGGAAGACAAAGGTGCTCTGATTCCTCCATCTGTACAATGGGCCCAGCTCCACCCCCAGAGGGTTTACTCTGGGACGCAATGACATAACACACAAGAGATGCCTGCATGTCACCTGGGACATGCAGCTGTCTGAGCATCCTGAGCAGAATCTAAAATCGTGTGTGGCTCATTCCTGGGGAATCTGAGAGATTCCCACATGCCCTCCTGGCAGAGGGAGATGTGGGTTGTGGTTACAACCCAGGTATACAAGGAGCAGTGAAAAGGCCCGTTTCTAATAAAATCTGGCAATTAAAAAAAAAATAGCTACAACTCCTTCTGCTATTAAATAGTAAATCCATTGAACCCTGCAGAAAGAACCACACATTCCGGCTGAGCCTGTTGACAGATGCTGGAACCACCCTAATAAACAGTTTCAGGCTCAAACAGGTGGGGCAAAGGGAGGGGCAGGAAGTTACCTGGAATCTCCCCAACTTGGGCCCCAGCAGCAGGGGTGGAGGGGGTGGGCGAGGCACAGCTTCCTGCTGGGCTCTGAGCCCAAAAAGGGGCTACAGACAGACTCAGAGAGCAACTGCAAGCAGCACCCTGTGGGTTATCCGGGTGACCTTTGACCCCAGGTTCTGGGCTGTTGGGTTACAGGGGAGTGACTTCCTCACTTCTCCTCTTAGGGGGTCACACGAAGGGTTTGTTCCCCCGGCGGTTTGGGGCAGACAAACCTGCTCCCTTTTGGGAGAAGTCCCTGGAAAACTTTGAAGTAGGAGCTTAAGGTCAGGCAGACACTCACAGAAAAAGCCCCCTGTTCCCCTTTCCTGCTGCCCTTGTTGAGACACTGGGATGGGACAGGGTGGCATCGCAGGTGGCATCGCAGAGGGTGGTGCGGAGTCCCAGGCAGACCTTGCTGGAGGAGCCTCCCCAAGGACTCTGTTTGCGTGAAGGTTCAGGCTGTGTTTCCCGAACCCCTTTCTGGCCCAGTGGGGAGGAAGAGCCACAGGATGATGTCACAGGGGCTGGGTGGCCCGGGGGAGCCCCACCTGCCCACGTGCCAGCCTGGCACCAGCCCACCCGGCCTGCCCCAGCTGGCCTGGCGGGAACTGACGCAGCAGGTGATTCCCGTACCGCCAGCCTCGGTTTTATGGGCTTGGGGCAAGGGTCCCGTGATTGGCAGGGAAGCTGAGGCAGGCGGGGTTTTCCATGGCGGTCTGGGCTCTCCCCGTCCTAGAAGTAACCCTGAGCGTGGACATCTTATCTTCTTGTTCACCCTGTTGCCTGGAACACGGCCTGACATGCCACGGGCACTTTGTGTGTTTGTTGAAATAATTGTCTAATTACTGTTCCTTGAGAAGGAACAGATGTGAATAGAACATGTGCCCTGTGCAAGAGTGGTCAACAGAAACCAACAATTCTAATTCAGAGCAAGGAGCTCTATGACCGCTCATGGCTGCTACGTGGATCTGTGGGAAGGGCAAGAGAGCTTTTCCCATCAAAACTTACATGCCCTGGGTCCTTCTACCAGTGACAGCCTCCATTTTGACACATCAGAGATAAAATATTAAAATGCATGTTCTTTCCTCCATCTGGAACTCTACCTCTCTCCTCCCTAAAAATTGAACTACCTATCTCCTGTTCATCCTTGGGATTGCCGCTCAAATGTCACCTCCTCCGAGAAGCCCTCCCTGATTGCCAGGGCCTGCTCAGGTTGCCTTGCGTATATATTCTTCCCAACCTAGCAGGTCATGGTAGTGCATTCACAATCATGTGTGTAATCGGCTGTGCGATTTGGTCTCCAACCAGAACATACGCTCCAGGAGGATAAGAACCATGTCTGTCTCATCCATCAAGGTATTGCTAGTACCATGCGTAGTACCTGACATATAGTTAATGCTCCATGAATACCTGAAAGAGGATGATGTCACGAGGGGCCCTCCAGGGTTCCCTGCAGAGGGCCTGGCTCAGAAGCAGCACCCAAGGGAGAAGTGACCACGGGTCTTTGTAGAAGCTCCAAGTAGCTGAGACTTGGCTATAAGGTCCTTCTGATCCTCTGAGAGCCTGAGCAGGGTCTAGAGGTGGCTGGAGACCAGTGAATAGCTACAGGAGAGCTAGGACTTAGGCTCAGAACATAAGCAGCAACCAAGGTGGCTGGGCAGTGGGACAGTCACCAGGTCCTGCCCTGGGAATTGTGTGGATAGCCTGACATGGCTGCCAGAGCCACCTTAGACATGGCAGGTACCCATGGCCTGGCTGCTGGGGCCCCAGAGGACAAGCCTGGCCTTTAATCTTTATAGTGTAGTCCTATTACCAAGATTATATCAAGGAGCTTTCTCAGTATGGGAAGGGATTCAGCTGCCCCGCAAGCCAAAGACATTTAAAATCCAGGTGTTCATCCCAAGGGAAGATTCTATCTTTCTCTGTAGGCAAAGGTTTATTGAGCAACTACTACCTTCCGGTTAGGATGTGTTCCCCCACCTCTGGCCCCACCAGAAGGCAACCCCTAACAGGGTCTCTCACTTGAGGGGTACCCATGGAGCAATGTGGCCCACATTTCACATTTACGAAAGGCTTTCAATGTACACTTGACATGATTCACTTTAGACACTGAGACTTAGCAAGGACTCTGAAGCCAGGCTGCCTGAGTTTGGACCCTAATTCTGCCACTTACCAGCTGTGTGACCTTGACCAGGGTCCTCAACTTCTCTGTTTCTGTTTTCTCATCTGCAAAATGGGAATAACAATAGATTGAGCCAGTCACAAAAAGCCACATATTATATGATTTCATTTATTTAAAATGTCCAGAATAGGCGAATCCATAGAGGCAGGAAGTAGATCAGTGGATGGTGAATGACTGCTGATGGGTACAGAGTTTCTTTTGTGGGTGATAAAAATATTCTAAAATTAGATAAAGCTTAAAGAGTTATTACTTATAAAGTGCTTAGAGCAGTGTCTGACACGTCAAAAGTGATCTGTAAGTCACTGTGAAATAAAACTTACCTCCAAGTGAAGGCATACAAACTGATGAGCTTGGGGGAAAAAAATATGTTCATGGTGTGATTTTAAAGTGGTATGATTCCATTCCCGAATTTCACTGTCTGTTGTGTACTTTTTATACATCCTGTAATTATCTTGTGGATGGCATCATTATATTGCTGTATAAGTTAAAAGTGTTAGTTTGTTAGACTTAAACTTTAGCACACGTTTTTACCATAGTGGGTGGCCCCTCCCCAAAATGGGAGGTGCCCCAGGGCCCTGAAAGATACCTGGTGAGTTGTCCCTGAGTCAGACAGCTTTAGACAGAGGATCTAGAAGGCAACAACAGGTAAGAACGTCACACTAAGGCATTTAGAAAGAGTGCCAACTCATCATTACGCAGATAAAGTCGGCTGTCACCTAAGATGAGATACGTGGCCTTTGACTGGCCGAGAACTAGGGAAACTCAAATGACCTTTAACTTATTTGGTCTCATTACTTGCCTAACGCCAGGTTAACGTAACCACAGGAGGGACTCAGGGGAAGCAAGGGCAATCATAAAGGCCTTGCAGGGGGTAGCCTATGGCAAGGCTGCTGGTGTGCTGGCAAGGGTTTAACAAGCGGCTCTCTGGGCAAAAAGAACCCTGATTAGCCATGTTTGCCAATTTCCGTGGTATAAACACACCATGGCTTATTTCAAGCTATAAACATGTTACTGAACTTGGGAGTTGGGAAGAGATACAGTATTATAATTTTCACTATGCAGAAACAATAGAGGTAAATAACCTCACCAATATAGGTTACAGTAAAATGTAGTTAAATAATCAGGAATCAATGACTTTTCAGTGTTTATTATCTTTGTTTTTAAAGTAACTTTATTGAGATATAATTTATGGACTGTAAAATGTATCTCTTTAAAGAGGGTGTTAGTATAGTCACGGAGTTGTGCAACCACCACTATTTTTTAATTTTAGAATATTTTCATCATTCTTAAAAAAAGAAACCCAAAAAGCCCTATAGGCATCACTCTATATTCCTTCCCTTGCTCAGTCTACTTTCTGCCTCTAAGGATTTGCCTGTTCTAGACAATTCATAAAAATGAAGTCACACAATATGTGGCCTTTTGTGACTTTTTTTTTTCACTTAGTATAATGTTTTCAAGGTTTACCTATGCTGTAACATGTGTCAGACTTCATTTCTTTTTATTGCCAAATAATATTCCAGTGTATGGTTATACCACATTTTGTTAACCCACTTATCAGCTGATAGGCATTTAGGTTGTTTTTACTTTTTGTTTGTTATGAATGATGCCAGGAACATTCATGTATAACTATTTGTCTTGATGTCTGTTTTCATTTCTCTTGGGTATAAACCTAAGAATGGAATTACTGGACCGTATGGTGACTCTGTGTTTAAGAATTGGAGGAACTGCTCATTTTTCAACATATCTGCACCGTTTTATATTCTGACAAGCAAAGAATGAGTGTTCCAATTTCCCCATATTCTTCCTAACACTTGTTATTGTCTGTCTTTTTGATTATACCTATCCTGGTGGGTATGAAGTGGCATCTCGTTGTGGTTTTGATTTGCATTTCCTTATGGCTAATCATGTTGAACATCTTTCCATATTTTTATTGTCATTTATATATCTTCTTTGGAGAAATGTCTATTAGAGCCTTTGCTCATTTTAAAATGAGGCTATTGATCTAGTATTGAGTTATAGGAGTTCCTGATCTATCTGAACACAAGTCCCTAATCAGATAGGTGATTTGAAAATATTTTCTCCCATTGTGTGCATTGTCTTTTCACTTGTATTCTCTGAAACACAAAAGTCTTTAATTTTGATGAAGCCTAATTTTGATGGAACCCAGTCCTCCCTGCCTTTTTTTTGAGACAGAGGCTAGAGTGCCGTGGTATCAGCCTAGCTAACAGCAACCTCAAACTCCTGGGCTCAAGCAATCCTCCTGCCTCAGCCTCCCAAGTAGCTGGGACTACAGGCACACACCATGCCCAGCCAATTTAAAACAATGTTTTGTAGAGATAGGGTCCCGCTATGTTTCCCAGCCTTGTCAGGAACCCCTAGCTTCAAGCAATCCTCCTGTCTCAGCCTCCCAAAGTGCTGGGATTACAGGTATGAGCCACTGCACCTGGCCAGGATTTTCAACATACGAAAGGATGTTATCTGAAAATAGTTTAACTTTTTTGTTTTAAATCTGAATACCTTTTATTTTTTCTTCTTGACTAATTGCCTGGCTATAATCTCCAATACAATGTTAGACAGAAGTAATAATAGCAGACATCCTTGTCCTATTTCTGATCTTAGGAGGAAAACATTCCGCCTTTTATCAAGTATGATGTTTGCTGTGGGTTTTTCATAGATGCCCTTTATCATGTTAAGGAAGTCCCCTTCTATTCCTATTTTGTTGAGTGTTTTTTTTTATCATCAAGGGGATTTTGTCAAATGTTTTTCTGTGTTTATTGAGATGATCATGTGTTTTTTGGTCCTTTATTTACTAACATGATATATGTTTACATAGATTGATTTTCATATGCTAAACCAAGCTTACATTCCTGGGATAAATCTCACCTGGTCATGGTGTATAATATTTTTTATATGCTTTTAGATTCTGTTTCCAAATATTTTGTTACGGATTTTTGCATCTCTATTCATAAGATATATTGGTATATATCCCATATTTTCTTTTATTATGTAAGGTTATATATTGGTTTATATCCTTATTTTCTTTTTATTATTTCTTTTGCTATACTAGCTTCATAGAACGAGATAGGGTTCCTCTTCCATTTTTTGGAAAAGTTTGTAAAGGACTGGTGTTCTTCTTCTTTAAATGTTTTGTAGCATTCACTAGTAAAGCTATCTGGCCTGGGATTTTCTTTGTGGGAAATTTATGATTGCTAATTCTGTCTCTTTACTTTCCATAGGTCTATTTAGATTTTCTATTTCTTTTGCAGTCAATTTTGGTAGTTGTGTCTTTCTAGGAATTTGTCTATTTCATGTAGGTTATCCAATTTCTTGGCACATAGTTGTTCATAGTATTCCCTTATAATTCTTTTTTATTTTTGTAAGGTTTGTAGTGAGATCCTCTGTTTCATTTCTAATATGAGGCTTCTTTTCTTCTTGGTTAGTCTAGCTAAAAGCTTCATTTTGTCAATTTCTTCAAAGAATACACTTTTGGTCTTGTTGATTTTTCTCTACTGTTTGTATAGTCTATTTTATTCATTTCTGCTCTAATCTTTATTATTTCCTTCATTCTGCTGGCTATGGATTTAGTTTGGTCTTTTTTTCTAGTTTCTTAAGGTGGAACATTAAGTTATTGATTTGAGATCTTTCTTCTTTCATAATTTAGTGATTATAGCTATCCATTTCTATCTAATCACTGCTTTAGCTGCATCCCATAAATTTTGGTGTGTTGTGTTTTCATTTTCACTTATCTCAAGTTATTTCCTGGGCCAGGTGTGGTAGCTCATGCCTGTAATCCTAGCACTCTAGGAGGCTGAGGTGGGAGGATTGCTTCAGCTCAGGAGTTCAAGACCAGCCTGAGCAAGAGTGAGACCCCATTTCTACTAAAAATAGAAAGACTAGACGGGGATTGTGGTGCACGCCTGTAGTCCCAGCTACTCAGGAGGCTGAGGCAGGAAGATGCCTTTAGCCCAGGAGTTTGAGGATGCAGTATGCTGTGATGACGCCACTGCACTCTACGCAGGGTGACAGAGCGAGATTCTGTCTTAAAAAAAAAAAAAAACAATTTCCTAATTTCCTTCATGATTTCTTCTTTGACCCATTTGTTACTTAATAGTGTGTTGCTTAATTTCTACATGTTTGTGAATTTCCCTTTTCTTCTGTTATTGGTTTCTAATTTCATTCCACTCTGGAGGGAATACACCTTATTATGTTTCAATAAATAAATTTCTTTTAATTTTATTGAGGCTTTAAAATTGGCCTAATATATGATCTATTCCAGAGAATGTTCCATATGCATTTGAGTTTATAGTGTTGTTCAACACTATATCCTGTTGATCTTCTTCCCAGTTGTTCTATTACTAAAAGTAGGATATTGAAATCTAAATCTAAATTATTGTCATTATTATTTTTAATTTAATCTTTATTTATTTATTTTTTTTAGAGGCAGGGTCTTGCTCTGTTGCCCAGGCTAGAGTGCAGTGGCCCTATCATAGCTCACTGCAACCTCAAACTCCTGGGCTAAAGTAATTCTCCTGTCTCAGCTTCTAAGTGACCGGAACTACAAGTACGTACTACAATGGCCAGCTAATTTTTCTATTTTTTTGTAGAGATGGGGTCTCACTATGTTGCCCAGGCTGGTCTTAAATTTCTGGCTTCAAGTGATCCTCTCACTTTGGCTTCCCAAAGTTCTGGGATTATAGGTGTGAGCTACCATGGACAACCTAAACTATTATTTTTGAAATGTCCATTTCTCCCTTCAGTTCTGTCAGTTTTTGCTTTATGTATTTTGGGGCTGTATCATTAGGTGCATATCTGCATATAGTTATTATATTTTCCCAATGGATTGACTCTTTTTTCATTATAAAATATCTTTATCACTAGTAACCTTTTTTTATTTCAAATTCTATTGTCTTATAATATAATAATATACAATTATATGATGATAATTAGTATGGCAACTCCACCTCTTTTTTGGATGCTTTCTACATGGTATATATTTCTTCTTATTTTTCTTTAAACCTATTTATGCCTTTGAATCTAAAGTATATCTCTAGTAGACAGCATAGAGTTGAATTATGTTTTCCTATCCATTCTGCCAATTTCTTCCTTTTGATTGGAGTGATAAGTCCATTTACATTTAACGTAATTGTCAATAAGATAGAATTATGTCTGTTATTTTGCTCTGTATTTTCCATATGTCTTATATGCTTTTTAATCCTCTATTCTTCCATTATTGCCTACTTTTGTGTAAAATAAGTATTTTCTAGTGTACAATTTTAATTCATTGTTATTTGTTGTTTTTAAATATATTATTTGAGTTTTCTTAGTGGTCACCCTGGAGATTACAATTATCATCATAGCCTAAAACAATCTATATACAATTAATACCAACTTAATTTTAATAGTATACAAAACTTTGCTCCAATATAGCTCTCTTCCCACCTCTGTCTTTTGTATTATTATTGTCATACAAATCACATCTTTATATATTATAAGCCCCTCTACACAGTTTTATAATTATTGCTTTGTGTAGTTGTCTTTTAAATCAGATAGGAGAAAAAAGAGTTACAAACAAAAATACATTTACACTTTTATAATATTCTTACATTTAACTACACAGTTTCCTTTACTTGGTGATTTTTATTTCTTTACATAAATTCAAATTTCTGATTAGTGACTTTATTTGGGTCTAAAGGACTCCCTTTGTTACCTATTGTAGGAAAATTCTGCTAGCAACAAATTCACTCAGTTTTTGTTTATCTGGAAATGTCTTAATTTTTTATTTATTTTTAAGCTTTGCTGGACATACAATTCTTATTTGACAGTCTTTATCTTTCAGCTCTTTGACATGTCAGCATTTTGAATTTGTTATCCCACTGCCTTCTGTCTTCCATAGTTTCTAATGAGAGTCAGTTGTTAATCCTATTGTGGCTCTCACAATGAGTTTCTTTTTCATGTTGCTATCTGGATTCTTTGTCTTTGTCTTTTGACAGTTTGACTGTGATGTGCCCAGGAGTTTATTCTCATTGGAGTTATTTGAGCTTCTTGGATATGTAGGTTAATGTTTATCATCAAATTTGGAGCATTTTCAGGCATTATTTCTTCAGATATTCTTTCTTACCCTTTCTTTCTCTTCTCCCCTTCTGGGACTCACATTTTGTGTATTTTGGTATGTTTAATTGTGTCCCACAGGTCTTTGAGGCTTTGTTCCTTTATTTTTTTAACTTTTAAAATAAGCTTTTTGTCTTAGAATAGTTTTAGATTTATAGAAAAGTTGTGAAAATAGTACAGAGAATTTTCATATACCCCACATCCAATTTTCCCTATCATCAATATCTTAGGTATGTTTGTTACAACTAATGAATCACTATTGATACACTATTATAACTAAAGTCCATACCTTATTCAGATTTCCTTGGTTTTCACCTAGTGTCCTTCTTCTGTTCCAGGATCCTACCTAGTATACATGTCTCCTTAGACTCCTCTTGGCCATGACAATTTCTCAGACATTCTTTGTTTTTCATGACCTTGACATTTTTGACAACTACTGGTCAAGTATTGTGTAGAATGTCCCTCAATTGGGATTTGTCTGATTAAACTAATGTTATATGTCTTGGGGATGAAGATCACAGTTCATCACATTACATAAAGAGCACGTAATACCAATATGACTTAACACTGTTGATGCAGACCTTGATCATCTGGCTGAGGTAGTGTTTGTCAGGTTTCTCTATGCTTTGATAAAGCTATTCTTCCTGCCCTCCCACCATATTTTGCTCATTTTTAATCATTCTGTTTTTTTTCTGCTCCTCATACTAGATGATCTTCATTGGCCTACTTTCAAGTTCATTGATGCTTTCTTCTGTCAGCTCATATCTGCTCTTGAGTCCCTCTAGTGAATTTTTAATTTCAGTTATTATATTTTTCAACTCCAGAATTTCTATTTGGTTATTTTTAAAATAATTGCTATCTTTTTGTCAATAGTCTGTATTTTTTTAGTGGTTTGTTAGCTCAGGTAATGAACTCACTTTTTTTTTAAGTGTACAATTCAATAGTTTTTAGTATATTCACATATATCCATAACCATCACTACAGTCAATTTTACAATTTTAGAACATTTTTGTCATTCCCAAAAGAAACTTGTACCCATTAGCAGTCACTCCTTATTTGTTCCCATCACCCCCTCAGCCCTAGGCAACCACTAACCTATTTCTTTGCCCCCTCAGCCTCTGGCAACCATTAACCTACTTTTTATCTCTATGGATTTGCCTACTCTAGACATTTCATAAAAACAGAATCTTATAATATATGATCTTTTGTGACTGGCTTCTTTCACTTAGCATTAAGTTTTCAAGGTTCATACATGTTGTAGCATGTATCAATACTTTATTCTTTCTATTACTGAATAATATTCCATTATAAAGATATACCATATTTTGCTAATCCATTCATCAGCTGATGGACATTTGGGCTATAACCACCTTTTAGCTATTATGAATAATTCTGCTATGAACATTAGTGAACAAGATTTTATATGGACATATGTCTTCAATACTATTAGGTATGTACTTAGAAGTGGAACTGCTGGGTAATATAGTAACTCTATGTTTAACCTCTTAAGGAACTGCCAGACTATTTTCCAAAGCAGCCGTACCATTTATGTTCTCATCAGCAATGCATGAAAGTTCCAATTTCTCCACATTCTCACCAACATTTGTCTTACCTTTTTTTTTTTTTTTTGAGACAGTCTCACTCTGTCACCCTGGGTACAGTGCAGTGGTACAGTGGTGTCATCAAAACTGACTGAAATCTCAAACTCCTGGGCTCAAGTGATCCTCCTGCCTCAGCCTCCTAAGTAGCTGGGACTACTGGTATGTACCATAACACCCAGATAATTTTTCTTTTCTTTTTTTTTTTTTGTAGAGACGAGATCTTGCTCTTGCTTAGGCTAGTCTTGAAATCCTGAGCTCAAGCAACCTCCACCTCCCAGAGTGTTAGGATTACAGGCATGAACCACTGTGCCCAGTGTACGTCTTGACATTTTTTATTAGATCTGTCTTTTTTATTAAAGACATTCTACTGGGCATGAAGTGGCATTGACTTCATTTCCCTGATGCCTAATGATCTTGAACATCTTTTCATTTGTTTATTGTCCATTTGTATGTCTTCTTTGAAGAAATGTGTATTCATATCCTTTGTCCAGTTTTTAATTGTGTTATTTGTCTTTTTGTCATTGAGTTACAAGAGTTCTTTATATATTCTTATCAGACACATGATTTACACCTATTTTCTCCCATTTTGTGAGTTATCTTTTTACTTTCTTGATGGTGCTCTCTGAAGCCAAATTTACCTATTTTTCTTCGTTCACTTGTGCTGATAGTGTGCTATTGCTGAAACCATCATCTAATCCAAGGTCATGAAGATTCATGCCCATATTTTCTTGCAAGAGTTTCATAGTTTTTGCTTTTACCTTAGGTTCTTGATCCATTTTGAGGAAATTTTTGTATATGGTGTTAGGTAGGGTTCCACCACCATCTTTTTCCATGTGGATATCCACTGTCCCCACACCATTTATTGAAAAACTATTCTCTTCCATTGAATTGTCTTAGCACCCTTGTCGAAAATCAATTTACTGTAGACTTTAAGGTTTATTTCTAGATTCTCAATCCTATTGTTTGAGCTATATATGCCAGTGCTATACTGTTTTGATTACTATAGTTTTGTAGTTCATTTTGAAATGAGGAAATGTGAGTACTCTAACTTTTGTTTTATTCCCCCCGGAAGAGTGGTTTGACTATTTGGGGTCCCTTAATTTCCATATGAATCTTAGAATCAGCTTCTAAATTTCTGGAAAGAACCACATGGAATTTTGATGAGGATTGCATTAGATGTGTAGATCAATTTGGAGAGTATTGCCTTAACAATATTAAGTCTTTTTATCCATGAACATGGGATGTCTTTCCATTTATTGAGGTCTTCTTTGTTGTCTTTCAATCAACCTTTAATTCTTTAAACATCTTTATAATAATGATTTAAAGTCATTGTCTATTAAGTCTAACTTCTCAGCTTCCTCAGGGTAAATTTTTATTGAATGGTTTTTCATCCTGTGTATGGAGCATATTTGTTTCTTTGTGTGTCTTCTAATTGTTTTTTGAAAACTGGACATTTTAAATCATGTGTTGTGGCAACTCTGGAAATCAGTTTTCCCTGATATCCCCCTTCCCCAGGGTTTGTATTCTTGCTGCTACCACCTTTCATATTTTTGCGCTTTTCTCGGACTAATTCTGTAAAGTCTTTACATATTTGTAAATTGCATATGGCCACCGAAGTCTCTGTTTAGTTAGCTTAGTGGTCAGCTAATGATTGCATGGAGATTTCCTTAAATGCCTTGAACCAATATGTCTCCCTGGTTTTGTTAAGGGTCTCTGTGTGTGTGTTGGGGCATGCATTTGATGCTCCTCTGGCAGTTTAAAATTCTGCCCCGGGCTTCAGTTCCTGCTTGCACAGTCTCATGATAGCCAGGGATGAGAAATGAGGGCTTACTCATGTCTTTCCTGTGCATGTTCATAGCCCTGCACATGCATATGGCTTTCAAGATTTCCAGGAATATAGTGGAGCTTTTCAAAGCCCCCAATTGACATATCAGTCCCTAGATTTTTCTTTTAAGTTTGTGATCAGCCAACTAGTAATGCTGGCTCAGGTAGGCAACTGCAATGTTAAACAATCACCACTGACTATTTTCAACAAACCAGGGATAGGACTGTTTACAATGAGAGATCTCTGAGTCATATCAAATAAAGACCCTGAAAATAGTGCCTTTCTAAGGAGCTGCCATACAGGTTAAATAGTGAAAATTCTCTGAGGATATACCTTTTGGGGGAGCTCCAAACCTATTCTGTCTCTTCCAATAGCTGCTAGGTTGCTTGTTTTCACAGTTGCTATGGTAGTGAAGCTGCTGATTTTCAAGGTTATCATGGAGGTAGGGAGAGAAGAATGGAAATAGGGCAAGTGAAAATGTCACAAAGCTCATTGTTCTTACCGAGATTCAGCCATTTTTCTTTTCTTTTCTTTCTTCCTTTTTTTTTTTTTTTTTTGAGACAGAGTCTCACTCTGTTGCCTGGGCTACAGTGCTGGGGCATCAGCCTAGCTCACAGCAACCTCAAACTCTTGGGCTCAAGCAATCCTCCTGCCTCAGCCTCCCAAGTAGCCGGGACTACAGGCATGTGCCACCATGTTAGGCTAATTTTTTTCTATATATTTTTAGCTGTCCAGATCATTTCTTTATATTTTTAGTAGAGACAGGGTCTCGCTCTCGCTCAGGCTGGTCTCAAACTCCTGACCTCAAGCTATCCTCCCGCCTTGGCCTCCCAGAGTGCTAGGATTACAGGTGTGAGCCACCATGCCCAGCCAGCCATTTTTCTTTAACAAATTGACTCATGTTGTTGCAAACCTTTGGCTAATTCCTAGAGTTCTGAAGAAGTTTATTTTGACAAATTTTGCCAGTGTTCTTGTTGCTTTCCATTCTGGAAGTTCTTCTCCTCATTACCTTTGTTTTTGACATAATTTAATTATGAATTTACATAATTTATTTTTTAACAAAGGCTGTGTTTAACAACCAGCATGCAAAATTCCTGAAGATTGAACAATTGGCTTTCATGAGGGCAGCTTCATAACTGCACCAACAGGACCCTCCTAGGTGCCCCATTTGATCTAGCTGAGCTCTGTGAACCTTTAATATCTCTGGGTGCCAGTCCTCTAGAGGTGCAGCTCATCCACTCCTAAACTTAACTTCACATCCTTCAGCATCCAGCCCTCAGCCAGAGCTTACTGGTGGGACAGACACTGACAGGAGGGTCTTCTAAGTGCTGGCTTGGCATGGAGGAAAACTTGGAAAAGGCTGAGTCCGTGTGAGAACAGCTGTAGAAACTCTAAAACATATTGCTCCTAATCTTGGGCATCTAATCCCGAATTGTGCTAAAGGCTGTTTTCTAATGCCTAGGTAAAACTAAACAAAGCCAACAGGTTTTCATTTGTTTACTAAAAATCTCTAACTGGAAGTCTTCAAGAGAAGTATCGGGCAAAGGTATAAATGGTGAGGTAGGTGGTGGAGTAAAGGTTTCCTTTAGACACCCTCTGAGGATTGTGTACTTTAACCCCTGTTCTGGTGTTTTCTTTAAACTTTTGGGCTTACTCAAATAATAACAAAACCTACTTTGGGATTATAGTCTGATGTGTTGTTGGGGTGTACCTTAATTATGATTAACTACCACGTGGATTACGAGGCAGGGCCTTCGTTAGACCAGCACTACTGCAAGCAGTCAGAGTCTCCTCCCAGTACACAGCGTGAGTGTTCCCTGGCTTCCTTGAACTCAAAGTCCGAAGCTTCCTGATAGAAGTAAAAAGACAACAGGGTGATTGTGTCTCTTTTCTAGACCTTTGCCTTCCTTCCACATCCCACATAGAGACCAGGAGAAGCCCGGGATGTTTTAACTCAGCATTTCACGTTCCAGCTGTTTGTTTCCTTAGGTGTTTATTGGCTTGCTTCAATCATTCAACAAATGTTTCCTGGGTATTGTCTGTGTGTACACCGCTGGGTTAGCATCATGTACAGCTGGCATTTAGGATGGACATCTGGGGAGTTTGGAGAATTGGGGAGGCTCCACTGTTGCCAGTTGGTCAAGTCCCATTTGATAAGATTCAAATCAGTTCCTCTAATCCACAAACTGGACCACAGGTACTTCTCCAGAAAGGCCTGGCATTTTCCCAATCCCCAGGCCCCTGACCACTATGTTACTTGTGCCTGGAAAATGCTTTCTCTAGCTTCTCTGCAGGACCGTGGTCTCACCTCACCTCTTGGTGGGGAGATGCACCTTGGAGCTGCTCCTCCCTGGTACCCAGGACCAGCAGTAGGCACCATTTCTTTAGAGAACACCTTCTCAAACCCAGGCCCTGCACCAGCCCCTGGGGATACCCCAGCTGAATCAGACTTAGTTGCTGTCCTTAGGGAGCATACAGTCACAGGCGCAATAGAACACGCAGCTGGGATAGCAGTCTGTACAGAGCGGGGTAGGGCCCTAGAAGATGCTAGTCATTTCTCTCGGGGTTTCACCGATGAAGTCATACTTCAGGTGAGTCTTGACAGAGATGAAAGGAAGAGTGTCTGCCAGGTGGACAAGAGGGGACAAGAAGGGCACTCTTGGCAGAGGGAACAACTTGAGCTCAGGAGCTGAGTCAGTGGGTGACGCGGGGAGATACATTCTCTTCTTGTGGAAATGAAAAACCTAAAGCTCCTTGATGGCTGATAGGATGTGTAGGTCAACCTAAGGAGAAGAGCCTAAAACAGCGCTGACAGGTAAAAAAAGGCAGACAAAACAGACCTATTTTTGCATGTTATAAAATACTGAGGAAAAAAACAGGATAATTTTTATGGTCTTCTTTACATTTTCCTGTATTTTTAAATTTTAAAATAATTGTCGGTATTACCTGCTGCCCACGCAATCCTCCGTCTGCAGGGGGCGCACCGGCGGCCACCTCTCTCTCCCTCAGGATGATGGGGCGGGGCCTCCCGGGCCAGAGTGGACTGACGAGTGGCTGGCCTGGCTGTCTATCACGGCGTCCCGCCCCCGCGCTACGTCACATGACGCAGCCCATCATGGCGGCGGGAGCGCGGCTGCCGGGGCCCGCGGCTCCGCAGGGCTGCTGCCGTTGCTGCTGTTGAGAGGCGGCGGCGGCGGCGCGGCACAGGCGGGCAGGAAGGATGGTGTTTGTGCGGCCAGAGCGGCAGGTGCGGACCAGGAGCCGGACTGAGGTTTGGCCAAAGCAACGTGTGCGCAGAAGCAGCCGGCGCGGGTGCCGTTGAGGCAGCGAAGGGAGGCAGGACCGACTGACGGACGGACGGACGGAAGGAAGGCGACCGGAGAGCGGGTCCCGGAGCCGCGCGGTGGGCGAGATGCCGGGGCCGCCGGCGCTGCGGCGGCGGCTGCTGCTGCTGCTGCTGCTGCTCCTCCTGGCCGCCGGCAGTGCCGGGGCCGCGCCACTTCCGCAAACAGGTGCAGGTGAGCGGGCCCATGGAGGGGACTGGGCTGCGGGTCCTCTGCGGCGGGGGCGGCGGGGGAGGGGGTGCCAGGCCCAGTCAGGCCTTGGCGCCAAGGTATCGGAGGGCCTGCCTAGGGCGGGAGGCCCAGAGAAGCAAGTGATTTGGAAGATTTCTGCCGCAGGGGCGTGGGATGGGGGGGCGGGGGCGAGGGCGAGGCGATGCCTTTGGAGCTACGGAGGGCGGCAAGCGAGGTGGCAGCGACCGACCCCTCCCGGGGTAGGCAGCGGTACCAGTTCTGGACCTGTTGCCTAAAGGTCCTCATTTTCTATCCCTTCCTGGCAATTCTACTTCTCTTTCCAGATGTCACCTGCGTCTTGTGCATTTCTCACATCTTATAATAAGAACCGTTTCTTAGCCCTAATCATACTTAAATGCAAATGACTTGGCGAGCTGTGCGGAGTTTCCTTTGCTCCCTGCAACTTATTCTGAAGTTGTAAATTGATTTTAGACATTGTGCTTTTTATTCGGAATGAATCTCTGGGGATGGGAAGGAAACAACTATAAATATTTCTATTTTAGGAAGCCTGTGATTAGAGTAGCAGCCTTTGAATAACTATTGACAAACTGGCTGAAGGGTGATTGAAGTTTCTATTTTAGCTACGTCAGTATATGCTTTTTTCCTCCTCACCATTTTCTCAACATTGTTTTCATTTGAGGTTTATTTTCCTAAATAAAACTTCAACCCAAGAAAGCATCCCAAGTTAGGTCTTTCTTTTTTTTTTTTTAAAAAAGGAAAAAAAAAATCTAGGCTAACTTGCTACTATCATCTCCTGCTTATCTTTGAAGTGGGAAGAGATTGACATTTCATAGATTCACAGAATTTTAGAGTTGGAAGAGGCTTTAAAGAGAATTTAGTCCAATTTCATCATTTTGCAGTTGAAGATATCGGGGCGCTTGGGGTCAAATGACCTACTACCCAAGGTGATACAGCTAAATTATAGGCGGAGCCATAAACCCAGGTCTTAGATTCCCCTATTTCTATGATTTTTTTTCTACTTCATTTCAAGTCTTGTAACTGTTTTGGAATACTCTTGAGATCAAGAGTTATTTTAGAATAATGGTAATTGGGTACAGAATGTGGAATTACTGTCTCCAGTAAAGAGATTTTTCAAACAAATCTACAATGGAAGCTACAAATAGTTGCTTCCAGAGCTACACCAGGTTATGTCATTGAGTGCCCTTTAGTTGAGTGTTAAATGTTATCATTGTACCATATAATGTAAATTTCTGCTGCTGCCTTAGATCAAATATTTGTAAGTGAATTCTGTTTTCTGATCTGATAGATAAAATTGAATGTCATTAGAAGTGTGTAGGCGACCCAGGTAAGAGTCACAGAAAGTACCTGGGAAGTTATGGAAGATGATATGGAAAGATAATGATGTTGATATTTAAAGATATTGAAATTGAAAATTAGTACTAGAGTAGGAAAGTGGGTATAACGAGTATTTATGTGAAGGGATTCAAGAAGTTTCTGGATGACTTTGCACTCAATCAGATTTTTATATATTTTGAAAAATCAATTCTTTACAGAAACCTGTGAAAATGTGTCTGCCTATACACCTATTACCTGGTTTTTATTCATTCTTTTACTCTTTTATGGAGGCATGAATTATAAAAAAACTGAGTTTTCCTAGGGTATTGTAGAACAAAGCAATCAGAAAAATTAATCCATACATAGCAATATCAAATCTTGACATAAATAAAGCATAAAGAAATATTTGGTAATTTATAGTGGCTTTTGCAGACTTTTCTTTCATATTCTGGTCCTTGGAGAATAGGTATGTGTTTAGAGGTTTGGCATATGAATAACAGGTACCTCAGATTAAATTCTGTGAGAAAGATGCATAATGAAACATAGATTCAGGGGTTTGTTTTTTCATCCAAAAGAAATTATTGATCCTGGTTAACTGAGATGGATTTTTCATCAAGATATATTAGACCAAGAAGAATAAAGACACCTTTGAGCTAATTCTGACTAGCAAGCTCACTGACTAAGAAAGAGGAACCCCTTCTAAACATATACGGTAGATAAAAGAGCAGTTATGTGTTGAAAATATAATTCTCAAGCTTTTGATGATCCAGGAGCCTGTATTCCATACGAAGATGGTGCTAGCCATTTTCAAATAAGGATAGACCCATTGCATAGGGTCTTTTGCTTTCTTGGTCTTATTCTTTCTCCTTAAAGTTCAGACTATTTAATTTGATGGTGGCTTGTGAGAAAGTATGTTTGTCAAAAATTTGTTGAAAAAAAATACTTGAGTTTTATCCTTTGCCAGCCTATTTGCATGGGGAAAGAAATGAGGCAGTTCACTAAAATTCAGCTTTTAAACTGAAGTTCATTTATCCAAGGTATCTTCATCATCCGGAGTCATTTCTAGGTTTGGAAGTTGAAAAAGATGTTTACTTGTTCAATCATAATAAAGCTGAGTAAATATACAGATTGTACTTGCACATAAGGCAAGAAGGCATTTCTTGGTTGAACTTTATTTTGAGTCTCTTCATTGCGGTGGGATGCCTTTATGCTCCCCCTGTCTAGGAGCCTCTTTTCCTGAGAATCTGTATTTCTGCAAGGGCCTTTGTTGCTACATGGACTGAGACCTTGTTGGTTCTTGCTGAGAAGCTTTTATGTAAAGGGAGAAAGTCTACTGTTTTCACACTGAGTTAAATTACCAAACTGTGACTACAGTTCAGTTCCTTTTTCCAGATCATAGTCATCGGATCATTCTTAGAAAACATTTATGTACCTTTTGTTAGATTCTTAGGATTTACATCATAAATTGGGATGCAAAATAAAGATCTTGTATACGTGAAAGCATTCCTCTAAGCTCACACTTTCTTATTAATATTAGGATAGTGGTTAGACAAGGAAACCCACTTCTATTGTTCTGCAGCATATTAGGTCACAGAGTACAGAGGAAGCTTTTAGCAGTTCCAGATAAAGGACCTCACGGAAGTGTGTGAAGCCAGTGGGACTCAGCTACTGATTAAACGATAGCCTGTGAAACCGGGGCTCTCGTTTTAGGTTAAACAAACAGATTTGTATCTTGAAAAAGATTTCTAAAGTAAAGGACATGCTTTCTAGAGTATGAATTTTTGTGTTTATTTTAACAGTTTCTGAGAAATCAAAATTATTTTGAACAGACTTTTCATGCAGATTATTTCAGGATTTATACCTATAAGGCTTGAAATTTTATTTCAGTTGGGATTGCTGTAATTGCTTTTACATGGTGATATTTTGGGGTTAACTAAATATGCTCATTTGAATAGTAACAGGAAGCCTGTCCAGTAGTTTTGTAGCTGATCAGCATTGAAGTTATCAAATCCCGACAGTTTTGCTGATACCAATGTGCTGAGTGTTCTTGAAATTTAGAAAGTCCTTGGGCCCTTTCTGCTGTCTGTGTGCTGTGTCATTTAGATAACAGCTGTACATATAATAAAAAAGACATTGTCATGTAAAGAAGGGATGTCCAGGGTTCTGAAACAGTTAAATGAATCGTTGAAAGAGTCCTACAAGGACTTTTAAATGAACATATAAAAGAATCCAACGTTTTAGTCCAGTTGAGGGTAAAATACACAAACCAATCCTGGGAGGAGCACAGCATCTTGGAAAGAACTTGGGCTTTGGAGTTAGACTTGAGTGTGAGGCCTTCTGCTGCCACTTGAGTAGCTTGAAGACCTTTGATTACTTACCTGACCTTTGGGCTTCTTAAAACTCAACCGTTAAAAACCATGATGATGATGATGTCGTCATCTTCTACCTGAAGTGATGTGTGGGAGGGGAATGTCACAATGGTGTGCCCTGTCACACTAGATTTCTTCATTTTTCTTTGTAAATTTGGTGGGTTATCATAGAATTGACTAATGGTAGGTGGTATGGCTTCAAAGAAGGAGCTTAAAGTGGTAGCTGCTTAACATGGCATGTCTGGAATTTACCTGATTTAAAAACCTTTGTTACTCACAATAACTTGTTATATAGTGGATGGAGATTCTTTACAGAGAAATCTGGTTTATTTAAGTATGATATATAAGCTGGTATTGTCACTACTTGAAATTCATAATGTTGAGGAACTATGCTAGAAATTTTTAGGATGTCAGGATGTGCATGGCTGAGAAAAAAAAAGAATTTTTAGGATGATCTGGATTAGTCTGCTTTTATGTAATAAACCTGTTTTTAAATTTCAAGATGACTAAAGCTCTTGCATGTGAACAGTTGCTGGTTTTAATTTTCTTAAAGGAAGTTTCCTTGATCCCAAACACAATTGTATATTCGAATGAAATGTCCCTGAAGGCAGCATGATTAACCCAAGCTATGGCAGAGCAAGCCCAGGGCTGATGCTTCCCCCCTAGAAACTGAGGAGATTAATGTTACTCACTTTCTATCTCTCTCTCTCTCTTTTAAAATCATATACTTTTATAGTCTACTAGTTGTGCTTTGTTACTCTTTTTAAAATTTTTATTTACTAAGACATGAAAAAAAATATTATGGAAAGTAAGTAGCTAGACCAACACTCCTGTTTAGAACAGACTGCTGTATCTAGGGTTGTTTTTAGATTCGATTCTCTACTTTTCTTTTGAGTCTTCACATGAAAATACTGTTGTAGAAAACTAGGGAAATATGGTAAAATCAGTGTGTCAGCAAAGCACAATAATGGAGTGATGTATTTTAAAATTGTAGCAAGTGACTAATTTGGAACCATGCTGTGGCATTACAATTATTTGAAACAAAGCAGACATATCAGAAAAATAACCTCAGTGTTTTTAAAAAGTTTTTTTTGCAAAAGTTAGCACGGTGCAGTGATTCCAAATCTCATTTGATTTTGTGATTCAAGTGGGAAAAGTGAGTTGACGCCAAATGTCTCAGGTGCCTGAAACCACAACGTGGTAAGTTCATTCTTCCTGCCCAATTTTGATCTGGACTGTTTCTCCTCCCAGAACCACAAAAGAGTGATTTTGTGGTTTTGTGGCCTTCTGCTCCCTGGGCCTTCAGGGGAATGATGGTGGTAAACCTTACATTTTATTTTTGGCAGGTTGGCAGATTTTGCATTTTACTATATAATATGTGTTTGTTTTACTATTTTTAAAGGCTTGAGTTACCCTCAAGTCAAATAGATGTGCCAGGACCATATGCTGTGGCTAAAGTAACCCTTGGCTCCCTGCGTCTGACCCCAGTTTGGTAAAGGGAGGTTATTGCATCTAGATGTCTGCTGTCAGGTGTCTGTTGTTCCTGTTGCCACCTGCCATGGGACTTTCCTAAGAGCTAAATTGATCTGTTTATAGTCTGTAAAACTATATTCTGTGCAAATTCCCATCTTCTAGCTCTCCATATATTATCCTTTTGCAGTTGCCTGTCTCTTTCCTTCTCTTAAGTATGGTTGTCTTTGTTTTTTTAACCTCTTTGCAGAACCAGCTTCCCTACTGAGCTCTTTGTCCTGGCCCCCCTTAGAGATCCCTGCCCCTGTGAACTCTGGGAATGTGCCCCTGTGGAGCAAGATGTTCCAGGGGTGCCTGATGAAAACATTAGAACTTATGTTTTTATTTATTTTCATGTTATCTTTTTAAAATTTCAACTTAATATGGCTTTTTAAGGTATAGACTATATTGGTACACTAACACTTGTATGGTTTATAAATAAATAAATTTACATGGAACAGAAGGAACATACAGAAAATTTATTGGTAGGCTGTGTGATCAAAAAAGGTTTAGATTCATTGTACCAGTTTACCACTTGACTTAACAATACCACTTTGTATCATTGTGTAAGTCTTGTCTCTTCACCTAGTGTGCAGGGACCATGTCTTATGTCTTTGGTATAGGTATATTACATCCTTGGTATTAGTGTTTGCGTGGTATGTTGCAGATCGTAGACACTCAGTCAAAGTTTGTAACTGAGGATGATGAAAATCATACTGGAGAACCAAGTTCACCAAACCAGAACCCCCAGCGTGTGTGTACTGAGTTTGTTAAAAGGAGAGGGTGTGAGCTAAAGCCTCCCATTCTACTACGGACTTGACTTTGCATGCAGTCACAGTCCTTCACCTGGAATGAAGCCAGTTATAGTTTTGTATTGTTTTTAAATAATGTTTTCTTTTAGAACAATTTTAGATTTATAGAAAAGTTGCAAAGATAGTACTGTATAGTACTGTTCCTGTATATCTCTTACCCAGTTTTCCCTATTGTTAACATCTTACATTAGTGTAGTACATTTGTCACAACTAAGGAACCAGTATTAATACATTATTAGCTGAAGTCCATACTTTATTCAGATTTTTTTAGTATCAAATATTTCCCTAATGTCTCTCAGAATACCACATTGTATTTTGTTATCCTGTCTCCTTAGGCTCCTCCAATCTGTTCCTTGTTTTTAATGACTTTGACAGTTTTGAGGAGGACAGGTCAGATCCCCCTCAGGTAGAATGTGCCTCAAATGGGGTTTGTGTGATGTTTTTCTCATGATTAGACTGGGGGTCTGAGTTTTTGGGAGGAAGACCACAGAGTTAGAGAGCCATTCTCATCCATCATGTTAAGGGCACATGCTTGCAGCATAACTTTTCACTTGATCACCTGGCTGAATGGTGTTTGCCCGGTTTCTCCACTGCAAAATGACTCTTTCCTCCCCTCTGCATAGTGTATGGGTGCACCTTAACCCTTCAAAGGTGGCCAGTTATGCTCCGCCTCCTCAAGGGGAAGTATCTATGGACATTATGAGGAGTTCTTCTGTATGGGAGATTTAGCTATTCCCCCCATTTATTTATTCAAGCATTTACTTATATGAGTATGGACACATGAATGTTTATTTTATACTTTGGGTTAATCCAGTGCCATGAGATTTGTTTTTTTGCTCACGTTGTACCAGCTTTGGCCATTGGAAGGTCTTTCAGTTGCCTCCTGTGTGTCCCATTGACATAACCCCATTTTTTTTTTTTTTTCTTTAATAGCACTTCTTTACTTTCTGGCATTACAAGAAGCTACAGGCTCATCTTGTATATTCCCTGCCCTAGCCCTGGAATCAGCCATTTCTCCAAGGAGCCCTGGTTCCTTTTATTGGAGAATATTAGAAACCAAGATCTGTCTGGGTGCTGGATTTGCTCATTGCTTCTGAGACATTTATAATAGGGTTTTGATCCTCTCCTTCCTATATCTAATCCTTGGAGTTGGGGGAGGGAAGGAGAGGACAGTTTTGGAGGGACAAAGGACCTCTTAGAGACAGATGAGTTGGAAGGACTCTGCCCATGTTTTCTCCCTGTCACTTAAACTGTTAAACACTACCCTAAATATTCTAAATACCATGTTTATGGTACCAATGTGTTGTAATAATATTGGCAGGATTTTATTTTTCTTTTTAGAGTGATAGATACATGAGAAATAGATTTGATTTTTCTTTCTCCAAGAGCAGCCTAATCTTTATAAGACTATGAGAGAAACCTCTTTGGCTTAAAGATTTAGAGAAGGTTATTTTGGGGGGAGGTTCAGCATTAAAAATTGTAGAAAGGAGTTGTAGGCAATCCTTGAATTGGTAAAAGTTCAGATAAAATTTTCCCTGGCAAATCTCTTGAACAGCAGTTTTGTTTACAGGGCTTTTTCTTTTTACTTTTAATTTTTTATTGTGGAAAATTTCAAACATACACAAAGTAGAGTAAATAGTATAGTGAATGCTCATGTTCCCATCACTCGGCATCACCAGTTTTTAATTTATGGTTCATCTTGTTTCCCCTCTGCCCTTCCCACTGCCCTGGCCCCTGTTGTTTTGCTGTAAAAAAAATCCCAGCTTCTGATCAGCTGAAAAGGCTTCAGGAAACAGTAAAGATGCTTTTATAAAACAGGATTGCTTACATCTGGATCTCCTAGGTGTTTGTAGAAATGCAGATTTTTTGGCTCCTAACTAACCAACTGAATCAGAGTTCTGGAGGTTGGTCCAGAAATCTGCATTTGTAATACTTTACTGGAAAGTTGTCTTCCATAAAACTTAGGAATGGTGGTGGTGGGGTAGTGGGGGACACAGCAGGAGGTGAGTGGTGGGTGGGCCAGCGAAGCTTCATCTTTATTTACTGCAAGGGGGGGCGGCACGCCCTGCACCCCACCATAGAAAAATTGTCTTCCATGAAACCAGTTCCTGGTGCCAAAATGGTTGGGGACTGCTGTCTAGATACAAAACAGTATCAGTTATTTACTAGAAGTCTGTTGACTCATGTAACTGGTGAGAACCAAGAAAGGAAGGAGAATTTTAGATATAATTGTAAACTTTAAATTTAAAATTAATGCCAACACCTGAAATCTGAAGAGATCACTAATCCTGACCTCCATGCACGAATACTGTTCTGAAGAATCTTCCTGTGAGAAGTACGTAGGTTATAACCACAAAGGAATTTAAACACTCCGGGGTAGAAGACACTTATGACTCTAAATACCTTTCTTTCTTTTTTTATAAACTTCAGCTCCTTCTCTGGAAGTCAGTATAAATAATAACCTCTTTACATCTTATGACTATTCTGTGTAAATAATCAGTAAAAACTGTGAGCTGGTAGCCTGACAGTCAGCTGCCAGCAATAGTGAGCTAAGAACCTCGTGGCATAGATGTGCCAGCCCTGGGCTGCCAGGCTCGGCCTGCTGCAACTTGAGTCAAGGTGGCATTAACTAGCAAGGAAATTGCTAGAGCAGGTATAATATAATGACATTTTTAATTTCCCAGGTGATAGACATGAGAACCGCTGATTCTAGGTCTATACAATAACTTGCAGAGTTTTTTCTTCCTCCAGTATAATATCATGTTGTTAACACCATTCTTTAAAAAAGTTTATTTTTCTAAGCTAATTTATTTTAGTATGGCCTAGGACTTGTGGCCTATTTAATGTTTTTCAATATGTACTTTTTTCTTAGCTAGTTCTATTTTGATATATTTGCTGTGGATGTATTGATATGTACAAAATATTCTAGTGATGAGCTAAAGAAAGAAAACTATCTCTGAAACTGCTACATTATAATGATTGTATGTATAATCAGTTGGGTTTGATTAAGAACATCATAAGCTCATAAACTATAGTACAGACTATTTTTTTGGCAACACCTTTGCCTTGGGTGGGAGAAAAGAATGCAAGCCTCTAGGATAGTAATTTTTGAGAGTGAAATTGCTCTTATTTAAAGGTGAAATTTATTTATTTTTTTTGGTAGTGATGAGGTCTTGTTATATTGCCTAGGCTGGTCTTGAACCCCTGGCCTCCAAATGATCTTCCCCATTTGAATTTCATTTTAAAAGGCTTGTTTGTGTCTTTTTTCCCCCTTCAGGTTCATGTTCAAAGTCCATCCCAAAACTTTTTTCTATTTTTGCTATACTGACAGGAGACTTGAGTTTGACACGGTATAATTGCAACCTTTAATTATAGGAAGTGAATCTCTAAGACATCTTGGACTTAGAAGGTAAAGGATGACTTTGCAATCATTTTGCACATTTAAAATATCTATTTTAACCAACTAGTAATTGCAAAATTTTGTAGTTTCAGCTTTTTATTGCAAAACCAAAGTGTTGTGATCTATTGGTTGCCTCTCAGATTAGCTGCTAAATTTCAGTTTAGAGTATTTTTCGCATTGCGGAGTCTTCCTCAGAACCCTCAATAAATTAAAACCCGGGTTCCTTTCAAAGGGGAAAAATTCCCCTCCGGATTCCTCCCTGGCAATTTGCCTTTGTAGAGTGATTCTCTACATAGACAGCAACTGTTACTTTCCAAGGATACAGCCTGTCCGTGACTGTGCAGAGTCCTGCTTGACTCTTACCTCAGACTATTATTAAAATGCAACACCCGGACACTGATTGCTAGTAAGGCACTGAAAAATAACAAACTTACCAAAATAGTCCTCTGGGAACACTTTACCAGAGGACTACTGCAGCAGTGCAGTCCGGAAATCTGTAATTTAACTTAGTTTTCCTTCAGGAAAATGAAATTAACTTTAATAAAAGATCTGATCACCAGTATTAGCCACATAGACTCTTGGTAGACTCAGACAATTTTGGAATCATAAATCTTGTCTATAGAATTTTAGAGCTGAAGTGCCAATTTACAGGTGAAGGAACTGAGGCCCAGAGGAGTTATGCAGTGTAGTCACTCCCCTAGTGCCAGTTAGTGGCAAATCTAATTCTGGAATGAGGGTTCCTAACACCTGGTCTACCCTGTTCACCAAGGTGAACTGCCTCATGCTTTAGAGAACCCACTTGTTAGTGTGATGCGTACACGCACACACATAGACTACCTCTAATCATGTCCCTTCTAGACATTTATTGCCGCTTACTCTCTGAAAGTACTAAGGTGAAATTTTAAACTATTTATCATAAAATTGGTTCTTGAACTACTAAAGAAAATTCCATATTGAAAATTAGGAAACTAAAGTGCTGACTTCCATAATCAGGCTCAAAAAACCATATTGCATACTGTTTTTAAAATTGTAAGAGCAACTATTTAGTTTCTACCTCTGAGATAAAGTTGCCACGTTTAATTAAAGGTAATAAAAATATTTCTGACATTTAAGATATGTAATCATAACCTTGTAAATATGGAAAATCCTTCAAGCACCATTGATTTATATGCTTTTGTGGGGGTCTGGACCCTTTTAAGCATCTGCTGACTGCTATGGAGTTCAAGAATGCTGCTCGTTAGCAGATATTTTGTATATCCTTTCAAGATTCACAGACAGGTATTTTAAAAAATATGTGGGGTAGTAGACAAATGTCATTTTTGTCCTCTCTTCTTTCTCACAGTTCTTTAAGACCAGTTTCCTGATAAGTGCCCTGATCCCATCTTTTCCTGGCTCAGCTCCCTTGTAGGGCCTGGGGGGCAACAGCGTCTCTCACTCTCATCCTCTCTGTTTTCTGCAGGAGCCCTTCTCTGGGCAACTCAATGTATGTATACTTTGCATAGAGCTTCATTGTGTAATATTTGTCAAATAATGTGTGTAAATGGTTTAAAAAGTTAAATAGTTTTCCAGGGCTTATAATTAAAATAGCAAGCCCCTGTGCTGTTGCATCCCTCCCCATCCTTACTGCCTGCTCCTCGTGGTACCGTCCTGCAGCTGTGTTAGCCGTGCTGCTAAACGACCTGCTTGTACCACTGTTTGTTAGTTTAATTAGATATTGAATTTCTACTATGCAAGAAGAGGATTTATATATTCACATGCATACCCTCTTCTCCTCAACAGTTATTTTAAACTTTTTGTTTAAATCGCTATTCATTATTTATATTTTTATGACCACAGACATTATTCACAGCTGAGCCTATAGTGTTTATGATGATTAAATTTCTTTTACATCTTTTGTTTTCCTGGACTTGCCCTTTGTTATCTATTTTTCAGTTTTTTATGTGCACATCCTTAGTTCACCCATGCTCCTCAGCAGGAATTTAAATCTCCTCTAAGTGTGTTTGGCTGGTCTGTCGTGGAGCCCTCTGTCCCGTGTTCCAGTCTTGGAGTGGTGGCTCTGACTGCCTTCCAGTGTTCTATTGAGAGGTCTGAGGACATCTGATTTCCTTTCCTATGTAGCCTCTTTTTCCCCTCCTTGGAAGCGTTTGATGTTCTCTCTGTCTAGATTCTGAAAAGTTGTAAAGCTATGCCTTGGTATGAGTCTTTTTTCATTCATTCCATTCATTAACATGGGTACTCAGTGGGCTCTTTGAATCTGGAAAGTTGTGCGCTTTAATTCTGGAAAATTTTCATATATATGTATACACATACCTACACACCCTTTTCGGGGGGAGAATTATCTTCTTTTTCTTTGTTGTTTCCTTTTAAAACTTTTATCAGTTGAATGTTGGATTTTTTGGAATGAGCTTCCACTTCACTTCTGTTGATCTTTTTGTCTCTTTGTTCTTCCATGTGAGTATATTTTTCTATTGCATTGATTTCCAGGTCCCCCTTCCCCACTTCTTAAATAGCATCTTTCTTCTCATGAGTGTATTATCTCCTCTTATTTCTGAAAATATTAATTATGGTTGGTTTTTTTTTTTCCCCCTGCATTGTCTGTTTTCTTCAAGTTCCTTTTTGTCTGTTTCTGTTGGGCACTGACTTTTACCTAAAAGGTTTTCTCAAATGTCAGGTGATGCTTGAAAGCCTGCTCCTGTTTAAGAGTCAGGAATTTAAAAAATGGGTTGGAGGTGTCCTTCTTGGCCCTTTTCCCTCCTGCTTCACCTCACATCTGCCAAGTCCTGGCATTGCCTGCTCTCGCCCCTGAAGTGTCATGGACTGGGAAGGGTGTGCACTCTCAGTGTCCCCACGCAGTGGCTGTGACCTTGGATAAGTTACTTTGTTTCTCCATTGCTCAGTTTCTTTGTTTTAAAATGGGGTTAATGACTACCTACCTTAGAGGGTGGTTGTGGGATTGGATGAATTTAGAATAGTGCCTGGCACAATAATAAGCACATTTAGGTATTAGCTGTTTTTATAACCCCTCCGGACCAAAATCACCATCATTTCTTACTTGAATTATTATAATATAAAAAATATGTTCTCTGGTCATTCCATATAAAATAACAATGTCCCCATCCCCTGCTTTATTTTTCCTTGTTGCTTCTCACCATAGGAGGTATCATATTTATTTATTTGCTTATTGTCTGTTGAGAATGGAAGCTGTGTGTGCAGAGACTTTGGTTTTTTTCATTTTTGTATTCTCAGAACCTATAGCAGTGCCTGTCCTATAAAAGAGGCTTAGTAAATGTTGGATGAATGAATGTGTTGGATGGGGCCTGCTGATTGGTGGGCTTCACAGTAGGGTGATTGAGCAGCCGTTTCAGTGGGAGATACCACTCTTCCACAGCCCTTTTAACATCTGGAAGTCTTTTATCTTAGGCTGGACAGCTGGGTATCTCGAAGCACCTGATTTATTGGATTAAATTGTCTTTAGGTTTATTTTTCTGTATGATGTAAAGATACATCAGTTGAAGCATCATCAAATAGGAAACCCTAGATAATCTTGCCTTTGTGTGCTATAGAACCTTGTCTAGGTCAGCGTTACAAGCAATTTCTGGCTTAGTTTTGAAGATGGTACTTAAAAAATAAAACTTTATTATTTATTTATTTATTATTATATTTCTCTCTGAAGAGAAACTTTGACCCATTCCTAAGATTGCATTTCAGTTATATTAGCAAGAATTTAAGTTAGACCTTAGGAAGCTAGAAGGATTCTGAGAACATAGTCTCTATTAAAATGTAGCAGGAAATTTAAAAAAAAAGGTAGACATGTTTTTCTAGGCTATTTAGGGTCCGCTCTACCTGGGAAGTAAGCAGCTTACATTTAGGGCATCCCTCCTATGCTTTGGCTATATTGTGCAGAAATTGTATCGGCTAAGTGTTGTGGATCTAGTACCACCATTGATTTACCTATGCATTTCTTCAGATTTCATTTTTTTTTTTTTTTTTTTGAGACAGAGTCTCACTCTGTTGCCCAGGCTAGAGTGAGTGCCGTGGCGTCAGCCTAGCTCACAGCAACCTCAAACTCCTGAGCTCAAGCGATCCTCCTGTCTCAGCCTCCCGAGTAGCTGGGACTACAGGCATGCGCCACCATGCCCGGCTAATTTTTTCTATATATATTTTTAGCTGTCCATATAATTTCTTTCTATTTTTAGTAGAGGTGGGGTCTCGCTCTTGCTCAGGCTGGTCTCGAACTCCTGAGCTCAAACGATCCGCCCACCTCGGCCTCCCAGAGTGCTAGGATTACAGGCGTGAGCCTCCGCTCCCGGCCATTTCTTCAGATTTCAAAGTGGAATTGTGTGGAAAAACAGAATATCCTTCTCCTAGACATTGGTGGTTCTCTGAACTGAGTAGTCATGAGGGAAGAAGTGCTGGGAACCTGGCTCTGAGTTTCTACTTCTGGAACTAGATGCTTCTTGTTTCTGAGCCGGCTTTATGGGGTGTAGGATGATCCTGGTTCAAAGCTGTTACAAATATTTAAGTACTGTGAGTTACTCCACAATGAGACTATGCCATCAACTTAATTAAGATTCTAGTTCACAGCCTGGCTTGGTGGCCCACGCCTGAAATCCTAGCACTTTGGGAGGCTGAGGCAGGAGGATCGATTGAGGCCAGGAGTTCAAGGCTGCAGTGAGCTCTCATCTGGCCACTGCACTCAAGCCCTGGCGACAGAGTAAGACCTTGTCTCTAAAAAAAAAAAAAGAGAGAGAAAAATTCTAGTTCACAAAATATCCATCCCATCATTTTCTTGGGGTGTGGGGGTCCAGTAGCTGACAGAAGTCATTCAAGCTTGACTTTTTTTGGCCAAACAGTACTGCCTTAGATGAGCTCTTCTGTGGTTATTTACATCCTAATTATTGTTTTTAAAACTGGAATTAAGTGACTCTTTGATAACAGATTTTAATGGAGTAAGCTGAGAGAAACCAGCATCTTTGTATAAAATGATCTCATTCACAGGTATTTAATCATCACTCAAATTATATAACCTTTCTGTAAGTGTGAGGCAGCAGTTGGATTGGCTGACCTTGAAAATCACTTTTGAACAAGAGGAACACTTCATGTGATTACCACACAGTGCAATTTGTTTTTCTAGGCCGTTGATATTCTGGCTTAGGGGGGGTCTTTGTGGAATCTCTGATTCATCCACTAGATCAGCTAGATCTGTGTGTTCTCTGTGGTTGAGTATATTTAGTGCTGTGCTTCATTTCCCCTTTCCTTTCCAATATTAGAATACATTAGGGAGATTGTGGATTTTTTTAATGTTATTATAAATAGATATATTGTTACATTAAGAGGCAAGGAAAGCATTTTGTGACTTAAGATTCTATGTACAGGAAACCTATATAATAGATGGGTTTGTGATTTTGAGATGTTAAATAAAAATATGTGATGTGCAGTGATTGCCCAAATTTTTATCCCCAAGTAGTGGGATGATTTGTTTCACTAAGTCTCTGGGATGCAAAGCTACTTGTCAGGGTATTGGAAGAGGAAGGTGGACTTACTGCTTATTTAAAAAAAAAAAAAAAAGAGGCCCAAACTGTATGTTTTAGAGATGGATTTTATGTCAGGGCCAGTTTGGAAGATTGCTAGTCCTTAGCTTCCCTCAGTTCTACTGACTTTCCTTTGTCTAGCCCGCCCAGTATCTGCCAGTTTTATTAATAATTCTCAGGTAGGTACATAATTCTCTCCTGCAAATTCCCTGAGGTGAGAGTTTTGGGAAGACAGACAAGTTGTACATGTACCTGACTCTCGCTTTATACTTGCTTTGCCAGACACAATTCTTTCCCAAGGCAGGATATACCATTCCTGAGCTGTCAAGGATGGACCCCTTACCAGGGGGGATGGTGTTCTTAAATTAATACATTTACACAGCGCTATGGGCTGAATTGTGCTTCTCTGCCCCCCTACCTCAATCTGTGACTGTGTTTGGAGACAGGGCCTTCAGAGAGGTGAATAGGTTAAAATGAAGTCATAAGGGTAGCCCCTAATCCATTCTGACTGGTGTCCTTATAAGATAGGGACATTTGGACAACACAGAGACACCAGAGATGCATGTGCACACAGAGAAAAGACCACAGTGAGAAAGAAGGTGGCCATCTGCAAGCCAAGGAGAGAGGCCTCAGGAGAAACTAAACCTGCTAACACCTTAATCTTGGACTTCTAGTTTCCAAAACTGTGAGAAAATAAATTTGTGTTGTGTAAGCCACCTAGTCTTTGGTATTTTGGTTTGACGGCCCCAGCTAACTAATACATACGGTGTTGAGACTAAAACTTAAAGCTAAAATTTAACACTTAAATTAATACTAAAATTTAGAGTCACATCTTGGCGTCGATTGACATTCCTTTTTTTTTTTTTTTCCCTTAAACAAATGTCAGAGTCTAGGCCTAAAGGCCTTGGCTAACCAGCAAAGGAGCCTGTCAGTAAATGTGTTAAATATGTTATCACAGGAGAACGTAAGTTGGGGAATATCCACTTTTTAAGAAAACCTAATTTTTAAAGAAAATAACCTAGTAGTTATACTGCTAAACAAGAATTGCAAAATGGATAAAGATTTGTGGGAGTTCTTGGAGACCTGGGGAATAAGTGATTAACTGCCCCAATATAGTGTATATGTTAGTAGTGGAAAATCCTTAACAAGTAAGAGCATAAAATCATTGGAGGAATGCTTCTTTTATAATATTATTTGTTTGGCCCTGAAAACATAAGTTTATTCTGTTACCCAGTAGGAGAGTAGTGATGGGTTTCTTTCTCTCTGTTCTTTTCTGCATCTTGCTTGTTCTAATCCATGCTCATACCCCTTCATTGCTGTCTCTCTCCCTTTTTCTCTCTTTCCTTCCTTCCCTCTCCCCACCGACAACTTCTAACTGAATGCCAGGCACTGGGGGTCACTGGGGGATTATGCAAGCCTGGGCCATGACCCCATTTAGCTTGCAGTCTTGTGGGGAAGGCATATGGGCATTTAAGGTATAGAGTGATCGGCTGGGTGTGGTGGCTCATGCCTATAATGTCAGCACTTTGGGAGGCCAAGGTGAGAGGATTGCTTGAAGCCAGGAGTTCAAGACCAGCCTGAGCAAGAGCGAGACCCCCATCTCTATAAAAAATAGAAATATTAGCTGGGTGTGGTGGCAGGCCTGTAGTCCCAGCTACTCAGGAGGCTGAGGCAGGAGGATCACTTGAGCCCAGGAGTTTGAGGTTGCAGTGAGCTATGATGATGCCACTGTGCTCTAGTCTGGGTGACAGAGCAAGACCCTGTCTCAAAAAAAAAAAAAAAAAAAAATAGAGTGATAGATTCCGTGGGGAAATTCAGGGTAACTGTGGGTCCAAAGACAGGGACTCTAACTGTGGGACCTCAAGGACAGTTTCCAAGCTGAGATCTGATTGGCGAGGATGAATGGGGGGTATAGAGTTTCTTGGTAAGGGAGAATACAAGACTGAGTGACTGAAGATCCATCTGGAAGGACTGAGAGAGGGCCATCATAGCTTGTGGTACAGTTAGGGAAGAGCGGTGGTAGCCAGGGTTGGAGAGGTAAATTGTAGCCAGACAATGAAGGATGCTGTGAACCTTGTTACGGAGTTTGGACGTTAGGTTAAGGATGGTGAGAAGCCCGTGACACAAAAGTCAAAAAAACATCAATGGATAGAGTGCCTCCTGCCTTTGTTCCCGCCACCCTCCCTGTAGGTAATTGCTGCTGCCAAATAGTTACCTACAGGGAGATAACCTGCTATTCTTACCATGTCTGATTTTGGTCTTTTCTTGTTTTCACTTAAACATATATCCTAGAGATGGATTGAATTGTGTTTTCCCAGAATTCATTTGTTGAAGCCATGACCCCCAGTACTTCAGAATGTGACCTTATTTGGAAAGAGGGTCATTACAGGGGTGATCAAGGTAAAATGAGGTCATTAGGGTGGGCCCTAATCCAGTGTGACTGCTGTCCTTATATAAATGGGAAATCTGGATACAGAGGCACATGGAGGGAGGAGGTTGATGAAAAAACACAGAGAAAAGGCAGCATCCACCAGAAGCAAGGAGAGAGGCCTGGAACAAATTCTTCTGTCATGGCCCTCGGGAGGAACCAGCCTTGCTGACACCTTGATCTTGGACTTGTAGCCAAAACTGTGAGATAATGAATTTTGGATGTGTAAGCCACCCTGCTTGTGGAACTTTGTTACAGCAGCCCTGGCAAACTGATGCATGTATCAAGAGTAGGCAGGAATATAGGTTGTAAATTATTACATCTGCGTTTTTTCTATTTAAACTTTTTCTTTAATGGATGGGAAAAATTATTTAATAAATGGAAACCTTCAAGCCTTTGCAGGACTAGATAGATACTACAGTGAATTCCCATGCACCTTTCACGCAGCCTGAATAATCATCAGCTTATGGCTTGTCTTTTTTCATACTGCTCCAGCCCACTCCCTCCACCCCTCATACTATTTTGAAGCAGATTCCAGACATCACTTAAAAGTAGGTCACTCTCTCTAAAAGATAAGGGCTACTTTAAAAACCATAACCACATTACCATTCTCTCTCTTAGGAGAAATGAATCATGCTTCTTAATATGGTCCGTTATTCAGTGTTCACATTTCAATTTGTTTCAGACGTCATAATTTAATAGTTTGAATCATGATTCAAATAACATCCATACACTGCAATGGTTGGTATGTCTTTTAAGTCTGTTTTAGTGTTTGTGGCCCCCTACCCCATTTCTCTATCTCTTGTCTTTCTTTTTACAGTTTATCAGTTTTCTTTCCCCAAGTGTTTTTCATAGCCTATATTTTGCTGATTACGTTCTTGTGGTGGTATTTCACATGTTCTGCTATTCTCAGTGTTTCTGTACCTTGGTATTTGGTTGAGAGGCTTGGTTAGATTCAGATTTTATATTTTGTGTTTGTTTTGGGCAGTATTATTTCATAGGTGGTGGTGTTTTTCTATTGGGGACACATAATGTCTTTTTGCATTATTAGCTATAGCTATAAATTTCGTGTGTCATGAAACATTGTTCTTCTGGGTTTTTTTAAAACAGCTGTTTAAAAATGTAAATTCTTAGCTATTCTTAGCTTTCAGGCCATACAAAAACAAACCATGGGCAGGATTTCACCCAAAGACCATGGTTTCCTGATCCCTATGCTAGGGTATCTACCTAGGGAGGAAACTGCGTAGACCACAGCAATACCAAAGTGTTACAAAACGGTGCCAGATTGTTTTCTAAAGTGGTTGTAACACCAGCAGTGAATAAGTGGCTCTCCTCCCTGAAACTGGGATCTTTAAATGAGCAGTTCACTTTAAAAAAAACCAAGACTCTTAGGGAAATGATTGATATGAAGACTGAAGGGGGGTGTGGGGGGGGTGGGGGGGGAAGAGCATGGAACACACCAGGAAACAAGAAGGAAATCCAAGACGTCTGGGCCCTGTTGCAGGACTCGGGGAGCAAACCTCTTCGAAAGTCCTGCTGGCTAAAGGGGGCACGATGTGAGCATCAGTACGAATAACCACAACGGATAGAAACAGGCCAGGTAGTCTAAATCCATTAGTTCATAATGATACCACGGAAGAACAGCAGCCGTCCTAACTGGTGATTGCCAGAGAATGCTAGTGAACAAACCAACCCATTTTTTTTAAAAACTGACAGAGAAAGATTTAAGTATCTAGCCTACCTTTCCTTTATGACTTGAACCCCACTGGGTTATCAAATAGTTTATATGAGGAAATTTCTCTTTATAAAAGTCTATTAGTTAGTAAGTGAAGAAGGAATGACACAATTAGAATATCAGCATTTTGTAATCCCTAATGGATCTAGACATTGATCATCATTTCTTATCTGTGGGCCTTTACAAATTTTTATTTAATCCAAAAATGGATTCATAGGTACCTCTTTAGTTAATTACATATGGTTCAAGTTCCACTTGAGGTTCTGGAGATCATGAATCAGATAATTGGGCTAGAGTTATAATGGTTGAATTAATAGTCAGGTAGTACTCCTGACTTACTCTGAATCATTGCTGAGAAATTGCATTCTCCAAATTACCTGTCTCTAAAACAGATAATATGTACCTACCTCTTAGCGTTTCTCAACCTTTCTGCTTATTAAATCAAGTGCTACATAGCTATTAAAATGCTTTGAAAACTATAAAATGAAAACTCACAGAATGTGCTGTAGAGATACCAAGTAGTTTTACTCAGTGTCTTGGAGAGGCATTCCAAGTACCCCAAACCCCTAATTGCCCTTGTTCTTGGTTTGTAGTTGGTAAAGTTGCCTAAATATGGCCACACTCCTGTTGTTTTTGATGTTTTTCTTTGGCAGATGATGGGTTTGATTTATTCCTTTCTCAATGCTATAGACTGAGAATGTTAAAGGAAAACTGCTTTTCTTCATCGTGTTCTAACAGTTGAACAGTTACAAGCAGGAACCTTTTTGGGGCTTGGTTTCTAGTTTGACCACTGGGGCATGGGGATTTTAGTTGTGGTTCCTCATGTCTAGAATTTACTTCCTCTCTGTGGTTTGTGCAAACCCATCTCACCTTCCAGCCTATGGTTTGATTTCCTCATTTTATGGGAGTTTTTCCTTCATTCGTATATTTAAAGCATAGTACTTTGGACTGATGAAGATTACAGTAAATAAAGATTTTAAAAGTGGTAGCTATAAAAATGCCTACTTGAGGCTACCTAGTAAATTTCTCAGGCAGTAATTTGTGGAGTCCTTTTAATGGATCTGTTAGACATTGAGAAAATCTGCATAGAAAGAGCAAGTTCCCACTGCAGTCTTGTAATAGAAATAAGCATGGTATAAAGGTAAGGCACAGCTTGGCATAATGTGTTGTTTCTAACATGGGTGTTGCTTTTCACGCCCACCTAATGACTCTAGGGACACATGAATCAGATAATGGGGCTGGCCTTTAGGCAGTCCTGATCTAATTTTACAACAAATGGGTAGGGTAGTGTGTGATGGTAAAAAACTATGGGTGAAGGAGAGGAAAAAGTAATTTTATATCAGCTTTTGGAGTTTGGAGAGTCCCAGAAGTATGAACTTCCTTAATTAACAGTGATAGACTTGAGTTCAAAGTACACTAGGCTGTTTCTAAGTGTTAAAAGTTAACCATATTGAGGCAGAACAGTGTGGTTTCAAGGAAAGAGTAGGGGCTTGCACTCCGAACCCCTGAACCCCTAGTCTGGCGTGCCACTTTCCCACTGTGGGTTCATGGGTATATCTTCTTCATCTGTGACGTGGAGCAGACATGTTACGATGATCAAGTGAATTAACACCGTATTTTATCAAATCTCAGATAAGATTAATCATAAGTCACACCCTAATATTTGAACCATTAAAAAGGAGAAATGATGCCAATTAAACTAACTTGGTTTCAAGTGTGAGATGCACCTGAAATTCAGAGATGAGTTGGACACACTGTGTCTTAAAAATCAATATAATACAGTGTGTGTGAAAGTGCTTTGCTATATAATCCTCAGGAGTCATATTTAATTTTTATTGTGTGAGTCAGGGGAGTGAGGCAAAGTTATTAAGAATAAATAAATACCAGTGGAGAAGCACAGGCCGAACTGGGTGAGAGAATGGCTAGCTGCGAGGAGGAAGAGAAGAAGATGATCTCTCTTGGTCTTTGTTCACAGAAAATTGGCTGTCAGTGCCTCAGGCTCCTCAGTTTAGTTTTCCAAATGTGTGCCAGTGCCAAATGTATGCTGTTGTTAGGGAATATCTTGTTCCCAGAGAAGGTTGACTTCCTCCAGATTGGTTTTGAGAAGAATCACCAAGTTACCTCCTGTGTTAAATGCCTGGAGGTCTGCTTTGGACTTTGATGATTTAGACCTTGCAGATTCTTGACAACAACTATTTTGTTCTGTAGCACAGACTTAAGGCAGGCTTTGACCAGAGCAACCCCACTTGTAACAATGGTGTTTCAGCATTGCTTTCACAAAGGGACCTTTTGTTATTGAAAAAGAACTTAGTCCTCTTTGCAGTTCATTTTAGACTTCTCTGATCTTCACTGAAGTTTATTTTAGAAAAAACTTCAAGAATGTGTTTTGCTCACATAGGAGTTTGGGTGAGTTTTTCTTTTCTTCAAGTACTATAGCTTCACTTAAAAAAAATTGTGGCATTGTTAACTTGTCTCTCTGCCTTCCCTTTGGTGTATTTGAACACTTAGCCATCGTGGGGGATTTTCAGGAAAAGTTTATTTCTTAGTAAAACACCAGTAGCTGAGACTTAACAGTCTGCTCTAACAAAGAAAATACTCAAAATAAGATGTTTTCTGGATAACAAAGTCCATGCTAAAAACTAGGTGTAAAAATCTTTATGCTCTAGATAGGGTTGGGAAAAGCAAAGCATTCTTAGCTGGGGGGTCCCTCTGTGCAACAACAGGCCACAGGCTGTGGTTTGCAGACACTCCCTCCCCCTGTTAGAAAAGCTCTTTTCATGACCAGGGCTCCCTGGAAAAATGGCTGATTCTAGAGTCAGGGTAGGGAAAATATAAGAGGAACCTGGAGCTTCCTGTAGTGCCAGAAAGTAAGAAAGTGTTGGAGAACAAGGAAATGGATGGGGTATATCAAAAGGATGCAGTAGTCAACTTGAAAGAGCTCCCAGTGGAAAAGCTGGAACCAAAGTGTGGAGGAGAAGGGACAAATCTTCCTTACAGAAGAATTCTAAATAATGAATATAGGGAAAAAGAGAAATAGAAAATCACCATTAAAACATCACAGTGTTAATTGCTGTAGGTAAGATGCACTGCCAAATGCAAAAGTGGGTGTGCAGAACTTTAAGGAGAAACAGGGTATTTGTGTAGCCTTGGAGTATCTCCCCCTAAATATGTATTAATTGTTGTAGTGTTTTTAACATTGTCTCTACCAACTCTTTCATACTCCTTCCCCCAGAAAGTACAGCTTACTTCCCTTCCCTGTGGGTGTGCACGGACTTTGTGCCTTGCTCTTGAGGGATAGAACATGTGATGGGAAGGTGGCAACTTTGTGATGGTGAGGCCTGGCCAGAGCCACCTGGACTGTGTGATCAAAGGTCACCAGGAATAAGTCACGTTCCCTGATGTGATGCAAGGAGGAGGGCAATCTACCCTGGCGGTATTCTAGGTTCTTCCCAAATACCTATCACCTTGGTCTAATCCTGAGAAGACCTCAGGCAACCCAGATTGAGGGACATTCCACAGAATACCTCAAAGTTGTGAAACACAAGGAAAGACTGAGAAACGGACAGAGATGGGAGGAGACATGGTGATTAAATGCAGCACTGGTAGTCTGGATTGAATCGTGGAAAAGAAAAAGGACTTGAGTGGAGAAGATGGTAAAATCCAAACAAGTCTGAAGTTCAGTTAATAGTATTGTGCCCATGTTAGTGTCCTAGTTTTGACAAATGTACCGTGGTATTGTAAGCTGTTAACATTAGTGGAAGCTGGGTAAAGGGTAGATGGGAACTCTCTGTATTGGCTTTGCAACTCTTCTGTAAATCTTAAATTATTTTAAAATAAACTTACCCTGAGTTCGTCATCAGCTTTATCTGGAGTGTTATTTTATTAACCCTTGGTCCCATTTGTATCCAGAGGAAAATATATTGGTTCACTAATTAAAGTTGATTTTGGAGTGTACATGTTTTTATTATTATTATCTCTCTTTCCAGGGGAGGCACCTGCTGCAGAAGTTTCCTCATCTTTTGTGATCCTATCTGTGTGCAGTTTCATGATATTAATTGTGTTAATTGCAAACTGTGTATCCTGCTGTAAGGACCCAGAAATAGACTTTAAGGTGAGCACAGATGGTAGGAACATTTAAAATTATCTTCTAATGTGTTCATCAATAGAATGGCTGCATATTACAGTCCCTTGGGAGCAGGGTCAGCAAACTTTTTCAGTAAGGGCCAGATAGTAAATAGTTTCTGCCACAGTGAATAGTACATACCATGGGCAAGACAGTCTCTGTCACAGCGGCTGAACTCTGTAGTCTGCCATTGTAGGGCCACATCAGTGATAGGTACTGTGTTAGCAAGTGGTCATGGTTTTGTGCCAGTAAAACTTTATTTACAAAAGTAGGCAGTTTGGTTTTGGCCCATGGCTGTAGTTTGCTGACTCTGCCTTAGGACATCATTGACAATAGCTACTTGTCTGTGGTGAGTTTAAGTTTTTGCTAAGCGAGGAATAAAGCACGATGATTGAATTCACTTGCCACAGACCTATGAGAAAGAGCAGGCTGCTTTTGTGGTTTTTTTTGTGTGTGTGTTTTTTTTTTCCAAACTTTTGTAGGCTGGCGGATTTGTGGTTATTAATATTACTGAGACAAAAGGATCCCCCAATGTGTTTTGTGTATGAGGAAGAACATGGAAACCTCTACTTCCCTAAAGGGGAGAAGAATGCTGCCTATTGTAAAATCCTGGCCTGGGGATAGGAGAGAAGGGCTGGCGGTGTAGCAGCTGTGAGTGGAATCTACCAGTAAACCAGCTGGGAAATCCTGTGCTAGAACTTGCTCTTTGCCTGCTGGCATGTATTAGGGCTCAGTAATTACTTGTTAAGAAGGAATACATGGGAAAAAAAAAAAAAAAAAAAGGAACACATGCATGCAGAGAAAATGGTCCTGTAACTAGACCTGGCCCAGGAGTCCTGAGGGCCAGTGGTTCAAATTGGGGAAAAAAAGAAAGTTGTCTCCTAGCTAAAACCTTCACTGGACATGGGGACCTGATTTCTAGAGCCTCATGCTTGTTTTTATAGTGTGTTCTCTTTACCTTGAGTGCGGTGGCAGCTCTGAGGAGACAGGAGATGGGCTGTTCTCACAACTCAGCACACAGAAGGCTGAGGACAGAGGAAGGCGGTAGGAAAAGAGTCACTAACATATGTCATTTTCTTTAGAAGATTTTGCCTGAAACCTGTAGGGCTTTATTAACAGCATGGGCCCCTAGGCCTTAGAATCTGTATAGGTACTTCTGCGGGAACTTAATGACTGCACTACGGGGTCACAGTTGTAGGTAGAATGGCTGTGTCCCCCTGACTATCGGTCTTGCTGAGGGACTTTGCACAGAAACCTGGCCATTTCGGGACAAAGATGAAGTCTGATCAGTGTTGTTGATACTGAAATCCAGTCTCTGTCTCACATTTCGTGATACCTCATTCTTGCCTTAGATTGTTCTAACCCTTTTGAATGTCAGTATCAAATGAGGGAGTTTATTATGATGCAGATTCAAGACAGGACATAGGAATCTGTATTGTTGTCAGGCTTCCTCAGGTGATTCTGATGCAGGTGATTCTGATGCAGGGGACACGGTGTGTTACAGGACCCTCTCCAGCTCTAGAATCTGTGTGACTAAGAGTTTTACCATCTGTGATTTGTTGGTTTCCTTTTAGACTTAGAGCTATGCAATTTCAGAGTTCATGGTCCTGTGGGCGTCATTTTATAGACCAGGAAGCTACAGTCTGCTGAAGTAAGCGACTTGCCCAGGTTCATCCAGGTAGCCGCTGGCATAACTTTAAAAGTGACCCAGTCTTATCTTATTTTTCTTATTATACTCTATTACCTGTCCGAATCTTTAAAATCATCTGCTGGTATACCTAATGGTATGTCATGCTGCTGCCAAGTTTTGAGTACATTATTTTTAAGATAGGAGTGATAGACAAAGTCTTTTTAATGAGAGAACCTTTAGGAATGTCCAAAAAGGAAAATCAAAGAATTTTTTCAGCTCAGAAGTAAAGTTACAGTACCTTAATTTTCCTGCTCCCTGCCCCCTTGATACAAATAGCCATAATGTCCTTTAATGCATTTGAGAACATATATGAGAATAATGTCTTCTCACATGCATATGTAAACATAAATGTTAGAGAAATCTACTTTCATAACTTTCAGTTTCTTCCTTGTATTAGGTGGGGGCTAAGGGAAGGTGGTAGAAAAGGCAAATGAAAGGAAGAATATTCATAGAGGAATGGAAATTGGTCTTGTTCACAGATGTGTTCTCAGCTTCCGTTATGGTGCCTGGAGGGGTAAATACTTGTTCATTATCCGAATGAATGACTTGATAATTGGCTGTATCTATGGTAAATTAACATGGACATCAAGGTACACCCAACTCACTAGAGTGATGAAAGGAAGAGTTGGAATAGCTTTCTGCTGCACAGTCATTTAAAAGTTTTCCGTAGCCTTATTGGTGCATCCACACTTTTAAAGTTGTCATCTTTGGAAAACCAGATATTATTGTATGTTAATTCCACTTACGTGCTACATGGTTTTACCACTGACCTCTGTGGTTCAGACCCTGATGATTTTTCTACCCAGTTTGGTAATGTTTTCATTGTTACTCTTTCCAGAGAAGTAGGGCTCTCTTAAAAATATCTTTTGAGTCTTTTAACTGTCTTCATTTTGGTAGAAATCACATTGCAATTGGAAATACATACACAGTTTAAAAACAAAATGAATTTGTTTTGAATTTGCAAAGAGATTTGTGAAACTGAATAATTTTAAGAATTGCTTAAACTGTAGTAATTTAAAGTAAACTTTTCAGTATTTCCATGTTAACTTCCTTGGTCATTTTAGAAAATTTTGTACTTCAAGCCATCAGTTTTAAAAGTTACATAAAATGTATGTAATTTATTTTCAAATCTTATTTATTGTGCTGTTTGGAGTTGGAGAACATTACATATGCTTTTTTCTTGAAGCATGTACAAATTGGAATAAAAAAAACTATGGCAAATTCTAAATGACTGAATAAATGTGTCTCTATCTTAAGTGTTAGCCAGTGGTTTTTAATACTTACTCTCTTTTAATTTAGGAATTTGAAGATAATTTTGATGATGAGATAGATTTCACACCACCAGCAGAAGATACTCCCTCTGTCCAATCTCCAGCAGAGGTCTTCACACTTTCAGTACCAAATATTTCACTACCAGCTCCATCACAATTCCAGCCTTCTGTAGGTAAGACCTTCCATGCTAATGTCATATTTCCATGAATTGTTCTGAGAAGTGAGAATGGGAACCTTGCTATCATAGAATATTGGCCTGTCCATCCCCTCCTTTGCTTGGTTCTCTTCCCTCTGCTCCTGGTGAAGCTGGATTCTAGTGGTCAGGCCCATTGTATTCTTGCAAAAGCTGAGTCTTTTCCTTTCTGGACCGTGGGTCTGGTATAAGAATAAAACTGGTCGTCTTGATTCATTGAAATTGAGTACTTGGACACAGAGCTCCTGGGCTCTGTTTTGGTAGCTGGTTTCTTTACTAGTTCTGGATACTGCCAGTCGTGCTGAGTAGCACAGTGCTATCTTCTCCTGGGATGTCCTGCATTTGGGGAGGGAGGGATATGTTAATCAGATTTACTTTTCATAAGCTTCTTAAGATAGATTTGATTAGGTATTGATTTCTTGTTCAAAATAGAATATTACTCGTGGTTCAACAAATAGGGTTTTCTAATCTAAGACTGCTACAAGAAGGCTGTTTAAATCTGTAGGTGCTAGGACTGGCTTTTGTGGTCCTACATGCACCGAGGGCTATGTTTAGGGCAGAATAAACCCAAGAGTTGATTATACCACTGTAGGAATGCATGACTATAAGAAAAAGTCAGATGAAACATGACACAGCTGGTGCATTTCATTTAAATATTTGTAATTAAGGTGTATTTTGCTTAATCTCTTGGACAGCTTCTCTCCTCAGTAGGAGGATGACTGCTAGCAATTCCAGGTCCATATCCTTGTAGTTTTACAAACAGAGAGGAAAAGGAGCTTCTGTCTCCTTGGACCAGAAAGAAAAACCTTGGAGAGGCATTCTGGTTGGCCTCACTGAGTTATGTGATGTGGAGCCATCATGGTAGGCAGGAAGGTAGGAACAGATAAGAGACTGACAGCTTCTCTTCAAGATCTACTGGAGATGGCTGGGCGCGGTGGCTCACACCTGTAATCCTAGCACTTGGGAGGCCGAGGCGGGCGGATCCTTTGAGCTCAGGAGTTCGAGACCAGCCTGAGCAAGAGCGAGACCCCGTCTCTACTAAAAATAGAAAGAAATTATATGGACAACTAAAAATATATAGAAAAAATTAGCTGGGCATGGTGGCACATGCCTGTAGTCCCAGCTACTCAGGAGGCTGAGGCAGAAGGATTGCTTGAGCCCAGGAGTTTGAGGTTGCTGGAGGAGGACGCCACGGCACTCACTCTAGCCCGGGCAACAGAGCGAGACTCTGTTTCAAAAAAAAAAAAAAAGATCTACTGGAGATGGACAGGAACACAGTCAAATGTGGGCAGGAGAGAAATTCTAGAGATCTGGGCAGCCATCCTAATTTTGTTTATACATATCCCCCCCTTTCTGTTTTACTGAAGCCCTCTGTTTTAAAATCCCCCTTAATAGGAAGAAATCATTTTAAATTTCTCTGCATAGAATACTTAAGAATGTTTTTTATCATCTTGGGATATAAGAGGCCTTTCCAAGCAAAGCACTAAATTAGAACCCATAAAAGAAAATATTGCCACATCTGATTTATAAAATGAAATATTTTATATGCAAAAAGACACTATACACAAATTTGTATATAGTAGCAAAAATATTTATGAAGTACAAACAGGATTTAAAATGGTTATGTATTAAGAGTACAAACAATTAGGTAAGAAAAAGAATAACAGACCACTAGAAAAAATAAGCTGAAGACATGAAAGAAGAAACTCACGGAGAGAAATCAAATGGCCAATCAACGTAAGAACCTCATTATTTAAAGAAAGTGGGCCGGATGCGGTGGCTCACATACCCAGCACTTCGGGAGACTGAAGTGGGAGGATTGAGGCCAGGAGTTCAAGACCAGCCTGGTCAATATAGCTAGACCCCATCTCTATTTAAAAAATTGTTAATTAAAGAAATGCAAACAAAGTAAGCTGATAACAGACAAAGATGAAAGAGAAACAGCACTAGGTGTAGTGATTGGTGGGTGTTTGTAGGGGGAACCTGCACTGGCTGTTAGTGTAGCTTTGAGCTGATGAACACATTCCTTCTGGAGGGGCAGCCTGACAGTATGTGTCAGAATGTGAAATCTGTTTACTCTTGATCTAGCAATTCCACTTTTAGTCATTTATGTTCAGGAACTAATTGGGTAAATATACAAATATATGTGTAAAAGGAATTTACCGCAGCTTTGTTGAGCAGTGTAAAATGGAACCAGATTAAATGTTTGTCAATATGTGATTTGTTAAATTACAGTAAATCCATACAGTGGAGTATTATGTGTTCCTATGAAAAGATGAAGGTGAATTGTATTTGACTATGAAAGATATTTGTGAAATGTTATGTGAGAAAGGTATGCCACATATTCAGGAGCCTAGAAAGAAAGTTCTACCAGTTTTTTTCTTTTTTCTATTTTTAAAATGTATTTTATTTTTTTTGAATAAATAACATAGTCACTTAGTTCAAAAACCAAAACATAAAGTATGTATAATGAAAAGTCTCCCTCTAATATGTGAATCTGACCCCATTTTCCACCTCTACCCTCCTTAGGTAACAACTCCTCTTCTTGGTTCTTGGTTTCTTGTACATCTTTCTAGAGTTTGTTGATACAAATATCCCCACCTTTTTAAAATTTAATTTTTTAATTTTTAAAAGATTTATTTTTGTAGAGTGGTTTTAGGTTCACAGCAAAATTGAGAGGAAGGTACAGAGATAGCCACATACCCCCTGCCCACATATATGCATAGGCCCTCCCACTTTTTAACTCAAAGTTATCATGGTAAATACATTAGTCTGCATCTTGCTTTTTTCACTTATCAATATACCTCAGAGATCTTTCCATATCAATAAAAAGAACTTATTTATTCTTGCTTATAGGTTCATACTATGTAAATTGTATGGATTTAGCACAATTTATTTAAGCAGTCTCCTGTTGATGAATATTTGTGTTGTTTCTAATCTTATGCTAGTACAAATGAAGCTTGTTTGTTGTTTTGCACATTGTTGTTGTGCTTATATGTTTGTAGAATAAATTTTTAAAACTGGGTCAAAGAGTGGATGTATGTGTTTATAATTTTGATGGTTATTGCCAGCTTACCCTGCACAGAAGTTGTGCCAATTTATATTCCTTCCAGTTGGGTATTAAATGGCATATGCTATTGCTTTTGAAACTAAATTGGTATCAGTTCAAACTGGATGGTTATAAGTTTAGGACCTTAGCTGTAATCCCCACGGTAGACACTAAAAATATACAGAAAAGGAAATGAAGAGGGAATCAAAATGATATACTAAAAAAAAAAAAAAAAAACCAATCACACATACACAAAAAAGGAGGTTTTTGATGCACAAAGTTCCTAATTTTAATATAGCCAATTTAACAGTCTAAGAGTTTGAATTTAAGTCTTTTTAGAGTGAAAACATTTTGTCTTAAGAAATCCTTCCTCATTCTGTGATCAAAATAACCTCTCTCTCTTTTTCATTTTAATGTTTTAAGGTTTTGCTTTGACATTTAAATCTATAACTCATCTTGAGTTGATTTTTGAGTATGGTGTTAGGAGGAAATTCAAGTTGTTTTCCTTTGTAAATTGCTATATTTTTTCAGCTTCTTTCATTCATTGGTCTTTCCTTTTCTCTCTGCTTCTGTGTGTGTGGAGGGGGGCTGTTTTAGGCTTTCTATTCTCTTTCATTAGTTGATTTGTCTATTTCTTGTCCCAGCACCACTCTCTTAATTATAATAGCTTTATAATAACATATGAATTACAGATTTTTTTTTTTTGCATTCTGTATGCTCTGTTTCACTCTCTTCATAGTGTCCTTTGAAACATAAGTTTTTAATTTTGATGAAGTCCAGTTTATCTGTTCTTTTGTTGCTTGTGCTTTTGGTGTCATATTTAAGAAACTATCGCCAAATCCAAAATCATAAAAATTTGCCTCTATGTTTTCTTCTATGAGTTTTATAATTTTAAGTCTTAAATTTAGCTCTTAGACCCATTTTGAGTTAATTTTTTAATATGATTTGAGTTAAGGGCCTACCTTAATTCTTTTACATGTGCTTATCCAGTTGTCTCAGTGACAGTGTTTGAAGAGACTGTTCTTTCCCCATTGACTTGTCTTGGCACCCCTTTTGAAAATCAGTTCACCATATTTGTTTGAGTTTTTTTCTGGACTCTCAGTTGTATTCCATTTATCTATATATCTATCTTTATGCTAGTACCAAACTGTTTTGATTACTGTAGCTTCTGTTTTGTACTAAGTTGTGAAATCAAGATGTGTGAATCTTCTGACTTTTGCTTTTTCAAGATTCTTTTGGCTATTTGGGATCCCTTACAATTCCATGTGAATTTGGGGATCAGTTTTTCTATTTCTGCAAAATAGGCCATTGGGATTTTGATAGGTTTTTTTTTTTTTACATACCATTTTGATTTTCTCATTCTCTTTTGATGATATTCTTAAGATATTTTCTTAGTGATTACCATTAAGATTACAATTAACATCCTAAATTGATCTCAGTTGAGTTTGAATTAAAATCAGCTTAACTTTAATGGCATGCAAAAACTTTGCTCCTGTATGGCTCAGTCCCTTCCCTTTAAGTTGTTGTCACAAATTACATCTTTATATATTTTGTGCCCATTAATGTAGATTTATAATTTTTTATGTGTTTGTCTTTTAAATCATGTAGGAAATAAAAAGAGGAGCTATATACCAATAATACAATAATATTGGTTTTTATATTTACCTATGTAGTTACCTTTACTGGAGATCTTCATTTCTTCAGATGGCTTCAAGTTGCTGTTTAGTGTCCTTTATTTCTGTCCCTTTTATTTCTCCCTTTAACATTTGTTGTAGGTCAGGTATACTGCTACTAGAAGCATACTCTCTAAACATTTGTTTATCTCAGAATATCTTGATTTCGCCTTCATTTTTGAAAGATAATTTTGCCAGATATAGAATTCCTGGTTCACAGAAATTTTCTTTCAGTGCTTAATATATATATTTCACTGCCTTCTGGCCTCCATGGTTTCTGATGAGTAATTGACCGTTAATCTTATTGAGGATCACTTGTATATGATGAGTTGCTTTCTCGTGTTGCTTTCAAGATTCTCTCTTTGGTTTTCTACAGCTTGATTATAATGTGTCTGAGTGTGGATGGATCTCTTTGAGTTTATCCTACTTAGAAATTTTTGAGCTTTCTGGATGTGTAGATTCATGTCCTTTAACAGATTTGGAGCATTTTCTACCTTTATGTCTTCAAATATTTTTTCTGTCTCTTTTTCTTTCTGGAGCTCCTATTATGTGTATATTGGTTCATTTGATGGTGTCCCGTAGCTTCCTTAGGCTCTCTTCATTTTTCTTCATTCTTTTTCCTTTTTACTTCTCAGACTGGATAATTTCATTTAACTTATCTTCAAGTTCATTGAATGTGTCTGCTTAAGTTTTTTTTTGAACCTCTCTAGTGAATTTTTCATTTCACTTACTGTACTTTTCAGCTCCAGAATTCTATTTTGTTTCTTTTTGTAATTTCTATCTCTTTATTGATTTTCTCTATTTGGTAGGACATCATTCTCCTGGTTTCCTTTAATTCTTTGTCCATGTTTTCTTTTAGCTCTTGGAACATATTTAAGAGAGTTGACTTAAGGTCCTGTCTGATAAGTCCAATGTCTGTTTTCTCAGAGATGGTTTCTGTTCATTCCTTTTTTACCTGTTATTGGGCTATACTTTCTTGTTTCTTTGCATGCTTCATAATTTTTTTGTTGAAAACTGACATTTTGAATAATATGTACAAAAAAGAAGTTATAGAATAGAAAGAAAAATACTCTCTGGGCCTTTACAGATTGGCCCTGTGTGTTAGGACACTCCTTCGTCACTTAGCCAGGCTGTTTACAACTCTGCCTTAACCTTTACTTCCTTTGTGTGCTGAGCCTAAAGACTAGCCAGAGGGTGAAAGCTTATGTTCTTCTCAAGTCTTTCTGAGCACATATCCTTCCCTGAGCATATGTATTGTTTGCCTCAACTGTTACTTTTGCCCCAGGCAGCAGTGGCTTGTTCATTTGACTTTGGTTGTTTTCAAGGAACATGTGACCACTCTGTCCTGATAGAGTTTTGAGTTAGGTGAAATAAAGAGAAGCCACTGTGGCAGTCAGTGCTGGGATCCCCAACCTCCAGGCTGTGGATGGGTACCGGTCCGTGGCCTGTTAAGAACTGGCCGCACAGTAAGAGGTGACCGGTGGGCGAGCCAGTGAGGCTTCATCTGTATTTACAGCCACTCCCCATTGCTTGCATCACTGCCTGAGCTCTGCCTCCTGTCAGATCATCAGCAGCATTAGATTCTCATAGGAGCGTGAACCCTACTATAAACTGTGCACAAGAGGAATCTAGGTTGCACGCTCCTTATGAGAATTTGTCGGAAACCATCTCCCCCACCCCACACTTGGTATGTGGAAAAATTGTCCTCCATGAAACCTGTCCCTGATGCCAAAAAGGTTGGAGACCACTGCTTCAGGGAACCCTAGTCAGGTCAAAACAAACACAGTTATTTGGGGATAAGGTCCACTTTGTTCCCTCTCAAACTGGTACTCACACGGGGAACACAAGCCATCTTAGACTGCTGCTGCACTGGGGTGGGGGGAGTGGGCTTAGGGTAAGTGAAAGCCACAACTTCAACCCTGTTCCAGTGAACTCTCTCCTGGTTCACTTTGGTTACTGTAAACCTTTGACTATCTTCCAGAGTTCTGATAAGGTTGATATTGATAGTTTTTGAAATGATTTTTAGTGTTTCTAGGTAGGGACAGCCCCCAGAGGTCCTTACTTCACCATTTCCACTGATGTCACCTCTTCTATGGTCAATTCATTTGATAGAGGTGCAATTACATGGTGCTGGAACAAATGGATATTCATAGGCAAACAAATGAACCTTGATCCATACCTTGTACTGTATGTAAAAATTAACTCAAAAGGCACCATAAGCCTAAATGTAAAGCTTGTAGAAGAAAATCTTTGTGATCGTAAGTTAGGCAAAGATTTATTAGATATGACACCAAAAGTATTCACAAAAGGAAATATTGATAAATTAGACTTTATCAAAATTAAAAACATCTGCATTTTGAAAGACACTGTGAAGAGAATGAAAAGTCAAGCCATGGACTGGGAGAAAATATTTGCAATTTTCAAAACTCAACAGTAAGAAAACAACCCAATAAAAATGAGGCAAAGATTTGCACAGATATGTCACCTCAGAAGATATATAGATGGCAAATAAGCAAGTGAAAAGGTACTCAACATCATGAATCATTAGGGAACTGAAAATTAAAACTAAAATAAGCTTGTATACCTTTTACAATGGCTAAAATGGAAAAGATTGACTATACCAAGTGATGGCAAAGATTTGGAGCAACTGGAACTCTCATGTTCTAAGAAGCAATTGGTAGCTTCTTAAAAAGTTAAATATACACCTACCATATGATCTAGTCATTTCGTCCCTTGGTATTTATCCAAGAGAAATGAAAGCATATGTCCATACAAAGACTTGTAAACATATGTTTATAGCACCTTGATTTGTGATAGCTCCAACCTGTAAACAACATAGATACCCATCAACCTCTGGATAAATAAACAAACTCTGGTATATCCATTCAGTGGAAAACTCTTCAGTGATAAAAAAGGATGGACTCTTGGTATACACAAAAACTTGGGATTGAATCTTAAAATAATTGATATAAGCCAAATCATTAAAGAATACATGCTGTATGATTCCAGGTGCATAAAATTTTAGAAAATGCGAATTATAGTGCACATGAATGGTTGTTTAGAGGTGGGCACAAGAAGGAGGGATTACTGAGGGGTGTGAGAAAACTTTTGGGGGTGATAGAGATGTTCAACATTTTATTTTGGTGGTGGTTTTACAGGTACATACATATATCAAAATATGTCAAATTGTACATTTTAAATATGTGCATTTTATTATATATCCATTATACTTCAGTAAAGCTGTTCCTAAGACATTAAGGGAGAATAGTTTAGGAGGGCTAATCCTGTATCCAGGTGAGCTGTTAAAGAGAGATCATAAAAATAATAACTAAGTAAAGGCTGTCGGAATGGTGAGTGGTGGTTACGTTAGAGTAGTTGGACCAGAACAAAACAGTACAAGGTATTAAAGGATCATAGTAGGATACTCATTAAAAAAATATGGTCAGTTTTAAAACCTGCAATTGTTTTGGCATTGTCAGTTTGAAAGAGATGTTTTATGTGTCTGTTTCTATCTTTATTAGCACAAGCGATAAATTTCTGTTAGTGTTTGTACTTTATAGGTTATGTATTTAATATTTATTTTAGTTAGAAACTTATATTTAATTTTTAATGTTCTTTTCTCTACAGAAGGGTTGAAGTCTCAAGTTGCCCGCCACAGTCTAAACTACATACAGGAAATTGGAAATGGCTGGTTTGGAAAGGTAAAATGTTCTTCACTTTGATTTTTTTTTTCACCTCCTAATTATACTGTTCAGAATTTAAAGCTAATTAAGAACTGTACCGTGAGACAATTCATGTTCTCTGTAGATGCTGTAGTACTAATTGAGTTTCTCCATTGTGAGCCTCAACATTCCTGGGTGTGTAACTTTTTCCAAGAAGGTTGTCTTGGTTCATTCAGGCTCCTGTTAACAAAGTACCATAAACTGGTTGGCTTAGAAACAGCAGGAATTGTTTCTCACAGTTCTGGAGTCTGTGAAGCCCCACATCAAGGTGCCAGTAGATTCACCGTCTGGTGAAAGGCTTGCTTTCTGGTTCCTAGATGCCACCTTCTTGCTATGTCCTCACATCGTGGAATGGGAAAGGCAGCTCTCTGGAGCCTCTTTTATAAGTACACTAATTGCATTCCTCCCTAAGGACCACCTTCTTACCACGACATTGGTTAGGCTCCCACACCTTGGCTCCATGCTCTGGTCTCACAGTAAGACTGGGACTCACCAGGACATTAGTGGTTAGGTTTGAACATATGAATTTTGAGGGAACACAAACATTCAGATCATAGCAAAAGTCTTTTTTTTTTTTAAATGTATTAGAGACTTTTTGGTCATCGTTTGTTTAGAGACAGGATCTTGCTCTGTCACTTAAGGCAGTTCTCCTGCCTCAGCTTCCTGAGTAGGTAGGACTACAGGTGCATGCCACCATACCCGGCTGATAGCGACTTTTCTAATTGTTGGCATAAGAACAGCTAAGAAGCGAAAAGAGACCTGAACTTTCAGCAGCTTTTTGTCCTCCTCAAGTTAAATGATTTGTTTTTTACTTCTTCTCCTTTTTCCCTCCTTCCCCTCTTCTTTTTCCCTTCCCTTTATAGTACTGAAACTACTTTAGCACTGTAAACACACAGTCTTAATATAATGAAGACCATGGTGAAGAGCTACCTGTGTTTCTCATAGCCTGTCAAGTGGCCTGTAGTAACAGTGCTTTGTTGACCTTTTTCCATAGAGTGTTCAGAAGGAATAATCTTACACATGTCTTCCCACATTGTACCAGTCATTTTCTATAATAGGTTCCTAATTGAGGGGTGATTGCAGCATCAGCAGGGGGCCTAAGGTGGCAGGATATATTTGCTCTGTCATCATCCATCTGATGCTGCTGCTGCTTCTGTTCAGATCTGTCTGTTGGTTTTGTATCTTTAATGTTTTCCAACCTTTATTAGTTACCGAATGTGAGCCATTTAGGAAAACCTTTACATCCTAGGCATTGTTCTCAGGGTAGCGGTAGGATATAGAGGACTGCAGGGAGTGCAGCAGCAAACACAGTAGACTCCCCGATTCACAAGGCTTAAATCCCTAGCTGGGAGAGTCGGACAGTAAATAATCCATTGCAGGAGGTGGGCTCAGAGAGGTATGGGGGAGCCAGATGATGCAGAGATTGTATGCACTAGAGGCAGACTGTTACTCAGAGTGAAATGAGGAAATACTCTGTTGGTTGAGAGATGAGTGACACGATTGTGTTACCTTTAAAAGGATCTCTCTGGCAGTTGTAGGGGGAAAGGTGAAATCAAGAAGTTGGTGAGAGGGCTGCTGCAGTCATCCAGGGAGAGATCCAGACAGGCTTGAACCTGGGAGGTAGCAGTGGGGGTGGTGAGAAGTGGGGGGGACCCAAGATAGACGTTCAGATGAGAGAATGCAGGGCTTCGTGTGGATTAGGTGTGGAATCTGGAGGAAGGGAACAGTCAAGGATGGCTGTTGATGGCCTGAGTAAATGAAGAATGGGGTTGTTGTCAACTGAAATTCAAAGAAGGCTACAGGAGAAACAGGTTTGGAGGAGGAAGTCAGGAGTTCACTTCGGCTATATTAGGTGTGAGTGGCTGTTAGACATTTAAGTAGGGCTACCAAGTAGGCAACTGGAAATGCAAATCCAGAGTTAAAGAGAGAGGTTCCAGGCCACGGAGTATACAGCTGGTGTTTAGAGCCATGAGACTAGAGGAAATCAGAGAGAGTTTCAAGATGGAGAAGACAGGGAGGGTAAGGACTCATCCCGCAGGCTCTCACAGGGAGAGGTCAGTGCAGTCAGGGAGAGCCAGTGGGCAGGGAGACGTGCAGGAGAAAGGTGTGTTCTGAAAGTCAGGTGAAGAAGGAATTCCAAGCAGATTAATTGTAAATGCTGCAGCTTACAAATTGAATAAGATGAAGACTGGGAGAATTAGGATTCAGCCACGTTGAGTTCCTTGGTGTCCTTGAAGGAAGCTGTATAGGGGAATGATGATGGCACATCTTTGTGTAGAATGGCTTCAAGAGAGAAAGAGGAGACAGTGCATTTAGACAACTCTCTTGAGGAGTTTTACTCTAAAGGAAGCAGAGGTGACAGAGACAGGAGAATCCCTTGAGGCCAGGAGTTCGAGGCCAGCCTGGGCAAAATAGCAAGAACCCATCTCTACAACAAATTAGCTGGATATGGTGGTGTGTCCCTGTAGTCCTAGCTGCTTGGGACGATAAGGCAGGAGGATTGCTTGAGCTCAGGAGTTCAAGGTTACAGTGAGCTGTGATCACACCACTCCACTCCAACCTGGGTGACAGAGTGAGACTCTATCTCAAAAAAAACCAAACAAACAAAAAAGAGAAGCAGAGAAATGGAATAATACCTGTTTGGGAACCCCTGCAGGGCTAAGGAAAGGTTTTTTGATGTGGTTTTTTTTTTTTTTACAGGATGGGAAGCTCTTTCAACATGTTCCTATGTAGAGGGGGAAGCACTGACAATGCAGGAGACAGAGTAATTGCAGGAGCAAAGTCCTTAGTGAGCAAGAGGATGGGTCAATAGCGCAGTTGGAGGACTTAGTCTGAGGAGCAAAGGCAGCGTCTCTTGAAATGGCAGCAAAAGCAAAGGGTGTGGATACAGGAGCAGGTGGATTTGATGGAAGTTCCCTTTTGATTGTTCTTCAGTGAACAGGAGGCCAGTTCCTCACTTGAAAGGGAGGAGTAAAAAGATGTGTTAGAAGTTTGAACCAGAGAAGGTGTGAGAGAGTCGTCTGGGAAAGTTTATCAGCTAGGGAAATGGGGAACGGTGAGCACTGAGGGCCCTCACCAATTGAAAGTGAGACTAGTCATTGTGGTTGTCTGGTCTCGTGTGTGTGTGTGTGTGTGTGTGTGTGTGTGCTTCTTTACAGGCTGGTAGTTGAATTGAACCAGCACTGGGGTTTGGATGGACTGATGTGCCTCAGAGAGAGGGTAGGGAGGGAGCAGGGGTCTAAGATGGTCCAGGAAGGTAGTGAGGACTGGTAGGGGGTGGGTGTGAGAAAGTGGTGCTGTGAGTGGATTGGGAGGGCAGATTGGACACTTGTTGGGTTCCAGTGTTGGAGTAACTGTGCTGGAACTAAAGGGACTGGGTAGAGAAAGAGAAGTCAGAATTCAATACTAGGATAATTATTAGCTAGGTATAGACCCATGGAATTGGTTGCTGAGATCATAGAGATGATTGGAAGGAAATAAAAGAGCTAAGAGGTAAGGTGTAGAATGAATTGTCCCTGAAGGCATGGAAGACCAAGAATGCTTTTGGTATTGATAGAGGGGGACAAGCTGAACCAGGTGGTGACAGTCGCCTGTGGTTACTCTTCCCCTTTTCAAAAACTGATACCTTATGATTGCTGTTCCTGTCATCTGTGTAGCTGGTTATTTGAAACAAAGAAGATGATTATCAGAATTTCTTGTTCTCTTTATTTTTCTGTCCTTATATTCCTGATAAACACATTGAATTGTGTTCAGGTTCTTACTCTCTACTTCCAGGGCATTAAAATTAATCCATTTTACAGAAATATTTAAAACTATTTTTAAAAGGAAGTCTTTTAGTTTTCATTATTCTCTAAATAAAAACCTTTACTTTATCATCATTTTCATCTTAACTGTTATATTTTAGTATGCCTTGGCATTGTCCTATGTTATATTTAATACTTCCCTTGTAGCTAGTTCATTCTCATTTTGTATTCTATTAATTTCAGTGGAATATTTTTCCTATGTATTTTGACTGATGTTTTGGTACAAAATAAAGGCCTGGTATTATTGTAATACCATAGATTTTTAAGTTTTAGTATGATTGTTTATACGTTGTCTGTTTGTCAGTTTACTTTCTCATGTAGCAGACTAACTTTAGTTGAAGTGTTTTTGAGAACCTTTGAGTTGTATTTGGATTGAACTTATAAATTGCTCTTCTGTCAAGTCATGTTAATTTCCATGAAGTATACTACTTTTTAAAGTAAATCAATAAATCAAATATAAATAAATAAAAAGTATAATGCATTTAAAAATAAATAGAAAAGAAATATATAAAAGTTACAAATATCTCATGAATTGTTTAAAATGGTCCTTTTACTGGAGAAAAGTATTTGAGGTTTGCAAGCTTTTTGTGAGTTAGTATGTAAAATAATAGAAGACCATCTACTTGTTGTTTTGTTTTCCTGTATTCCATTACCTGGTAAATGAGACGTACTTCTTTACTGTTTTGATGGAAGTAACACACAAACTGTTCTTTGGTTTTAGGTCCTCCTTGGAGAGATTTACACAGGCACTAGTGTAGCAAGAGTAATAGTGAAGGAGTTAAAAGCAAGTGCAAGCCCAAAGGAACAAGATACTTTTTTGAAAAACGGAGAACCTTACTAGTAAGTAAACCTTAACGTGTGCTCTGAAACATAGTATGTGGTCCATGAAAATCAGGTGTTTAAAACTACCTTGGGATTTCCGCCTGCAACATACATGATTAAATGAGACCCAGAGTCTCACAAGGCCCAAAATGTCCAAGTGTCAATTGAAAATCACTTATCACTTAAGAACTCACCTTCAATAAGAAAAGACAACAGATACCAACCCTGAGATGACAGTGATGTTAGAATTATCTGACAAGATTTTAAAGCAGCCATCATAAAAATACTTCTGAACAATTGTAGCACATTGAAACAAGTGAAAAAATACAAAGTGTCAGCAAAGAAATAGAAGACATGAAGAAGACCTAAGTGGAAATTTTAGAACTGAAAAATACGATCACTGAAATGAAAAACTCAGTGGATGAGCTCAACAGCAGAATGGAGAGGACAGAGGAAAGAGTAGGTAAAAGTGAAGGTGAAACAATAGATATTGCTCAATTTGAACAACAGAGAGAAAATAGACTTGGGAAAAAATGAGTAGAGCCTCAGGGACATGGGAGACTATAACAGAAGATGGAACAGTCACATCATAGATGTCTCAGAATGAAAGAAGATAGAGGATGGGGCTGAAAAAGTATTTAAAGAAGTAATGGCCGGGCGCGGTGGCTCACGCCTGTAATCCTAGCACTCTGGGAGGCCGAGGCGGGTGGATCGCTCGAGGTCAGGAGTTCAAGACCAGCCTGAGCAAGAGTGAGACCCTGTCTCTACTAAAAATAGAAAGAAATTATATGGACAACTACACACAAAAAATTAGCCAGGCATGGTGGCACATGCCTGTAGTCCCAGCTACTCGGAAGGCTGAGGCAATAGGATCGCTTAAGCCCAGGAGTTTGAGGTTACTGTGAGCTGACGCCACAGCACTCACTCTAGCCCGGGCAACAGAGTGAGACTCTGTTTCAAAAAAAAAAAAAAAAAAGAAATAATGGCTAAACATTTGGAAAAGAAAAAGCCTGCAAATTCAAGAAATCAAGCAAATCCCAAACAGGGTAAATCCAAAGAAATCCATGCTGAGACACATCATAGTCAAACTTCTGAAAACTGAAGACAAGCAAAAAATCTTGACAGCAGGGAGAGAGATATAACACCTTACCCATGGGGGGAAAACAATTTGAATGGCGGTGGATGTCTCTTCAGAAACCAGGATGCAGAAGGAAGTGGCACGTTCTTCAAGTGCTGAAAGAAAAGAACTCTGAAATTCTATTAATATATCCAGGGAAAATATCCTTCAGAAATGAAGGGGATATCAAGACATTTTCAAATGCAGGAAAACTAAGACAATTTATTACCAGCAAACTTACCCTAAAAGAATTACAAAGTTTTCTAAACAGAAAAGAGATGACAAAAGAAGGAATCCTGGTACATTAGGAAGGAAGAAGGAACAACAGAAAGAACAAAAATAAGGCTAAACTTTCTTAAAAGGAAAAAACTGATATATTGTATCATCAAAATTAAAAACTTTTGCTCTGTGAAAACCCCCAGTTAGAGGGCGAAAAAAGAAGCTACGGACTGGGAGAAAATACTTGCAAACCACATAGCTGACATAGCATTCATATCTAGGATTTATAAAGAACTCTCAAAACTCAACAGAAAAAAGATTCAGTTAGAAAATTGTCAGAAGACATTAAGAGACATTTCACTGAAGAGCATATATGTATGGATAGCAAATAACCACATGAAAAGATATTTCACATCACTAGCCACTAAGGTAATTAATTAAGATCACAGTGAGATACCACTGCATGCTTATTAGAAAAGCTGTAATGAGGCCATGCACAGGGGCTTATGCCTATATTCCTAGTACTTTGGGGAGGCTGAGGTAGGAGGATCCTTTGGGGCCAGGAATTTGAGACCAGCTTGAGCAGTATAGTGAGACACCCCATCTCAAATAAAAAGTACAAAAATTAGCTGGGCTTGGTGGCGCATGCCTGTAGGCCCAGCTACTCAGGAGGCTGAGGCAAGAGGATCACTTGAGCCCAGGGGTTTGAGGTGGCAGTGAGCTATGATGACACCACTGCACTCCAACCTGGGCAACAGAGCGAGACCCTGTCTCAAAAAAAAAAAAAGTTATAATGAAAAAATTGTGTCAGTAATAGCAAATGATAAGGATGTGGAGAAACTAGATCTCTCACACATTGCTGGTGGAAATGTAAAATGGTAGAGCCCCTCTGGAAAATAGTTTGACAGTTTCTCAAAAAACTAACATATTAATATTTATCATAAATACTAGCATTCTCCAGAGAAACAGAACCAATAGGATGTATATGTACATATACATATATATATAGAGAGAGAGAGAGAGAGAGAGAGATATTTATTTTACGGAATTGACGTATGGTGGTTATGGATGCTGGCAAGGCCATGGTCTGCAGGGTGGGCCAGCAGGCTGGACAAGAGCCGATGTTATGGCTCAACACTGGAGGCTGTCTGCTGGCAGAATTCCTCCTTCCATGGGGAAGGTTAGTCTTTGTTCTCTTTAAGGACTTCAACTGATGGAGGGATCTGCTTCACTGAAAGTCCGCCCTTCACTGAAAGTCCACCCATTTAAATGATAATCTCACCCTAAAACACCCTCAGAGAAACATAATAACATTTGACCAAATATCTAGGCACTGTGGCTCATCCGAAGTGACACATAAAATTAACCATCACATCATATAACCTAACAGTTGTACTCCTGGGCATTTATTCCAGAAAAAGGAAAGCTTATTTCTGTACAAAAACCCTTATATGATTGTTCATAGCAGCTTTATTTGGAATAGCCAAAACCTGGGAAAACTAAACTGTCCTTCAGTAGGTGAATGATTAAACAAACTGTGGTACCTTCATACCATGGAATACTGCTCAACAATAGAAAGGAACGAACTATGGTTACACGCAGCAGCTTGGATGACCTCAGGGGGATTGTGTTGAGTGAAAAAATCAATCTCAAAAGGCCGGCCGGGTGCGGTGGCTCATGCCTGTAATCCTAGCACTCTGAGAGGCCGAGGCGGGTGGATCCTTTGAGCTCAGGAGTTCGAGACCAGCCTGAGCAAGAGCGAAACCCCGTCTCTACTAAAAATAGAAAGAAATTATATGGACAACTAAAAATATATACAGAAAAAATTAGCCGGGCATGGTGGCACATGCCTATAGTCCCAGCTACTCGGGAGGCTGAGGCAGGAGGATTGCTTGAGCCCAGGAGTTTGAGGTTGCTGTGAGCTAGGCTGACGCCACGGCACTCTAGTCCGGGCAACAGAGTGAGACTCTGTCTCAAAAAAAATAAAATAAAATAAATCTCAAAAGGCCACATACTATGTGATTCCATTTATATCATATTCTGAGAAGAGACCCTGATAGAAATGGAACAGATTAGTGGTTGCCAGGGGTATAAGTGGGGTGCCTGGGAGAGAGCTTTGTGGCGATGGAATAGTTCTGCATCTTTGGCGAGGTGGTGGGTGCACCAATGTGCTTACATGATCCAGAACGCTACACACACTTCATGGCAGTGTCAGTTCCCTGGTTGTGGTATTGTACTGTATGTAACTGTGTCAGGTGTAACCAATGGGGAAACTGGGAGAAGGGTATACCAGACCTCTCTTTACTGTCATTGTAACTTCCTGTAAATTCATACTTGTTCAAAATAAGAAGTTTCTTAAAAAACTATTTTGGCTGTCTTCTATTTTTAACTTTATTTTCTTTTTGACAAAATATCTTCCAAAAGGATTTTGCATATACTGTGGGAATTTATGGAAATAGTATATGTAAGCTAGATAGCCTGAAGGAGAAACTGAGTTACTTAATATTTGGCTTGAAATGCTTATTGAATTTGTATATACAGTTGGCCCTCTGTGTCCATGGATTCAACAAATGGTGGATTGAAAATATTTGGGGGGAAAAAAACATCAATGAAAAGTAATAATACAATAATAAACAATAATACAAATAAGACATAACTATATAGAGTTTACATTGTATTAGGTATTATAAGTAATCTAGAGATGATTTAAAGTATATGGGAGGATGTGTGTAGATTATATGCAAATATGACCCCATTTTATATCAGAGACTAGGCATCTTTGGATTGGATTTTGGTATCTGCAGGGGTTCCTGGAACCAATCCCCCACAGATAACAAGGGGTAACTGTATAGTTTGCCTTCTTTTAAGTGCTCCCTTAAAATATTATCTCTAAACTTAAATTACTAAGGGTAAAGATTTTTATGTTAGGATCTCTCTTTTGTGAAAATGTTTACCTGATTGGTGTGGACTTATTCAATCACCAGATAACTTAGTTAATATCTGTTAAGTATAATCTTCATGTGATCTTTTCCATTTGTCAGATTTAAATCATGAATGTTAAATTTTTGATTACTGTATGGACAATGTGACTGTCATGCTTCCTGGTGAATAACACTATGACTTTTATTTTTACCAGTATCCTTCAGCATCCAAATATTCTTCAGTGTGTCGGGCAGTGTGTAGAAGCAATTCCCTATCTTCTGGTGTTTGAGTTCTGTGACTTGGTAAGTTTTTAGCAGAAATTCAGTTCAAGCATTCAGAAGGTTGTACCCAAGTGTTTTTGAGAGATAGAAATGCTGCATGAGGGACTGCTTTCATGTCTGTCCCCCCTTGGAAGAACTTATAATGTATGAATTTATTATCTTTGGTAATAGTGTTGATTGACACATGGTGACTTACTATACTACAGTCCCTGTGCTAAGAGATGTACTAGCATTACCACATTTAATTATAACAACCCCCCGAGTCAGGTACTAATATTTGTCCATACTTTACATATGATTATGACTCGGGAAGATTAAGACAATGCTGTGTATTAAATATATGGCAGAGCGAGAGCTTGGTCTAGGGGTGCCTGTCCTGAGAGCTTGAGGTCTTAGCTTCAGCTGGGCATTTTGAAACACTTCACCCCAGTGAGAGAGCCCAAGAACGTTTCTTTTTACCTAGAGTACTCATGATCTGTCAACTTTTGAGAATAGTGAATGTATATAACATTTATATTTCTAAAGAATTAGATTTATTTTCTTAAAATTAATGCCCTTATTTCTTGGCATGATATTACTTATTGAGACTTACAGTTAGAAAGATTGTTCTTTGTGTAGTTTTATGAATAATTTCAATAATTTCTATGTGAAAATTTTCTGTAAATATCTTTTCCCCTATGGAGAATATTTCATCTTTTTTTTTTAAAGCCTATTTTTAGCATGTAATTGTATTTTTCAAAAAGAGTGATAAGATGTTAATTTAATTAACTAGGTTTTAATTGGTTTCTTTGCACTGTCTCAGTTTTCAGTACATTAAAACTTCCCTGGCTGTGCACAGAAAAGTGGGAGTACCCCCAAATAAATCCCCAGTTAATTCAGATTACATTTTCAGCTGTTAAAATAGTAATAAACATTGTGAATTTTTTGTTTTAATTTCTAAACCTGATTTGAATGTTTCTCTTATTGGTAGAGGTGATTAAGTTCAAAGAAAAATTAATGCATAAGCTTGATATATTAGCTTTCATTGGATTATCTCATAGTAACCCCCAAAACTCTTTGGTTAGAGTAACAAAATAGTTCTCGCTTATCTTACATGTTGGCTTTGGGTCAGCTGTAGATGTTTTCCAGGCTATGTTCATCTTCATTGTAGGGTCAGTGTTTTTTGTGTCTGTAGCTGCTGGCAGAAAAAAATGTGTATTCTGGTGTTGTTCCATTCAGTGTTTTTTATGGGACTTTTCGGTGAAGTATTGAGAGAGAATTGATACGAGATTGTTCAAATCAGTTTTCTGTTTAAAAGAGGCATATTAAAATTTCCCACTCTAGCTACGGATTTTCCTTATAATTCTCGTTTTTTGCTTTATGCATTTTGATACCTTGTGTAAGTGATACAGATTTAGGATTGGTATAACTACCTATAAATTGAAACTTTTATCATTATGAAGAGGCTCTTTTTAAGATTAAAAGTATTACTAAAGATGAAGTCTGTTTTACTGGTGATATTATAGTGATACGAGCTTTCTTTTGGTTAGAATTTGCCTGGTTTTTCTATGTCCTTTGCCTATTAACAAATAGCTTACTGGTAAAATTTTTCTTACTCTGGCAATCTTGGTCACTTAAAATGGGGCGTGTAGTACATTTACATTTATTATGATTAGTGAGATAGTTGAAATTTTACCTACCTATTTGGTATTATTTTCTCTGCCTGTTATAAGTTTTCCTTTTTACTTTTTTCCTAGACTTGAGATTCTTTTTTTTTTCTTGTTTCAGTTTTTCCCAACTGCTTTACTTTAGATGCTTTTCCTTAATTTTGTATATGAGTTACACTAGAAGTTACAACATGCATATTTAACTTGATGAAGTCTAAAATTAGTTAAAATTTTAACCTTGCCTCAAAGAAGCTGGGACCTCATAGAGCTCTCCCTCCATGTTAGGGAAACTGGAATTAACCTGCTTTCTGGGTTGTCCCCATATTCTCTTCCATTGTGGAGGGTGCTTACTTACTGAACACTTGCTGTAGTAAGGCAGCATGCTGCATCCTCGAGATACAGAGACAAGATGTAATCGTGCCCTAGGTCTCCCAGTTAAGAGAGGAAGCACGTGGTAAGTTATCGAGAAGAGGAATGAGAACTAAGAGGAGGGAGTTCTCACTGTGTTCCTGATAGCGTCATTGCATATTATATTTTGTTTTGATTATCTCAATATGGTCAGTTATATTTATGATCCTAAGTTATGATGATATAAAGATAGCTTCCTTTTCGTCTAGCTCTATGTGATAGAGTGTGATAGGTGATTCTGGTGCCAACACCGCATTTAGGAAAACAGATACAACACAGAGATGCGCTCTTATGTGATGAGACAAGTCTGCTTGTCAGAAGTTGACTTTTCTGAGATGTTTAGTGGTGCTTTTTTTGGTCCCTAAGCTCCTTATATTGATTATAAATAACAACCGAAGTGTGCTCTTTGTCGGTGAAAATAAAAGAAATGTTGCAGGAATCAGCATCTACTTGAAATATCACCTGTTTCTAGGCTAATTGAGGTGGTTCATAAAACTATCTCATACATTTTTACATTTTTATATTCTTCTTTGCACTTCCATATTCATTCCTGAAAGTTTTTATTAGACAATATTGTTGGGTTTTTTTCCTGAAACAGTAAAAGACTCTGGATGCTCAACTTAATGTTTTCTTCTGAAGTTTCTTCTGGGTTCAGGAGACAGGTTTTATTTTAGTGCTGTGTTAAATTTATTTTTTAGTGAAGCTGTCCTTTTGGGGAGTACTCTATTTTGTAAAGAAACATTAAACTGTAGCAAAATATACAAATAACTCCTGTACCATTAACATAAATGACCCAGCATTGACAAGATTCCAGCATATTCTTAGTATCTTTGTCATTTTTATGAAAATGTAAGTAATACATATGTTCTTTAACTCAACATTCTTCTTATAAAGTTTTTCCCCAACACTTTTAGATCTCAGATTTAAATACATGTTATGCAAGTACTTAGACTAAGTATTCAGAGCATATTAATCTACTGAAGTTTGATGGGCTTTCACACTTTTGGGTGAAGATTATGCATACAACCCTCTAGAATTAACAAATGTGACTTCTTGAAACCCATATTTTATGTGACCCTCCTAAGACACTTGGGGGAATGTTCACTCCTGGGGGCTGAACATCTGAAAGAGCTTTGGTCTCCACCAAAAGCTTCGCTGGCAGTGCAGAGCTAACACTATTTTTAATTTACGTACACCGCCCAGTGGCACATTGGTCAGCAATAAAATTTTTAAAACAATCATTGTTCGTCAAAAAATTAAAAATAAGAGTTAACCATGTGATCCAGCAATTCCACTTCTGGGGATATACCCAAAAGAAATGAAATTGGGGTCCCAAGCAGATACTTGCATACCCATGTTCACATTTTTCACAGTATTGGATTATTATCAGCAGTATTGTTCATGATAGCCAAGAGGTAGAAGCAACCCAAGTGTCCACCGATAGGTGTGGGTAAACACAATGCCGTGTATCTATACAATGGAATATTACTAAAAGGAAGGAAGTTCTAAGACATGCTACAACATGAATTAACCTTGACATTATGCTAAGTAAAATAAGCCAGTCACAAAAAGACCAATACTGTATAATTCTGCATATATGTGGGACCTAGAATAGTTAAATTCATAGAGACAGAAAGTAGAATGGTAGGTACCCGAGGCTGGCAGGGGTCGGGGTATGGGGAATGCGGAGGTGTTATTTAATGGGTACAAAGTTTTGGTTTTGTAAGATAATCAAGTTTCTGGGGGTGAATGGTGGTGATGGTTGTGCAGTGAAGTGAATATACTTAACACAATGGAACTATATACTTAGACATGGTTATGATGGCAGATTTTATATTATGTATTTTTTACCACAATAGAAAAAACATTGATAATTACCTACTACTGTTTAAAGTGCCGTGTCAGCTGTTACCTATATTAGGAGGAGGCCAGTATGACCTTTGGAAATCTCTGGTCATTACTTGGCATGGCCAGACTCCTGTCAAAGTAATGGCCATTAACCCAGGGGTCCCTCCAACTTGCCCAGTAGTAAGAAGTCTCTTTGGTCATATTTGTCTCCTTGGTCAATTTCATGCTCATTACTTCTGGGCCCGAGTAAACTTCTAAAGGGCAGGTTCTCTAGCAGCAAGTACTGGGGCCCTGGCAGTGTCTTTGATACTGAAGTCCAGCTTCTCTGGGCTCAGTTTGTGCAGAGACTGTGTGGCAGGCACGGTCAGGCAGCACCAACCCAGTGAGCCAAAGAGGGTGTCCACCTGCACGGACTGACAGATATCCCGTGGGACACACCTAAATTCACAGTGACACTGAGCCCCGGCCCAGCCTGGATGCCCCAGAACCTGCCCAGATTCTGGCCAGTCTGAGCAGGGGGGTGCGTAATCCAAGGCAGCACCTGCCCTCTGGCTGTGGTCCAAAGGACAAAGAGGGCAGTGGTCTGGGCTTGGTGATAGGCAGCAGTGAAAGGACCAGCTCTCTTTACCTGTGCTTAGTAGGTCAGGAGCGATTGAATAAACAGTGGCCTTTCAGTCGTCACCACTCACTGATCGTGTCAGTGATAACATCTTCCAAGTAGAAAGGAGAGAATATTTTTGCACTGACTTAAGTTATTCCTTTTAAGATGGAATTACCAGCCTGTTTTTAAGAAGCACTTAATCTTGGAATTTTTATGCAAGTAAAGGAAAACTCTTCTGAGTGCGTTTGGTAGCTGGACTGTAGCCACCCATTCGTAATGCTGATGGTGGCAAAGTTTATGAAGTGAGTTGAGAGATTACTGCGAGGTGTTTTATATACCTTGTTGCCATAGCAGGTACACAGTGCTCTCACGTGAATGTCAAGGCAGTGAGATTGTCTGTTGGTTAAAGATCACTCATTCCACAAAAATGTATTGAGCAGGTACGAAGTGCAAAGAGCTGCTTAGCGCTTTAGGGCACTCAGAAAGGAGTAAGCCCCTGTCCCTGCCTTGTCTGCCTGCAGAGCCAGGCTGGCCTGCCTTTACGTGTCCATCCTGCCACTTACTTGTTTATCACCTTGGAAAATTCCTTAACCTCTTTAAGCCTCAGTTTAGACATTGGTAAAGTAGGGATAATACGGCCTACCCCCCAGGACTACCTTGACCATTAAATGAGGTGATGAATGAAATGACTGAGCACATAGAAGGTGCTCAGTAAATGGTAGTTATTTTTAGTTGCTAAAATTAGTTGGTTGTAATTACTTATTAAATAAAGTTTTGAGTAATGTGTGTAGAAGTATAGAAGATTCTAACCAGGATCATTGGGGAAGGCTTTGCAGAGGAAGTGGCATTTGATCTGAGTGTTGATGAGTGAGTGTGTAGACTTTCTTTTGGCAGAAAAGGATGGCAGGAGCCTCCTGGGCCAGGCCTGGGAGCCTGGCAGTGCTTGCGGTGTGAGAGCAGGAGCTGATCTGGCTTTGAGTGTGGGGCCTGGGGTAGAGCACCCAGGGGAGGCATGCTAGAGCTGCAGTGAGAGAGAGAAGGGTGTAGATTAGACTCGACTGTGTCTTAATCTTTCTTACTAGTCACCAGTTTCTTCAACTCTACCACCTGCCTCCAGAGCAGGGGATGAGTGTAGAGTTCTGATTTCCTTTACTAAATTCAGCCAGTGAAGCAGTGACGCAGTTTCTGAAAGCAATTAGCAGTGGCCAAATGGGAATGGAAAGACGTCTACTCAGTGTTCTTTATGTGCAGTGTGTTCCTCCGTGGGATCTGCTTTCTTGGGACTCTTGTGAGGAGCACACGGCCCAGGTGGGCAAAGTCAAAGGAGCTTAGACTCATGGGCTCTTGGACCTGCAAGGAACCTTGGCTGCTGTCCCCAGCGGGGCGTTGGGAAGGCAAAGGTCTGATCCCCTGGGCTGGGCCTTGGGCTGGACATTTGCTATTTGTTCCTCATTTCACAAGTCTTCCTGACAGCTGTGACATAGGTGGCAGTGGCTTCATTTTACAGATTAGAAAACTGAGGCTGAGAGAGGCGAAGGGACTTGTTGAAGAATCAAACCCAGGTCTCTTTTCAGGACTGTGCTTTCTGTTCTTTTATTTGGTTGGCTAATTGACTTGCCTGAGGGCACATAATTATTAATGCCAAAGTGGGTGTTTTAATGGGTGGCTTGGTTTTATTCTGTGTACTTCTATACCAGGTGGTGTAATGCTTCCACCTGCAGGAAGCCCCCATTTTAGAATTGGCTTTTTGTACAGAAAATGCCTAATTAATGGGCATCTCTGCTTTATAAATGTAGTCAAGTAAGCCCTGTGTACCAGGGACTCTTCCAGGTGCTGGGCACACAAATATGAATGCTGCATCTCTGCCCCTAAGGAGCTCATGTAGAAGAGGGGACATACAGAATCATAGTGGAAGAGACGTGAGGAGGGCCGGGGAGCAGGTGGACAGTGTCCCTCACTCAGAGCCAGCAGAGGGGACGCCTGTGCAGGATGACACCAACTGCATGATCAGGCCTGACAGTGAGGTGCGGGGCGATTGCGGGGTTGTATTCCCAGGCCCCGACCCAGCCCTGTACTGGTGCCCTGCCAGTGGGCTTCTCCCTCCCCATGCCTGGCTGCCACCCGGGCACCACAGCCTTGGCTCTTTGCTGACAGGCTGCCCAATTGCTTGTGGCCAGGCCCTTGCTGCCCTCGCTGGTGCCTGCTCTCCCCACTCCCCACCCTCCAGGTTTGCTCTGCAGGTGCTGCTCCCGTTTGCTGTGGGCACCCTGCTCCTAGGTGCTGTCTTCTCTCCAAGTTGCTACAGTGATGGATCATCACTGCTTACAGCACCAAGGTGTGGGAGGGACACGCAGTGGAAACAGTGATCTCAGCAGTGATAGCTTCTGGAATGATATTGGGGGCCTCATCATTTGTCTTTAACTGCGCCAGCCACAGGTGACTGTTGAGCCCTGGGAATGTGACCAGTCTGGATGGATATGCTGTGGAGTGTAAAATGCGTATCAGATTTTGAAGACTAAGAACAAAAAAGAAATTAGAATATCTCAATTTTTAAAATATTGATAACATGTTGAAATGACATTATTTTGGATGTATTAGGTCAAATAAAGTACATTTTTATTTTTTGAGATAGAGTCTTCTGTCACCCTGGAGTGCAGTGGCCTATTCATAGCTCATTGTAACCTCAAACTCCTGGGCTCAAACAATACTCCTGTCTCAGCATCTGGAGTAGCTAGGACTACAGGTGTGTACCACCATGCCTGGCTGATTTTTAAATTTTTTTGTAGAGAAGGGGCCTCACTATGTTGCCCAAGTTGGTCTTGAACTCTTGGGCTCAAGTGATCCTCCCACCTCAGCCTCCCAAGGTGCTGGGATTATAGGTGTGAGCCACCACGCCCAGCCAAAATCCATTATTAAAGTTACATTTACCTGTTTCTTCTTATGTCTTTTTGATTTTTACATTGGTACTAGAAAATTTTAAATTTTATATATATATATATATATATTTTTTTTTTTTTTTTTTTTTTTTTTTAAGGCAGAGTCTAGCTCTGTCACCTGGGCTAGAGTGTCATGGTGTCAGCCTAGCTCACAGCAACCTCAAACTCCTGGGCTCAAGCAATTCTCCTGTCTGTCTCAGCCTCCTGAGTAGCTGAGATTACAGGCATGCACCACCATGCCTGGCTAATTTTTCTATTTTTAGTGGAGACGGGGTCTCGCTCTTGCTCAGGCTGGTTTTGAACTGCTGACCTCAAGTGATCCTTCCACCTTGGCCTCCCAGAGTGCTAGGATTACAGGTGTGAGCCACCTTGCCAACCCTGAAAATTTTAAATTATATATCTGGCTTGCATTATATTTCTGTTGGACAGTGCTGGTCTATAATGTATCTCTAGAGAAATGCCTTCTGAGGTCCAGGTGGTTATACGGTCATGTGCCACCTACCTGTGTTTTGGTCCACCATAGACTACACATACGATTGTGGTCCCATAAGATTATAATGGAGCTGAAAATTCCTGTTGCCTAGCAACATCGTAGCACAACATGTTTCATGTTTGTGGTGATGCTGGTGTAAACAAATCTGCACCGCCAGTCATATAAAAGTCTAGATGGCACGTACAATTATATATAGTACGTAATAATTGATAATGATAATGAATAAGTTACTTGCTTATGTATTTACCATACTATTTATCATTACTTTAGCATGTACTCCTTCTACTTATTAAAAAAAAGTTAAATCTAAAACAACCTCAGGCAGGTACTTCGGGGGTATTCCAGAAGGAAGGCATTGTTGTCATAGGAGATGACAGCTCCATATGTGTTATTGCCCCGAAGACCTTCCAGTGGGACAGATGTGGAGCTGGAAGACAGTGATATTGATGATCCTGACCCTGTGTAGGCCTAGGCTAACGTATGTGTTTGTGTCTTAGTTTTTAACAAAAGTGTTTAAAAAGTTAAAAAAAAATTTAAAAATAGAGAATAGCTTAGAGAATAAGGCTATAAAGTATTTTAGTAAGCTGTACAGTGTGTGTTTTAAGCTAAGTGTTATTACAAAAGAGCCAGAAAGTTAAAAAATTAAAAAGTTTATAAAATAAAAGTTACAGTAAAGTAAGGTTAATTTGTTATTGAAGAAAGAAAAGTATTTTTTATAAATTTAGGATAGCCTAAGTATGCAGTGCTTATAATAAAGTTCACAGTAGCATTCAGTCGTGTTCTATCGAGGCCTTCACATTCACCACCACTCACTGACTCACCAGAGCACTTCCCGTGCTCCATTCATGGTAAGTGCCCTAGACAGGTATACCTGTGCCATTTTTTATCTTTTATACTGCATTTTTACTGTCCCTTTTCTGTGTTTAGATGTGTCTGGATACAGAAATACTTGCCACTGTGTTAGGATTGCCCACAGTATTCAGCACAGTAACATGCTGTCCAGGTTGTAGCCTGGGAGCCGTAGGCTTTACCAGACAGCCCAGGCGTATGGTGGGCCAGATTGCGTAAGGGCACCCTAGGGATCTCCACTTGGGCTCTCACCCACCTGGATCTGTAACCCTTACACATCTCCTCTTTGGTTACCTGGATTCTTCACCCTTGCAAGCTCAATCTCCTCCTGAGTCCATCTCTTCTTTCTGCTCTAACACTCAAATACCTCCCAGGTAAATCCGACAAACCTTCCTCTGAGGCCACAGCCCTTTCCTGCTGCCATCCCATGTCTCTTACCTTCGTGGATAAACTCCTCAGAAGCCTGGTCTGTTCTGGCTGGCTCCACCTCCTGGCCTCCCCCTACCCCCAGAACCCTCCAGACACACTTTTCGCCCACCACTTGGCCCCACCAGGGCCACCAACCCATGACTAGATGCCTCCTTCCAACCACGGTGGGTTGCATCTCACCAGCATAACAAGTAGACAGGCCCAAGTGGAGAAGAAATAGACACAGGCTGAGAACTTCTGGGGCTGGGGTGGATGGGTGGGGTGGGGGAGACATAGCCTTGGGTTGGACGGAGGCATGGCACGTTCATCAACAGGAGGGGGAGTGTGGCACTGTATTATTATTAGTTAGCTGTGAAACAGCTTTAATTCTTTCATTAATTGTTGTTGAAAATCATAAATTTTTCCTAGAATCATCCTATTAAAAATATCTTATAAATGACTATAATTTTTCAGTTATAAAGCTACTTGTTGACTTTTGACATTATAATCAAATTAATTCATTGCTCTTGGGGTCCTGCAAAAAACTGAATAAAGCCCGCCTGGCCTTTTATATTAGAAATTAGGAGGGCGCTTGACACATTTACAGGTCTTTGAATGACCATTCTAAGAAGTCATCACCAGTTGCTTATTCTGCTGTGGGAATTCTTAGTGTAGCACTTTGCTGCCATCTAGTGTCAGAAAATTTTCTTCTGGAGTTTTTTTTTGAGGGGGGTGGAAAAGAGCGAGAAATTTTTAAAATTTGGATAAAGGAAAGTTTATTTTAATTCAGAAAAAATTGTTCTTGGTGAGTTGTTTTTTTCTTTATATGGTGGATCAAAGTAATAATCCATGTCTACTCGTCATTAAACACCATTTAAATACAAATAAAATAAACCAGATCTCTAAATATAGATTTGTCTGTTTTTGATAGAATGAACCAATTTTAGTACTTGTTTAATGTAAAAATCTTTACTGTGATTAAAGATTTTATTCTGACTTTTTTCTTTTCAAACTGTGGTACCGGGAGAGCTATAAGGACCATTCTAGAACATAGAACTAACCCTGGGTCCTAAATAGTCCATCACAAGCCTCATCTGTGAGAAACCATGATCAGGATCCTCAGTAATCTCAGATGTTGACTCCTTATTCCAGGTTAAAGATATTTTTGCCTGGATTGTGCTGACAATGTCAATTCTTAAGTAAGATCCTCTATTCTTTATTCTTGCAGTGAAATTTGGGGAGGGGGCTGTTGCAGAGAGAAGCTATTTGAAGAACAGTGGGTAGTAATGGATATACTTCAGATAATTGCAAAATAACTGCACCCACGCCACTACCCCTCTGCCTCCGTGGCCAGAATCACTGTTGAGAATTAGCCAGATACAGCACAGCATAATCGTGCTTTTGTGTGAGAGTAATTTTTTCCTTAGATGTTGCAGCAGAGGGGTTAGGCAGAAGAGTGTAAGTTGCCTTTGCATTGGTGATGTAAGCAGACTTCAGCTATTTTCATGTTTAGTTTCTGTATGGGCTACCTTATGAATAAAAATCCCATTAGTCTATAGTCCTGGAATTTTTTGCTGGAATTTTTCTGGGTTAATTTAACTGTCATCTAAATCATCCATCATTCTTACAGCTCTCATGCTAGATAGAGCCTAGCCTGGACCAATGAGCATATATTTTTAGAAGCAAAAAAAAAAAAAAAAAGATGTCTGTTTCTCCTCTGGAGTAGCTTTAATTCCACTGGAACAAAAGAAGAGAGCACCACGTTTAGAAGGAAATCTGTGAAGGACAGTGATGCCAAGTACTGCCTCAGTGTGCACGGTGGCATCAAGGGGAGGCTGCTGTGTCCCTGGCAGATCAGTCACGTGACACTTGGGAGAATTCTGCAAATCGATGGCATTGAGCTTATGTTATTTTACATTCATTCTTATAAAGCAAATTGATTTCATCTGCATACTAATTTAATTCACTTGCTAAATAGAATTCTCTTGACTAGTTGGTAAACCAAAAAGTAGAAACACAGCCCTATTCTTTATTAGCTCTCTGGCCTTGGGCAAATCTCTTAACCTCCCTCCCTAAGCCTCAGTTTCATTTCTGGAAAACATCTCAAATTGTGACAAGTATTTGCATTGATAAGTGTGAATGCTTGGCACAGTGCTCAAGTGCTCAAAGGGGTAGTGAATATTAATGTCAACGTTATCATTCAATAAGCATCATTGAAACTGGGAATGGAAACAAATCGAGAATCTTGGAGTGGACCTGTAAGTGCTTAGTATTAAATGTGGACAAATGTTTATAAAAGAATATTGTGTTTTAAAGTTTTATTCTGGGAGGAATTTGATAAATTTGCCATCTTTAGTAAGTTATAATAAATGTATTCTTTAGTTGGTTAAGGAAAATTCCCTTCCTTGGGAGTCTTTTCTTGACTGAGATTTAAAGAACACTGAGAGCTATGGACTTACTTTCTAAATTTTATTAACTGATTATAGAAAGCTTTAATTTGCTATTTAACCATGTGATAAGAAGAATATGGAAAATTTCCTCAAAACTGTATTCCCCAAAATGAATGTACTATAACCCCCCCCAAACATACAGTTCCAAATTAGAGTTGTGAAATAAAGACAGGGTGACACAGGGAGGACTTACAGGAGAACCCGGGAGCCCAGCATTCGCACTTCTGTGTACTGGATGCCTGAATGTGAGTTCGTTCATTTTCCTGCTCAGGTTGTTCTCTTTTGAAGCGTTATTAACTTGGTTAGTTTTTCTGGAGTGACTGGAATGGTCTTTCTCACCGTGGTCTCTGGGCAGCACAGGGCCCTCAGGAAGCTGGGAGAGCCATGAAGCAGTTGTTATATTAGCATTGGCCGGACTCTCTCCCCTCCCTTCCCACTCATTTTTCTTTCCTTCTCTCCCCATCCATTGCTCATCAGAGCCTTGGTGGTAGGCACATAGCCTTCATGACAAAGTGCCCACTGCCCAGGTGTCTCCTAGAATCCTTCAAACAAGCTGTCTGAGTGGCACCATTTCTTTTGCTCTCCACGTCATCTTAGTTGCCCGAGAATCTCTACTTCTGCACTGCACTCAGTTTAAATTGTACATCATTGTACATCTTTTTTTCATGGTTTTGTTTTACATATGTTTATATAACAAAAATAAACTAATGTTTAATCTAGTTAGAATGGCCCTAAAAACATAATAGTGTTCCATACTTTTGAAACATTGGATTAGAATTCCTTTTTGTAATTTGAAACTTGTTCGGTCTGAGGTTCTTTATTAGGTGCAAACCGAAGTAATTTTTAATAAGTGATCTTAGTAGGTAGTGTCAACTAAGGCACATGTTTAAGTACTCAGTTTGTTTTTGCAGTTCATTTTGAAACTCAAGTGGGCTGATCTTTGCAGGGTGATCTGAAAGCGTATCTGCGCACGGAGCAGGGGCACATGCGGGGGGACGCGCAGACGATGCTGCTGCAGAGGATGGCGTGTGAGATCGCCGCGGGGCTGGCCGCCATGCACAAGCTGCACTTCCTGCACAGGTGGGTCACAGGCACGCCTCACACATCGTTGGCGTGGCAGTCCACAGAGGCTGTCCAGATGTGAAAGGATCTACAGAAACCTCAGAGACAAGCCACAGAGTGAATTCCTGGCTTGTGCAAGGAGAAGCTACCCTATTCTTCCCAGTGTCTGAACAAGGGTTGAGCTGGGCTTCATTGAAACTAATACCAGGGAATAAAATGTCTTAATACAGCCTAAGATCTGGAAATTATTTCCAGAATTTCAAAGAATGTAAAAATTGTCCTTGCCTCAGAGTTGGGAGTAAACAGTATCAATCTACAGCTCACTTGTTTCATCCTTTTCCTGTCAGCCTTGGGCTTCTGATTTTTCCTGCGGGGTTTCATGGTGTATCCCAGTTCACATTCCTGAGAGAGGAAGAGAGAAAGAATCTGAGAGGCCAACAGCCTCATTTTGTGCAAGGTCATAGCGTTGGTTTTTGGCCAGCTAAAGAGGTGGCTTAGGTTGCCTTCTCTGAAGCAGAGGTGTCGTGGGATCCCAGCTGAAGAGGCCTGCCCCAGTATAGGGGTCAGGGATTGTGTGTGAGCAGCACAGTGATCCATGTTACACATTTCTGTTGTAACCTTTCAGAGTCCGCCTGAATGGCCACAGTTCTGTTTTGTTCAGATCATTGATGCTGATTTTCATAATTAAAACAACAAAGGGCTTTGAGTCCTAGCCCAAATAATAGTTTTGTTCTGTGGACCCAACAGATTTCTGCTTCTTTTCCTCTAGGCTGTTGAGCTCTGATTCATGTTTAAGATACGTTTAAAATTATTTCTTAGGTCTCTGGGGAAACCAGGCAGTATCTCTTTAATTGACTTTAAGTAAATCATATAATTCTTAATAATCCAAAGACCTAAAAAGGAACACCTGTATGTCTTGAAGGATGTGTATAAAGTATTATGTTTTTTTAAAAAGCGGGTTGTATAATAATATATTTATAGTATGACCCCATTTTTTTTAAAGTAAGAAAACACCTGGTTATATTTCTAAAGGCGTGTGTATGAATAGGCATGGAAAAGTACTGTACCTATCAAACTCTCAACATTACTTCAAAGTGGGGAAGAAGGAGAATTATTAACCTTTTTTTTTTTTACACGTCTATATCTTGTTTGCCTTGCAATAGTGAACAAATCATTCTGATAAAATGTTTCTTTAAAAAAAAAAAAAAAAATAAGACCCAAAAGGTTATAGGTTTCTTAAGACCCAAGGCAGATCCCTTATGTGAAACTTCAAAATATAAGGATTTTATAGTGGAGAAATCCTATAGTTTCCTGAGTCTTTTATAACAGGTTACTGTCTAGCATGATTTGTATTGTTAATCTTTTGTGAAATGCAGGTGATTATTGCCTAACATCTGGTTTTGGAATTTTTAAATTTTGGAGAAGAGAATTTAATTTAAAAGAGCATCTTATCAGAATCAGTAGCTTAAAGTTAGAAACAGCTAGAAATTGTGTTCAAAGCCCATGTCTGTTTCTTCTAGTGTATTTTAAAAATTGGTGAAGTTCTCGGAGCAAGTAGTATTTTTCCTGTGTCTTCAAGTTAAAGTTTTACTTAATTTAGAATCTTGTGGACTTTAGAATAAATAAGAATGATAAATCACATAGTTGAGGTTTTATTCAAGTTCAGAAACACAAGGTAAAGAAAATCCTTAAAACCATAGACCACTGTTTCATTTAGTTTTAAAAAGTAGCCATATTTTATCTAAAATTTCCATTTGGGGCAAAGTTTTGTGTTTTAAGTTCTTTTTCTGTTGGTAGCATATCATACAGTATAGTTTTAGGTTGGAGTTTAGAATATTTATTGGTTGACTCACAGTAGAACTTTCTGTGTTGTTTGAAAGTAGAACAACCTGTGTGTCCAAGTGAAAGTTGTTAGTTGCGTTCGGAAACTAATCTAGTAAAGCACCCCCAATAAAATTTATTTTTGCTTATTAAGAAGAGCCTTATCCCAGGGTCTCAGGCAGCCTGCATCTCTGACGTAGTGCACATGACATTGCTGAAGGCCACATAAACAGCAGGTGCTGCCAATTTGTTACTGTTCCATGCCACTCTCCGCCTTGCTGGCCCTAGGGCCTGGGCCTTCCTGTCCCCTGCCTCTGAGTCTTCCTGAACAGCTCAGCAGTGAGGTAGATGCCACCAGGTCGCTGTGGTGAACTTAGTACAGAAAGTTCCCTTAGGCATGTGTGTCCTCACAGTGGCTCACATAGCTGGACACCTGGAACGGTGCCCTCGAGTAATACTTGGGGATGATTATGCATGGAAGAGCCTTTTTAGGATTTGCCCCATTTTAAAGTTAGAGTTACTTTCTGCTGAGAAACACAGAGGTTACTAAGTTTTCCAGCCCTCAGAGTGTTGGGTAATCAGGTGTTTAAAAAGCATGTTAAATAAACCCTTAGTGTTTGGTGTCATTTTACATTATTTTTTGTTACAAATTGTATGACAAATGTCCAAATTGGTAAAACTTAGTAAGTCTGGTCACTAATCAGCTTGTGCTACAACTCTAGCTTGAGTGTTTCTTTGAGTCAGTGAATTATTCTTAGGGGTTTTATTTGTGTTTTTGTGTAAAATCTTTAAATTATACAGTCATGCACTGCATAAATGCATTTTGGTCAACGAAGGACCACATATATGTCGGTGGTCCCATTAAGATTATAATGGAGCTGAAAAATCCTACTGCCAAGCGACCTTGTAGGGGTCTTAATGTTGTGGTGCAACGCATTACTCACCTGTTTGTGGTGATGCTGGTGTAAACCTACTGCACTGCCAGTCAAATAAAAGTCTGGCACATCTAATCACGTGCTGTGCATAATACTTGGTAATGATGATGAATGACTATGTTACTGGTTTATGTATTTACTATATTATGCTTTTCATTGTTATTTTAGAGCGCACTCCTATTTATTAAAAAAAAGGTTAACTGTAAAACAGCTTCAGGCAGGTCCTTCAGAAGGTATTCCAGAAGAAGGCATTGTCGTCATAGGAGATGACAGCTCCATGCGTGTTATTGCCCCGAAGACCTTCCAGTGGGACAGATGTGGAGCTGGAAGATAGTGATATTGATGATCCTGACCCTGTGTAGGCCTAGGCTAACATGCATGTTTGTGTCTTAGTTTTTAACAAAAAAGTTTAAGAGGATAAAAAAAAAAAATTTTTTTTAATTAGAAAAATCTTAAAGAATAAGGATGTAAAGAAAGAAAATATTTTTGTACAGATGTACAGTGTGTGTTTTAAACTAAATGTTGTGAGTCAAAAATTAAAAAATTAAAAAGTTTATAAAGTAAAAAAGTTACAGTAAGCTAAGTTTACTTTATTAAAGTAAGAAAAATTTTTATAAATTTGGTTGAGCCCAAGTGTGCATACAGTGTTTATAAAGTCTGCAGTAGTATACAGAGTATACAGTAATGCCCTGGGCATACCGTATTTTTACTGTCCTTCATCTGTGTTTAGATACACAAGTACTTACCATTTTGTTATAGTTGCCTACAGTATTAAGTACAGGAACATGCTGCACCAGGTGTGTAGCCTAGGAGCAATAGGCTACACCAGATGGCCTAAGTGTATAGTAAGGTCTACCATCTAGGTTTGTGTAAGTACATTCTGTGATGTTCACACAGCAATGAAATCACTTAACAGTGTGTTTCGCAGAAGGTATGCCCATTAAGTGATGCATGACTGTGCTTTTAAAAATTCCTTCTGATGTTTACTAAAGATTGTTCTTTAAGGAAAAATGGATACATGGGAATAAATATAATTTTTCTTTGATGCATTTGATTGTTAATTGTAAATCAAAGCCACAGAGAGTGCCTGGCACATAGTGGCATTAAATAAAAAAAGACACTACACCTCTAACATCATTTTGCTTTCCTGAGGAAAACCTAAGGCTTTCCCTTAGACTTTGGAATTGGGCCTCAGCGGGAAGCCTGCAGTACGGGGCCAGTGTGCGAGGAATGAGAGGACACACAGGCCCGGCCTGGCTCATGCTCTTCACTAGTAAAGTGGTGACAGTAGAACTGAGTTCTTGAGATTGGTGCGAGGAGCCAGTGACATCCAGAGCTCCCGTGAGTGTCTGGCCTGCTGACAAGCAGAGGAAGGAGGAGAAGTAAGAGAAATGATGGTGGTGATGAATGAGGGTGGGCCTTGCCTTACTTTTAGAGTTTAAGGTTTTCTTGCTTTTTGGATTTGGTTTGATATTAAAGACAATGTAAAATCTGTTGATTCAGTAAGTGTTCATTGAACTTCCACAGTCTGCAAAGTTCAGTGATAGATAAGGTGAGAAATAGAGACATATATTGAAAATCAAAGCAAAATACACGCTTCTTGCTCACCACCTAACATGCAGGAGAGTTCAAACATGCGTTCATGTTCGGCAGGATAATCACTGTGTCCTAAGTATTTGTAAAACATTCTGTGAATAGTTATTTGAACCTCAGGACTGCCCAATGAGCCACAAGACAGATACTATCATTCATCTCATTTTACAGAGGAGAATACTTGAGGCTCAGAGTAGTGACCAGTTTGTCTGTCTCTGCCACTAACTTGACCAGGATTTTGAAGCCAGGCACAAATGCCATGTGTAGTTGTTTGTACAGGAGGAGTAGCTAACTGTTGCCTGGGAGGAAACCAGGCAGGTTTTCTGAAGGATGTGGAATTTTAGTGATCTTTGAAGAACGGGCATAAGTTGGAAGATGGAGGAGATTAGGAAACTGCTGGAGAAGGGCGCAGCAAGCTGATGCGTGTGATGGGAGGAAGAGGAGGAAAGGGAGTTGAGGGATTTACCCAATAATCTAGCCTAACTAGAACAGAAGATGTACAAGAGCAAATAGTGAAAGAGACACAGCTTAAAGCCAAGTTATAGAGGGCCCTAGTGCCAACGTGAGGCCTTCGGACTGTATTCTGTGTGCAGTAGGATGGCACATCCAGAGCTTTGTGCATGTGTGTGTGTGTGTATGTGTTTAATCACTTCTGCAGTACAGTTTAGGATGGTTTGGAAAGAGAAGATGCCACTGCAGAGAAAGCCAAATAGGAAGTCATGTGTGGTGACTGTGCTTGGATGTTTATTTCCCTTTCTACATGGAAAATGTGTTGAAAGCAGGGATTGGATCTCCTTTACCTTGTATCTCCATGATGTATTTCACATAGAAATGCGGAAAGGCATCGGGAAATGAAACAATATAATGTAGTCTAGACACAAGAAGCGATGTAAAGGCTGTAATCAATCAAGTGGCTTACCTGGAAAGGTGATTATAGAGCTTTCCTGAAAAAGGCCCTAGGTCCAGAGGGTTTCATGGTTGATTTCTATGTGACCTTTAGAGGACAGATGAGTCCAATGTATTTAAGCTATTCAGTACCATAAGGAGGACGGAAATTTCTATAACTCATTTTATGAATCTGACATAATTTAATAGCAAATGAGGGTATAAAAGGTTACTGGCAATTCTCATTTATGAATATAGATATGAATACCAGCAAACTGCATCCAGCAATGTGAGGAAAAAACAAGTAAGACTTATTCTAGGAACATAAGGGCAGGCTTATATTATTAATATAAAAATATATCTGCATAATTCATTACATTGGACAGAATAAAAGAGGAGAAAATATATCAGTAGATTGCTGAAACCTCATTTGGTACAGTTCAGCAGCCATGCTATATTTAAATCTCTGATAGGAAAGAAAAGAAACACATAAGGACTAGTTACCAAAACTCAATAGCAGTATCATTCTAAATGGAAAAATTTATTAATAAGGCCTTTTCAATTAAATGAGAAACCAAACAGATACCCACTAATTCTATTAGTTTCCAGCATTTCATTGGAGATACTAGTGAATACAAATTAGAAAATTATCACTTTAAAAATAACAATTAAGCATCGTGGCACGTGCCTCTAGTCCCAGCTACCCGGGAGGCTGAGGCAGGAGGATCACTTGAGCCCAGGAGTTAGAGGTTGCAGTGAGCTACAGTGATGTTACTGCACTCCAGCCTGGACAACAGAGAGAGACTCTGTCCCCCGCCTCCCCAAAAAAATAATAATAATGTTAAGATTTATTGAATGATTTTCATATGCCAGCTACTTTATAAATGCTGGTTTTTATCATTATACCAACTCTGAGAGGTAGACGGCTGGCTCTTTCCCTTCATGTTATAGGTAGGGAGACATAGGTACATACAAGCTTATTTAACTTGTTCAGGGTCACACAGCTGTAAGGTGGCAGAGCTGGGATTCAAACCCAGAGCCTCTGGCTCCAGAGCCCACACTCTTAGCCACTAAGCTACACTATACAATCATTAGAAAAGAAGAGAACATCACCCGTCTTTACTGGTGACATGATATTATATATGGAGAAAAATGAAGAAACTAGTTTGTTTAAAAAATTAGAATTAGTAAGAATTTATTGTGGCTTGCTGTGAGACAAATGCACAAAAGTCAGTAGTTTTACTCTGTACTAGGAATGAGTACCTAGAAACCAAATGGGAAAAAAAAATTTCATTCTCCATAATGCCAAAATTAATTTGGGAATCAATTATGTGAGAAAGACAGGACTATATGAAGAAAACTATGAAATTTTATTGAAGGATATAAAATAACATGGGGACAAATGGAAAGATGTGTTATGATTTATGGTGGGAAGACAACAGAGAAATGTCAATTAACTTAATTCCAGTTAGAATCTTAACAGCGTTTTTTATTTGGGGAGGCAGGAAGTTGGATGAAATTAGCTTCATTTGGAAGAATAAATGTCTAGAAAAGCCATAAAGTATGAAAAAAGTGAACAAGGGGTGGCAGACAGGGAGGCTTGCTTTACCAGTTATCAGAGTATACAATAAGCCATTACAGTAAAAATCAATATGGTTTTGGCAGAGAAATAGGTTAATAGACAGTATACAGTACATATAGACATGAATATACGACAAACATGATATTTCACATCAGTGCAAAAAAGGATGGCTTATTTATTAAATGCTGACATAGTTATCTGGGGAAAAAATTGAACCACAACATTTTCCCATATATAAAAATTGATGGAATTCTAGGAGACTATCTGTATAACACAGGGTTGAGTAAGACCTTCTTAATTAAGACAGGAAACCCAAGAGTTATGAAATAAAAGGTGGATGTGGTTGACTATATAAAAATTACACACTTTGTATAGAACAGATACTAGAAGCAGAGAGAGTTGGAAAGACACATCTGCAACACAGGTAGCAGGTAAAGGCTAACATTTATTCATATGATACACAAAGAGTTCTTACAAATCAGCAAGAAAACCATGACCCAGTAGAAAAATGGGCAAAGATCTAAACAGGCCCACAAACATGGAAATGTTCAAATTCACAAGTTGATAAGGGTTACAAGTGAAAGTAACTGGGACTCAAAAAGTTAAAGGAGTGGCCACACCTATTGCCAGGATACGAGGGGGAGTTTTTGCCATAAATTGTATATATGTCATGTCACATGTAAATTATTACAATGTTTTGAAAAGCTATTGGGCAATATCTATATAATTAAAAATATATCTTCCCTTTAATCCCATATAAGCACTAGAACTTAAGATTATGTGTATTAGAAATAACTCTTGCAGCATTGTTTGAAGTGGTGGCAAAAAAAAAAAAAAAAAGACAAGTAAATGTTCATGGGGGAACTAGAGTAAATTTAGGTACATCTGCACTGTGGAATATTATGTGACTATTGTAAAGATTTAGAACTGCTACAGTAGTTGACTTGGAGCAATTTTCATGTTGTGATATTGTTAAATAAGGATGCAGATAACTAGGCAGAATATCATATTTTTTGCAAGGCAAATGCTCCTTATTCCTCCCCCCATTTTGTGTATTTGTGTGTGTGATATGTGTGTAAGTATGGAAAGAATGTAGGAAGAGTGTGCCTACCAGTTTGTCAATACCTAGTACCTGGAAGGAGGAAGATGGTTAAAAGAAAACAAGGCTGCACTTGGGGAAGACACAGAAGAAGCCCAGCGTTCACATCACCCAGCGCTATCACTCCATCTCTCTGTGTCCTGGTTTAGAAATTGGCCCTAAGCAGAAAGCTGAGGGAATATGGGGCTTAAGTCTGGTACTTCCCTTCTCTCCAGGATCAGAAGCCTGGGCTGTCCCTGGTCCAGTACTTGAAAACTGCTTCCTTTTATATTTTGTCCAGTTTTATAGTTGTGGGACGATAAACCAGAACTGGAAGTTGAGGCCTCGATATGCCTGACTATCCAGCCCAGTGTCAGCTCCATCCCTATTTTATCACTGGCCTCAAAACCTGGGCGTAAGTGGCGGACCCCATTCCAGCCAGAGGCATTTTCCTCAGGCTAAGAACTTCACAGTGGAAGAATTCCCTGTGTACCCAAAGCCTAGCAGGTGCCTGGTATACAGGAGGTGCTCAGCAAATGCAGTGTTGCTCAGCCAGCAAGAACTGACTTCATAAGCAGGGCGAACTATCATAACCCATTAAAGTTGCCTCTGCACCATCTCAGAATCCTCCTGGTTTAATCTTCTGCTTGTCCCTCTCCAGTCGTCTTAGAGTAGTAAGCACAGCGTCTCTTCAGAACCTTAGAGCTTTGTGGACACCCAGGCAGAGTGGCGTGGTCAGCAGAGAGAGGCTTTGAGATTGAAGTTTTAATTCACCTCTCATCAGCTTTACCGGTATAAGCCTCAATACTTAATCCTTTTGAGCTTCCCTTTTCTATAAAATGGGGATCATCTGTAAAACCCCAAAGTGCTGCTGTCAAGATTAAATAGGATAGTGTGTGCCAAACTCCTAGAAGTGTGTTCAGTAACATTCAGTTATTTTGCTCCCTATTTGTTACTTTTTTATCAGAAATTCAGGTTACTCAAGAAAGCATAAGTAGTTCACATGAATAGCGGTGTGGATTGTTTTGAAAATGGCTCCCACTGTGGTCGAGCAGTTTGCATCGGAGAATCTTTCTGAAGATAGGCAGACTGTAATCCTGCGTGAGTTAAAAACAAGTAGTGGTGCTTCCTTGTGACTCGGGACGGGGCCCCCACTTCCTGTGCCCGTCAGCCCTGCTCACATGGCTTTGAATCCCACATGGTCACTGTTGCCTGAGTCACAGCAAATGCTGCCAGGCAAAGGTGACAGAGCCAGATCCTTCCCAGAGCTTTGCAGGGCTGGAGTGTTTGGTAGCCTCGTCACTAGACCTGTTTTTCAACTTGAAGGGAGAATATACTGGCTACATGTTTGTATTTCCTGACAAAAGCTGCCATTGACGTCAAGAGTTACCTCTGTTGTTAAGAAGTTACACCTGTGTGTTTTTCTAGTCTTTGGCCTTGCACGTTGTGTTGGGCTTCAGAGAACAGTATTTTTACCAGTTTTGAACTGAAGTATATCATTATGGCAAATCTGTACAGCACTTTAATGTTTTCAAAACATTTCATATGTATTCTTTTATTTTACCCTTTTAACACCCTTGTGAGTGAGCCATTTCAGCTGCATCCCTATTGTTTTGTGAGGAAACTGAGTCTCCGATGTGCATATGGCTTGCCTAGTGTCACATGGGTCTGAAGCAGTGGTTCCAGGCTCCTGACCTCGCCCAGCACTCGTCCCACTGTGCTGGGGTGCCTGGGGTGCTCGGGTGGAGGTGGGAGCAGGCTTATGAGAAATGCCCCTGGTCACACCGCTGTTGTCTTCCTCATCACCTCTGGGTTTCAGGTAATGAAACGCATTCCTCCTCCCCTGGGACTACCAGGTGGGTTGCATTGGAGTTTTATGATGAGAGCCAAAGGCCTTCTGCATGCACAGTTGTTCTCCTTTATCAAGCCTTCATGTTTCTTAATCTGAAGACCTACACTGAACCCTTGTGAGGAGATAGAGAGAAGAGGAGGGAGGAAGTGGGACGGCCATCCTGTTGCCCAAGAGGTGCCTGAATGGACCTGCGCTCTGATGGCTCCAGCCAGCCTCAGGTTGCTGCCCCAGCCCAAAGAGGACACACACATGCCCTTTTGGGAATGCTTGAGTCCAGCTTTTAGTTGTGGTCTTAGGAGGGAGACATTGGGAAGGTTTGGCAGGATCTGTTTGTAGAGACCCTGGAGATGCTCGTCAGTGGTTCTCAGTAACTGAACCTCTGTTGGCAAAACCCACAGCTATCCAGTTGTAGCTGTCGACCCAGTGGATAAAGCAGCCTTAAAGTGTTTTCATTTTCCTGCCCTCAAGTGGCAAGTTACTGCTCCCTTTTTCCCTCCCTCCCTTCTTTGCTTAATTCCAAAAAAATGGGACCAATTTTCTCCTTAAGATTGGAAGATTCTGGCCTGGTGCTGCAGTAGGCTCATGCCTATAATCCTAACACTCTGGGAGGCCAAGGTGGGAGCATTGCTTGAGGTCAGGAGTTCAACACCAGCCTGGTTAATAGCGAGACCCCATCTGTATAAAAAAATAAAAAAATCAGTTGGGCGTGGTGGTGGCCTGTACCTGTAGGCCCAGCTACTCAGAAGGCTAAGGCAGGAGGATTGCTTGAGCTTAGGAGCTGGAGTTTTCAGTGAGTTACGATCACACCACACACTCCAGCCCAGGCAACAGAGTGAGACCCTGTCTCAAAAAAAAAAAAGGGTGTAGAGAGCAGTGTAATATAACTCACTCGAATCCACCTGGACCATGTTCATTGAGGACCAGCCATGTGCAACTGTTTCTATGTTGTCATTCATAGTTATAGAGGGTAAAAGTATGATAATCCTACTGAATAATAATTTGGTGGCTTTGTGGCCCTAGTGAAGTTACTTCAACTCTCTGTGCCCTGGTTTCCTTATTTATTGATGAGAAAAATAATAGTCCCCACCTCATAGGTTTGTTGTGAAGATTAAATGCTTAGAGAAAATGCAAAGTGGTTAGAGAATGCCTCATGTAAAGTGCTTTGTGAATATTAGCCATCATTATATAATTGAATCAATGTTGTTGTGTACCAAGCTGTCATTGAATTATATCAGTGTTAGCTGTTGCCGCTGTCATCTTCATTATTATCATATTTCAGACATGTGAGCTTTGGAAATTAAAATCTTCAAAGATATGAATTTGATAGTTTAAGTTTTTGGTCTTTTACAATTATATAAAGACAAACTTTTTTTTTTTTTTTTTTTTTTTTTGAGACAGAGTCTTGCTTTGTTGCCCTGGCTAGAGTGAGTGCCGTGGCGTCAGCCTAGCTCACAGCAACCTCAAACTCCTGGGCTTAAGCGATCCTACTGCCTCAGCCTCCCGAGTAGCTGGGACTACAGGCATGCGCCACCATGCCCGGCTAATTTTTTCTATATATATTTTAGTTGGCCAGATAATTTCTTTCTATTTTTAGTAGAGACGGGGTCTCGCTCTTGCTCAGGCTGGTCTCGAACTCCTGACCTTGAGCAATCCACCCGCCTCGGCCTCCCAGAGTGCTAGGATTACAGGCGTGAGCCACCGCGCCCGGCCCAAGACAAACATTTTTAATTTTAGACTGTAGGAATTTAGATTCCAATATCTTTAATTTATGCCTTAAAACTATAAATTAGGTATCCTTGTCTATTTTAATTCAATGCCTTTTTAATTCATATGCCAGTTGATTTAAAAGATTCTAGGGACTAAAGCCAAAATATAAACAATTTAATCTGTTACCTATATTGGAATTTCCCTTAGGAAAAGTAGTTTTTACTTGTTAAATCATGTGTTTTTGAAAATTAACTTGTTCTTAAATTATATAAGTAAATTGTTTTAAGTAAGTCTTGAAAATAAGCTCTTGACCTCCCTGTGGGGAGGTGGCGTTTGCAAGACATGAGAGTAATTTGGAAAGGGCTCAATTATAATGCTTGCATATCTTTGAGAAAGGAGGAAAAAACCAAACATTTTTAGCAATGAAGATTATTTTGGGGTGCTTAAAGTTGTAACTTCATTAATCTTATCTTAAATAACAGACTATTACTAGACTATTACTGAAGTAATAAAAGTTCTTATAAAAAAATTCAGACAATTTAATAACCCCTTTTAGAGTTCTTTCTTGGTCACTCTTAAAATACTAGGAAATAAGCCATAAATCTGGTTTTAATGCAGAGCATGGTATAGATATAGTCATTATTTAACCTTAGCATTCATAGTTATTTGCCCAAAAATGTGATCATCTTCATTATTTAAGTAATTGATAATATATTTAATATATAATCCTTTTCCTGTGAAAAAGAATTTTAAAACATTAATTATTAAGCAGAGATCTCAATATACTACACTATAATTCCTAGAGAAAGCCTTTTTACGTAGCAATTTCATGCAACATTATCCTGATTGTTGGTTCTTCGTGTTGTGTTCACTTCGCTCTTTCTGTTTTCAGTGATTTAGCCCTGCGGAATTGTTTTCTTACCTCTGACTTAAATGTGAAAGTGGGAGATTATGGAATAGGATTCAGCAGGTACAAGGTAAGCCAAAGGTGTAAATGTTGTCTCTTTAATATGAGTTAATTTCAGTTGTGAAGTTGTAATAGCACAGAAATGCCTCTCTGTTTTTGGAAGAAAGGGGCCAGAGTCTTGGTCATGATGCCTTTCTGGAGAGGGGTTTGTTGCAGTTGTTTTAATGGCAGTATTGGCTTCTGTTGCGTGGTTTGTCTACATCGGTGGCTTTCCAAGTGCTTTGTTTAAAATGATTTATAAACAGTGTAATTGATATAGTTGGATGGTTCATAATAAATTTTAGAATGAACATGTGAGCAATAATAGTTACTAGTACTTAAATAATATACATGTCATATAAATGTTTCTTCATTATGTGGTCAGTAAAATTTCAGCTCAGATTCATTAAGCTTGATATAGGTTTTTTAACTCTTGTCACAAATATATCCCCAAAGGAAACAAGGGAAGAAGTAGATGAGATTTTCATCTCTGTGTGTTTTTGTAGCCTGGCTGAATGAGGTAGCATGATATGGGGCAGAGAAGGAGATTGTCCCAGCTCCGTGCTGTCAGGAGACCTTGGATAAGCCATTTAGCCTCCATTTTCTAAGCAGCATCATAAGAATAATACCGGTTCTATCTTAGCGGATCTTAGGGGCCAAAGAGTTAACATTTTAAAAAAATATTGTGCAAATATAAGTTGATTATTTGTCCACATAGTGGCTCTAGTGTCTTGAGCACTTGCCATATACCGAGCATTTAGAAGTACTTGCCTGTATTATCTCACTTAATCCGCATCACAAAGGTAGGTAGTTTGTATTATCCTCATTTTACAGATAAGGAAAAAGACTTCACTTAGTTGTTGCTTTCCCAGAGTCACATAGCTGGTAAATGGTAGAATGGAGAACTTACAACCCCGTCTGTCAGATTCTAAAGCCTACAGTCTTATTCATTAACCAGCATCTCTATTCAGTGCGTAAGGCCCAGTATATTTTAAAAGATGTTTTGCTCAGTCTGCATTGCATGCCTCAGACACGGCGTACCTTCCTTTTCCAGGAAGGATGACTTAGCAGGCATTCATGGCTGAGAGACCGACTCATGAAGCCCAGGAGGCTTCAGGGAAACTCCATACCTTCTGCCCAGAAAGTCTCTCTTCATGCTCACTTTTTTTTCCTGATATGTTTTTTGGGTTGGGTATATGTTTTCTGAGAATGCTCTGGAATTAAATCATTGAGCTCACTAAAAGTATCATTCCATTCAAAATTCTGTATGCTTTCTAACAAAACAGGAGGATTACATTGAAACAGATGATAAAAAAATTTTCCCTCTGCGATGGACTGCTCCAGAATTAGTAACCAGCTTTCAAGAGAGACTACTAACTGCAGATCAAACTAAGTATAGTAATATATGGTATGTATTGGTTTACCATTTTATTAGGCTTTTGTTTGGCAAAGTCCTAACTTCTTTTTCTTTGAGTAATTTCTTAAGGGAAAGTAATTATATAAGATGTAGGAACAAAAGAATGCCTGATGGTGTGAAAGAGACCATTGAAAGACATGATAGCAGTTGTCACAATTGCAATGATATAATTAACTTTTTGGAGACTGTCTTTCTTACCCGTTTTCCTTTACAAAAGCAGGAACCAAGTCTGTTTTATATTTTGTGCCTCCCATGGGGCCTGGCATATAATAGATATTTAGTACATATTTATTGAAATGAATGAGAAAACCAAAAGGGGTTTGGACTATTACTTAATACTATGATTTATAGGGGTCAGTTTAATGGAAGCTAAAAAGATGTGTCTAAATTTTTGACTAACAGTTTCTATCACAACCTTAATTTATAGTTACTTTTTTTTTTTTTTAAAGACACAGAGTCTTGTTCTTTTGCCCAGGCTGGACTGCAGTGGAGCAATCATAGCTCACTGCAGCCTCAAACACCTGGGCCTCAATCAGTCCTCCTGTCTCAGCCTCTCGAGTAGCTGGAACTACAGGCATGTGCCACCATGCCCTGATAATTTTTAAAAAATTTTTTGTAGAGATGGGTCTCACTGTGTTGCCCAGGCTGGTCTCAAACTCCTGGGCTCAAGTGATCCTTCTACCTCGGCCTCCCAAAGTGCTGTGATTACAGTTGTGAGCCACCATGTGCTGGCCTATAGCTATATTTTTTGTGCTCTTGTTCTTTTTCCATTTTCTTTTTCTCTTCTTGCCTTCTTTTGGATTAATTTCTTTAAAAAAATTTTTTTGGGCCCGGCGCGGTGGCTCACGCCTGTAATCCTAGCACTCTGGGAGGCCGAAGCGGGTGGATCGCTCGAGGTCAGGAGTTCGAGACCAGTCTGAGCAAGAGTGAGACCCGTCTCTACTAAAAATAGAAAGAAATTATATGGACAACTAAAATATATATATACAAAAAAATTAGCCGGGCATGGTGGCACATGCCTGTAGTCCCAGCTACTCAGGAGGCTGAGGCAGTAGGATCGCTTAAGCCCAGGAGTTTGAGGTTGCTGTGAGCTAGACTGACGCCACAGCACTCACTCTAGCCCGGGCAACAGAGTGAGACTCTGTCTCAAAAAAAAAAAAAAAAAAAAAAAAATTTTGCTTTTATTGTTATCTTTAATTGACACAATAATTTGTGTATATATTTGTGGGATACAGTGTTATATATTGATACATGTATACAATGTGTAATGATCAAATCAAGGTAATTAGTATATCCATCACCTCAAGCATTTATCATTTCTTTGTGTTGGAAACATTCCAAATCTCTTGTAGCTATTTGAAAATACACAATAAATTTTTGTTAATTATAGTTGCCCTATAGTGCTATAGAATACTAGATCTTTTTCCTCCTGTCTAGCTGTAATTTTGTATCTGTTAACCAACCCCTTCCTATCCCCTCTTCCCTGACCCTTCCTAGCGCTAGTAACCACTGTCTACTCTGTACTTCTATGACCTCAACATTTTTAGCCTCCACATGATTGACACAGTTTGATTCCTTTCTCTTTCTCCTTTGAGTATCTGCTCTCCCAGTTAGTTTTATATTTTTGCATATTTTCATGATGGTAGTTATCGCCTTTCTCTTTCAGATGTAGGACTCCTTGAGCATTTTTTTTGTAAGGCTAGTGGTGATGAAGTCCTTCAGTTTTTGCTTGTCTAGGAAAGACTTTATTTTTCTTTTAATTTCTCAAGGATAGCTTTGCTGGGTATGATATGCTTGACTGACAGGTTTTTTTTTTCCCCCTTTTAGCACTTTGAATATATTATCCCATTCTCTCTTGGCCCATACGGTTTCTGCTGAGAAATCTACTGTTAGTCTAATGGGAACTCCCTTAGACTTGATGCTTTTCTCTTGCTATTTTTATTTTTATTTTATTTTATTTTTCAAGACAGGGTTTTGCTTTGTCACCCAAGCTTGAGTGCAGTGGCACAATCATAGCTCACTGCAGCCCCAAACTCATGGGCTCAAGTGATCCTCCTGCCTCACCTCCTAAGTAGCTGGGACTACAGGCACATGACCCCCTGTCCAACTGATTTTTTTATTTTCCTGTAGAGATGAAGTCTTGCTTTGTTGCCCAGGCTGGTCTCAAACTCCTGGGCTCAAGCAATCCTTCTGCCTTGGCTTCTCTAAGTACCAGGAATACAGGTGTGAGCTACCACCTGGCCTGTTTTTAGAATTCTCTCTGTCTTTGACCTTTGACAATTTGACAATAGTGTGCCTCTGAGAGGACCTTTTTAGGTTGAATCTATTTGGGGACCTTTGAGCTTCCTGGATCTGTCCATATCTCTCCCAAGGCTTGGGCATTTTTCAGCTATTATTTTCTTAAGTAGTTTTTTTCTATTCCTTTTCCTGTCTTTCATATATTTGTTTGCTTAATGGTGTCCTGTGAGTCCTGTAGGCTTTCTTCATTCTTTTTCATTCTTTCTTCCTTTTTTTTCCCCCCTGGCTGGGTAGTTTCAAACAACCTGCCTTCAAGTTCAGAGATTCTTCTGCTTGATCTCATCTGCTATTGAAGTTCGCTGTTGTATTTTTTATTTCATTCATTGAATTCTTCAGCCGCAGGATATCTGTTTGGCCACTGGGCAGGGGTGGTTTGGTGGCAGCTTGGCCTCAGGAACAGAAGCGTTCCAGTTCCAAGAAGATGCAGCACAGTAGCTGCATGGGCCACAGGGGGTGAGGCACAGTATCAGCGCCTTCTCTGGAGGGGGCGCAGCCATGTGGACTCAGTGCCTGTGAGGACTGTAGGGGACCCCAGTTGTGAGGACTGTGAGTCCAGGGTGTTACTGGGGGCTGCTGAGATCCTCTCGCTTACCTTTCCCCTCAAGGAGACATTCCTCCTGGTTCCCAGCTGATCCTGCTAGGGGATGGGGTGGTGCTGGGCAGGCATGTCCTTCTCTTCTCTGTGTGGCTGTCCTGAGTGTCTGTGCTCACCAGGGTTTCTGTTATTCCTTTGATGTATTCCAGTTCTCTGCCTCAGTTATTTTGTCAAAATGTAGTTACTTGGTTGTTTTGGCTGTCTTTGTGGGAGAATAGCGCCAGGGGCTTCCATTCAGCCATCTTGCTGACATTGGTATCTGGATTGATTTGTTTTTTATTGTTTTTTCCTCTTAGTTTGGGAGCTACATACTCTATTCGTATACTTTTATTAGCTGCCCTAGAAATTACAGCTTGCATATACTTCACCTACCTCAGCTTAATATTAGTTCATATCTTAACCCTCCTTCTGAACGATACAAGGACCTTAGAACACTTTAACTCAGTACATCACATACACACACAGTTACATGTTATTGTTGGGTATTTTAAGTTTTTCTTTTAACCTCCCAAGATACTGTTTTTTAGCATCAGTGTTTTTTTTTTTTTTTTTAAGATTTATCCACATAATCAAACCACTTTGCTCTTTATTAATTTTTTTTTAATCTCAGACCTTCCATCTGGGATCACTTTCCTTTTGCCTGAAGTGTATCCTTCAGAACTGCCTTTAGTGAGGGTCTGCCTGGTAATAGAGTCAGTTTTTTGTAGGTCTGAACATACCTTCATTTTGTCATTCTTGAAGTATATTTTTACTTGATGGCTTTTATTTTCTCTCAGCGTATTCTACTGCCATTATTGCTTTTGAGAATTTAGCTCGCTGTAATCCCACTAAGTTCTTTGAGGTAATGTGACTTTTTCTCTCTAGCTGTTTTTAAAATCTTCCCTTTATCTTTTTTCTTTTTTTTAATAGTTCACTATCATGTGTGTGGGTTTGGATTTAAGTTTTTTGCTTGGGATTTACTTGGTTTTTCACATCTGTAGGTTAGTGTTATTCATTGGTTCTGGAAAATTCTTAGCCCTTGTCCTTTAAATATTGCCTCTGCCCCCTTTTCTCTCCTTCTGGAAGTCTAATTAGACATGTGTTATATTATCTTGCTTTTTATCTCCTGTCTCTCAGTCTCTCTTACGTATTCCATCTCTTCGACTCTCTGCCACATTCTAGATGATTTTTCAGACTTAGACTCTGGTCACTAATTTCTCTCTCTTCAGCTATGTCTGTTCTTCTGTTAAATCTATTAAGTTTTATAATTCCATTGACTTTTGAGCTTTAGAAAATATTTTTTATTTTAAAATTTTCTCACAGTGTTTTTTATAATTGGATTACGATCTATGTGAGATAATTCCAATAACTAAAGTCTTGATCCTGCTGCTGCTTGATGGTTTCTTGTTTCCTTGGGGACTTTTTTGTGTTGGGGATTCTTGGAAGTGTAGAATTGAGGTGCATTCCTCCAGAGAAGATCTATATTTGTTTCTCCTGGTTACCTGGGGGTCCTGCTGTGGACAGGGCACTGTATGAGGCCAGGGCTTTACATATTCAGCTTGAGACTTTATGAACCACTCAAATGATGTTAATTTGGGCTGCAAATCCAGGTCAAGGCCAACTCTGTGGTTACAATTTGTTAGGGCCCTGCCCCCCTTACACACACAGTCTCCGCCCTCACAGCGCCTCAGTGCTAATGCAGCTTGCCCTCCTGCCTGTGAAGGGAGGCAGGGGCAGGTTGATCCCTACCTTGAGGTCTCTCGATGAACCCCCTTACCTTGGGCCTATCATCCCCATCAAGCCTTTGAAACCACAAACACAGAAGCCCAAGATCTGTGCTTCAGCAAAAGCCCCAAAGGAGGTTGTAGTGTTCTGCTTAGTTCTCCAAATTCTAGATTTTTGACCTTGTAACTGCTTCCATTCTTAGCCACTCTTAGATGCCTTTAAGAAGATGCTTTTTATGCGTCATCCAGCATGTTTATTGTTCTTAGTGGGGGGATTGAGCTGGCAGTATAGCCTATGTTTCCAGAGACAGAACCAGCTCTCGTGCTGACGGTTTGAGCAGTCACTAGTGGCAGTGCCAGGTCATGCCAGGGGCAAAGCCCACACTGCCTCACACTGGGATGAATGAGAGGGACCTCGCTCAGAGATTTTCGGGGTGAAGAGAGGATAAGAACTACAGGACATTTTTCCTCCCAGAAGAAAGAGTCTTGATGGTATTAAGGAGGCACAGCCCATGGGAGGGGAGGAGGTGAATCTGAGGCAGAAGAGTAGGTGATGATGCCATGATCCCAGAGGGTCCCTGCGTGGCAGAGAATGCAGAGCTCCAGGAGAAGAGACGTGCAGGGAAGATGCTAAGAGGCAGTAGGGGTGGGGCTGAGGAAGCCTGTGCTTCCTGTTCTGTGCAGAGTAGGGGGCAGGTAGAGGCTAGAGAAGGATTTGGTTTATGGATAGGCCTAACTGGGGGTGGGAAAGGGAGCTAAATTAGGCACTTGGAGAAATTGAGACGGGCAGAGTTATTTGCCAAAGGTCAAGCCAGGCTTGGTGGTAACACTGATGTTGCCATTGATCATATACCTACCACCTTCGTAGTCTTTAGTATTTCATGGAAATTTCTTATTTTCCTCAGTCAAATTGTAAATTCATTTGAGCAGCATTATCAAAAAGCTCCCCAAGGAGCTCCAACAGGTCATTAACACTACCTTAAACTTTTGTACAAAAAACTGTCACCCACCCCTACCAATTCTGTGCCAGGGAAGAGAAAGCACTTCTTACTTTCTAAATTAGACTGGTTTAGGTCCTTTTATTTCCTTTGATAGATAGAAATGATCTCTCAACTTAGATACTGAATGTGCTGATTTTTTTCACTAATTTGTGAAAGTGTAAGAGAATTTAAAGTTGTGTTATACGATGTCAAATAAACTATTGATAATTCGATACAGTTTGTTATTCACACAAGCGTCCTGGTGGGTATTGATCAAAGTCTTGTAAACCACGAATGGATTGGTGTCAGAATCACTAGGGAGCTTTTTAAAAATGCGGTTTCGTAGGCCATACCTGGATCTACCAACTAAGAGTCCTTGGGGCGGACCCCAAATACCAATGTGTTTGCTTAAAGCTTCCCAGATGACACGGATGACCAGCCAGGCTCGGGAACATTGCAATAAATAGGAGAGTATAATGTAGGACAGAGGCAGTGAGTGGCGGGGAGGAAGTGCAGGGACCACCTAGAGGAAAGGACAAGCACGGTCGTCTAACCTGAGCAGCAGAGGCCTCGTGTCCATGGGGGCAGAGCACAGGGTTGTGAGAACAGGCTGGGCAGGGACAGAGAAGGGGCGTTCCTGCTGTGTGCGGCAACCCTGGGGGCCTCAGAGGCTCAGGCAGGTGTCTCTCCTCTCCTGGCACAGAGATAGCTGCCAGAGTGCTAGGCCATCCTGTGTGATAGCAGGAAAGCCCAGAATGCCGAGGAGTAGCTAAAATAAGGAATGCGTGGGTCTAACAGAGAAGAGATTTTTTTTTCCCACGTAAAGATTTCGTTTAGATATTTTCTGGCATGTACTACTGTTGTGAATGAGCTTTTTTCCCACCCAAACCCCCAGAATTTAGGGTGTTTATCTTGTCTGCAGCCATTCTGCCGAAGTCTTGAAACATTCGAATGCTCTTTCACGTAATTTCTTGAGTTTTTGAAGTTGACAGTCATATTAACCTCATCTCTGTAATCATGCCTGTCATCTCTGTTTTATATTTTTTTCTTTGGCCAAAATTTCTAGAGTGGTATTCAGTTGTAATCTGTGGAGGCATTCTTGTCTACCTTATTTTAATGGAAATGCCTCTTTTTTGTTATCATGATATGATTATTGGTTTCAGAGCTGTTTTGTTATGTTAAAGAACTACCTTATTATTAATAATCTTCAGTACACACCTTGTCCATGAAATTACTGACCACATAAATAGCAATGTGGGTGTTAAAAATTTGACATCTAAAGGGAGAGAGAAATAACCATGTTCTTTTTCCTCTAGGTCCCTGGGTGTGACACTTTGGGAGCTTTTTGATAATGCTGCTCAACCATATTCCAACCTTTCCAACTTAGACGTCCTCAATCAAGTCATTAGAGAGAGAGACACAAAACTCCCCAAGCCCCAGCTGGAGCAGCCTTATTCTGATAGATGGTTGGTAACTTCATGTTCTCTGGGTTCTGTTTTGTTACCTTCGCTGCGAAGATGCTGTGAAATGTCCTGAAAACACAAAAATTTGGTGGTATATTTCTTCATTTCCTCTTTCACCACGCTCTCACCATGAACTGAAGTCCTTGGTGTGGTTGGCAGTGATTAAGGTGTAGAAACTTGTGGGGTGTTGAGTTTCCTTTGGGGTCCTTGTAAAATCTTTTCTTATTTTAAAAAAATTTATTATCGTTCCATTAATTACCTCTCCTGTGCTGCTAGGTATGAAGTTTTACAGTTCTGTTGGCTGTCACCAGACAAGAGACCAGCAGCTGAAGACGTGCACAGACTGCTGACTTACCTGCGCATGCAAAGCCAGCGGGACTCGGAAGTTGACTTCGAACAACAGTGGAACGCGCTTAAGCCAAATACGAACAGCAGAGACGCTTCCAGCAATGCTGCTTTCCCAATTCTTGACCATTTTACCCGGGATCGGCTGGGCCGTGAAATGGAGGAAGTCCTCACAGTGACGGAGACGAGCCAGGGACTGAGCTTTGAGTACGTCTGGGAGGCGGCGAAGCATGATCATTTCGACGAGCGTAGTCAGGGCCACCCAGACGAAGCCTTGTCCTACACAAGCATCTTCTATCCAGTCGAAGTGTTTGAGAGCTCCCTTTCCGATCCCGGGCCTGGGAAACAGGATGACAGTGGCCAGGATGTCCCCCTGAGGGCCCCCGGAGTGGTTCCTGTTTTTGATGCCCACAACCTTTCTGTTGGAAGTGACTATTATATCCAATTAGAAGAAAAAAGTGGTAGCAACTTGGAGCTTGATTACCCTGCTGCGCTGCTCACAACTGAAATGGACAATCCCGAAAGGATGGGTGCGGAGCCACCCCAGGGTGCGGCACACAGGAGCCTTGAATTAGAGGAATCTAGTACCGATGAGGATTTCTTCCAAAGCAGTACGGACCCCAAAGATGCTAGCTTACCCGAGGACTTACATGTTCCCAGCGGCCCTGAGAGCCCTTTCAACAGTATATTTAATGATCTGGACAAATCGGAGGATTTGCCCAGCCACCAAAAAATATTTGACTTAATGGAACTAAACGGTGTTCAAGCTGACTTTAAGCCTACCACTTTAAGTTCGAGTTTGGATAACTCCAAAGAGTCTGTAATAACTGGCCACCTTGAAAAGGAAAAGTCCCATAAGCTTTTTGACTGTGATCCTCTTTGTCTGTCAGAAAATCTTATGCGCCAGGATAATTTTGATCCATTGAGTGTTCAAGAATTGTCAGAAAACTTTTTATTTCTTCAAGAGAAAAACTTACTAAAAGGCTCGTTGTCTAGCAAAGAACATGTCAGTGATCTTCAAACAGAGCTTAAGAATGCTGGGTTTACTGAAACTATATTAGAAACTTCACCTAGAAACTCTTTAGATACCGAGCTTAAGTTTGCTGAAAATAAACCAGGCTTTACTTTGTTAGAGGAAAACCTCGGTGCAAAGGGCAAAGATACAGACGTCGTGCTCACGGACGGCACTCCGAACGCCTCGTTGCTGTCCTCCCTGGAAGTGCAGGTACCTCCTACCTCACTCGAAACAGAAGAAACGTCTCATGATGTACCTCCAGGTTCATTCCTGCAGCAGGGAGAAACCAAACCCGCATGTTTGGATGTCAGTGTCTCTGAGGACTGTCTCTGCCAGGACGGCAGTGCAGACACCATGACTGTCCCAGTTGAAATTCTCTCGACCGATGCCAAAACTCACAGCGTTGGCGACGGGTCCCAGGACTCAACTCGCCAAAGTGAAGAGACCTTGGGAGTAACCAAAAGTGACTCAGTTGTTGATGATATTCTTCCTAGTAAAGTGAGTATAGGGAGTAGTCATTCCGAATTAGGACAGAACTTAGAAAATAAGCCGTTTTCAGAAGACCATCATAGTAATAGTTTGCCGGAGAAAAACTTGGAAGCTGTGGAGACTTTGAATCAGCTCAATTATAAAGATGCTACAAAAGAAGCAGCCTTGGTGTCTGCCCTTTCCTCGGACTCTACCAGTCAAGATAGCCTCTTAGAAGACAGCTTGTCAGCACCCTTTCCAGCCTCGGAGCCGTCCGTGGAAACCCCAGACTCCTTGGAGTCAGTGGATGTCCATGAGGCGTTACTGGATTCTTTAGACTCTCACACTCCTCAGAAACTCTTGCCCCCTGATAAGCCTGCAGACAGTGGCTATGAAACAGAGAACTTGGAGTCTCCTGAGTGGACTTTGCACCCTGCTCCCGAGGGCACCTCCGACTCAGACTTGGCTTCAGCCGGTGACAGCGGTCAAACCAGTTTGCCTCCCAACCCCGTCATTGTCATCTCAGATGCAGGCGATGGCCACAGAGGTACCGATGTGACCTCACAGACTTTTGCACCTGGCTCCCAGAGTTCATATCGAGACTCGGCGTACTTCTCAGATAACGACTCTGAGCCCGACAAAAAGTCTGAGGAGGTCCCAGGAACCTCCGTGTCGGCCTTGGTGTCAGTACAGGGCCCGTCCCTGCCTGAGCCAGTTGGTCCTGAGCAGAGTCCTGATGCCGAGAGTAGTTTCCTAGAAACCACAGAGAGCCAATCAGCTCAGAGTTGTCCGCCTGCTTTGCAGAATTCCAGTCACCTGGAATTAAGAGAAATGCTGGAGCCAGCACAGGCTGATGTTTCCAAACAGATGCATCCTGCAGACGATGAGGCTGGCAGTCCCTTGAGTTTGCTGCATTCAGAACTTAGCAGCAGTGATGACATAGAGACACAGGAAGATCACCCCTGCACCCTCACTTCCATCGGAACCAACACTAATGAACTCCTCGCGTATGCAAGTTCGGCGGTAGATAAGTCCCTAACTGGCCACTCTGACGGCCCCAAGTTGAAGGAGCCAGATATCGAGGGGAAATACCTGGGGAAGCTCGGTGTGTCCGGGATGCTCGACCTCTCTGAGGACGGGATTGACGCGGACGAGGAAGATGAAAACAGCGACGACTCCGATGAGGACCTGAGGGCCTTCAATCTGCACAGCCTCAGCTCCGAGTCAGAAGAGGAGACCGAGCACCCCGTGCCCGTGATCCTCAGTAACGAGGACGGGAGACACTTGCGCAGTTTGCTGAAGCCCTCGGCAGCCGCGGCCACCGACCAGCTACCTGATGACTGGAAGAAAGAAAAGAAGGCGGTCACGTTTTTTGATGATGTCACAGTTTACCTGTTTGACCAGGTATCTGTTACCTCTAAATTATATATACATGCACATGAGAATTCCAAAATATGTTAGGAAATTGAATGTGATCTGGTCTTTAATTGCTGCTTTGGGGCAACAGATTGTGATTACTCAAAAAAAGCCATTTGGGGTTGGTTGCAGTTCCAAGAATATGCAGAAATGTGGTTTGCACAGGAAATTCCTATTCAATTAGGTGAAGGAGACCTGGATGCTCCTCCTGGGTCACCTCGAAGAGTCCTGCTGAAACTGGTTAGCCTTTACAGACCAAATTTTTAGAATCTGACGTTGGCAACAGTACCCAACATCTGGTTGCGGGCCTAGAACAGTCGCTGGCGTGCAGCTCTGGAGACAGGCCGGCCAGCAGCAGCCCCTGCAATGCACACAGCAGGGGAGTCTGTGGTCCTCCTGGCCTGTCCCTCGCCCCTGTCTTCTTTCCCTGCTTGGAGCAGACAGTGTACCCTGCTCAGAGGCACAGGCTTAGGATCCTTTAAAAGCTTATAATTTGAGCATTTTTTTTTTTAACGTTCTTTCTTTTTCTAGCCTTTGTAGCCCTTTAATTTGCTTCTTGCACCAGCTGGGCTGTGAGTAAACTCAGCTGTGGGACATGGGGATGGGGTCCCATCACATCCCAAAAGGTGTGGGAGTCCTTGGCGTCTCCTTCACAGTGCTTGCCCTCCCTTTTCTCTTAGTTCTTGGAACCAAGACCTTGTTCTCTCAGCCCCTGCGTAGCACAGTCCCTCTCAGGCCCACAGCCCCGGTGTCCTGAGCGCGGTTCCACCTCCTCCCCGCAGATCTGTGTCTCCCCTTCTGTTGCACGGTACTTTATGCTTTGTTGTTTCTCTGTGTTTTGTTCACTTTTGTGTTTATGATGTTTCTCAAAAAAAAAAAAAAAAAATCATTAAATTACCCACATTTGTACTAAAGCATATATTGAGGGGAGATGGATGTTTAAAAAAGAAGAGTAGCTTCCTGCGCTCAGCTGGACCCATCAAACCTGAATCTGTGAGAGGGCCCAGGAGGCTGCCTTCCTCTCTTCCTTCCAGGTGCTGCTTATACATCTGAACTTGAGAACCTTTGAGCTCAGGGAACCTAGCAAAGTAAGGTGCCATTTTCTATGAAGAGTGTAAGGGAGAAGGGATCACCTGTGTTCTGTTACCAGTGCATCCCAATAGGCCTTTCTCCACTGTCTCTGTGAACTTGAACTATAGTCACATTTCAGCACTGATGGGGCAATCCGCAGGTGGGACAGAACTGTAAACTGTGTTCAGTGAGCTGCTCGGGAGTCCTGGGTCCAGCTGGAGTAGTGAGATGGACACAGCCCCAGCGGAGGCAGCGGGCAGAGGAAGCTCCCGGGGCTCCAGGAGCTGGACTCTCGAGCACTTCTTTGTGGAACATGTCACGTTTTGCTTGCTGGGTTTACGAGACTGGACAGAGTTGCAAAAGATGAAGAGTCATGAAGGGCATGCCAGTGACAGGATCAAAAGTACAGAGATGAAATGTGAGACACACTTAATAGATGTGAGGCTTTGACCCAGGGTTTAGTGTGATAGAGAAAGTCAGAAAGTGGCTTAAGGCCAGAGTAAAATCCTGAAAATCTGAGATCTAAAATTAGTTTCCTTATGTGTTTTGTGCAGTTTGCCTTGGAGCGACAGCTACCAACTTTTCAAGCTGATGATTAATGGTTTTCTCTTGCTCCTACTTTGTAACTTAATGAGCTGGTTTTGATGTAGTTTAGTTTTTAAGTAGTTTAAGTATCTTAGCTGCAGAGTTTTTACTGAGTGTTTGTGGATTTTGGCAGCATTGTGCCTTGATTGTGTCACTATTTGTTAGTTCAGCAAATGGTTAACCAACACTTACTACGTGTGAAGCAACATTCTCACGAAATCACAGCCAGGTTGGTGAACAGTCTGTTGGTGCTGGCACCTTAGACACAGGGTCTTGTATTTCTCCCCACGCAGGGGTGGTTGTGTTGCATCTTTACGGAGAGGACCCTGAGGCTCAGAGAAGTTAGACCTGGCAGGGGAATAGAGCTCCAGTGAGTAGTGGCACCAGGACTTGCGGTGAACTTTTCACCACCCAGCCCTGCAGCCTCTAGCGTGGGCCTTTAAAATCTGAAGCATCCGGTTGAATTTTAGCTCCTACATTGTTTTTCTTGGATACACCATTCTGGAGGCAAAAGTAGTTGGTAATGATGCTTGCCCTCCTGAGCTTTTGAGGAATAAACATTCTTGCGCTCCCCCCAGGTATTTCTGTTGGTTTTGTTTTGTTTGTTTGTTGTCACTGTCTTTGGTTTTGGTATCAGAGTAATGCTGGCCTAAGAAACCGAGTTGGGAAGTATTTCCTTCTCTTATAGTTTCTAGAAGAAAGATTTGTTGATCTTTCCAAAGAATTGTTTTTGGCTTCCTGGATTTTTTTTAATTGTTCTTTTTCTTTTCAATTTCATTGATTTCTGCTTTATCTTTATTATTTCCTTTCTTGTTGCTTTGGATTTATTTTGCTTTTCTTTTGTAGACTCTTAAAAGCTTAGGATTTGAGACCTTTCTTCTTTTCTAATATCAGCATATTTAATGCTATAAATTTCCCTCTTTCTACTACTTTAGCTGCATACTACAATTTTTAATGTGTTGTATTTTCATTTTCAATCAGTTGAAATTACTTTTTAAATTTTCCTTAAGACTTCCTCTCTCTACCTGTCTCATTCTATTTGACATGAATTTCTTGTAGGTAGAAGATAATTGGGTGGGGTTTTTTAAATTTATTCTGAAAATCTTTTAGTGGTATGTTTAGACCATTTACATTTAATAAAATTATTATATTTGGATTTAGGTATATCACTATATTCTATTCATTCTTCTAGTTCTTATTTCTCTCCTTCCTCTTTTCTTTCTTCTTTTGGATAATTTGAACGTTTTTAGTATTGCATTTTAATTTATGTATTGTGGTTTTTACTGTACATTTTCTCTTTGTGTAGTTTTATAGTGGTTATTCTAGAGTTACAATATACATACTTTTCACAATCTACTTAGAGTCAATATTTTACCATTTCAAATGGAATTTAGAAACCTTTCTACCATATAGGTCTTTGACTCTCCCTCCCTATCTTGACACTATCTTGTGTATTAACATACATATGCAGTGATAACCCATCAGACAGTGTAATATGTTTTACTTTAATGATCAAACATGTTTTTTTTAGAGATAGGATCTCGCTCTGTTGCCCTGGCTGGAGTGCAGTGGCTCAATCATAGCTCCCTGCATCCTTGAACTCCTGGCCTCAACTGACCCTCCTGCCTCAGGCTCCTGAGTGTAGCTAGCACTTGCCACCATGCCCGGCTCAATCATCAAACATATTTTAAGAAACTCAAGAGGAAACAAATAGTATTATATGGTTGACCCTTAAACAACATGTGTTTGAATTGCATGAGTCCACTTAACACACAGTAGCTTTTTTTCCAGCCAAATGCATATTGAAAATACAGTATTCATAAGTTAGGAAACCCATGTATGTATATGGGGGGCCGACTTTTTATATACTCAGGTTTTGCACGGCTGACTTTGACTTGAGTATGTGCAGATCTGGTTATACATGGGTAGTCTTGGAATTAATCCCCCCAATATACCAAGGGATGACTGTTTACCCAGATAGTTTCTACTATAGTCATTCCTCAGTATCCGAAGGGAATTGGTTCCAGGACCCCCCTCAGATACCAAAATTTGAGGATGTCCAAATCCCTTGTGTAAAATGGTATATATGTAACCTAGGTCTGTATATAACCTATGCATACCCTCCTGTATACTTTAAATGATCTCTAGATTACTCATAATACCCATACAATGTAAATGCTATGTAAAGTTGTTATACTGTATTTTTTCTATTTTTTTATTTTTGTATTATTTTTTCCAAATATTTTCAGTCACGGTTGGTTGAATCTGCAAATGTGGAACTCTTAAATATGGAGAGCTGACTGTACTTCTGTTATTCTTTGTTCATTATGGATGTTCCAGATTTTTTTCTAGTATCATTTCCCTTCTAACTGAAGAAGTCTGTTTAGCTTTTCTTTGCGTTCTTTTTTTTGGGGTGGGGGGAAGGTAATGGGGCTCACTATGTTGCCCAGGCTGATCAACTCCTGGGCTCAAGTAATCCTCCTGACACAGCCTCCCAATTAGCTGGTAGCTGGGATTACAGGTGTGTGCCACTGCACCTGGCTTCTTTTCTTTTCTTCTTTTTTTTAAAAAAAAAACAAAAACAAACACAAATTCTTAGGTGTTTTTTTTTTTTTCATCTGATACTGTCTTTATTTGACACTCATTCCTGAAGCATATGTTCTTTGAATATAGAACTCTGAGCTGACAGTTCTTTCAGCATTATAAAAATGTATCGCTTCCTTCGGGCATTCATGGTTTCTCATGAGAAATTTGCACTGAAGTTATTATTCCCCTAGAAGTACAGGTTGAGTGTTCCTTATTTGAAATTCTTGGGACCAAAAGTGTTTTTGGATTTTGGATTTTTTCAGATTTTGGAATATTTGGATTATACTTACTGGTTGAGCATCCCAAATCCAAAAATTCAATATCCCAAATGCTCTAATGAACATTTCCTTTGAGCATTTGTCAGCGCTCAAAAAATTTCAGATTCTGGAGCATTTTGGGTTTGGAGTTTTCGGCTTTGGGATGTTTAGTTTGTAATATGTGTTTTATCTCTGGCTGTTTGTAAGATTTTTTTCTTTGTCCTTAGCTTTGAGCAGTTTGATTGTGATGCATCTGGGCATGGATTTCTATGTGTTTATCCCATTTCCAGTTTGTTGAGCTTCTTGAATCTGTAGTTTTACATCTTTCAGCAAATTTGAGAAGTTTCAGCCATTATTTCTTCTAGTACTTGTTCTGCACCACTTTCTGTCTCGCCCCTCCTGGGACTCCAGTGTTAGACCTTTTGGTGTTGTCCCCCGGGGCATAAGGCTGTGTTTCTTTCTTCTCCAGTTTTTTTTCTTGCTGTTGTTTGGATTGGATAATTTCTGTTGCTCTATATTCAAATTCACTAATCGCTCTGTCATCTCCAGTCTTCTGTTGAACCCATCTAGTGAGTTTCTGAATTTTAGTTATTGTATTTTTCCACTGTGAAATTTGCATTTTGTCATTCTTTTCATCCCCTATTCTTTTGCTAAGACTTTCTATATTTCCATTTATTTTAAGAGTGCCTTTACTTGTAAGAGCATTTTTATAATAAATAGTCTTTTTCAGATAATTCCAGCCTCTGTGGCACTTTGACATTGGCATCTGTGGATTGTCTTTTCCCTGTGAATTGAGGTTTCCTGGTTCTTTATAAGCTAAGTAATTTTAGATTTCGTAACCTCACATCATGTTACGTGATTCTGTCTTGTTTAAATTCTACAGAGATGTTATTTTTGTCTTAGCAGGCTTGACTGGGTGGGTTCAGGCCACAAGTTCCAACCAGCCTTCTGTGGGTTGTGGTTTCAGTGTCACTTCCCCTTTGAGAGCCTTTGTTGTGCTAATTCGAACCCACCCACATGTGTCCTGTCCACTGGCCAGGCTGGAGTTTGGTGGTGGTCTCCCCTGTAGTTCACTTTTCAAGGCGTTGGTGTGTTGTTGGGGTCAGATCTACCATGCGTGGCTCAGGGGTAAGCCCGGGAGTTCCTCAACGGCTCCTCCTTCTCTGCGAGGTCCCTGGTACTTCCGATTCTTTGGGCCTCCCCTTTTTGGTCCTCCAGCCAGAAAGTTGGGGCTTTAGGTACCATATTATGTTGCATATTTCCTGCAACTCTGCCTGTGTCTGCAGCCAAGCGGTGGATGATCGGTGGATGATCGAGGGCAAAGAAAGCAGCAGGGGTGCCCCTCACTCTTGAGATCATAGTCCTCCAGGGGAGAGGAGGCTTCGCTCCCTCAGGACTGTAGGCACCTGTTGCCTGGGATGGCCTGGGGCTGGGAGAGACCTGAGAGAGGAAAACAAAATAGGGAGGGCAAAGTGGCAAACTCAGTGCAGGTTTGGTGGTGCTTTGAATTCTGGCGTTCTTCCCCAGTCTGCCTGCTGCTGTTTACTTCTCCTAGGCCTGAGAGAGCAGCTTCCTGCATGCCCAGGTGTCAGAGCTGCAAGCAGAGGGGGAGACAGGGCTCTGTGTCTATTCTACCCCACCCAGGCCCGGAGCCAGCCTTGTTCTAAGACTAACACTTCACAGTTAGCAGCCAGACGCACCTGCCGGCCTGGGGTTCCTGTGAGTAGGCCTCTGCTGACAGTTTCTGTTTGGCTTTTCAGGAGACCCCAACCAAAGAGCTGGGGCCCTGCGGAGGAGAGGCACGTGGCCCTGAGCTGAACAGCCCAGCAACATCCTCAGGGCTGCCCTACCTGAGCAGGTGCATAAATTCCGAAAGTTCCACGGATGAAGAAGGTATTTCACTTCACGGATTAGTTTTAAAGAAACTGAAGAATAGAGCTTTGAATAATATAAACGGTTTTTGAGGATAATGTTGCCTGTTGCTTTAAATGATGCCTTCCCGACACCGGGAGCAGCTCTGCCATCTGTCAGCCCAGCACACCTGTGCCTTCGCGCTCCTTCTCTTCTTTATCGCGCAGTGATAAAGGGAGGGTTTTCTGTTTTTTTTTTATTTCTAGGTGGAGGCTTTGAATGGGATGATGACTTCTCCCCAGACCCTTTTATGTCAAAGACAACAAGTAACCTTCTCTGCTCCAAGCCTTCTCTGCAAACATCAAAGTACTTCTCGCCACCGCCGCCAGCCCGGGGCACGGAGCAGAGCTGGCCCCACGTGGCGCCCTACTCCAGGTTCTCCATCTCCCCCGCCAACATCGCCAGCTTCTCTCTCACGCACCTGACCGACTCGGACATCGAGCAAGGAGGTGAGAGGCACGTGTGTGCTGGGCTGGGGGGCGGGCCGGCGGGGACATGCCCTGGTGGCCTGTGGAGCTGATGTGCCCATGGTGTTTGCTGAGTAGATTACAGATCGGTTTTTGTCAAACTCCCACAGTCGTGACAGTGTGCTCTCAGGGCCGTGTGCCCCACCCTCGGTCACTCTGTGGGCTCATTACTGCTTACCCCTGCAGGCAGGAGCAAGCGGGTGGTGCCACAGCTCTGGGTCACTAGGATGTCCCCAGGTGGAATTCTCCCTCTTCCCTGCGTCCCCCTGTTCTCCCCTTTGCTGCTAGTCACCCTCCCCACCTCCTTCCCAGAGGGATTGCTCTGCAGAGGCATACGCTCCTGCGAGCACGTGACCTGTGAGTTTGGACCTGAGCCCAAGTGCATCTGGCTCTGCCCCTGGGAATGTTGACTTTGCCATTAAGCGTTGGTCTTCCAGTGATACCAGAGGGCCGGTGGGAGTTACTGGGCAGGGCCCATTTGAAGTGGTGCTGTCTGTACATACGGACCCTCGTTTCTCCACAACTAGATTGAAAGATAAATGGTAATAGGTACATTTTTTAATTTGAAGTTTACAGATCAAATAATAAATATGAAATAGAAAGAGCTTTTGTTTGTGTTTGCACTGCGTTTCACGTGTGCTGATTAGATAATGCCGGTTCCCTCACGATCTGTCCGAGGGCAGACGTGTGGATCAGAGCGGGCTTGCCCTGCGCTGAGCGTTGGCATCCAGCTGCCATGGGAGCCACGCAGATGTGTCTGCGGGAGAGTCGGGCAGGTGCAGCTGCTAAAAGGGGAGCCGGAGCAGCTCGGGCAGGTGCCGGGACCCGAGCACTAGCTTCAGTTCCTCTTCCTGCAGTGCACCTCCGAGACCGTGCAAACTGTTAGTCTGTGATGATCGTGCTTAAACACCCAGCTTTGTTGTGTTGCTTCCTCTCCCCTAAATAGGAAGCAGTGAAGATGGAGAAAAAGACTAGGCGGCTGCCGACGCGCTCTCAGGTCGGAGGCTGCTCCCCCGAGCCGCGGTCCCGTGCCCTCAGCCCAAGCAGCGCCGTCCCCTCCACATTTGCTGCCGCAAGATTGGGAGAGCGGGAGAGCGCACCAGGAGAGGGGAGACGCCCCGAGCTGTGTCCGAGGCGGGGCCCTGGGGGAGCCCCAGTGGGGAGTGGCCGTGGCCGTGTCCCAGCAGCTGGTGTCCCTCAGCTCCGCGCACCCACGGCTGCTCTCACACTTGAAGTGCTCACATGGTGGTCGTTCTGGGGAAGCGCCCACACCACCTCCGTGCGCAGAACCGTGCACACTGGTGTGTCTGCGCTCCAGGTGGGTGTTCTCGGCGTCCACACCTGTACACCCGGTCCCCGCACGGGCGCCACAGGACGCACTAGGGAAATGGTCACGAGTGAGCCATATTTATTATTTTTAAAGAAATCACTAATTGCTTTCTGTAATTGCACTGTGGATAAATGTTAAGAGTCTCCAATGTTGTACAGAATCTTAAATTATTCAAGGAAAATAAGGCAGGTCAAGCTGGTGCTACCCACTAGTTTGATTTTTTTTCTGTTCTATAGTTTGCTCTGCATGGTACCTGTAAAGCTTAAATATTTTGAGTGTTATGCTGTCCTTGGAATTGTTGGAATTGTACATATGGTACTCTTTCATAAATGATAATGATTCTGAATGTTAGTGTTTTATGTTCTTATAGGAAATATTTTCAGTGAGTCCAGAAATACCACTCTGTTGTGTTGATGGAAGCAAACACATTTTTGTCTCTTGTCTACAAGGTGGTTTCTCTGCAGCAAATGAGGCTTCTCTCTGAGGAGCTGAAGGTCTTGCGGCCTCTCCATGCAATTCTCCCACCCCACCTCCCAACTTTTAAAGCCCCTTTTGGTAAAAACGGACCGGTGGTGCGCCCCAGAACTCGGTGCCCCGGCCCTCGCCCTCCTGCCTGTGTCCCTGAGGCTGACTACTGTGTAGCTTCAGTGTCCTCGTGAGTCCGTCCTTCCAGAAGCCGGGACTCGGAGGAAGATGCGTCTCCACAGAGGACTCTGGTTGTTGAGGATGGTTTGAGTGTTTGTACACTTCAGGTGGTGTTGATTTGAGCTTTTTAAAAATTCTCCACAGCTGAATTTTCCCCTCGGAGCCACTCCAAGTCACGTCCAGGTGTGGCCAGTCTCTTTGTAGCCTCGGAGATACGCTGCAGCCTGCACCTGTGGGGGCAGGGCGCTGAGGGACAAGGGCAGAGCCTCAGCAGCTGACACGTCCGCCTGGTTGGGACCTTGGGTGGCCCTATGTGGCCCCGGGGCTCATCTGCACAGACCCTTCTCTCTGCATTAGGCACCAAGTTCTCCTCTTGCTTTGAAAGGGACCGATGTTTCCAGTGCAGCTTCATGGTGTTGGCAGGAACCGGTGTTCGCAGCGGTGACACAAGGCTGACGTCATCCTGCCCTCGGTGAGCTCTGCCCTGGCGTGAGGAAGCCTCCGGTGGCCGGTGCAGCGCGTTGTGCTGAGGGAGTCACCATTGGTACCAGCTGGGTCCACAGGCCTGTGGCCCCCTCACACTGGCCCTTCACCCCAGATATTTTCTGGTGCTGATGTGCTTTCCAGACCCGGCGTAACCCCGGGCCAGCTCTCCAGGCCCAGGCGGGGGCTGCCCAGTGTAAATCGGAGGAACTTGGGTTCTAGTGCAAAATGCAGATGTGGACACGGCCAGGGTTTATATGGCAAATTATGACCTTTAGTACCAGTCCTGGTTCACTCCACTAATTTTTTATACTAAGCAATAACTTTCCAAAGCAAGAAAATGTGGAATGAAGAAAGCGTCCCCTGCCCCCAGCTTGGTGTGAACACCGTGTGCTCCTGGGCTGTGCAGACAGCTCTGGCTCCTGTGACGTGTCCATGTTTTTTTAAAAAATTAACAGGGCATTAGAAGATAATTTTGCCAAAATTGTCATAATGCACAGTTTCTTGCTATGGAGACTTCTGAGTTTTCTGAATTTTTACATCTAACTGCCAGTCTTGGTTGACAGAGAAATGAGAGGTGACTCTACTCATTTTTTCAAATTATAGACTTACGGAGTTCAGATTTATTGAGTGAAAATCAAGCAGATCCATAGGATATATAGTCTTGTTACACAGCCTAGGATAAATTTATTGATATTTGGGGATTGTACATTTTTCACCATGATTAAGGAGATTTTAACAACATAATTCCCAATTTTATTTTAAGTCTATATCACTCTCACAATTGCCAAAACATTTTATACATTGAGTTGGGGTGGGTAGAGTAGTGGTGTTGCATGGAAGGGAAGATTTATATTTATAATAAACATGTGAGTAAACATGTTTTTTTGAAATCTCAAGCAATACACAGGAAATTTAAGTAGATTGAAATTTTCAGCCCATTTTTGAAATGTCAGCATGTGCTTTGTTGTTCGATTCAGTTTTGGTTTTTTTGTTTTTGTTTTTGTTTTAACTAATAAGTTGGTTAACAGTAGTGGGTTTTCAAAATGTACTTGTTCTAATCAGTTGTGCCATGAAATAAACCAGTGACATTCTCTAGATCAGCAGTCCCCAACCTTTTTGGCACCAGGGACCGGTTTCATGGAAGACCGTTTCCCACAGACTAGGGTAGGGGGAGGCAGCGCTCAGGCGGCCATGCAGGTGATGGGGGTGGCTGTACATACAGATGAAGCTCCCCAGCTGCTCACCTCCCGCTCTGTGGCCCCCCACTCCGTCCCTAAATTGCATGGAAGACCATTTTCCATGGACTGGGGTTGGGGGGGAGTTGGGGTGGGCAGTGGAGCTCTGCAGTCCGGTCCCCGCCCAGAGGTCGGGCACCCCAGCTCTAGATGACGTGGGGCCAGGTTTCCTGGTTCACAGGGAAATCTCCTGGCCTCCTTTGCGTAGTAATCCAGAATCTATCAGATTTTAATTCGTCTTACTTTGGTGGAGTTTGTATATTTTAAATACTATAATAAAAATAATCTTTCATTTCCTTCCTAGCAGATGCTATTTTGTGTTATTAAATGACCCTGTCATAAGCCAGAAAGGGCAGTGTAGAAAAAGCGTCCCCCAGATCCCTCTGAGACTTGGACTGTGTCATCTTAAAGGTGAAAGAACCTCAGCTAAATGGAATTGAAAACAGAGCGTTCATTCTATTTTTAAATGTACAGGCTCGATTGTTTCTATAGAAATGGGTTTATCTCAGAAAAGTCTTTGTATGTCTTGGTGCCGTAAAATGCTTTTCAAAACCTCTTCCTTTGATTCATATTTCCCATAGGGTATTTGTAGCATTAATGACCTATTGCATGTCTGTCCTGAGGGCCCCGGGGGGAAGGGAGGCAGCTCCTAGCCCGTATCTGAACATTTAGAAGTGAACCACGTGTTATACTCCAAAGGTTGGGCTTCAGTTATGGGGGCTTCAAAACATTAGCCTTACGAGAAGTAGCCTTAAAGTAAGAATGGGTGTACACAATTATTTCAGATTTAGGTCTCAAAAACAATATTCCTAAGTAGTAATGGGGTTGGCTCAAGCTTTGGCTATTAACAAAGGAAATTCTTTTTAGTATATAAATAAATTCTTAAAGATGTGTTGACAGTATTGAATTACCAACAACCTGTGGAGATCGATTCGAGTGGCTGGAACTTGTGCTGTTTGAGTGTTCAGGTTCTCGAGGGTGGAGCTGGATCTTGATGATGGGACCTGGCGTAAGTGTCCACTGTTTGCTCCCGGCTGCAGAGGAGGACTGACGGGGCCGTCACACCTTCCAGGTCTCCCGTTGTACTTTAACACTGTCAAGAGAGGTTCACGGCAATATAATAGTTAATGAACTTTGAGTTTAAATTGTGTACATTTTTAAATTGTAAGATTTTTACTGTATATTGATGCATAGTGTGATTCAATAAATTGCTTGTAATTTAAAAACTATTTAATATTCAAAATAAATATAGTTATATATTTATAAACTCTGTTGCTGCGTTTATTCCATGTTTTTCCCACCTTGCAAGAGTGGGGGTGGCCTGGCACAGCCATGCGTGTGCCCTTTTCCATGCCAGACCTAAATTCCCCATGCTCCTGCTAACACGAAGATTTGCATAATCCCTGGAAAACTATAAACTTTTGTGTGGTGCTGGTGCTGCCTTGAAGCAAATCTGTAATCCGAAGCCTGTGCACTCAGTGAGCAATTTCAGAAGCATTGTCATTTCGGTGGTCTGCCTTTGGCGCAGCCCCAGTGAGCTATAGGCCGGAGCCTACCTCCCTAATCTGGGCTCCAAACCAGCTTTTCCATGCGCGGGTGGCCCTGCCCTCGCTCCTGGTCCCTCCCTCCGGGACCCAGCTGCCAAGAGTGTGGGAACAGCCTCCTACCAAAACCATGGCTAAGGGGGCCGGTGTGACCCCCAGGAAGTACATGAAGGAGACCTCTGAGTCCCCATTCAGAGGTGCCTGGGGCAGAGCAGAGACCCGCCTCCCAGCTGGTCCTGCGGGTTGGGAGTGTGTGTCTAGCCCAGGCCTGGCAGCTGCACCTGGACTGGCCAAAAGACTCCCTGTTACCACGTTGCTACAGTCCCCAGCGACCCCTGAGCAAGGTGCTGCTTTTAGCCCCTTTTAAGCTGTAACAGGCATGGAGACCGAGGCATGGGGGTCCAGTAAAGCGGCGGGCAGCTGAGCTGGTTTGGAGCCCAAGCTGTCTGCCTCCCCGCGGAGACCTCGGAGTCCGCGTCCCCAGTCCCTTAGGAATCTGGGCTGTTGCTCTGCAAGGCTGTGGCCGCTGCCCATTTAAGATCCTAGTATTGCAGGACGGCTTTTCTTCTGTGACTGGCTTGGTGTTCTGAGCCTTAACCCCAAGGCCAGGTGCGATGGCCACGTGCAGTCGTGGGGTTTCCCCTCCGCCAAGGCGGGCTCCCAGGGAGGGCTCAGCCTCCTCATCCGTGAAATGGGCTCGAGGCCCCGTCATGCCACGCACCTGGGCGCCCTTGGCTCCAGCCGGCTGCGGGGGTGAGGGGGGGGATGCGGGGGCGGGAAAAGCTGTGAGCGGAGGGAAGGATGTGGGGGGAGGGGCAGGGGCCGCAGGTTGGGGGAGGCTGTGGGGGGACGGGAGGCGGGGAAGGCGAGGGGGGCGAGGCTACGGGGCGGGGCGGGGCGGGAGGAGCCGGACCGGGCGGCGCGGCCACCGAGTCACCGGCTCCCCGGGTCCCGAAAGCGCCGGGCTCGGCTGGGCCGCCCGCCCGCCCGCAGGTGCCACCGCCCCCCGGGCCCGCCCCCGACACCCCGACCCCGGCCCCGCCCCGGCCCCGCCCAGCGGGTCCATTTACAGGCGTCTGCGGCCCCGCCCGGGGCGGCTAAAGCTACGTGTCCTTGTCCCCCGTGGGCAGCCTCGGCGCGTGCGGCCGCGGATCCCCAGGTAAGCCGGGAGCTGTGGGTCCGGGTGGGGCCGCGGGGAGGGGCTCAGAGGCAAGACCGGGTGGGGGCTGGAGGAAAACGGGTGGCGGGGTTCAGGACCCGGAGCCCCTGCCGGGGCCATCCGCGCGGTGGGACTGCGGGCCGCTGCAGGGGCCACTGTCGACCTCTGACCTCCGACAGCTGCCCCATGTCCACAGCGGGCCTGCCCCGATGTTGTCCCTGCGTGTGTCACGTCCAGCGGAGCAGGACAGGAGCGAGGTGGCTGGAGTCCATGCCTGTCAGTGGGGCAAAGAGGAGGCAGTGCAGCCTCGGGCTAGGGGCCGCCCTAAGCTAGAGTCGGGGCACATCTCTGGTTGGTCTGAGCAAATTGTCAAAGGTCACCTGAGCTCAGGAGGCACTCAGGGGACAGAGAGGGGCGTGGGCCAGAGTCACCCAGGGGGAAGGCGGGGCAAGAACAGGGACCGGTCTGAGGGGTCAGTGTGGGGTTAGCTCAGGGCTCTGTGAACGGAAGGACCCTGGGGTCCCCTAGCACCGAGTGGTCGCTGCCACTGGCTCCTGGTGCCATTGCCCTCAGCGGGGAAGCTGCCGCGGAGGGCCGCTCTGTGTGTGCCCTGGCTGTGCCAGTGACCACCATGTCCTGTGCTCTGGATTTCAGTTCGAGGGCCCCCTCCCAGCTTCCTCTTCTCGGGACAACCAGTCCAGAGCCATGAAAACCAAGAGCCGGCCCCCCAGGCGCAAGGCCCCGCCACAGGACGCGGACGTGGGGGCCGCCCCCGGGGAGCGCACCCCCGAGAGGTCCCCGCCGGGCGCGGGCCCCGATCCGGCCAAGGGCGTGCGGAGCCGGGCGGCGCGGGCGGCGGCGGCGCGGGCCGAGGGCGGGCGCAGGCGGCCGGGGCCAGGGCCGGGCGGCCGGCGGGACAGCAGCGCTCAGCGGCGGCTGGAGAGCAACGAGCGCGAGCGGCAGCGCATGCACAAGCTCAACAACGCCTTCCAGGCGCTGCGCGAGGTCATCCCGCACGTGCGCGCCGACAAGAAGCTCTCCAAGATCGAGACGCTCACGCTGGCCAAGAACTACATCAAGTCGCTGACGGCCACCATCCTGACCATGTCCAGCGGCCGCCTGCCGGGCCTGGAGGGGCCGGGCCCCAAGCTCTACCAGCACTACCAGCAGCAGCAGCAGCAGCAGGCGGGGGGCGCGCTGGGCACCCCCGAGGCCCAGCCGCAGGGCCACCTGCAGCGGTACTCCACGCAGATCCACAGCTTCCGAGAGGGCACCTAGGCCTGGTCCTGGGCGGGTGGCAGTGGTGGCCGGCCTGCTCATCCCAGCCCTGGTCCCTCATGCTGGGCCCCAGATGCGTGGTGACATCCCATGAGGACACGGCCCCAGTGACTCCATTTTCCCTGGGCTCTCAGCTGCAACCCCCCCAGCAGTTTCTCCTGCACCTGTGGGGACAAGCAGGAGGCCCAGGGAGGCCATGGCTCCGGGTGGCCTGAGGCCCAAACCTCTGTGCAGAGCCGGAGTCCTGCTTTCCCACTAATCGGGAGTTGAAAGGCCTCAGCTTTTGTAGCTAAATTCTCTTCACCTGACTCCCTCCCAGGCAAGGGAGATTCCAGGAAAAAGTTTACTTACAAGTGTCCCAGCCACACTGGCCAAGGCCCGGGAAGGACCCTCCTCCAACAGCAGTGTGGGGCTGGCTGAGGCCGGGGCCCAGCGTCCTCATTTGGGGTAAACTGAGGCCCAGAACAAGCTGGGCAAAGCCTGAGGCCTCTGTGGAGGGTGCCCGAGATGGTTGGAGCGTCCGGGTCAGCTGCCAGAGACCCTCATCAAGTGACCTTGACTTCACTCTAAAGGGACCTTGGGACGAGGGGCTGGAGTCTCTTTCTCTCCCCTCCTGATGGGGGCTTCTGTGGGGGCAGCAATCCCCCTCTGCGGAGGGTCTGGGCCTGACCCCTGGGGGTGCTGAGGAGCTGGAGTTGGAGGCAGCCAGGTGTCCCCGGCGCTGCCCTCGGGGCTCACTCAGGAGAGAAACTTCCAGGCCCTGGAGCCTCTCCTCAGCCCTCACCTGTGTGGGGACAGGGGTTTGTCCTGGGCCTCCCACATAGTGTCATATTCCTCACTGATGTGGGGTCGCCCTGTAATTGGCGAGGGCAGTCTGTAGGACTCTAGGATGTCTTGGGTCCTGGTTTGAGTTTGGGGGCCCTTTGAGCTTTCTGGAAGTGGAGCCTGGGGGTGGCAGCTCTTCCCTCCCCCAACTAGGGTGGCAGGGCCCTGGCAGCTTGGCACGTCCCCGCTGCCTCAGGCCCAGCTTCCTTCTCTCGGGCGTTCCTGCCCCACTGGCTCTGCCGGACTTGGCCACTTTGCTCTCAACTCCTCCCTTGTCCCTTGGCCCGGAGCTGTCCCAGAGGCCCCTGGGGGCCAGGCCTCTTCCTGGGTGCTGTGGTTGGGGGCCTAGTGGGCACAGGGCACTAGCTGACCAGTCCCCACCGTTCAGCCTTGCCCTCCCCTTGGGGGTCCTGGCACCAGACACTAAATGCACCAAGAGGCTTGGGGTCAGCCCTGGCCACCATATTAAGGGCAGCAGGTGGCACCTGAGGGACTTTTGGTCAGGCCCTCTGGAAGGCGGCCCCAGCACATGGCGCTTGCCTCAGTGAGACTTGCTGTCATGCTGGTCCTGCTGCCCCCGTGGGTCTTCTCTGGGGCTAAGCATAGGTCTGAGCTCAGGAGAGGGAGAGGGAGCCCAGGCCTCCCCAGCTGTGGGCACCCGCCCCGCGGGGATGTGACACGGTGGGGCCTCCAGCGTGAGGGCAGTCAGGGTGCTACAGACCTGGCAGCCTTTGTTTCCCGCCGAGCTGCGGCCAGAGCAGGGCTCCGTCCTTGCTGAATGAACAGACAGGCTGAGGCCGAAAACACAGGGCAGGGTGCCCAGTGGAGGCTCTGTCCAGGAGACCATGCCTGGTGACATGCCACAGCCCAGGGCTGCCCAGGGATTTCTGACCCAAACTGGCACCTGTGCCCTCTGCTTCCCAGAGGGTGACCTGGGGCCAGCTGCCCAGTCCTTCACCCGTGGCCGGAGGGGATCTGCTGCCCCGTGGCCGTATCAGGAAGGACGTTCCGATGGCCCAGTCCTACTTTGGGGTGTCAAGTGTTGGGGGAGGTGAGGAGATAGGTCTGTGACAGGGCTGCTGCCGAGCTGCTCCCTGGCCTTTGTCCCGGACCCCAAGCCCAGGCTGGACTCTCCCGTCCTGCAGGAGGCTCTGCCTGGGCCATGAGGTCTGAGTGTCCCAAAGTTGTCACACAGCAGGTCAGGGACCCACATGCTGCTGAGCCCTGGCCACCTGCGCCGCACCCTGGGCCATCAACCCAGCCGCCTGCCCACCCAGCCTGGCACCAGCGCCCTGAGCCAGCCCCGGAGGCGAGGTCCTCACCAGAACAAGCAGAGAAACCAGAACTGCCACTTTTCTGTCTGGGAAAACCCGACTGGAACTGAACGGCCCGTGCTCCTGCTGTAATTGTGGTGAAAATGTTTCTTAAATGACACAAATTTGCTTTTATTTTTTCTAATGGTCCCTTCAAAGCACTAATGAAATCAATGCTGTGTCATAAAACGAAAATAAAAGATTTCACAGCAGTTGCTGCTGTCGCCCAAGCACAAGTGCGCGGGGACTGTGCGTTTTAATCACAACGTAGCAATAAAGACATCACGCCGTTTACACTCTGGCGCAGATTTTTATTGAATAAAGCATCCGAAGGATGCTGAGCAGGTAAACAGTTGGTGCTTAGCAGTGAGAGAACACGTCACCCTGGAGAAAGGCAGAGTGACACCCTGAAGACAGGGAGTTACAGCAGGACGCACAGGGCACCGTTGCAGGGGACGAACCACAACGCCCACCCCCAGGACAACTGACACTGGAATGTAAACACGCAGCACGGGGTCATCGCCCAGGACTGGCCTGAGCCCCGCACCAGACACACCTGGCCCCACCCCCAGCAGCACCCTCCCCACCTTGGGAGGGGACCCCAGAGGAGAACTTTCTTAGAGTCAGCGTCTGGGTGACAGACACCGTGCAGCAAAATGGGATCAGATATAAACGCACAGCTGACCCCCTGCTGACGACGAAACAGGCAGGATCCCAGGAAGGCCAGTTGGTGACAAGTCCCTTCATTCCACCTCAAACTGAGCAAAGACAGGACTTGGGCTCCAATGACCTCCTAGGCAAAGTGTCCAGTGTAGGAAGCAAAGCCCCCAAACGGGGCACAATGGGATAAAAAGCAGCAAAGAAGTTGCTGGACAGGAGCCAGGGCCACTCAGCCAGGGCCTTCTTCCTCGCCTGGCCGGCAGGGCTCTCGCCCCGGGGTGCATAGGACAGGCTGGGGGTCTGTGTCCACATCCCGCCGCCAGCCCGGGCACAGTCTTGCTCCCCAGGACGCCTGCTGCCCCTCAACGTGATCTGATATCCGAGGGGCCCCTACGCCCCCCACACGTCTGGGGAAGGGGCTGTCTAGGGGCTGATGACGGTGACCCAGCACACAGACGCCATCTCCCGGCCCTGGGCAGCCTCTGTCCTCTTCCAGCCTCCCGGTCCGCAGCCCTGACCCACCCGTGGAAGAAGACACCTGCCCACTCAAGCCTTAGCTGTGAAATTAAACCCTCTTTGCAAGTCTTGCTCTGAGAAACAGTCACAGCTCATGACAAAGTGGCCCTGAGCCCCAGGCCAGTGTCTCTCGGGCTGGGGGGCGGGGGTGGCAGGCCTGGGTTGCTGCCAAGGGGCGGGCTCCAGGGGGCTCCTTCCTGGGCTCTCATGGAGGTGGGAAGGGCGGGGCCTCTGGAGGTGCAGCCCCACCCCCACCCCCACCCGTGGTGCTTCTCGCGGGGACACGTGCGGGGCATCCACGGAGCTTCACATTTCTGGGCTGTTTCAGCCAGTGCTTCTGAAGTAGCTGTGGCCTCGGGCCAGGTTCCCTCCTGAGCCCACCTGGGCAGTCCCCCCATGGCACACACTGCAGCACAAAAATGACTCAGCCTTGATCCTTCAGCCGGGCACCATCGGGCACCACCCGCATCCAGGAGCGCTGCGGCCTCAGCAGCAGGCGGGGCCTGCGGCCTCGTGCGGGGCGCTCGGCTCCTGCTCCCGGGATGAGCTCCGGGGGGCCCTGGTGGCATTGGCCCGGACAGAGATGTGGTCCCAGCCCCCCTGGAGGAGAGAGCTGTGTTACAGCGGGTGCCAGGGCTCCCAGGGGCTCTGCCTGGGGACCTTCCTTCCACCCCAACTGCCCCTGAGTCCCAGTGCGGGCAGTGTGACCACAGCCCTGGCCGGGCCAGCTGTCCCCACTCACCCCGATGCCGTAGTCCCAGCCCTGCCCGCTGGGCTCGTGGGGCTGCACGCCCGTGCGGTGACACACCGTCCCCCGGCTCAGACTGCGGCTGCCCTGGACTTTGTCGGCGATCACCCAGACCTGGAACACAGACCCGCTGAGGCCCGGCCCCCGCTGCAGTGGGATCGCTGGGGACCCGGGCACCCTAACACCCGCCACCCTCTGACCCCCTGACCTGGTCCAGGGGCCCCACAGACACGCTGCACACGTTGTTGGACACGTGCTCCCAGCTGGAGCCCTGCGGGTAGCTGGGCGTGATCCCCTGGCGACACCACAGGTTCCCTGTGGAGAGAAGCAGGTCAGACGCAAAGGCCGCCTCTGCCTGAGGCCCCAGCCTCGGGCCTCCTGCGGGGTGGCTGGGGAGGCTGGGGGCCTGGCCACCCAGTCAAGACCTCGGCCCCTGCTGTCCTCTCGCCTGGGCCAGCACCGCCCTCCGCACGCTCTGTGCCTCCCCGAGCCTCATAATCGTCCTATCGTGCCCGGCAGGGCTGGCGTCGTGATCCTCTTTCTACTGAGGTAGAAACTGAGGACAAAGAATTTTTAAACAAATAGAAAGGGAACTGGATATCTGAAGTAAACACCCTGGATTTCAGTCTTTTTTTCTTTTTTTTTTTTTCCTATTTTTAAGACAGGGTCTTGCTCTGTCACCCAGGCTGCAGTGCCATGGCGCAATCACAGCTCACTGCAGCCTCGAACTCCCGGCCTCGAGCGATCCTCCCACCCAACAAAGTGCTGGCATCACAGGCGTGAGCCACCTCGCCCGGCCTGGATTTCAGTCTTGATTCTACCTCTCCCAGCCTTCTCCTTATCTGCAACAACTCAAATACGGCAGGGAGCTGTCGAGAGCCCTGCCTGAGGTGACACGGCGTCAGGGATGGCCTCCTGTCCCAGGCCTGGGTGGAACCTTCTAGAAGATGCTCCTCGTGCAGGCCTTGCCAAGCAGGGTCACCCTGGCCTTGACGCTGTGCCATCAGCAGGTGCCCTCAGCCCCTGTGACACTTGGGGAAGGGGCTAAGTGCCTCTCATGGTGGTTACAGGTCCGTGTCAGGAGCCTGGGGCGGTGCTGCTCCATCCTGGGCCCAACCCCGGTGGCCTCCGGAGGGCTGGGCCTGGGCTGCAGCCATCTCATGGTCACTGAGATGGGCAGGTCACACCTGCTCAGTCCTGGCACCTGGTGCTCCACAGCCCCTAGGAAAATGTGGCCCAGAAAGGCCTGGATGCTTCTGGAGAAAGGGAGGACCCCCCCCCACCTCCTGCAGCCTGTCCAGCACGGGGGCCTCATCCTGTCAGGTGCTCAGGGACCCCGCAGCTCCCAGAGGGCCATGGAGGAACAGCAGAACAACTTGCCGTTTTCGTCCAGGGCGTACACCGACGTCTGCCCGACAGACACCTGCTTTAGCCTCTGTTTAGGAGGAGACGGGATGTGGTACCAGCAGTCACCTGCGATGGGAGAGCTGACTCAGGCCGCACCCTTGGGCCCAGACACTCACAGCCCGCGCGGCCTCCTCCCCAGCTCGCAGTGGGCCGCAGTCTCGAGCCCACCTGACCTGTGCCCTGCCGCCCACCCAGCACCCCGGCCTTGCCCTGGGCCCTCCGGAGGCCGCGGCGGGTTCAGACCCATCTCACCAGCATGGACACGAGGGCGCCCAGCCCGGCACCCCGTGGAGAGCCGGCCCCGGGGGCTGCCCTGCCAACCCCGGGCTGGGCCCTGTCTGAACACCCAGCGAAGAGCACGGCGGCACTGCCTGCTCCCGCACAGTCCCCAGAGTGGGCCACGCAGGGCGGAGGCACAAAGTGAGCCCTGGAAGGGGTGGGCAGGCCTGGCCAGGGCTGCCCTGTCACCAGGTGGTCCCTGTGGGACGAGGACACAGCCTCTGGGGATACCCTGGCTCAGCCCCGGCACCTGGTCCAAAGGTGACATTCAACAAACTTTTGTCAAGCTGAACTGAAAATGACAAGACCAACTAGCCAGTGCCCCCAACTCAGACATGTCCCTAACTTATCACAGCCTCCTGGGGGGTGGCACTCACCGGCCGGCCGGGAGGGGGACACAGAGCCCCTGTAGAAGGCGGAGCCGTCCCTCGCCACAGCCCACACCTGGTAGCAGGCCCCGATGGAGACGGAGGTGAAGGGCTGGTCGGTGCCCACGTGCAGCCAGGAGGAGCCCTGGGGACGGGAGAGGGGACGCTGAGGCGGCCACCAAGGTCTGGGTGACACAGGCCCAGCAGGTGGGCAGTAGGGAAGCCGGGGGCAGCCAGGGTCACACAGACCCAGCCCTGCCTGACTTGGCCCTGACTGTGGCCTAATGGTGGCACTTGCTGAACCCTCCGTTCACCTCATCTCACATGCAGGGAAAGCAGCAGCACGTGCACCTGACGACGGCAGTGTCCCCGGGCCTGGGCAGTGTCCCCGGGCCTGGGCAGTGTCCCCGGGCCTGGGCAGTGTCCCCGGGCCTGCCTGTTACCCTTCCCCAGGCCCCAAGAGGGGTGGGCCCCTTGCACCAACCTCTCCTCAGCGCCAGCTGCCCACGGGGCCCAGGGAGGCCCGAGCTCAGCCTGACTCCAGAGCTGGAGTCCTGCACTCACCGCGGGGTTGAGTGCGGACACGCCCAGGCGGCACAGCACGTCCCCCTTGTCGCTGACTGCCCAGAGCGCGATGCTGGGCCCATTCCTGTCTGTGCCTGGGCTCTCTGGGATGATGGACACGTCCCTGAGGGCGATGGGGGCCACCTCCAGCCAGGGCCCACTGGTCACCAGTTTGCATTTTCTGTACAGTGGAGAGAGAGCACAGAGGGGACCCTGACGTCACCATGCTGGAGCCCTGGGCACGAGGGAGGGGGAGGAGGGGAACAGCCTGAGACTGGGGGAGGCGGAAACTGGGGGCCAAGACCCCGAGAGGGGCCAGGATGAGTGCCTAGGGGTGGCTCCCTCCCCACCCCCGCTCCCCGCCAGGCCTGTCCTCTGTCCTTACAACTGGCCAAGCCTGCCAGTGACATTTCTCTTATTTGTTCTTGAAAACAAACTCTTCTGAAACCAGAGAGCACTGGGAGCCCTCGGGCGTTTCCTGGGCTGACATTTACTTAGACTCCACTTCCTGGCTTCTCGATCCCTCTCCCGCTGCTTCCTGGGAGTGAGGGCAGGGGAGAGAGGGAACAAGAGTGACCGTCACTGTGGCCCCACCTCACCTGGCCCAGCACCTTCTCCTGACAAAATCCTTCATGGTTTTGTACCCATGGTAAGAGCTGCAAGAGAAAGAAGATGAGATCAGGCCACTTCGTGGAAGTTTCTGGAAAGTGACCCAGCACCCATACTTTTTCTGCCCGTTACAGGGCACACAGCCTCAGTGTAAGCCACTGACGGGCTCAGAGGAGAAGGTGTCGCGGTGCATGATCCTTGCCCTGGGGACAGCGGAGGGGCGGAGGCCGAGGGCAGGGTTGATCCTGGAGGCCTGGCTGCAGCGAGGGGCCGGCCCTGGGTGAGCCACCATCTGGGGGCTGCTTCCTCCTCCCCAGGCCCTTCTGGCTCCATCGTCTTCTGACTGGACGTGACTCATGTGTCCCGAAGGGCCTGTCCGTGCCGTGCCTGCCGCCAGGCCCCAGGGCTGCGGCTGCTCACCCACCTGCCCCTGCGTGGGGCCAGGGCTAGCCGGGGCCGGGGCAGCACGACGCAGGGAGGTGCTTACGCGGGGAAGTCGCTGGCGTACTGCCACCCCTCCTGGTCAGTGCCCCCAGGCACGCTGAAATCCACACACCAGTCAGAAACCTGGGGACGAGCGAGTCAGTGAGGACGGGACCCCCAAATCCACAGACCGGGTCAGTTCAGGTGGACACCCCCTCCCAGGGGGCGACAGGGGGCTCACCCAGGTCCACTGCAGAGACGGGGGCTTCGTGTTGGCCTTGGTGCACTCCTGCAGCCCCGTGGCGTCACTCCACATGTACCGGTCCGTGGGCAGACCCCTGGGGCAGGAGGACAGGGCGGGCTGAGGAGGGAGAACCGAGAGCAGGCCTGCCTGGCCCCGGCACCTGTAACGCCGGTGGGGCCTGAAGGAAAGTTCCGGAGCACCAGCCCCAGGGCAAGCCGCCTCCAGACACTCTCACTCCCGGGGGTGACAGGCAAAACCAGAACTGCCCTGGGCAGGAGACCAACGGGGGTGATCCGTATCACCTGAGTGCTCCGTGCAGTGTGGAAGCCACCTCTCTTTCCCTTTTGCTACAGGTTGAACTGTGACCCCAAAATACGTCAAAGTCCTAACCCTACCTTCAATAAATAAGGAATGTAGCCTTATTTGGAAATAGGGACTCTGCAGATGACCATGTTAAGATGAGGTCCTCGGCCAGGCACAGTGGCTCATGCCTGTAATCCTAGCACTCTGGGAGGCCGAGGTGGGAGGATGGCTTGAGGTCAGGAGTTTGAGACCAGCCTGAGCAAGAGCGAGATCCTGTCTCTACTAAAAATAGTAAGAAATTAGCTGGACAACTAAAAATATATAGAAAAAATTAGCCGGGCATGGTGGCGCATGCCTCTAGTCCCAGCTACTCGGGAGGCAGGAGGATCACTTGAGCCCAGGAGTTTGAGGTTGCTGTGAGCTAGGCTGACACTATGGCACTCTAGCCTGGGCAACAGAGCGAGACTCTGTCTCCAAAAAAAAAGATGAGGTCCTTAGGGGGGACCCCTAATCCAAGATGATTGGGGTCCTCACAAGGGGAGGAAGTTTGGATCCAGGCACACATGGAGGGAGGCCACGGTGAGGACACAGAGCCCTGCGGCAGGCTCTCTCCCTCACGGCCCTGACAAGGAAGCCACCCTGCCCACACCCGGTCTGAGCCTTCCAGCCTCCAGAACCGAGAGACGATACACGTCTCACGCTCAAGCCACGCAGTCTGTGGTACTTTGCTGTGGCTGCGTCCTGTGTGGACGCTACACTCGGCTGAGGTGCAGGTTTTCGGGAGACCTTGGCAACGTGCATCAGCTGCCTTAGAAATGTTCACATCCTCTGATTTATGGGGCAAACAGAGAGACACAAATATTTACACACAAGGGAGTCCTTTACATTGTTCCGTGTGGCAGCGGAAGGTCGCAAACAATCTACACATTCACGACTGAGCGGAGGTCAGATTGGTCGGGTCCACCACGGGTATGGGGAGGTGGGGCTGTTGCAGCCACCATCGCGGGCCTGGCCTTGTCGCCCCCACGCAGACACATGCGACCACAGGGGCTGGCTGAGAGGCAACATGTCACGTGCTAACAGTGGTTACTATCTCTGGCTGGCAAGATTAGGGTCATCATGGAGTCTGTTCTTCATATCATTTGGTATTTATTTTGCCAATTTCGAAAATCAGGAAGGAAATCAATTGTTATTTCTTTATACAGCCTCAGACAGTTAAAATAGGAAATAAAAAAGTTTGTGCCATTTATAATGGTATAAAAAATATGAAATATCACCTAATAAAAGATGTCAGGACATTTACATGGCAAATTACAAAACCTCATTGGGAAGAAATTACGTAAATGGAGGTATGAAGTCTGTCCATGGAGTTAGAGACTTACTCGTGGAAAAGAACTGTTCTTCCCAAGAGACCTACAGATCCAAGATCTTCCCAACCAAGATCCCAACAGCTTTTAAGGACAACGACAACCTGCTTATAAAACTCATCTAGAAATGCTCTAAGAAGAGCCAAAACGCCATTGAAGAGAATTTGTTCCAGCTTTGAAACCTTCCTGTGGAGGGACGGTGACTTCACCGTGTGGATTGGTTCAAGGACACCAATTGCTCGGCGGGAGAGACCACCCTGGAACAGGCTGCTGCCTCTTGCTGCCTGGACACTTGTTGAAGACTAAGGTGGCACTTTGTAGTGCCAGAGGCAGAGGACAGTCTCCTCCATAAATGGTGTGAGTCACCAGACATTTAAGCAACAAGCAAAAACACAACTTGACCTCACGCTATCTACCAAATAGTCTAGGTGGGGGGCGGCAGTTCTCTGTTTCTGTACGGCCTACAAGCTGAGGGTGGTTTTTACATTTTTAAATGATTGAAAAATCGCCAAAAGAAGGCCAATGCTTTGTGACACGTGACGATTATGTGCAACTCAAATTCCAGTGCCCAGTAGAAAGTTTCACTGGGACACACACGTTCCCTTACTCGCTGCCTGTGGCTGCTTTCAAGCAACAACTGCAGAGGTGGGTAGTGGTGACAGAGGCCACAGGGGCCACAGAGCCTGAACTATTGCTATCTTTATAAAGTTTGCCGACTGCTGTTCCAGAAGACGGCAGAATATGTCCGATGCCTCCAGGTGACGAGATGTTGTGAAAGGATTTCTTAAAAGCCCTAAAACTTCATGAAAAGAAGATGACTGATCTGCTGGGTCACACTGAAAAACCAAAAGTCACCGCTAAGAGAGGGAAAAGGCAGACCACAGCACAGGAGCCGTGTCACCACCACCCGAAACATGTAAAGCACAGCAGTGGCTAAAGTCAGGGTGGCAGGTCTTGGGGACAAGGGGTTTGAGAGAGAAGGGCTGGGAAGGGGATGGGGGCAGGGAGGTTCCAATGTGCTGGTCTTTGACCTGGGTGGTGATGACACTGGTGATTGATTTGTGAGGACTCAGTGACATATATGTAGAGAGAGATATATACCACACATACAGATATGTACACGTATTTGCTTTGTGAACTTTGTGTGTTATACCTCTTAGTGAGTTTTTAAAATATGCATTCCACTTAAAGATTCAAGGGGGAAGGACCCCTCAGAGAGCAGTAAGATCCAGTCAGCTCCAGGCCACAGTGGGCGTTGCTGTCCCCTTTCCGTCAAGGCCGGGGCCTGACCCAGGCGGCACCCCGGCCAGGCACCCGCGCCACTCACCTGCTGGTGTAGCCCGTGACGGGGTTCCAGCGCTGGTTCTCATAGATGTACACGCTCTTCACGTCCGACTGGGTGTAGATGTTACTGGTGCTGCTGGCCAGGCCTGCGGGGACAGGAGGCTGCTGGGACCGACGCCGGCTGTCTGTCTGAAGCGCTGATTCCAGCATAGAGCAGGTGGGAGGGCGAGTTGGAGCCACGCCGGTGGAGGGGGCGAGCAGGCCTCCTGCGCTTATCTCGGGGGGCGGTGGGGGGGGGAGGTCCGGCCTGGCTTGGGTTTCTCTCCTCTGTGCCCTGATTATTCTGGGGTTGCGCAACCTCAATGAGAAGAACCTGCTGTGCATTAAACCTCCCATCCCTGCCACTCCTAGCACCCCCGGCTCATCCTCTGCTCTCCGCCACACCTCTTCTTCCTTGCCATCCTCCTCATTCACCAGGAAGGTGCGAGGCCTACCCAGCTCACTCCTTATTAGCAAAGGTACCTTAGACCGTTAACTTTACCTCTGTGAGCCCCAGTTTCCTCGCTTGTACAGTGAAGACGAAATTCTTGCCTCACAAATAGGAAAGTTGGTAAGTCTGCTCAGATGCACATTCCTATGGTCTTAGTGGACCACAGTTCTACAGGGTTAGCTGCTCCCCACTGTGGGGCATGTGGGCTGCAGCTTAGAACATCCTTTTTCAGTGTTTCTGCTTCCATTTTCTAGTAGGAGACACAAGGACTCCACCTCCCAGAAGTTGGGGGGCCCATGGGGCTTCAGCAAGCTCTGGCCCTGAAGGAACAACCCACCTAACCAGAGGCCAGAGCTGTGGACTCGGAATCAGGGGACCAGGGACTGGGGCTGCCCGACGCCCAGAAACTTCACAAACAAAGGGCCGGACAGCTGGCAGCTGCCGTTCTAGACTCCTCGAGGCCTCTGGCTCAGCAGGTGTGTCCGTGGGGATGGGTGGGAGGCGAGGCCTGGTCTGGGGCTCCTGAGCCTCATGGGTCGGCCCAGGTTGGCCCAGCCTGTGTGGAGGCTGGCAGTGGTGAAGGTCACCTGTCAGCCAGCTGCTAGCCGAGTGTGAACACTGGGACAGCCGCCCGGCGCCGGGCAGGGGAGCCAGGCGGGGATCCGGGCAGGGAACGCCCTCACCTTGGAAGCAGCCTCCGCCGTAGCCGCCCGTGTACACCCAGGCCGTGTGGTCGTAGCCGAGGCCCCACACCACGCCCTGGCCGTTGGCCTCCACCACCCGCAGGTGGCCTCCCATCTGCCGCCAGAACCTGCGAGGACGAGAGTGCGGCGGGAACCTCAGTGCCAGCTTCCCAACCTTCCGCTCACCACGGCCCTTTGTTCTGTGGCCTCCCCCAGACACGGTATTTTATAAATCCTCGTGTCCAAGTGGGTGGAATCCTACCCTGTGTGGCTTCCTCTTTTGTATCCCCTTTTGCTACAGAGCTGGCATGAGAGGGTCTCTCACGTGCAGGGGCCGCAGGAGCCTGTCCACCCAACCCCTGAGGTGACACGGATGGGCGTGAGGCCAGCAGCTGTTTCACGCCACCCCTTGGGGTCTGGGATGTGGGGATGGGCTGGCCAGTGACAGGTGCAGCCAGGCTTGAATGTCACGGCAGAAAGCAGGAGGTGACGTCTAATCATCTGCATGAGCGACAGTGTGGCCGGCGGCTGCCAGGGTGTCAGCAAGAGGCTGCCCTGCGACAGCGCTGCCTCCTAGGCAGGCAGAGTGCGGCTGGTGGTGGGTCAGCCCTCTGTGGCCGAGGCCCTGTCCCTGTCACCAGAGGTGGTCTGACTCACCCCCTCCTGTGGCCAGGGCTTCCTGGGCTCACGTATGTCCCCTGCTCCTGGCGTCTGCTGGTAACTGAGCCCAGGGCCTCCAGAGAACTGGATGGCCTGCTGGGCAGCCCCTCTGAGCAGGCCTGGGACAGCATCGTGAGCACTGGTGTCCCCTGCTGGGCCCTCCTCCTTAGGACTCTGTCACTCTTTCTCCAGCGCAACTTCACCCCCTCTGTGGCTTTCAGCGCCCTGACAGTGACGCCTCCCACATAGCGTCCAGCCCCGGCTGCCCACCTCCTGGTCCTCCGGATCCCATCTCCATGGGAGCCTGCTCCCGTCCTCCCAGCCACCAAGCTCCAAGTCCTCTCTCCTGCCTCACGCCCCGTGGACCTCAAATCCCACCATCTCTACCCAGAAAACACACCCCCAGCAGAACTTTCCCTTGGCCAGCAGCGACTCTCCCTCTCTGCCCCTGGGCCCCGGCCACCCTACACAGCAGGGGCTTGGTAGGAGTTGCAAGCCGAGTGCCAGGTCTGTGCCCTGGGCAGGCGGAGGGACAGCCCTGTCCTGGGACCCCAGGGGCGGGGGCGTGGCTGAGCCGGCTCATCTACTCTCCAGGCGCCTCCTGACACTCGGCAGCTGCCCAGCCCTCAGCCCAGCCAGGCATCTGGTTCTGCAGAGGGTTCAGGGCCAGGGAACCCGCAGTCTCTGGTCCCGTGTGGGCTGCGGTCCTCGGGGGCCTCCCCTCTGGAACCACGAGCACTGGGTGCTGGGGGAGGAGAAGCCCCGGGCCCCGTCCGAGCGCGGCCTACTCACATCTGGTCGCAGGGCAGTGGGTGCTCCTGGGCCTCCAGGTCCGGGCTGGGCTCGCTCACGAAGATGTCCCCCTTGCAGGTCACAGACCAGATGGCCTGCGGGGATGGGCGGCCGTGGACCTTCCGGTTCTCACAGCAGGATAGGCTGAGCAGAGCGAGCTGCCATGGCACAGTCACCGCTGGTCACCACTGGGCAGGCCAGGCTGGGCTGCCCAGAAATGGCCGTCCCCCAGCCCCGGCCCACGGGGACCGCCCCCCACTCACCCAGTCATTCATGTCCTGCTCGGTGGCGGCAGCCAGACGCACAGGCCACCTCTGCCGCGTCCTCTCGGGGGTGTACAGGGCAAAGGAGTGCTTGCCCTCACTGAGCAAGGGCACCAGCACCGTCACGTCATTGAGGAACACGTGGATGTACTGTTCAGAGAGTGGGCGCACGGGCAGGGCTGTCACCCGGGGCAGAGTGGGCCTCGGGGAGGTGAGCCCCCCACTGTGGGGGACAGACAGGGACAGGTCACCGTGATTCTACCGAGTGCAGCCTGGGCCTGTGGGTCTGAGTGGTGGCTACAAGGCCAAGCAGGTTCCAGCGTCAAAGCCAGACTCCGTGAACAGACGCCTCCCTGAGCCACCGCACCCGGCCGAGACGGCGACTGCCTGGCATGTGCCGGCTGTCGGGAGGGGTGAGAGACCATCTTCCCGAGCCTGATTTCTCCTCTGGAAAACCAGAGACTGTAAGCGGCTGCTCGGTCGGGGGGACGGCTCTGTGAGGCCGTGGGAGCCCCGGCACGCACCTGCCCACCGCTGGCAGGGCCCGAGAGCGAGCGCTTGGTAAACTCGAGACGTGGATCCTAGACTAGCCACCTCGGCCCAGTGTCCTAGGGCCACTCCTGCGCCCCCAGCCCTGTGTCCCCTCTCCTGGGAACCCTGCCCCTTGGGGATATCCCTCCCTGGGCACCCTCAGCCCCACACCCCTCTCCCCCGGCTCCTTCCCCAGTGGGGACCCCCTCCCCCCAGCCGTCTCACCTTCTTCTCCCCGTGGACCACGTAGTAGATGAAGAGGATGCTGTCCCGAGCGCCATCGTGCCCCGTGAACTGCTCCAGGGCCACACGGACGTCTACCCATTTGTGGGGCTTCCAGTCGCACCACCACTGCAGGGTCCCGGTCTTCACCCACACGGACTGGGTGTGGGCCCCAGGGCAGGGGGACAGTCACGGCAGGCCCTGGTCCCCCAGACCCTGGAGCCCCACTCCCAGCACCCCCAGTTCCACCTCTCACGCTAAAGACAACAGTAACGCCGTCGGACACCCGACGTGTTCTGGCTGGGGAAACTGAGGCTCAGGGAGGTTCTGGGCTGGGCCCAGTGTCACAGAGTGAGTCCGCAGCAAAGCTGAGACCCAAACCCTGTCCGGCCTGTGTCCAGAAGCCCGGCTTGGCCACTGGCTGGACGCTTCCGCCAAGCCTGCGCCAAGCCCCTGAAGGAGGCTGGTCATGTGCTCCGGGTGGGTCTCTGAGGGCCTGGGCAGGGTCGGCCCTGGGGAGGAGCTAAGGCAGCCCTCACCCCTGTGCTGACTTGTGTCAGTAAGACGATGCCTGTCTGGGCACAGAGCTGCCCTTTGCAGGGACAGCACGATGCAATTCCCCTTCCTTCCTGCCTCCCTCGGAGGTTGCGGCCACCTCAGGGTCCCCAGGGCCTACATCCCACCTGGAATGCAGTGGAGCCTGAACAAAAGTTCTCCAGGATAAAAGAATAAGCAAATGAATTCATTTCTTTATCCTTGAATCTGCCGTGTGCCCTGGGAGGGATGGACAGAGGGGTGGATGCACCTGTCTATTTCTTCCGCCCCACCTAAGAGCTGGTATACAGCAAGCATTCAGTGAATGCCTGTTGGAAAAAAATGCATCCAGGGACAGCAGGGTGCCCACCTGCTCCACGGCCTGCTCATAGTGCCGGAAGTTCTCCAGCTCCCGCTTGGTCCTCTCCGTGAGCTGCTGGAGGATCTGCTTCCTCCAGGCGGCGGTCTGGGCCGGCATGATGGACAGGGACAAGGTCTGCACCGAGGGGGACAGGCCTGCGGGCCGGCCAGAGCCTCAGCACACTGTCCTGCCTGCAGTTGGGCAGGAGGCCAGGGCTTTTATTCCCCCCCAGGATCAGCCTTTTCTTGCTAGAAAGCTACGATCTTTGCAGAATGCCCCGTGAGCCTCTCCCCACGCTTCAATCTGATGGGCAAGTTGCTGCCCCCTAACAATTCAGCCTAGAAAACAGTCACCGCTGCTAGGACAGGGGGCGTTCAGGCAGGACAGTGGGCCTGCCCAAGCCCCCAGGCCTTCTCTTTCTCCCCACGTCCCCCAGGAGCATCGTCTGGGACACTGGGCCCAGCCGATGGCCTCGGGCTCCACAGCAAGCCTTACCTGACTGGACAGCGAACCACTTGGGCACGGAGCAGGCCTCCACCGCGCAGCCGCCTCCCGACACCCAGGCCCACAGCCGGTGGTCGTCCGCTCCATAGGGCTCCTCCAAACCCAGGGGGAGGAGCCCTAAGGAGGAGAGGCCGGTGGTCTCGGGGAAGCTGGCAGCCGAGTGGCTGGGCACCTTCTTGGGCTCTTTCAGGTCAATATTGGTCCAGGGCAGCTCCGCAGGGGTGGAGGCCAGGCCAGGGCCGCCCTCAGTGGGGCAGGCATTCTCCATGGCACCCTCTGCAGTCCTGCCGGCCCCTGGGCCCGAGGCCAAGCTCTCCTTGAGGTTCCTGGAATTGTCCAAAGGCTCCACGGGGAGAGGCTGGCCAGGCCCTGGTCTCTCAACTTCCGAGGAGGCATCGGTGTCGCTAGGCGCCGACTCGCCACTGCCCCTCACCTCTTCGCCAAAGAAGCAGCCAGCACTGGGGACAAAACAAGCAGACCTGTCACTGCCTTGCAGGGGACACGCACTGCTGTCAGGCAGGCCTGGCTTCAGGGTGCTCCACCCTGGCTGCCCACGCGACCTTGGGCAAGTCCTGACCTCTCTGAGTGCCTGTCTCCTCTGTGCAACACACACGACCATACCTGCCTCCCAGGGAGTGGACCCCTGAGCACCCCTCAGACCAATCACATCAACATACCTGTGGGTTGAGATCCAGAATTAGGATTTTTTTTTTCACTGTGGTTAAATGCATGACGTAAAGATTCCTGCTTTAACCATGCCCAAGCACACAGTTCAGGGCATGTAGTACATTCACAGTGTTATGCAACCATCACCACCTCCTAGTTCCGGAACTTTCCATCACCTCAAATGGAGACCCCCATACCGTGAAGCAATCACTCCCCATCCTCCTCCCCGCCACCCCCAACTCCCCTGGCAACCACCGATCTGCCTCTGTCTCTGTGGACTTGCCTACTCCAGACATTTCATAGAAATCGAATCGTGGAATCCACATGTGGCCTGTCGTGTCTGGCTTCTCTCACTCGCGTGATGTGTCCAAGGATCATTTGGACGTAGCGTGCGTCAGGGCTTCCTCCCTCTCTGTGGCCGAGTGATGTTCCATTGCACCGTTAGACCACATTTCGTTCATCCACTGATGGACGTTTGGGCTGTGTCCACTCTGGGCTGTGATTAGTGTTGCCATAAACATCCATGTATAAATTTTTACTTGAACACCTGTTTTCAATTCTTTTGGGCACATGCCTAGGAGTGGCTTTGCTGGGTCACACGGTAATTCGACGTTTAACTTCTTGGGGAGCTGCCAGACTGCTCTCCACGGCGGCCGCACCATTTTACATCCCCCCAACAGCGCACAGCATTCCAGTGTCTACAGATCCTCACCAGTGCTTGTCATTGTCTTTCTTGCTGAGGATGGCTGTCCTGGTGGGTGTGATGTGGTACTGATTAAGGTTTTCATTTGCATTTCCCTAGTGACTAATGATCTTAGCATTTTTTTCACATTGACTATTTGTGTATCTTCTTTGGAGAAATGTCTATTCAAGTTCTTCGTTCTTTTTTAATTGGGTGGTTTGTCTTGTTGCGTTGTAAAACTTCTTTACATATTCTAGATACTAGACCCTTAGCAGACATAGGATGCGCAAACATTTTCCCCCATTCTGTGTCTTTTCACTCCCTTGATGGTGTTCTTTGATTCAGAAAAGTTTTTAATTTTGATGGAATCCAATTTATCTATATTTCCTTTTATTGCCTGTGCTTTTGAGGTCATATCCAAGAACCACTGCCAAACCTGAGGTCATGAAGATTTGGGATCACTAGTTTTTGAAGCTTCTCAGCTGATTCCAATGTGCCGTCCAGGTTAAGAACTGGCAGCTGAGGAGACTAAAGCCTCAGGTGAAACGTGAGCAAAGCCCTTCCCGGCTCCTCCCTGGCCCTCCGGGCTGACGGTGCGGCAGCGTGACGACCACCAAGCTGGGGGAGCAAAGAGGTATGGACCAGGGGCTGGGGAGGGTCCGAGGTGCAGAGCCAGGGCCCCACGTGCCGTCTCAGTCAGTGCTCATGACTGTGGGCACTTCTGCTGTAGAGCTGAGGTGTCCCCAGCTCCGACACCAAGTCACTCGTCTGTGCTCTCATGGCTGGTGGGCAGAGCTGGGACTCACCCACGCTCTTTAGACCCGTGGGTCCCAAGGTGAGGTCCCCAGGACTGCAGCAGTGGCAGCATGACCCGGGACTTTATTGGAAACAAAAAATCTCAAACAGAAACTCTGGGCTGGGGCTTGGGACTCCGTGTCTGAAGGAGCCTTCCAGGCGACTCTGGCGCACACCAAGTCTGAGACCACTGCTCCAGACAAGAGACCCTCCATCGTGCCCTGGCTTCCCTTTCAGAGGGGCCTTAGAGTCCATCCCACAAACAAGCCGTTTCTCTCCCAGATCTTCTGAACCAACAGACCAGCCCTGCTCAGGTGGGTCCTGCCTCCTTCAGGACACCCCAGCCTCAGTCTGCCCCCAAGTGCGGCCCAGGGTGTCCAGTGACGCCACCGTGCGGCGGCCCCAGCTGCCCCCAGGGCCCCCTCTCTGGAGCCGAGGTGTCTGAGCAGCACACCAGGCACAAATCTGAGAGCAGGAGGCTGCAGCCCTTAGTGGTTCTTGTGGGCCAGAGACCGATTTTATCCTGCCTGGGACAAGACCCATCACCCTGCCAAGGCCAGGTGGCAGCCTCCTCGGGACACTGCCCTCCAAGGCCACAGACAGCCTATCCCTGGCCCAACTCCTCCACACTCTGCCACCCAGGATCACCTTAGGAGACTCGATGAGCTGCCGGAGTGTGACCGGTCACACTCTCGGGCTGCGATGATGGCCTTCCATGTCTTTCCGCTGAGCTCGCTGGGGGTGACGCCCTGCCGGAAGTACATGGCTCGGTCCTCGCAGCCGATGCCCCAGACCTGGAACAGACAGGGCGCTGCTCGGAGGAGGCTAGTGCAGGCCTAGGGGCTACTCTCACTTGCTGGGAGTGCGGGAGTAGGACGGGGGCCAGAGGATTGTGCCACAGAGCTAGAGGACACATCTGCAGACACAGGCAGGAGCTGCCACGTGCGGGGGGTGCGCGTATGAGTTTGTGTGACGGCTGGGAGATCTGTGGGGCGCTGTGCAGAAGTGGAGGGCACACCAGCAAGCTCAACAGAAGCAGGGACCCGGTCCTGGCTCCCTGACCCAGGCAGACCCAGGGCTTTGGGGTGACAAGATGCAGAGGTGGTGGTGTGGCTGGTGGACCCGGTGCCGGGACATGAGGTCCTCCCACGTCTCTGTCTTCCGCGTGGCCTGTGTTGGGAAGCTGATCCCCAAGTGAACCTAAAGACGGTCCTGCTCTTTTTAAAGATGCAAAATAACCTCGTCGATTCTGAACTCATTCTCCGGGAAAAGCATGGCTGGGCCGGTGTCCTACCCTCTGCCCTTGGGTGCTGGGGAAGGAAGGTTTGCTCAGGGGCCAAGGTGGCCTTGCTGGGTGGGCTGTGGCATCTCTATCACTTGGCCAAGGAAGGCTGAGCCAGTCACTGCCTCGGGCTCAGCCCCCTGGGCACCAGCAGGCACCTGTCCTGCACCAGCCACTGTGTGCTGTGTCACCAGGGTGGGTGGCAGGAGTACATGGCAGTCGAGGGAAGCCCGGCACCCTGGAAAGAGCTTCCAGTGCAGTGTGACAGGGTGTGGGTGTCGCCTTCACAGCAAAGGCTTCATCCTCTGAGTCTTACAGCTGCCCAAACCTCACCATGTAACCAGGCAGGCAGTGCTTAAATAAGCAGCACCCACAGAGCCAAGGGTAGGAGACCAGCTTTGTCCTTCAGTTGGTGGCCAACCCACCTGACTCAGCCCAGACGTTTCTCAATGAAACCTTCCAGTCTCCAAGACACTCCCCGCTGATCCGTACTCATTGCTCTGAGGGTCCTTGGGGACTGACCCAGGGGAAAGCAGGGGCTCCGGCACGGTGGCAGATCCAGCCCCCGAGGCTGGAAGTGTGCGGAGGTGCTGGGACCCCCACTGTGCCACCAGCACCAGCCCCCCTCAGTGGGAAGGGACAGTGGGACACCTGGAGGCTCCCCCCCCCACCCCCCATCCCGCACCGTTTCTGAGCTGCGACCCCAGTGCACACCTGGTCGTTGAGGCCCACGTTCACCATCGTCATTTCTCCCACCATCTCGATCCAGCTGGTGCCGCAGGGGTTGTGAGAGTTGACACCTCTTCGGAACCACACCTGGGAAAGTCAGAAATAAACATGCCTCCCTGGAGGGCCACTGAAACAGAAGGGATTGTTTTAAGACTCAGGAAAAAAAAATGAATAATTTGATCCTTTGGTGCATGCCACAAATGAGCAGGCCACACGTTTACATGTTTAGAGAGGACGCCTATGAGCACGTCCCTCTTCCCACACCCTGGCCGCATCCCGTTCTGTGCTTGGCACCATCCCCACCCCACCCCGAGGGCTGGGGGTCACCTGGCCTCAGCCACACCTGTCCTGGCAACTCCCCACCGGTTCTCTGGCCTAACGCTTGGAAAAGGCCACTTTATTGAACCAAGTTTGCCTCTGTGGAAGGCAACAGCCTTAATGATGTTATCTAGGAAAACTATTTCTTTAAACTTATTATTGGAATAACCTATTTTGGGTCTATTCTTAGTGCTTCATAAAATAGTCTCAGTAAAGCTAACTTTGTTCACACCAACTTGTAAAAATACACACAATTCAACCCTATTTTCCCCAGGCCTACCTGTGGCTTCACGAGTCACCTGCACGGATCCAGCCCCCCACCCCAGCCACAATGCGCTCCCTCAGGGCTCGGGAACCCCCCCTTGACGTGTGGCTAGAGAGAAATCACATGATTCTGAAATTGGCTTATGTTACCGGACCAGCCTCTGACAAAATACAAATGACACCACCGAGTAGGAGAACGGGGTGGCATTCAGTTAACTGGGGTGTCAGTAAATTAGCTTCTGACGACTTGAAACGTTGTGGCCTATTACGTGATAAATGCAGTGGCGGCACCTTGGTACGGGGTGTGGGTGAGGGTTAGGGAAGATTTCACAGCGCCAGACATCCTGGAGATGGACAACGATTTTAGCGACATAAAAGCACGTGGTGCTTGGCTGAGGCCGGATTTGTCGAAAAGGGTTCAGATCACACTCCCATGAACAAAAAAAAACAGCCTTCGACAGATCCAGTCCCAGCGTCCCTGTCTTACCTTCCGGTCTTTGGTGACAGCCCAGACCACGCCGACTCCCACGGAGACATGCATGATCCCGTTTTCGGACCCCGGAGCCTCCACTACGGACCAGCAGCTTCCTAGCAGCCCAGAGAACCCCAGGCGGCCTCCATCAGCCCAGATGCGGGGCAGCGAGTGCCCCCTTCCCCCGGTGCAGGGCGAGGGCCGGCCCTGGGCTGCCCACCTGTGGGGCTGTTCCTGCTGATTCCTTCCCGGACCAGGGCCTGCCCCTCCCACAGGGTGGCCCACAGGAGGTCGTGGGGCCCACAGCTGATCTGGACCACCTCCCCAGGGGTGTCCACCAGGGACCAGGATGAGCCTTCGGGGTTGGAGTGGCTGACGTCCTCCCTGTACCACACCTGCGAGGCGAGAAGAGGGCATGGCACTTGCGTCACACGTCCACACTGGGGCTGGGGGCCGGAGTACCCGGACTGGCCAGGTCTGGTTCCCAATCCCCACTGCCTTCAGAGTTAGAGGACGCTCCCACTCCGGCAAAGAAATGCAAACCCTGGACCTCAGCGTCAGAGGGATAGACTTGTTCCGTCCATCTGTGTGTGAGAACCTGACGCCACAGGAGCAGGTCCCCACGCTGCTCCCGGCCAGCCCGTGCGCCCTGCGCCCCCTCATGGTGATGTGCTCTCAGGACACCCGTCTCTACGGGAAGCCGGCGAGGGTGGCTAAATGGCAAAACCCCCAAACCCCGCTCGCACAAATGACTAAAATGTCTAGTTCTTTTTCTCCTTAAGTGAGTAGTTAAGATTGAGCAACTTGCTCGTCTCATCCAAACTGGCTCATTTTATCTGGAGGAGGCTGCACATCACTTGGGGTCCAGGAAGGGCTGGTGACCCCCTTCAGAGAGCTGTCCTCACACTGGGGAACTCTGACCTCCAATCCTGCCACGGGTCCCCCAAAACTGGCCCCCCAAAACTGGCCCGGCAGGCCCAGGCCTGGGAAGCCGTCCCGCTGCTGCCGGGTGGCGTCAGGGCCCATCTGTCTCCCCGGCTACTGTGGGAGCCTACGGTCCTGGTCCGACCTCTTGTGGACCACAGGTGTGGCACAGGGCAGCGTGTCGCACAGCTGACGCTCGGGGACACAGACACTGTTCCGTGGCCCCTGTTCTCCCCTGTCTCCGGATCCAGGTGGGCATGGCCCCTTGATGGGGGCTCCATCCCGGGCCAGTTCCCTACTCTGTCCGACCCCCTCCCTCCACCCTTCAGCACGGCTCGGAGGAAGCAACTGTGGTTAGCCTAAGCCCGGGCCACATGTGACCCGCAGGTGAGCCTGCTAAAAAACCCTGCTGTGACTGTTCCAAAGTCGACTGGAGAACTGTGGTCAACCTGCGGTAAGAGCGACTGAATAATCACAAAGTGCAATTTAAAACAGTGACGGGAGTGCTGGGTCACCTGCGCTCGGGGCCGTCTGCGCCACTGCTGCCGTCGGGGTTGGCTTCGTTCCTGTGCTTATTTCACACATTCCCTGAGAAAAGGATCTCCTCTCTCTAGACACCCCCAGACCCACTATCCAGCCGCCGCACTCCTGGAGACGGTGTGGGAGGCGCCGCAGGAGCCAGCGGGGCGCTCGGCAGCTGTCTGAGGCGGTAACACTGATGGCGCCTGAGCCCAGGGTGGGCTCTGACCAGTATGCTGGGGGCTCAGAGGAGGGACAGGCCAGGACCAGGCATGTGTGGGGGACAGAGGCTTCTGGGAATCGCAAGACCTAGGGTCCACACAGCAGATCCCCAGGAGTGGGGTGTGGCAGTCCTGTCACCTGCCTCCTGAGCAGAGGCGAGGAGAATGTCTCAAAGGCAGCTCTCGCCCCGCCTGCATCCCTGGGAGGCCACCCGGGCCAGCTTCTCTCCCGCCCACCCCCCGCCACCGTGACCAGCTCCCACGGCCACCTCTCATCCTGGGCACAGGGTCTGGCCTTACCTTTCCCTGCACAGACACGGCCCACACTGACAGGCGGCCCGAGGGCTCCTCCGTGATCTCCCACCCCCCCACGGAGAGGTCATTGAAGGGGTCAGGCAGTTGCTTGGGGTCGTCCTTCGAGGGGATCTGAAACAAGGAGGCAGGAGGCAGGGGCAGTCACTTCCTGGGCAGGACCCCTCCCTGCCCGCCTCCCCTCTGGCCTCCCACCCCCAGCTTGGCCCCCAGCTGCCTGGCTTCACAGAGAAGGCAGCACCAGGACTGCGGCTTCTTGGCCCTGGGTCCCCTCTGCCCTGTTCTATCGGCCGCTAGGCCTGGGCCACTGTCCCCGAGTGGTCACTGCTGGTCCTGAGTGGAAGGTAGACGCACCGCAGGATCTCAGCTCTGGGCTTCCCAGTGACCTGGCCGCTGTGACTCTGTTTCCACCGTAGAACGGGGCTGATGACAGAACACGGCTCTGCCGCTGGCTGGCACCCTGCTATCCCAGTCCCAGGACAGCCAGGCCGGGCTGGCGGCCCCACCTCAAGGCCATGGGCTGTCCAGCGAGGTCTGGTGAGTGCCTGCGGCCTGCTCTCACTCGGCCCAGGCCCCGCCTAAGTGGGGAGGTTCTCCAGGGTCATAAGAACACTAGAGCCAGAGGTGCTCCCTGGGTGGGGGAGGGGAGGACGAAGTGCCAGAGGGAGGCTCAGCCTGGGACAGAGCAGCTCGGAGATCTCAGTCAGAACAAGTTTTCTGTCATCCTGGGCCACAGTCTGGCTGGGTTCCTGTGTGGCTGTCTCCCAGATGAAGGGATGTGCAGCGCCATGGTATTCCAGGGATAGGAAACAGCTCAGAGGCCAGGTCCCAGAGTGGGGACAAGCCTTCATGTGACCCTCCTACCAGGCCTTGCTGGCCCCAGTCCCCCATCTATCTTGGCCCTGTCCTGCCCCTAAGCCACACTCAGGTACTGAGACCTTGGCCCAGGCGTCCCGGGACTTGTATCTCCTATACCGGATCCACTTCCGCCGCCGCACGCAAGAATTCCACTTCTTGTCTCGCGTGTAGGTGGCAGGAAAGTCGATGGCATATGTCCACCCCTGAAACACCAAGGTAGGGGCACTGTGAGCCTCCAGGGGGAAGGAATTTGAAAAGCTAGGGAAGGTGGGGAGGAAGGAGAGGAAGAGGAGGGAGTGAGCCAGCACGAAAATCCCAATCCCCATTCCGTCACAGCAAGCAGAGGTCAGACACCATGGGGTGTTAGGGACAGCAGCACAGGGGCCCGGTGAGCCCAAGGCACCCCCCAACCCAGGGCAGCCACGGTGGGCACTGAGTTCACCTACCCCTTTCTCCGTGGGCTCCCCTCCAAAGTTCTCATCCACGTACCAGTCGGACTCCCACTCCCAGTGCGGTGAAGGCAGCGCCACCCCATCCAGCGGCCGGTGCTGGAGCCCACTCACGTCGCTCCACGGCCACCGGTCGCTCAGCAGGAGCTTCTCGCAGAAGCCGCCCATGGGGTTCCAGCGCTGAGGGCCGGGGACACAGAGACAGCCTTGGACCCAAGCCTTCCAGAACAGTCCCAGGCAGGCAGGGCCTCTGCGGGGCCAGCAGACCCTGCCCAGCAGAGTCTGGTCCTGCTGGTCTCCAGAATGGGAGGTGAGCAGAGGGCTGCTCAGGGCCGAGGATCAGGGACCCCGTGCTTCTTCATCATGGCAAGCACATCAGCACAGCTCCAATGGGCAGAGGACCCACCCGTCAGCCACAGTGCTCCCGGGGGGGCTGGGGGGGGCAGGCAGGGGAGGACGACCTTATCCTAGGCTCCTGGACATCACCCGCAGCCCGCTCCAGCCCCACAGACCCTGGACGCTACACAACTCGGAATTAAGTACGAGGAAGGAGATGCGTGAGGGAACTGGCAGGGAGCCGGCGGCCTCTGTTTCTCTTCTGCGGTTCATCACGTTAACCAATAACCCAGCGAACCCGCCAACCCAGCAACTAACTCCAAACGCGCAAGGCTACCTGATTCTCATAGGCCTCCTCTCGGCGGCGGATGGGGACATCGCTGGCGCACACGTACACGTAGACCTGGTTGTCGCAGGCGATGCCCCAGCAGCATTGCGTGGCTGCGCTGACCCGCTTGAACTCCAGCTGGCCATCCTTGCACAGCTCCCAGTACTGGCCGGCCGTGGAGAGCGTGTACACTCTCCCAAACAGGTCCACCGCCCACAGCACCGAGTTGGGCATGGCGGCAGTGGCTGGAGGAACGCTGGTGGCAGGAAGACGAGAGTCAGTGTCTCGGCTCCCGGCCCAGGGGACATCAGGACCAGGTGGGTGTGACTGTCTCATGCCATGGATGGCAAAATGAGGTCCAAGGAGGGGGGTGAGTGGTCACCCCACAAATCAGAAGCAGAACCTGGTTTCCAGTGTAGATTCCTTTTTCTTTCTTTGCCTTTCCTTCCCTCTATTTTTTTTTTTTTTTTTTTTTTTGAGACAGAGTCTCACTCTGTTTCCTAGAGTGCAGTGGCATCATCGTAGCTCACTATAACCGCAAACTCCTGGGTTCAAGTGATCCTTCTGCCTCAGCCTCCCGAGTAGCTGGGACTACAGGCACATGCCACCACACATGGCTAATTTTTCTATTTTTGGTAGAGACGGGTCTCACTCTTGCTCAGGCTGGTCTCAAACTCCTGATTCTCCCAGAGTGCTAGGCGTGATTACAGATTACAGGCGTGAGCCACTGCGCCCAGCCTTCCTTCCCTCTAATTATGGGTATTTTTAAAAACATACAGAAAAGTACAGGGGAAAAAAGGTAACATCTAAGTACCTACCTCCCCAAATTTAATGAATATTATCATTCTGTTACATTTCCTTCAGATCTTTCCTTTCAAAAGAATAAATGAAAGCTTACAGATTTAGTTGAGTCTCAAAACATACAACTGTCCCGCTGCTGTCCCAGGGAGGGCAGGTCTCTCCCCCTACGCTGCCCTCTCCCTGCTGACGGCATCCACAGGGGCCTGGCATCCCAGCCAGAGCCTTTCTGAGTCCTGCAGGAGCCACATGACCATGCAAATTCAAGGATGTAAGGGTGCTCTCTTGATCCTACCTGAGTGACTGCCTCCTTCTCTCCCCTATCTCTCTCCTGCCATTCTCCACTCCTTTCCTTTTCTCTCCTCTTTCTTTGTGCTTTGTAGGGGGTGGCCCAGGCTGCTGCTAAGCTCTGCCACTGACCACCCCCCACCCTCAGGCCTGACACTCCTGGGGCTCCCTGGGGTGTCATTTCTGGAGCCCTGGCTTCTGGTAGGAACAAGCTCCCTGTTAGGTCCGGAGCCGAGAGAGAGACACACGAAGCCTGATGTGTAGCAAAATGCTGTTTATTTTGAGCATCTAGGTGCAGATGGGTGGAAGCTGAAAAAAGCATCCACGAGAGAAAAGGGGAGAGTCTTGGGTTTTACAGAAGGTTTCTCTGGGGGGAGTAAGTGGGCCAGAACAGCTGCTTGTAATAAATTCTTTTTCAAACAACCAGCTCCTAGGACCCCTGCCCCAGTCACATCCATCCTTCAGCTCCGGAGTTGTCCTTATCAGGAAAGCTAGGGAGGGACAGACTTTATTCCTATGGTGGGGGGGGGGATGCTGGCTGCAGCTGTCTGTTAGATTTACGACATCTGGGGACTCTCCAGTCTCCTGAGGCTATTGTTTTGCAAGCCTAAGTTTTGCATTAACCGCATTCTGCACTATACATACTTTTTGGGTTCCTATCTGGAACAAACCTAACCCTCCCTACCATAGCAGGGCCACACGGCCAGACACAAGGCAGACAAACACCAAGCGAGCAGCCAGAGGAGGACAACGGGGCAATCACAACAACAAGCTCTGCCTGACAGGGCGGCTCCCACATCCAACCCTGGAACACTGCCCTGGGGCCAGAAGAGAGGAAAGAACCTACGGATGAGGGTGTGGCCAGTCTTGTTTGAAAACCGGAGCTACCAGGAGACAGTTTATTTAGGTGCCTGGAGGCTGGGGCCAGAGGCACGTGGGCACTTCAGAAGGCAACGGTAAGGACAGCAGAGGATGGAACGCAGCTGAAGATAGGAGCATCTGCCATGGGCAAAATTGGCTCTTTGGGAACAAAGTGTATCTTACAAACACCAAGAAGACAGAGTGCAGGTTGAGAAGGAAGCGATGGAGGAGAAAAGGAACAGGAAGACGATGGGAAACAGAGCCAAAAGGAACAGGAAGACGATGGGAAACAGAGCCGAGCTCTGGGAAACACCTACAACAGGAAGTGGAGAGAAACAATAGGAAGTTGACTCTCTAGTTCCCCCCCCCCAAAACCCCCACACACAACAATAGGAGGGAAACTGACCAGCAGAATGGAGCAAGCCAGCGGGGAAAGAGCCCCTGGCAGAAGAGGTGACCTCCTTAACCTCAGGAGTACCAGCATCCATCAAACAAACAGGAAAAACAGAACACGAGTCTTCTGGAGCCATTTGAAAACCAGCATCTGCATCCAGATGCCTGAGTTGGGACCCCTGGTAACTCCCAGCTACCCCTTTATTCCTCCCTGGTCAGGGTCCCTCTGGCACCTTCACAGTAGCTAAGAGTACCCAAGCTGCTTGGACCCAGACTGCCAGTATTCAGGTCCTGGCTCCATCACTTTCTAGTGCCACCAAAAGCTAACTAACCTCTCTGTGCCTTGATTGCCTACTCTGTAAAAGGCAGAAAGGAATAGTGACATACTTACCTAGTTGTGAGAATTAAATGAGATAATACAGGCACAGAGCTTTTAATGAACAGTGTTCAGTAGCCAGCAAGAACTCAATGAATGTTACTCATGTCACCTGGCATTTTCACTTGGCATTATTTACTTTTTACTTGGCATTTGCTGCCACAAACAGCCATTTATCTGCCATCTCTGAAGAAATCCCTGCAACTCAAGTCTCTTTCTGGTTAGCCTTTCCTCACAACAGCGCTCTGCAAACAGTAGGTGTTGATGCAGCATTTAAGGATAATCAGCACCGTGTACCTTCAACATACTGCCAACTCTCTAAGACAGAAATAATGCTCCAGGGAAGCAAAATGTCATGAATTACTTTTAAAGTAATTTAAAGTAATTATTTTTAAAGTAAGGTCATAATTGGTAGATAGATAAGTGATAAAGCAAGTATAGCGAAATGTCAGTAGTAGAAGCTAGGTGGTGGATATGGGGATGTTCACCATACAATGCTTTCAACTTGGCTGCATGCTTGAAAATCTTCAATAAAATGTTGAGGGGAAAGTAAGATTTCTTTTTTAAATGTAGGTTTCTGTGGTGTCATTTTAATATAAGTTAGTCTTCAAAGATAGCTCACAATTCACCGTGTAAGTAGCCAGTTTAGTTAGGCTCAGTCTGCAGGTTGAGCTTAAAGAGTGGAGACTTTGACTTGTATTTAAAACACTTTCCTTCAGAGAAATGACTAAGCAGTAATTTCCCTAGAGACATAATTGAACCTTCTGGGCAGTTAATGGAAGAAGACTTTGCTGCAAAGAAAGAATGGGTTGGGGACTGTGTTTTACAAACTCCCTTAAGAGTGGAGACCCAGGCACCAGTCACTTCCCAGCTAAAGGTGACACAAGGTAAACATCCTCGGTGAGACACACCTTTCTGCCTCTGCCAGGATGCTCCCCCACATCCTCATGTGCCACTTCCTGGCAGTGAACTCATCAGGTGACCCGTCCAGGCTCATTGGGTCAGAGGACTCTTGAAAGGAGGGTTGGAACACAAAATCCCACGATTCTGGCATCCTGGGACTTCTTTGTTTTATAGGGGTGAAAGGATGGGGGGACATCATCCAAATAAGTAACCTCTAATTTGCCAAGAATATCGACAGAGTGAATTTGAGTTGACTCTTCAGTCATTCTGCTAAGAAGACCTGCTCACCACCCTCAAAGCCATCTATCGTTCTGCACCAGTTTATTCACAGATCCTTTCAGTGACCAACAAGTGCCCAAGGGAAGGGGGGCACAGATGTGGTAGGAGGGACACAGTACCAAGGAAGCTCCACAAGCATTTGCTTCCTCTCAGTTGGGCATTAGGAGTTCTTCCTAAAGGTTTCTTATCACACTGTCACCCACCCGGTGTGCAAGCAGAGAGAGCACTGCCTACTAAGGTAGCTTGCGGCTTCCAAATGCAGGGTCTGTTCAAAAGTGACATCAGAGTTCAAAGAAGTGGGTGAAGCAGTAGAACTTGCATGGTAATTGAGTCCTTCCTGAAGAATAGGGTCTGCCCGGCCCCACTGGGCAGGAAGTGTCCTGAGTCAGCCTGGCTTTCGTCCCAGTTCTGTGCACTTGGGTGACAGGTGGGCCCCCTGCACTGCCACCAGTAGCATATGTCGAAGCCGGAGGACTGGGCCCTGACCATCTGCCCACACTAATCCCAAGACAAGAAGATTTGCTCCCACCAATGCCCAGGAAGAGGGCTAAGCAGGCCCGTTGCAGCTCGATTCTCTAAAGCAACCAAGCTCCAGTGATTATCAAATCACTCCAGTCCAAAGGCTGTAGTGGGGGCATCCCCTGAACCCGGCCGCTAAGCCGGCCTGTGGGCGTACCAGGGCGGGAAGTGGGCGGCACCCTCCAGGTGCGCAGGCAAGAAGGACAAGTATAGTCCCTCCCTGCGAGTCTCCAGGTGAACGCAGTGAGGATTACGGGGAAGAGGCGCCGCTGCCCTCCGCCGCCGCAACCTTTCCCACTGCCCTGCCCGCCCGGCCGAGGGGGAGCCTCATTGCACTCACCTGGGCCGGCGCCCGGCGGGGCGGAGTCGCGGTGGTTGCTCCTTGTCGGCCGGGCTAGCAGGCCGGCCCTCCCCCGGCCCCCGGCGAGAGGGCAGGCCGGAAGCGGCAGTCAGGCCGGCGCCCATTGGCCGACCTGGCCGTGACGCAATGGCCTGGGGCGTGCGATTGGCTGCGGCGCGGCGAGTCAGCGCGGCTTTGGGGTCGCGGCTGGGTGGCGCGCACGCCCACATCCGGGGTCGCGCCAGGTGGGTGAGGAGTTGTGGAGCTAGTTCACCGCGTTCCCCTGGGCGAAGCCGGCAGTTCCCTCGCCGCCCCCAAGCCCGGTCCACAGAAGCGGAGCAGGCGGTGTGGCCGCGGGCCCGCAGGCGAGGAGAGGGGGCGGGCGAGCGGGAGGAGCGCCGGCGTGTGGGCGCTCGGCCTGGGGCATGGAGAGGAGACACGAAACAGGTGTCTCAGGGGTCTCTATCGAGCTGAAATGTAGCCCTTAAGTACCTAGACTTAAAGCTTTACTCTTCTTGGGAGGAATCTGGGACCGTATGTGATTTTGTGACTGTAGCATGATGTGTCAGTAGCAGGGCACTGTATTGCTCATACTCGCTTGTGTTTCCAGTGACAGAAAACCTAATTCAAGCTGGCATAATATGTTAATAGTAACATGCGAGTGCTCGCTGGGTGCCAGGCACTGATGTAAGTGCTTTACACAGAACTGCTCACTTCAGCCTCCTAGAAACCCAAACAGGTGGTGTTATTCCCAGTTTACAGAGGCGAACACAGGCTCAGAAGTTGAGTGGCTCACGCGGTAAGCAGTAAAGCGGGGATTTGAACCCACTGTGTCTGGCTGGGGAGAGAAGTAGCAAGATTAGGATGGAGAAAGTAAATAAAGGAGGGATGTCTGATAAAAGATCAGGCACAGTCTGACACAGAGGCTAGAATAATGTCACCTGGATCTAGTTTCCCCTTCTCCCTGGGGTTTTCCCCGATTGTCCTGGCAGGGGAAGCCCTGCGTAGGCCAACTCCAGTGGAAGGAAAAGCAGAAGCCTTCTGCTACTCCTGCGTGGCTTAGTGGAGCCCTGTGTCTAACCTTGACCTTAGCTTGTGCCTGAGAGATTGGCATTTGTGGAGGTAGTCTGGAGATGTGGGTGGTAGGGCTCAGCCAGGCGAAGGGGGTGGTTGCTCAGAGGAAGATTATGGTACTGTTAGCAGAAGGAGGCTGAGTGGCCACTAGACTGCAGAAGCACTAGTCTGCAGGCAAGAGACATGGGTTCTGTTGTTTGTGACACTTTGTAGCCATTTCTCCTCTTTGGCCTCAGTTTCCATATTGAAAGAGGCATTGAGCTCTCCATGGTCCCTTGCAATTTTTGCATGCTGTGACAGTTCAATAGTGGTTTTCCTGAATTCAGGATCTGATACAGCAGGCTTTCTGGGGACCCCTATCCCACCCCCAGTTCTTTCTGCCTTTTCAGAAAGAGTTCCAGAAACACTTTAGAACAACACAGGGTTCCGCACCGTTCCACATGATTGATCGAGGGCTGCTTTCCAGGTGACAGACATTACTGAATTTATCTCTAGTGTTTGGGACAGGGAGGGACAGCTGGACCAAGGAGAAGTTCGGCTGACTAGACCTCCTCAGTGGTTGCCCATCAGCCACAGGAAAGCGCTCAGGATCTTCCAATGGCTTTTCCCCACCTGGCTCTGCCTTCTTTGGTGGCCTAATTTCTGTACAGCTCCCATGAGCCTTTGAGCTCTAGCCTTGGCAGAACTCACTATGCTGGCTCTCCCCCAATTCATCAGACCTCTGGGCTCCCCACATACAACCCCTACCATCTTGAATGTCCTCCTTCTTGCCCTGTCCATTCTCATTGAGTCTTTGAGTCTCAAATCAAAGGTCAACTCCTGCTGAACCCAAGGGAAAAAAGGTGTGGGTTTTGGTGCCTTTGTATTTTCTCCATTCTAACCCCTCACGTGTTATACTGTGATTGTTTTCCCATCTGTCGCCCTGACCACACACAATGAGATCTTTTTGGTTTTAAGAGATGGGGTCTTGCTATGTTGTCCAGGTTGGAGTGTAGCTGCTATTCACAAGTGGGATCATTGTGTACTATACCCTTGAACTTCTGGTCTCAGGCAATCCCCCAAGTAGTTGGGTCTGTAGGCATGCACCACTGCACCCAGCTGGAGATCTTTGAGGAAGTACCTTTTTACTTGTATTGGAATTTCCAGGGCTTAATGATTGCCTAATACATAATAGGTACTCTATTTATTTATTTATTTTTTTTGAGTCAAAGTCTCGCTCTGTTGCCCAGGCTAGAGTGCCATGGCATCAGCCTAGCTCACAGCAACCTCAAACTCCTGAACTCAAGCGATCCTCCTGCCTCACCTCCCAAGTAGCTCGTACTGTAGGCATGCACCACCATGCCCAGCTAATTTTTCTATATATATATATTTTAGCTGTCCATATAATTTCTTTCTATTTTTTTTTTAGTAGAGGCGGGGTCTTGCTCTTGCTCAGGCTGGTCTCAAACTCCTGAGCTCAAACAATCCGCCCACCTGAGCCTCCCAGAGTGCTAGGATTACAGGCATGAGCCACCATGCCTGGCCAGGTACTCAATTTATATTAAAGGAATGAATACTCCTCCGTCCCCCTAGATAACCAGTAGGTCATGCATTGGAAAATGTTAGAAGAGCCTCAGCAAACGGGGCAGAGATTAGCAGAACTGGCCTGTCCATATCTGTCTCCTCCTCTCTCTCTCCACTTCATCCCCCACCTCCACCAGCAATGTACGTGGCTACCTTGGCCTTCTCCTAACACTACTTCTGGTAGCTTCTTTGATCTGGCCCCACAGGGAGGCTCTGCACATGTAGAGGTGGAAGCGTTTGGGTCATTCCTAAGCTCTTCCTGATGGCCTGTTTGTTAACCATTGATAGAGTTTTCCTTTCTCTATGGAAACTATTACTTGCCGAGAGTAAACCCGTAATTATGAGTGGTTCACAGTATTTTTACTGAAATTTTTGCTTACAGTCATTCCTCCTTTGTAAAGTGAGTCAAACCTCTGGCAGCGAGCCTGGTGCTCCTGAGGTAGGACTCTGGGCTTCAGCCACCCCATCTTTCCCCTCAAACCAGCAGTGCCAGCACCTTCTTTGTGCTCTGCTAATTAAATTAAGCCCAGCACTTTCTTTTTCCCTTGTGACAATTAATGTGCTCAGTGAAGCAGCTAGAAATATGTTTGCCCGTCCCTGACAGAGAAAAGCTCACATAAACCATCTGCAGAGAAGTGCAACTTGAAGTTCGTGTGCATGTCCAGATTCTTATATCTAAATACGGGCAACAAGGCCGGGCATTGTGGCTCATACCTATAATACCAGCACTTTGGGAGGTTGGGACAGGAGGATCACTTGAGGCTAGAAGTTTGAGACCAGCCTGGGTGATGTAGTGAGACCCAGTCTCTGTAAAAATTTAAAAATTACCCAGGCATGGTGGTGCATGCCTTTAGTACCAGCTGCTCAGAAGGCTGAAGCAGGAGGATCACTTGAGCCCAAGAGTTTGAGGTTGCAGTGAGCTCTGATGACACCACTGCACTCTAGCTCAGGCAATAGAGTGAGACTCTGTTTCAGAGAATAAATAAATAAATGAATAAATAAGGGCAACAATGCCTTGCAGTGAAGAAGTGATATTTTGTTTCTTAAAAAACTGAAACCACAAAACCTCTAAAACCTAAAACACAAAGAGACAAACAGTGGGCCAAACCTGGAAGTCAGTGATAGCCACTCATTGCTTGGGTGACTCATGCCTGAGAAAACCCAGGACTCCTTCTGTTTTATGCAAAGTCATGCAAACATGACTGAATCAAGTGTTCATTCGACAGACATTTACAGATGCTTAGTACGGGGTTATGTTCTATGCTAGCACTGTTGGGGTTTCAAATTGGCCAAGAGACCATTTCACCTGGAGCTATAAAAGTCCAACATGGAGGAAAAAGAAACACTTTAGAGGGCAGGAAATACTGCGACCTGCAGGCCTTTATTGGAGTGTGCAAATCAAGGCCGTTAGTTAGGGGTTAAGTAGGATAAACTGATGAGGTCAGTGGTAGAGTGCTAGGGTCAGGAGTAGACAAAGGAAAGCCCAGGTGAGTTGGCTTAAAAGAAACTACTCTCCAGGAAACACAATAGAGCTTACACCTTTAATTGAGGTCCCTAATGTTTACGCCACGTGGTCCTGTATGTACTAGTGGGCAGGAACCTTGCATTCTGCATTGCTCTCTGCAACGCCATGTGACTGCTACTGGTTGATAGTAGTTTGAGGAGCTTCTAGGGATGGTAAAATTGCACAGTATGTTCAAACCCAAACCACAGTCTGCATTATACCTGTATGTAAAAGGACCATACCTGTATATTTTCCCTCCAGAAATATAATTTGTCAAACAAACCAATCATTGTGCCTAAAATGTCTTTCATTGTGTTTTATAATAATTTACACCAATGAGCTTTATTTCATGTCATTAACCTACTTTAGGTTGATGTTTCCCATCCGAACCCTGTCAGCTCGCTTTCCAGCACAGAGACGCCTGCTGACTGCAGCCAGAGGCAGGCTCTGCCCTCTGCAGGGACTGCCGAAGCCCTCCTGGTCTCTGCTCTACTGAGCCTCATACTGCAATCCTAGGCAGACAGGGCCCTGAGGATCAAAGACACAGCCAGCAGGTGTGAACTTCCACAACATTCCATCAGACTTTGCGCCTCTCCAAAACCCAGTAATCTATCATGGCCAGAATTAGAATTAGCAAGGAAGTGCTACTATCTATTTTCTAAGAAGAAAAGCTTAAGAATTTGTACAGACACTTTTTAAAGTAAAAGGGGATGTTGGGTGGATGAGATGCTAGGATATGAAGCATAAACTTAGACATATGGCCACTCTTTGACAGATATAAATGTAAAAAACACAACAAACCTTTAGGATAATAAAATATCCTGGGCTGGGTGCGGTGGCTCATTCCTGTAATCCTAACACTCTGGGAGGCCGAGGCGGGTAGATCGTTTGAGCTCAGGAGTTCAAGACTAGCCTGAGCAAGAGCGAAACCCCGTCTCTACCAAAAAAATACAAAGAAATTAGCTGGACAACAACAACAAAAAATGTATATATATATATATATATATATATATAAAAAATTAGCCAGGCATGGTGGCACATGCCTGTAGTCCCAGCTACTCGGGAGGCTGAGGCAAGAGGATCGCTTGAGCTTAGGAGTTTGAGGTTACTGTGAGCTAGGCTGATGCCACGGCACTCTAGCTGGGGCAACAGAGTGAGACTCTGTCTCAAAAAAAAAAAAAAAAGAAAATACCCTAGCTGGGCAAGATGGCCCATACCTGTAATCCTAGCTACTTGGGAGGCTGAGGCAGGAGGATCATTGGAGCCCAGGAGTGTGAGGCAGTGAGCTATGATTGAGCCACTGTACTCCAGCTTGGGTGACAGAGCAAGACCCTGTCTCTAAAAAAACAAACAAACAAAAAAACTTCCTAAAGATCTTGAGATAAGGAGGTTTTCTTTTAAAAAGAGATAGAAAGCACCAATCTTTTGGTGAAGAAAAAGACCAGTACAATTCCGTTACTTTAAAATCAAGGCCAGGCACAGTGGCTCAGTGGCTCATGCCTTTAATCCTAGCACTTTGAGGGGCCAAGGTGGAAAGATTACTTGATGCTGGGAGTTCAAGACCAGCCTGAGCAACATAGCAAGACCCTGTCTCTACAAAGAATTTAAAACTTAGCCAAATATGGTGGCGCACACCTGTAGTCCCAGCTACTCAAGAGGCTGAGGTGGGAGGATCACTTGAGTCCAGGAGTTCACTCCTACCTAGGCAACAGAGTGAGACCGCAATCTCTAAAAAACTAAAAATAGTAAAATAAAATCAAGAACTTCTCTTTATCAAGACACCCTTAAGAGGGTAAAAAGGCAAGCCACAGAGTGGGAGGAGCTATTTGCAACACAAATAACCAACAAAGGACTAGGATCCAGGATACACAAAGAACTGCAAATGAGCAAGAAAAAGACATTCAAATTGAAAAAAGAAAGGCAAAGGACTTGAACAGGCCCTTAAAAAAGGAAGAAAAACAAATGGCCAATTCTGAAAAAGTGCTCAACTTCAGCAGTAAGCAGGGACATGCAAATTAAGCCCACAGTGAGATCCCTGCTGGACGGGCTAAGTGGAAGAATGAACTGTGCCCTCTGCAGGGAAATCAATGACATGATCTCCTAAAGCTGCAGACAGGACTGCCCTGTGGGCTGGCAATGCCTTAGATAAGATATGTACGCGCCCGGAGCACACCCAAGAACGTTCTTAGCAGTACTGTTTGTAACAGATGTCCATCTACACTGGAATGGGTTGATAAATGGGATGTAGTCAAACAATGGACCATTATTGGCAACAAAAAATGAAGTCCAGGGCAGGCACGGTGGCTCATGCCTGTAATCCTAGCATTCTGGGAAGCCCAGGTGGGAGGATCACTTGAGGGCAGGAGTTCCAGACCAGCCTGAGCAAAAGCAAGACCCCATCTCTACTAAAAATAGGAAAAATTAGCCAGGCATGGTGGCACATACCTGTAGTCCCAGCTACTCGGGAGGCTGAGGCAGGAGGATCACTTGAGCCCAGGAGTTTGAGGTTGCTGTGAGCTAGGCTGACGCCATGGCACGTTAGCCTGGGCAACAGAGCAAGACTCTTGTCTCAAAAAAAAAAAAAAAGAATTCCAACTATACACAACAACGTGGATGTCTTGAACATATGCGAAATGAAAAAAGCCAAACCCAAAAGAGCATATGTGATCCCATTTATATGTGAAGGTCAAAAACAGGGGCAAACTTCATTATAATGTTTGAGGATGTATTAATATGTTTGATGGTAAACGTGTAAAGACAAGGAAGTGATCCCCATCACGTTACCATAGCTACCAGGGTGTGGTTGTCTTTAGGGCACCCAAGGAACATGCTGAGGCTTGGCAGTGGCTGACAATATTCTAGTTCTTGACCTGAGTGGTGTTTTCTTAAGTTTTGCTTTATAATAATTAACACCATTTATCTTATACACTTTTCTCTGTGTATTATATTTTGTAATTAAGGAAGTTTTTTAAAAGGACATATGGTAAAAGCAACTGTCCTAATTTTACATGAATGGGATAACTTCCAGTGACAGTAGCACACATGATTTTCCTTTTTTTTTTTTTTTTTAAGAGAGATGATGTCACTTTGTCCCCCAGGCCGGAGTGCAGTGGCTATTCACAGTTGCCATCACAGTGAACTTCAGCCTCGAACTCCTGTGCTCAAGTGATCCTTCTGCCTCAGCCTCCCAAGTAGCTGGGACTTTGGGTGCACACCACCCTGCACAGCTCACACGTGAGTTTTAAAATTGGCCTATCTCTAACAATCCAGAAAAAAGACAAGATATGCCCTGGAGGGTGCAGAGAAGGCTCTGGGTGATGGTGACAGCAGTGTTGAGGATGAGAAGCTTGAGTAAAGTCTTTTGCAGAAAAGTGAGAATGAAAAACAGTTTCTAAAGCTGGGCACAGTGATGTGCACCTGTAGTCCCGGCTACTCAGGAGGTGGAGACAGGAGGATGGCTTGATGCCAGGAGTTCGAGGCTGTAGTGCATTGTGATCACCCCTGTCCATAACCACTGCACTCCAGCCTGGGCAAGATAGTGAGACCCACTCTCTTAAAAAAAAAAGTTTTTTTCTAAAGTAGTATTTCATGCAAATTGTGTTTTGAAGTACGTAAATAGACATCTTTTATTTTCGTTGTCAAAATTTGAGCCAAAGTTGACCAGATCTTTTGAGAACTCCTCTTGGGGAAAGAGGAGTTCACCCCATATATGGGCAGACCCAGTAGCTGTTATCAGCCCCATCGGACTTTGTCTACAGAGAGAGAAAATAGTTTGCCTAAGTTCACACAGCTAGTCAGAATTCTTGGGTTGAAAAGCAAAACTTGGAAGGAAATCCATAGTAATGGGCATTGTGTGCCTCACAGAATCAGCAGAAGGCTGGAAGCCAGGTTCCGGAAACAGACAGGAGTCAAGGGCAGCCAAGAGCCAAAAACACAGCTCAAGTCTTGCTCAGCAACCCTGCTCTGGATGTGGCATTGATGTTGTTGGGCATCACCCTATAGTCACTGTGTTCCCTGCCCTCTGGACCCTTGATGCTGAGTTCCCAACTGTTTGTCTTTTTTGTCACTCTCCGTAGACCTGGTCACAGGCTCTGATACTTGAGACTTGAGCCTGTGACATCAGGTCTGCAGTGAGTGACAAAAAGTCCTTTGCCCATGTCTTAGGGACTAGAGATTTGAGAGACCAAGGGTTTTGCCTTTTAGGATCCCTGCTCTGGGAAACCACACAAAACATTTTTGACATCAGATATGTGGTTTTTCCCCCACACCAACCAATTTTCTGACACCAACTGAATGTCCTACAATTCAATCCAATTCTGTCACTGTCTACCTGGAGTTAGTGTCAGATCGCACAAGTTCAGGGTCCAGTCCCACAAGATTGCCCTCACTTCAGATGCCAGTTGCTTGCCCTGGCCTCCCATACTTCTGACTGATTGGCTAGAAATCGTGGGTTCTCACAACCCTATCCTCGGGTTTGAAAATTTCCTAGAATGACTCACAGAAGTCAGGGAAACACTTTACTTATGTTTATTGTAAAGGATACAACTCAGGGACAACCAGATGGTAGAGATGTGCAGGGCAAGGTATGGCGAGAGGGGCGGTACATGGAGCTTCCGTGCTCTCTCTGGGTGCCCCACCCTCCCAGCAGCTCTTCAGATCCCGAGAGTTCTCACAGAGCTTGATCTCCAGCCTCCTCCCTCGTTCCAGAGGTCAATGATTGGGTCCAAAAGTTCCAACCTCTCTAATCACTTGGTTTTTCTGGCAACCAGCCCCCTTCCTGAGGCCAAGGTCACCTCATTAGCATAAACTCAGGTTTGATGAATAACAAAAGACAATCCCATTACTTGGGAAATTCCAAAGGTTTGGAGTGCTCTGTGCCAAGAACTGGGGACAAAGACCAAATACATTTCTTATTATACCATACCCACCAAGACAGCCAGCTTTCCCAAGCAACAAAGGGGAGTCCACATACTTGTCAACCTTAAAAAATGCGATTCAGAAGACATGATTAAGTATGGAGTTTATTCAAGTACTAAGCTTGAGGGTGACCATCTGGGAATACCAATGCCAAACCAATGGCGTCAGCATTCTAAAGTGGAGGAGTTAACGGTTCACTTTCATAGGCAAAGATAGAATTTTAGCAGGATAACTTCTCCATACAAGGCTAGTGATTTGATTGGCTATGGGTTGCTACATTCCAAGGAAGATAATTTATTAGGCCAGGAGAAGGGGTAGTGATCTGAGGGGATCTTATCTCTGGCACCGTTTAGTCTTCCTAGTTGTTTACAGGAAAGAAAAGGCAAAAGTTGCAGCTGCCACTGTGACTGGGGCTGTATGGCCACATTCCTCTCAAGGCACAGAATAAAGTTCCAAGAGCTTTAAGTTTGCATTGTTTAATTTCCCATACTGAACAGTTGAAAATCCAGTCATTGCCCCTTAGAGCTAGTCGGTGGCAGGACTGGGACTGATGCCTGGGACCACATGGATTCCTACTGTCCCTACTGTCTTGTTTTGCATGTGGGGCTGAGATGGGTGGTGAACACTGGACAGCAGGGCAATGTCCACACCCCCTGCATGGTTGCTGGCAGCAGATCCCTCAGCTTGCTCACAGAGAGCTCACCTTGCTGTGCTGGAGTGGGAGTATTAGGTAGACAGCAAGGGATCTCCACTCCTTCCTGGGGACAAAGGCGGGTGCCCCGAGCAGTTGCCATACCTGGGGGAGGAGGGAACACCCTACCAATCTGCCAATCAAAACTTAGGGTGCCAACTGCAAAAGAATGCAGAGGATTCCCTAGCCTGCAAGCAGCACAGGTACAATAGGGTCTTGAAGGTGACCTAGATCAACCTAAGGCTAATTATCATGTCATTAGCTTAAATCCCCCAAATGGGCTTTCAGAGAGGCTCATGGGAGTTCCGCATGCATAGTAAGACTCAGGTTATATAACCCCCAACTGTCCATCAAAATGGTTCAGTGGTGATGTTTGAACCACGAGGAGGGCCCAGCCTCGACATTATAAAACAAGACCCCAGACCATAACCAAGACCCTTTTGTTAAGACAGAGGGTCCGTTTGTCGTCCGTGATGAATGTATCTTGCTCTTACTCTGGGAACCTGTATCTTTCACTTGCTTTGTAAACCCATCTTGTCCTTCTTCAGTAAACTTCGTTTCATGCTTGTCTTGCTTTCAGTGTTTGGTGTATCTGGTCATTCTTTGGCCAAGAGCACACCAAGAACCAAGAACAGACTGGACCTGACCGGAGGCTACAAGAAGGAACCTCCTGAGGTCACCTCACACGAGAATAAATCCTGACAGCCTCTCCTCAGTTACTTTCGTACCAGGGCTGGTGCACAAAGAGAAATAGTGTGTGAGACTCCCGTCCTAAAAGAGCTCATGGTCTAATCTGTTTAAAACAAATGAACAAACAAGCCCATCGGGTGTATCTGGCTGCTACCTTTACTGGGATGTCCTTAATATAAAATTTCTGAATTCCTCTTTCTGTCCCCCGCCCCCCACACACATTGTATTTCCAAGTATATGTTTTAGGGGTGAAGTGCTGCGTGTGAGATATCTTTCCCCAATCTATGTTTTACAGTTATTGTTACTCCTTTCTCCCCTAACTGGTTGTTAATGGAAAAAACAAACTAAAATAATTTAAAGAGGTTTATCATGCGCCAAATATGAGCGACCATGGCCCAAGGAAGCACAGTCTCAGAGATCCTAAGAAAGTGGTCTCAAGGCAGTGGGGTTACTGTTTGGTTATATACATTTTAGGGATACAGGAATTATAGGTAAAATCATAAATCAATACATGGAAGGTATACATTGGCTTGGCCCAAAAAGGTGGGACATCTCTAATTGGGAGCTTATAGGTTATAGATGGATTCAGGGATCCTTTAATCTGTAATTGGTTAAAGGAGTAAAGCTTTGTCTAAAAGCTTGGAGTCAGTAGAAAGGAATATTTTAAGTTAAGTTAAGGAGGGCCAGGCGCGGTGGCTCACGCCTATAATCCTAGCACTCTGGGAGGCCAAGGCGGGAGGATCGCTCGAGGTCAGGAGTTCGAGACCAGCCTGAGCAAGAGTGAGACCCCGTCTCTACTAAAAATAGAAAGAAATGATCTGGACAGCTAAAAATATATAGAAAAAAATTAGCTAGGCATGGTGGCACATGCCTGTAGTCCCAGCTACTTGGGAGGCTGAGGCAGTAGGATTGTTTGAGCCCAGGAGTTTGAGGTTGCTGTGAGCTAGGCTGATGCCATGGTACTCTAGCCCAGGCAACAGAGCGAGCCTCTGTCTCAAAAAACAAACAAACAAACAAACAAAAAAACCAGTTAAGATAAGGAAGTCTGCTAATCATAGAGCAAGCCACAATATACCAACTCAACATGGTCTGTTAAGCAAATTGATTGATGGTCTATAGGAGTGATTTAACCTTTGCCTTGCATGGCCTTAGGGCCTGTTTATAATTAATTAATTATATTTATTTTTTTGAGACAAGAGTCTCGCTCTGTTGCCCAGGCTAGAGTGCAGTGGCGTCAGCCTAGCTCACAGCAACCTCAAACTTCTCGGCACAAGTGATCTTCCTGCCTCAGCTTCCCAAGTAGCTGGGACTACAGGTGCTTGCCACCACTCCCGGCTAATTTTTTGTTTCTATTTTTAGTTGGCTGGCTAATTTTTTCTATTTTTAGTAGAGATGGGATCTCACTCTTGCTCAGGCTGGTCTCAAACTCCTGCGCTCAAGTGATCCTCCAGCCTTGGCCTCCCAGAGTGCTAGGATTACAGGCATGAGCCACTGTGGCCTTGTTTATAAATTAATATCTTACTGCCACAAAGAGTCTGTTTTGTCACTCTTATGATCTCTATTTTAACATTAATGCTGGTCAGTTGTTGTGTCCAAAATCCCAAAGGGAGGGGGTATAATGAGGTGTGTTTGACCTTCCCTACATAGCTGGGAACTCAGTTTTAAGGTTTTTGTGGGATCCCCTTAACAAAGAGGGGGTCCCTTCAGTTGGGGGCAGGTAAGTAGTGAAAGTGATGTGAGGAAACGAGAGAAAGAGAGAATTTGACTGAGGTATGGAGAGGCTTCCATAAGCAGCCAAAAATAAATACATCTGCTGATCTAAAGGAAGTTAAATTAAGAAAAATATAGGCCAGGCATGGGGGCTCATGCCTGTAATCCCAGCACTCTGGGAAGCTGAGGCCTTGGATTGCTTGAGGGCAGGAGTTCAAGACCAGCCTGAACAAGATCCAGACCCCATCTCTTCTAAATAAAAAAAAGAAAAAATGGAAAAATTAGCCGGGCGTTGTGGCACATGCCTGTAGTCCCAGCTACTTGGGAGGCCAAGGCAGGAGGGTTGCTTGAGCCCAGGAGTTTGAGGTTGCTGTGAGCTATAATGGTGCCACTGCACTCTACCTGGGGTGACAGAGCAAGACACTATCTCCAAAAAAAAAAAAAGTCAAATAAAGGACATTTCTCTGGAAAACATAAAGAGCCAGGGAAGGGACCAGAGCAGTGTGGGGTCCCTGAGAGAAGCACACACCAGGGTGCTAGACTGCCAGAGGGGAAGGTGAGCCCCCCCCCCCCCCCGCCCCAAACCACACAGGAGAGGTTATACCTTTCATCCAAGTGAGAAAGGAGGGACTTGCACGACCATGTGTGCGGGCCAGGTGGCTGGCTGAGCCCAGACTCCTGTCCTCACTTGACCAAGAAGGATGCTGGGATGCTGAGATCTGTCCTTCGGGCAATCAGCCCCAGAGCCTGTGCTCTTAATCCCCACTCCACTGCCTCTCTGAGCCGTCTCAGGAGTTCTCTGATGAGGTGATATTTTAGCAGAGGCCTGAATACAGTACAGGAGTGAGGCCATAGATCTCTTGGGGAAGAGAGAAGTAGACAGAGGAAACTTACAGTGCAAAGGCCCAGGACTAGCAGGAGACCAGTGTGGCTGCAGCCTGGGGAAAATGAGGCTGAGTACAATGAGCTCAGAGAGCCTTGAAGGGAGGCCTTTGGGAACACAGCAAAGCCATGAGTTCATCATAAAACTCCTAAGGGATGTGCCACTATGAACTGCACTCAAAGGTATTATTATAATAGTTGTAAATGCAGAAGAGTGATGAATGGTAGACTGTGGTTAATTTTCACTGATTTCATTAAACAAGTATGGCAGACAAACCCTAGGGTGGCCCCAGATCTCTGCCCCCTCTCCTTGAATGTGGGCTGGACGTATCACTTCCTTCTAGTCCAGAATATGGAAAAGATGAAGGGATTTTGTAGATGTAATTAGATCAGTTGATTTTCAGTTAATCAAAAGAGAGAATACCTTGGATGAGCTTGGTTGAATTAGATAAAAGCCCTTGCAAGAGGGATGTGGCCCTTTCTGAGGCCAGAGACTCTCTGTCTGCTGTCCTTGCAGAAGCAAGTGGCTGTGTTGTGAATGGCCTCTGGAGATGGGCACAAGGACCCGAGGATGTCCTCCAGCCGACAGTCAGCAAGGAGACGGCCTCAAGGAAATGAATTCTGCCAACTTGAATGAGCTTGGCAGCAGACTCTTCCCCACTCACACCTCCAGATGAGAATTCAGCCTGTCCAACACCTTGACGGCAGCCTTGTGAGACCCTGAGCAGAAGACCCAGCCAAGCTGTGCCCAGACTCCTATCCCATAGAAACCGTGAAATGATAAACGTGCATTGTTTTAAGCTGCTAAATTTGTGATCCTTTGTTGTGCAGTGTTTTAGTTCATTTGGGTTGCTATAACAAAATACCTTAGAATGGGTAATTTATAAATAATAGAAATTTATTCCTCACAGTTCTAGAGGCTGGAAGTCCAATGTCAAGGCACCAGCGATGCAGTGCCTGGTGAAGGCTGGCTCTGCTTCATAGGTGGCACCTCTTGCTGCATCCCCACATGGTGGAAGGAGCGAATAGCTCCTTTGAACTTTTTTTATAAGGGCAGTAATCCCATTCATGAGGGCTCCATCCTCATAACTTAATCACCTCCTAAAGTTTGGCTCCACCTCTTACTACTATTGCAATGGTGATTAAGTTTCAACATGCGGATTCTCGGGGGACACAGACCATAGCACACAGCATAGAGAGCTAATACGGCTGGAGACTGCTGATATATGGGTATGTCGCTTTTCATCTGCTTTCAAAGTGATACTGTCTGCACATTTCGATCTGTGTAAATCAAAAGAGGAAAACACAAGAGACGCAAGGAACACATCAAATGGCCCCCCAAAAGTAGAAGCTGTCAGCACTAGGGGTGAGTCGAGAGAACCAGGAGGAAAAAGACTCACACCTAAGGGCCAGGTGAAGAGCAGGCTCGGGACTGCGTTCCAGACACTACGTCACCCACCGATCCTGAAGAGAAGATGAGGGCAGAAGATTCAACGCTTCATTTCTTGGTGATGGAATTTCTAGGTGACCTTGTGATTTTTAACATGATACTGATGAGGCAAACATAAACTTTTCATAATGCTAACAGAGCAAGTCACTCTTGCCTAATGGCAGGACCATGTTAATCAATCATAATAAAAACCCAAAGATGGGTTATATAATACTAGCAAAAAAGACTTAAAAAGCATATCATTTCAGGAGGCGTCACAAGGTTGCAGAAAACTAAAGTCTATATGAAGGGTGTGGGCTTTAGAGAGTGAGCTTTATTGATGCAGCAAATGAAATTTACTTATGAAAAGCAACTTTGGTTGGATGACCAGTGGCCTAGTTTGAATTGCCTTGGGAAGAGCAATCTAGATTCAGCCCTGGCCTCACATCAACTCATCTATAGGCACTTAGCTGGTTAGAGATGTCATCTTTTTTCTTTAGGGCCTGTAACCTTGGAAAAATGGCAAAATACAGCTTTAGCCCTAGAAAGGCATTTTTTTAAATAAAGGAAATAATGAAGATGTTAGTTAAATCCATGATGTTGATATGCAGAGTAAGAAATTAGTTTTGTAATCATTACATTAGTATATACTTTGCTTGCTATCTGAGGTGTCTGCAGTATTCGTATGAATCAGCCACACAACACTAATAACTGCAGGCCAAATTGTTTAAGAGAATTAATGTCATTTAAACCCAAAAAAGGGATTTTAAAAATTTGGTTCATTAAACATATGAGTTTAATAAATTGAGTATTAAAGTACAGGAGTATGGGTGTCCTCTCTGCACCAGACACTCCTGGGATAGCCAGGAACCTAGCAACATAGAAAAGAGGACAAGGGACCCTGAATCTGAGCGAAGGGCCCGGCCTTCCAACGAGCAGGGTCATAGATTGTAATAAGTTGGGAGACAGAGATCACAGGCATCTCTGTGGAGGTGCACAGTTCTCCAAGTGAAAAAGCAAATTGCAGACCATAGTGTGTGATCCTGTGTGGGGAAAAAGTCAACCTATGTGAATTACGCATACATGTAACTAATGGAAAAAGATAAAGAGGTCTACTCTAAACCTACGGTCTCCAACCTCTGGGCTGCAGACTGGTGCCATTCTGTGGCCTGCTAGGATCTGGGTGGCACAGCAGGAGGTGAGCAGTGGGCAAGCGAGCAAACCTTCATCCTGGCGCTCCCATCAGTGCATAAGCTCCGCCTCCTGTCAGATCGGCAGTGGCATAAGATTCTCATAGGAGCTTGAACCCAACCATAAACTGTGCACGAGAGAGATCTAGGTTGCTGCTCCTTATGAGAATCTAATGCCTGATGATCTGAGGTGGAGCTGAGGCGGCGATGCTAGTGCTGGGGGGCAGCTGCAAATACAGATTATCACTAGCAGAGAGGTTTGACTGCACAATAAATGTAATGCACTTGAATCATCCCAAAACCATTCCCTGCCCCCAGTTCATGGAAAAATTGTCTTCCATGAAACTGGTCCCTGGTGCCAAAAAGATTGGGGACCTCTGCTCTAAACCATTCACCATGGAAGGAGAGGGGAGAAGGGGTAGGGGCTGTCATGTGTCACCTCATGTAAATGCTTGGTGTGCAGGTGCCCGGTGCAAGGTCCCCTGGCGGTACCTGGCACTCAGAGGCAGTAACCACGCAACATGGGTTGATGCTTGTTCAGCGCCAAGCACTGCCTCACAAGAATCCTATGAAGCAGCAGATGCAATTATCTCCCCATTTTACAGATGAGGAAACTGAGTCACAGATGGACTCCTAGTTAGTAGGCTAAGGAAAGGGGAGATTTGAACCCCGGGCAGTCAGACCGGGAGCCTGTGTGCTTAATCAGAAGGCTACGTGAGAGCCCTCCCTGACTTCTCAGCTCTCTGGCTGGGGAGGAGAACAGGTCTGAAGACACCAGTGAAACGGAGTTCTGGTGAAGTGGCGCTTAGCAGTGTGTGCCATGGGAGTGACCCGGAATTCACAGGAGGAAGGGGAAACCAGCTTGTGCGGCGGGTGCTCCTCGCAGGGGCACTCTGGAGGACACAGTGATCACAAAAGACTCGCTGAGGGGCTGATCTCACACTGGGGGCTATGGGGAGCCACCGAAGGTTTCTAAGCTGGGAGAGCTGGTGGCTCAGCTGAGCATGGTCACTCTTCCAGGGCTGGGATGTGAGGTACCCAGAGACGGGAGGCTTGTAGGTGACGGGCCAGGACCAGCGGTCACGAGATGGAAATGAAGGTTGTGCAGCCTTTAAATGAAAGTCTGCACCGTTACACCTCAATAAGGCTGTTTCCAATAATAATAATAATAAAAAAAATACAAAAGCCTATGGGTCCTAGTTCCTGTGTGCAGGAATTCAGGAGAGTTCGTTTCCACAGAAAGGCGGTTCTCAGAAACTGAAGAGGGCTACGAGCCGCACTATTATCATCATTATGGTACCAAAGACCAAAAATTACCCGACAACATCCAGTTTTCCTTATTGGAATGATGCTAACTTCGGGGAACAGCTCAGATTGGAAAACGGACCCCTAGGCAGCGTGGGTGTGGTGTGAAAGTGGAAAGGATTCCACGGTTCACCTGTCACTGTATGTCACCTGCAGCAGCCAGCATGAAGCATGTGATTTGTCCCCAGCTTGGGAAACACTCGTCCCCAGTGGACACAGGACGTGCCCTGGACAGTATGGACCTGCTGGGCTCCTTTTAGGGCCCCAGCCTGCCTGGATCGCCTGACACCAGCTTCACACACAGCCTCGGGTGCACCCTTCTCCTGGCAGAGGTGTGTGAATACACGTCCCTTTTTCTAAATCCTGCCTTGGAAATGCAAGAAGGAATCTGTCCCAGGACACTAAGGAAAATGACCCACCAAAACAAACGAATGAACGATGGTCCTCTTTGAAGGGGACTCAGTTTGTGGAGTTGAGGGGCCACTCTCGCCTGCTCATGGGTGAGGCCACCTGCTCATCTTACTGGTCCCTGCTGACACTGCCTAGGGCCTCAGGGAAAAGCCTGAAACTGGGCTGTTGTCTTTGGGGCCTCGTAGCATTTTGTCTTCACGTGGCTGGTTCTACTCCCCACCTCTCATAAGTCATGGGTTTTTTATTTTTATTTTTTATCAAGGATGCCCCAGCAGAAGTATTAAACAGGCTTCTCCCCGAACCATCCCAGCTCCGAGAGGTGATATCTGGCGGGTGGCGCCATGAGCCCCTTCCCAGTGGCGGGACTCCGGGCTCAGAACCTGAGAACCTTGGCGGTGGGCAGGATTGTGAGGCTGCATTCTGTCCCAGTGGGGCCTGGCTCTGCCCGGTTCCTCCCCGGCCTCCCCGCGCCCTCGATGGCTCCTGCCTCGTGGCCTACTCTTTGGTTGCTCCTTCATGTTGGTCGCTGCCCTGTCGGTCACTGCTCGGCTTCTGCTGGAGTGTAAAGAGGCTTTTCCCAGCCCTGTCCTTGGGCTCCCTCCCACTGCTCGTCGGCGTCTCACTGAGACCAGCCATGGCCACCACGGTGCAGGAAGAAGGTAGGAGCCCTGGATGAGGCCAGGCAGGCAGGGGAGGGGGACAGGCCAGAGGAGAGCATGGAGGGACCCAAGGGAAGGAGAAGGGACGGGGGTGGGGGCCTCCTGCAGCAGAGGCCTCGGGAGGCCCTGGCGGCTTCTTCCCTCCGTCCCTTCACCACGGCGGCCTGGCTGCTTCTTGCGGACCCCATCCCAATGCTGTCCCCCAAGCCCACTGGTTTCACAAAGCCAGGGCTCCCTGACAACCCCATCTCAAAGCCTCAGTGTCTTCTACTTCACTCTGTGGCTTGAGGGAGAACTGGGTTCTGGGCATCGCTGGTGAAATAGAACAATGGCTAAGAGAAGGCCAAGATCATTACAGGCCCTGCAAGGCTCCCATAAAAATCACCATTTGGGCGTGGGTCCCAGAAGTCCCTTACTGACCAAAGGAAGTGACCTCTCCATCTCAACTTGGGAGTGGTCACTTGTCTGTCTACCTCCAACCAAAGGAGATGCCCAGTTGTCACCAAATTCAGCACTCTGGTAACCAGTGACAAGTTCGCTTCAAGTTCCACTTGGTTTCTCTTTACCATCATAAACGAAGCAAAAGCTAAAGATTTCGAAGGGAAAGACCTTCTGTAAACCTGCGTAACTTTCACTGTCATCCGACAGAGTAGACAAGTCGCGGAGGTGCGTCACTTCCCCTGAATGATGCTCTGGAGTCACAAAAGCCACCCAGTGGGATCCCAAAGGGATATCAAAACCAGCCGTGATTTTTTAAAAACCAGAAATGGCCTTCTAGAATGATCCAGGCACATTTCTAGCCTGAAGTGAGGGGTGCACTTTATAGACTGGGCCAGAGCTCCCTTCTGGAAGTGGGAGGACCTAGGTTTGAATCACTCTCTGCTAGCGCATTGATCCTGGGCACGTGAGTTCACTTAAACATTCTGAGTACCTACTATGTCTTAGGCACCGTGGAAACAGAGATAAGACACTCTCCCGGCCTACACGGGGCTCAGGGGAGCCAGGTGTTTTCCTCATCTGTAAGTTGGCAATAGTGACATCTATCAGGGCTCTGGGATTAAACGTGATGATAGGATATGGAAGTGTGAACACCACATGGTGTCCAACACAGAACAAGAGAGAGAAATGCTGCTGGCTTCTCCCTTGAAGTTCCATTTAGAAATGGTGACTGTCATTTTGGAAGGTGGTGAGGTAAAAATGCCCCCATAGAAGAAACATCATTATAATTCTGAAAGGATGATTCAAGTCTGCAGTTTTAAGAAAGCCTGGCTCAAGTCTCATGGGGAGTACATAGAACAATCTGGATGAGAACTAGTTCTTCTTCCAGCCACAACCCACTTCCCTCAACACCCAAATTTGGCCCAAGTGTCCTTGGATGCCCTCTGCTGCCAACCAAAAAGCACCCCATTCTGTTCCTCTGAATGTGGCAGAGATAAAAGGTGTTTGATGAATTTTGCACGTGTCGCCACAAACGTGTTGATGTTCACGTCTTAGCCTAGTAGTCTAGATACATCAGTACATCAAGTAAGACTGCAACTGCTTGTCAGGGGGTTTGAGTGCAGCAGCTTGGAAACTTATTTAGCCAGAAACTTGCAATTCAGAATTTGCTCTTTGTTCTTGTGAGAATTGCTTGAACACGTGAACTACAAAGCGATGCTTTGTATGTTTCATGGTATGAGTTAAGTGTGTTCTAGCTGCAGTGAGAACCACCCCCTTCAAGAGTGAAGGGTGTAAAATAGATTTAAATATATGGTTAACAGATAGACATATAACTTGTGATATGATTTATCATGTGACTCAGCAAGACAAAGTTTTGTCCGTGTCATGGATGAACTTCTGTGCTTAATTTATAAAATATTTAGAAATATTTGCCTAGTATAATTGTAAGGCTCACCCACAGGCTTACCATAAAATGTAAAACTTAAAGTGTTTATCTGAGGTAAACGTTTAGCAAATATTCAGCAAATATTTGACAAGGGCCTTCCCTGAGCCAGGCACTTGTAATTGGTTACAGCCTTGGATTTTGAAATTATATTTTCTTCCTTTTTTTTTTTTTTTTTCCTTTTCTGGTCACAATCCGAATCATGTGAGATACTAGCTTTTTGTCTGTGCCCAAAAGCTCACGTGATATGTTATCAGCACTTCTGAAGAGCATGCAAGAAAGGGCATGACCCTTGTTTTAGTTTCCTGATACATCTGGGGAGAGTTTGTGGTGACTGTCACTGTTTGGGGGACAATGGCACCTCCTGGTCCCCACGCAGGGGCCAGCACATCCACTGTCCTACCAGATCCCCCTCTGAGTGCCCCCAGTAGAAAACATTTACACGTCAGTTAAAGCAAAATAGTATTTATTCGTTTTTATGGAAGTGACAATACTAAAAAAAATTTTTACTGTCTGTGTGATATAAAAGTGGGTAAAGGGCAGAATTTCAGCCATCTGAAAAATATGCATATTTGTATATTCCAAGTCTTCAGTAGGAATGTGTTTCTGTTAAAACCAGCAAGCCATGGTGTGCTTCTCTTGCGTGCTTGGTGTGGTGGCAGCGTGGCGTGATCTTAGGACCGAGTGGTGGATCTGGTGTAGGAAGATCCACCGCTACTGGCTGGGAGACCTTGGAAACATCACAGACAGCAGCTCTCTGTGCCTCGGTTTCCCCATCAGGCAACCGGGGGTGTTAATGCCTACCTTCCCAGACGGTCCTGAGGATGCATGGAGATGCAAAGCATGTAAAGGACTGTGCACAGTGCCTGGGAGATCCGAGTGGATCAGTACATAGTAGCTGAGATTATTAGTGGCCTCACTTTAAAGTTGGTGGGGGGTGGAGGCAGAGGTGGAAGGATCGCTTGAGGCCAGGAGTTCTTGAGACTAGCCTGGGCAGATGGTGAGACCCCCGTCTCAAAAAAATACAAGATTGGCACCACTAACCTCCAGGCAGCCCACCGTGCTGCCTGGCAATCGGATCATGATTCTCTAGGAGCCTGTTCAAGCCCCTGTTCTCCCGGGTGACTTCACATGTGCCCTTCCTCTCCTCAACCCCCACCACCTCCTCTGCCATCCTCGGCCTTAGCTGCTGACTTTGCTTCCTAGTTCGTAAAAGAAACAGCAGTGACCACAAGAGACTCTAAGGCATCCACCTGCCTACCTGCCCCACCCACTCTGGTTCCTGCAGGTGGTCCATCGCTGTGCACCAGTGAGACCCCATCTATTCTCTGCTGCAGTGTCTTGCCACCTCCATTTACAGACAGGCTGTTCCTTCTCCATCTCAAGACAACAAGCAAAAGCTGTGCCTCCTGTCTCCGCGTGCTTCACTCTCTGACCTCCCTCCAGTCTCCCCTTCTCCACGTGCCCACTCTGAAGGCTGATGTGAGATTGCTAACCACTCGGTGCCAGCCTGCCCCCTCCTCCCATCACACTCACCACTTCCTAACCCCTGTCCCACCCCATCACAACATTGGTGCCACAGCAGGATGCCCTCAGTTCTGGTCCCAGCTGCATCCAGGCAGGTGGAGCAGCTTCCAGCCACCCAGAGGGTCTCAGACCTTTCAGTAGGAGGATGATGCTTCACGGAATGCTTTCATGGATACTCCCCCCACTTTTGTTAGGTGTCCCTTTGGGATATGCACGCAGCTCGAGTCCACGTGTGCAAACTCAACCTCCTGGTCCTTTCCCTCAGGGCAGCTTCTCCTGCTCCATGCCCAGGTGCTGGCACCACTATCTGCATCACCTGAGCCTGAAACCTGAGGTCCTCAGCTTTCCAGCTCCTTATCTCCCCATCCACCAGGAGGGTGCCAAGTCTTAAGGGCTCTTACCCTCTCTCACACCTTCCTTTCCTCTCGTCTCCTCCCTGATCCGCTGCCTCCCGTCTATCCCACATGCTGCTGCCAAAGACATTTTCTACTGTGCAAATCTGATGCGCAGTACCCTGCTCACACCCTGTGCAGTTCCGCAGTAAGCTGGGACAGGTGCCATCCCAGCTCCAATGTCGGCCCCGCCTCCCCTGGCCAGCCCCACCTTTACCTCCTGGAGACTCTTCCAGGGCTCCGGTGACACCAAGTGACATGCCAAGTGACAAGTCCTGGCATATAGCCAGCTGCCGTGCACTCTTTGGGATTGCAGTTCGCTCTGCCTGGAATGCCCTGGTCCTTGGGTCCCACTCACCACCAGCCTCCAAGCCAGGCTGTGATCAAGGAACTCTCCGAGTGCCCAGGCTCACCACCACCCTGTGTGGCCCCTTAACCCCAGTACTCCACCTGGCTGCTCCTTCTGCGTCCCTGTCATCATCATCTTTGTGCCCCCAGTGCTTGCACGTGGAGCCTGGGATAGCAGATCTGTCCTCCGTGGGCTGCATGAATGAAGGGCTGGGACCGGCTTTGTGTCTGAAAGCAGCACTGGTCCAAGCCACATGGGGACATCCCAAAGCCACACCTGAACATTCACTGACTTGGAGTTCCAAACAAGGGGCGCTGCTGGGGGAAAAACAATTATTGGAAGAGAAGGTACCAGAGGCTATGGGTTTTGTGAGGTTAATCAGGAAACGTGGGCCTGTGAGGAAGGCAAATCTGTCAACTTGTGTTGGGTCTGACAGGAAAGGGCAACAAGGGCCAGCTGCCGCTGCTCTTATTAGTGTGCAAGGTGGGGAGAAGGTGTGGGGACGGGGACTAGTACGGAGATACAATGTAGACAGGAAGGGGCTTGGAAGAGCTCAACTTGTAAAGAAATGCGATGTTCTCTCATTAAAATTAAAATAAGGCGGGCCTGAGAGGAGCTGGATCAAAATGCAGGTCAGAGACGTTGCTGTTTTCTGGAAAGGTGCAGGGGCGCTGTACATGGAGGGGATCCTAAGCTTCCCAATCTTTCAGGAGTTTGATTGGCGACCCCACTGAGCACCAGGCGTGGAAACGCCACAGAGCGCAGCCCGGCCCGGACACCACCTGGGCCAGGCGCAGGCTTGGCCCAGAGCGATAAGCACCTGGCAGAGCTGCTGCGGCGGCGTCCGGGCCCCGAGGACACGCAGCAGGTGCCCACTATGTAGGGTTTTGGCCCAAACTGGGGAGTTATTTGTAATCAGTGGCCACAACCCCTGTAAATTACCTAATTCGTCAAAAGAGAAAACGGAGGGAACGCGCTGCAGCTGAGCAGGCCCCGGAGGCGCCCGGGCGCCACCTGCGGCCTGGGCCTCCAGCCTCACCCCGCCCAGGCCCCCACCCCGTGGGTGGGTTCCGGCCCTGGAGCCCGGGAGGACAGGGGTCTCCGCCCTCGGAGGTCAGGGGATCCGCTGGCCCTAAAGGGCACGACCCTAGGGGGCGCCTCGGGGCCGCCATGGGGGGGGGGGGTCTCCCCGCCCCAGGAGGCCCGAGAGCCGCGGAGGCCGAGCAGGGACAACCGCGAGGCTGCGGGAGGGCGCGGCTCCTTTAAGACGCCCCGCCAGCCCCGCCCCCTCGCCCCGCCCCCCGCCGCGAGCCGCCCACGTGACCCGGGTCTTGTGACTGGCGGGGGAGGGCGGGGGAGACCGCGGCGCGTGCCCGCCCGCCCCGCCCGGCGCCGCCTCAGAGGGGCCCGAGCCGCCCGGTGCGCCGCCTCCCGCCGCCGCGTCCCCGCCGGGCCGAGCGAGTCGAGCCGGGCCGGAGCGGCGGGCGCGGCCGGGCCGCCATGGACCACAAGCCTCTGCTGCAGGAGCGGCCGCCCGCCTACAGCCTGGAGGCCGGCCAGGGCGACTACGCGTGCGGCCCGCACGGCTACGGCGCCATCCCCACCGCGCCCCCGCCGCCGCCCTACCCCTACCTCGTCACAGGTGGGCCCGACCGCGGTCGCCCGGACCCCGTTGTCCTGCCGTCGGCTCCGAGGGGCGGGGACGCGGGACTGGGGTCGGGCGGGGAGGCCGGCCTGGGCCCGCCCGCGAGCTGCCCGCCTGGAGCCCGCCGAGCCCCGGGCCGGCCTGGGGACCCTCGCTGCCCGGGGGCCGGCTCAGGCGGGTTTTGTGCCCGGCCGGGGAGGGCCGCACCCTTGCTCTGGGTGAACTTTGTGTTACGAGGCGGTGTTGCCACATTAGCACCCAGCACAGCCGTGGCAGGAGCTTAGTGAAGACAGCGCTGTCCTGGTTGGGGAAGGGACCAGGGTGGGGTGGGGGTGGGGGTGGGGGTGGGGGTGGGCAGGAGAAGTCGTCCTCACAGTCCTATCTCACTCCCTGCTCCTCTTGTCGTGCCTTCCCGCCCACAGGGTTGCCCACCCACCACCCCAGGGTCTACAACATCCACAGTCGGGCTGTCACCCGCTACCCTGCCAACTCCATCGTCGTGGTCGGAGGCTGTCCTGTCTGCAGGTGAGTCTGCAGCTGGGGGCTGGCCCTGGGAGCCGCCAAGAGCGCACGTACCTCGGCCTTACAGGGGCAGCGCTGCTAGCGGGACTGGGACGGTCTTGACGTGGAAGAGGTGGACACGCTGCTGGTCACCCTTGGCTCTGAACACATTTTGTGGGGCAAAAGGGGTGCGTTCCCTTTCCCGGGGAGTTGACTGCATTTTGGGGCATTGCACTCTAAGTGAGTGGGATGTAGAAATGTTAACAGTCCACTCTGCCTTCCTCCCTTGTTCTGGGACCTGTAAGGAATCGGGTTTTTTTTTCTTTTTCCAATTTCCGCAAATTTACCCTGCAATTGATTCTTCAAGGTGGTGCAAGGTTTCGTTTTCCCGGAAGGGGTGTTTTGTAGAGCACCAGCAGGAGAGACCTGAGTGGGATGGCCTGTGTGTTTAAGGAGCCGAGGAAGCGACAGCTGTAAGGGCTTCTCTATCCAAAGCAAGGCCGAAACTTCTTGCCAGGAGCTGGACCAGGACGGAAGCCCCATGGTTCTTTGTTCCCGGCAGGAGGAGTGATGTTTTCATATCCTCAAACTGGAGCCTACAGAAACTTTCTGATGACTGTTCATATAGGGCCCCCAGGGTACAGCTAGATGCTGGTTTTGTGTATGTCTTGAGGATTCCAATTCAGATAAGACTTGGTTCCTGCCCTTTGCAGATGCGGGTCCCTGCCCTTGGCAGATGGGGGTGCTCTGATTGTTTAGAAAGTGAGGGTGGAGTTGGCAGGGACAGGATTTTCAGCCTGTGTCTGGGAGGAGGAAGTTGGAGCCTCTGAGATGGAATTAAGAAACCCTGGTTTGGACTGTAATTTCCGAAGTATAACTGAGGCCCAGAGTGGAGTCGTAGGGAAGTTAGTGATTTCAGAGCCATGGGGGCAACTGCCCAGGAAGGGCAAGAGGCCAGGACCCCAGAGCTGCCCCGGTGCCTGGTGAAGAGGGCTGTGGCTGGGAGAGCCCTGGAGGCTACGTGCCTTCCTGGGGACCCCATGGCAAACCCAAACGGGCCGTCTGTTCTGATGCAGCTGGGCAGCGCCCAGCGGAAACGTGGGCCTTTGAGGGGCGGGGTGGGCAGGGACGCAGCTCTCTCCAGGAGCTGCACTGTGGGGTCAGAGCAGTTGGGTTTGAAGGCATGTGGAGTGGACTTGGTGGAGCAGGGGTGTCTGCCTGCGTTTTCTGTGCTCACCGTGCCCCCATTGTGGTGCCTGGCCTTCCCGAGGAGCTATAGGGACCACTGGGCCTGTTTCCCCACGTGGGACATGGTGTCGATGAGAGGCCCTGAACTTGGGGGCTGGGAGACCACAGCTTCCAGGCCGTGGTGGCAGTTGCTGTTGGGGCAGGGGGCACTTTCTCCGGCACTCCCTTTTCTCTTGGGTTGGGAATTGTGTCACTTGGGAGGCCAGTGGCTTCAGCTAACCAGGCCTGCTCCCCAGTCATGCGGAACCTGGCACAGGGTCAGGCTGGGCTCTGCTTTTCTGGGAGAGTTTTGGGCCTGGGGTGGGCCGGGGCTGGGGCTGAGGCTTCTTTCTTTTCATGCTTGGGTCACCATCCTGTCCTCTCTGCCCCTGGGTAGTGGCGGCAGGCAGGGAGAGGCTGCACAAGTTTGGGGGGTCCTCAGTCCTTTAAGTTAGGACCAGAGAGAGCACACTGTGATCCAGGGGTGAGGGGGATGGCAGGCAGTGAGGGGCCTTCCCAGCCCTTTGGCCCTGTCCTTGTGGTGTCCCTGCCCTCTGCCCACAGTGCCCTCACGGTGCCCTGGCTGCTGGAGAGCAGCCCTGGCTCCCCGAGGCCTCTCTGTGCCTTAGCAGCAGTGTTGGGCAGGGGAGCAGGCGGCTTTGCTGCCGCCAGGGTGGGGGCCGTGGTCCCCAGGCCACTTCTCTGGGTGGGGTACAGATGTTTCTCGGGACACAATCAAGTCTGGCCATGCTCTGGTGTCTTGGGGCTGGGAGACAGGATACTGCTCACGTGACCTCACTTCCTCCCTTCCCAGATGAGCCCGCCAGGCTCTGTCCCCTTCGCTCCCTGGTGGCTTGGCAGGAATTTGCCCAAGTCACACGTCTGTTATTCTCTCTGAGCAAGGCTTGGCATAAGAGGCCTGTGTCGCTTGTCACTTTGCCATCCTGTCTGAGCCTTCCCTCAAGCAGCGTGACTCCATCTTCCCTTTTTAGCCATTTACGAGAAAGCGTTGCTTTCTGCCCCGCAGAAGAGCCCCCCTTCCTCATTTAATGCCAGCTCTGCCCAGGGCACTGCGTTGGCCAGTTGGGGCGCCTGCCCACATTCTGGGCTTCTCTGAGGCGGGTCCGCTCCTGCCGAGTGAGGCCAGTCACCCCTCCCCGGTGTGGGCCGCCCCAGGTGCAGGACGAGATGGCAGCACTGGGTGGGGGGGCGGGGGGTTCTCCTCCACATGGAGAAGGCAGCCTGGGCGGCTGAGGTCCAAGAGGGAGCGAGCAGCGAGTGCAGGGCCTGGCCTGCTGGGTTCCCCGTGAATACTCGCTGGTTGTCATCAGGTGCTTAGGTTTGGGGGTGACCAGAGAGGTAGGAAGTCCAGGCAAGAGGGGGCCTTGGAACCAGAAGAAAGTTAAAAGCAACAGGTGTTAAGGGCAGAGGCTGCCCAGAGGTACACGGTGTCAGTATGAAGAGTTGGGGGGCAGAGGCCGGCTGCCAAGGGCTGTGGGGTGCTCAGCGTGACACGGTGGAGTCTATGGAGGGCTCTCAAGAGGAGGGAGCCTGTGACAGAGTCCTGGGCTTCTGGTGATGGTGGCTGGTGGAGGGCTGCTCCCTCATGCCACCTGTGACTGGGAAGCCAGAGCTCAGCCTTGGTTGGGGACGTCGGTGGGGGAGTTGGCTCCGATGGACCCTGCCCATGTCACGGCCCCCTGGGCTCTCGCTGTCCTGAGACAGTCGTGGCCCGAGGTGCCGGCTGGGCAGGGTGCGTAGACCTGGGGCCCAGGCCGAGCCCCGGGGAGCCGCACTGGGCCTCAGCAGGCCTGTGCTGCTGCCCTGCCCCCGGCCGCAGGTAGGGGCGGCACTGGCAGGGGTGGGACACGCCAAGTCTCTGGGAGGGCCACCAGGCACCGGCCCTGGCCAGGCCTTCTGGGGAGGCCTGAGGCTACCCCAGCCCTCAGAGGTCCTAGTGAACCGTCCCTAAAGGAGGCAGCTCCCCTGCCTCCATGGGGGTCCTTTTTGGAATGGAGACCCTGGGACAGCCAAAGGCTGGTTGGGGCTGCTTTGGGGCCATCTCACCCCTGTTCTGAGCCTTGGCTTTGGGCCTGCGGCCCTCAGAGGAAGCTCTCTGTTGTCCGTTTTCCTGAGGAGGCTTGTCTTTCCAGCGAGGGGTGGTCTGGGGGTTGCTTCTGGAGCCGGATGGTGCCTGAGCCCACCCTGGGCCCAGGAGAAATGATTGATTGGGGACAAGAGGGGAGGCAGGCTGTGGGTTGCCCTGGGCCAGCCCTGTGTGGCACCGACGGCCCTGGGGGCTGCCTCTGAGGGAGGGCCAAGGCCTGCTGGGTGGGGTCCTGTCCCAGAGCAGCGGTGCCTGTGGCTGGGGCGCCCGTCTGGACTCAGATCCCAGCCACGCCACTCCCACCTGTGTGGCCCTGGACAAGGCCCTGGGCCTCAGGCCCGCGTGGCACCTCAGTGAGGACAGTTCTTTGGGGACCATTCCTTTCTGGGTACCCGGGCAGCTCAGAGCTCACTCCCTTCCCAGCCTCCTCTGTCACCGGGGGTGGGGGGGGTGGGGGGGTGGAGCCTGGTGTGGCTGGGCCTGCACTGTCCCGGGGCCCAGCCCTGGGCGTGCGTCAGTGGGGTGAGTGGCCACTTTGACTGCAAGAGCTAGAGTCAGGGTTAACGAATTAGTCAGTTCCCTAATTTCGCCAGCTACCACCCCTCCCCCCACCATGGCCTCTTGCACACGAACAAGGGAGGAACTTGCAGGTCTGAGCCCAGCGCAGGTCTGAGCCCGTGGATGGAGGAGTTGGAGGGGGGAGAAGGTGAGGCTGCGGTACAGCTGTTCCCAGGGCAGGGTCCCCCCTTCATCGGGTGCCAGGGGATGGGGCCGCTCTGCAGCTTGTGGGGTTTGCCAGATCAGGACTGGCCTGGAGGCTAGATTGTGTTCCTCGATTTAGAAGAAGTTGGGTTTTAAAAAACTAAATTATGCCAACACTCTCTTTGAGGTCTGGGGCAACACAGTGGTTAAGACATTTATATTTCTGGAGCAAGACATGAATATTCACATTCAGCAGGTTAAATTAAAACTATAAATAGCCATACATCAGTTCAGGTCACATGTTGCTGTCAGGTGAGTTTGCTACAAACTGACAGAAAGTGCTGCTTTCAGAGCCTTTTGGCATTTGGAATTGTGGGGAAGGGGGTGTGGAATCCCAGGGGTCGGGCCTGAAGCTTTCTGAATCCAGAGCTGATGGGGCAGGTCTCTCCTCTCTTCTTTGGGCTTTGTGAAGCCCGTTCAGAGTGCTCGGGGTCAGGTTGTTCTCCGGGCCCGAGGATACTCTTGGATCGCAGGCTACTGTTGCTGGCAGGTGTCTGAGCCTCATGGGGAGACTGGATGCCCCTGGCTCGTGGGCCTCACTGCAGGGAAACGTTCTTGCTTTTCCCAGCGACCTGGTGGCCTTGGCCCTCTTTTTCAGTGGAGTGCAGGTGGCCCTGGGCATCTGGGTCAGGGGAGGCTGCTGGGGAGGGCATCAGACCCAGGGCTGCGACTGGGGTCTCAGCAGGGGTGACCCGCCAGCTCTGCTCTGGCTCGAGGCAGCGTTGCTCCGGACAGAAAACACTGTACCTGTCTAGCCTAGCGCCTGGAGGCAGGGGCCAGCCCAGCTGATTGTGCCCATTGCTCTGCTTGTCTTTCTGAGTTCTCAGAGCTGCTCTGGGTCGAAGAGAATGAGACAATGGGACCTGGGAGGCTGGGCTGTCTGCAGCTCAGGGTCTCTGCCCAGGCAGTGTCGGGCCCTGGCCATGTGGCAGGGAGCACCCAGAGAGTGACCAGCCTTCCTGGGCTTTCTCCAGCTTCAACAGTGGAGAAGGGTTTGTGGTCTGGAAGGAAAATTAAGGAGGAATGGGGAGGGGTGCTGCTGCCTTGGATGCTTGACCCCAGAGGACAGCAGCACCCTGCAGATGAGACAGGTTCTGCGGGCTATAGCAGGGAAGCCCTACCCCTGCGCCATGGCACCCAGACGTCTCTGGCAGGGCCCTTCCAGGTCACCTGACCCGGCCTTCTGGGCGTCTCCTGAGCCTTTGTGCGGCAGGTGGGCTCTGCTCCCAGCTCTGCTTCTCACTAGCTGTCCCGAGGGAAGAGCCTGGGCAGGCACTCGTGTAGTCACTGTCCTTGGGCTGTGTTGGTCCCCGGAGGCCCCTGGTTTCGAGGCAGGATGGAGGGACACTGGGGGCCCCTGCCCAGGGCAGGCTTTTCCTCTGGAACGTTTCCTCAGCTGGTTCGCTTTTGCCCTCCGCTTTTTCATGGGACATTTTCTAACCAGAAATACAAACCTGGTATATTTCTTGGGATTTTCAGCTATAGGTAGAACATTGGTGCAGATGCCAGGGAGGAACAGGAAGGTGAAGCCCAAGAATGGTCTAAGGCCACCTGGCCTCCCTCCAGCTGCCCTGCAAGTTCTCGGCCCAGGGCAGCCTGTCATGGCCATCTGTGTGTGAGGACACAGCTGGTGGCTCAAGGCCTTCCTGAGGCTCCCCCACTTCCCACTTGGGCAGCGTGGTCTGGGGTGTGCTCTCAGCTGGGTCTCCTGGCAGCCTGCGCCCTGGGCAGGGCAGGCCCTGAAGCTGAGGCAGGGCATGCTGGGCTGGGCACAGCAGGGTGGAGGCGTCCTGCAGGGGTGGCTGTACAGTGGTGGCCTGATGACCTTGTGCTGGTTAGAAAGGGGACACTTTGCCGGATCACTGTTCCCTTAGAGCAGGGCTTCCCTGTGTGCCCCACAGTCCAGTCTGTTGCAGTGGGCTTGGGAACGGGGCTCAGCAAAGGACTGCAGGACTTCTCAGAGCCTCCGTGAACCAGTGTACATAGTGACTCTTCAGGAGGGGGACGAAGTTTCCCAAAATTGTTTGACCAAAGAATTCCCCTCTTGTTTCATGCAGAGCTTATCAGGGTGGGGGAGTTGGCTTGGATGGAACCTGCCCATGTCAGGGGACTAGTGTCTCAGGACAGGCTCCTTGGGCAATGCTGCTGGACTCCTGGCCATGTTAGATGGGTTTAAGGCAGCTCCGCCCTGCGTGGGTTGGAGGGAGGCAGGCGGGCATTGAGTTAGACTTTTTCTTTAAGCAATTGAAAGCCAGACTTCAGAACATCCCGGTTTATTTTTCCATGATCCCCAGAGAAGCCGGGAGGGGTGTGGGTCTCATTTCTGGGCAGGAGCGGCCTGTGGTGCTCAAGGCTGTGGGCTCAGGCTGCAGCCTTGCCCAGCGAGGTGTTGGTAGCGGCTGCCCTCACATGACAGGGACACTAGAAGCTGCCACTGTGGTGATGCGGGTTTGGGGAAGCCCTCACTGTTTGGTGTGTCACTGTCCTTCTTGCTTGGTTTTTGGTAAGCTGTGAACTTCCTCCCCACACAAGGGGGCGGAGGGAGCTGCAATTGTGTCCAGGCCGTTGTGGGCACAAAGGGTGGTCAGCAGCACTTAGGACGACAGGCGTGGGGCAGGGGTGGGCGCTGGAGGAGGCGGCAGCTTAGAAGCATCCGTGCTGGGGTGGGGGCATGGGATGGGGTCCCCTGGGGGCTCACCGAGCACCTGTGTTGATCCTGCCCCTGCCTGCCGGCTCCACTCAGCCTCCCCCCCCCCCCCCGCCCCATGCCCCCCTCCATTTTGTTTCTTGCCCCTCATTTGCCTCCACCCCAGTGCTGAGTCCTGGGGAGTTGTTTGTTCAAGCCTGTCCGGTAGGAGTGAAGCTTGAACCTTCCAGAAGTAGCCTGCTGAGCTGAGCACATGGCATCTGGCTTCCCACCTTTGGGTCTCTGAAAATGTCCCTTGAATCCGATGACTTCAGGTCACCGAACCTGTGCTCATTGGCATGGGATTGGGGGGAGGTCTTAGACTCTACGTTACATACATGGAAGGTGAACATAAACTGAACTTTCTGGAGGAAGCAGCTTTGAGATTACATTGCTCAAGTGGCCTTCCAGACAGTGTGTGGATGTGGCTGATTCTTAGTTGTTCACTAACTACCCACCCCCAACCACCAAAGAAACAACAGAAACTAAACAAAACCCCAAACCTTACTATATCACCTTTTCTGGTATTTTCCCTGAGGGGACAGAAAAATCTAAAACTCTGCAACATTGAAAACAACCCCTAAACTTGTTCTTTTGGGTCCTGTCATCAGAGATGTAAGACTTGATGGATTGGTCCTTTGGAGAGGACAATGTGTGGCAACTGGTGGCAGCTGATGGATCTTGCCTTTCAACAGAGTTTTTTTTCCCCTTTTTCTTTGTATTTTATGTGTAGTGACTAAGGGCTGGTGGCCATTCCTTCCATGAACAGGCCATGGGCTGGGCCCGAGGGTGGGAGAGGTCGGGGGTGTGCCCAGCCCTAACCCGCTGCCCCGTCTCGCCCTCGCAGGGTCGGGGTGCTGGAGGACGGCTTCACCTTCCTGGGCATCTTCCTGGCCATCATCTTGTTTCCCTTCGGGTTCATCTGCTGTTTCGCCTTGAGGAAGCGAAGATGCCCCAACTGTGGAGCGACCTTTAGTTAAAGGGAACACCACCACACCGGCTTTCCTACACCCAGATGTCTTTTTCTAATGTAAATGTCGTGTACAATAGTTTTATTTGATTAAGCTTCGGGACTGTTTTGTAAAGCGAGGCGGGACAGAGGTGGCGCGTGCCAGTGTGGGAGGCAGCGCTGCTGCTCCGAGGTTCCTGACAACTCGGTGAAGCACTGCGTTTACTGTCTGCAGTCTTCAGTTTGAGAAAGGTGAGAAATAATGTTTTCAATAAATGAGATTCATACCATTGTTTACCTGGTTCTGCATGTTCCGTGTTTGCACCCCGCCACCTAAAGACCAAGTGCCGGGGCAGCCTCCGTCATGTTGTATTTCTCAACAGGCAGTTACAGCTCAAGAAAATGTGCTCGTTTTCAAATTTTTATTATAATTAAACATAATACCTTGGCATTTACAGAGCATGTGCCGAGGACAAGGCCAGCCTTCCCTCCTGCGGGAGCAGGTGAGCAGCCCTGTGGCTCTGGTCTGAGGTGCACCCCGGGGCTGGGTGAGCCAGGGGGGCCGGCAGATGACATCTAATAACCCTAGGCCCTGTTCTACCCCTAACAAAGCCAGAAAAACCCCAGAAATGGGGCTGTAAAGGCCAGGGTGCACCCCCCCCCGCCCCGCCCCACCGCTGCGTGTGCAGGGCCTTCCACCAGCCCTGCGGGGGCCGAGTTCTTTCTGGCCGCAGCACCTGCGTGACCAGACCTGGTGGTGGGTGTTAACACGGTCCTGTGCCAGCAGCCCCTCACGGGATCACCTGGTTTGTCCTCCCGGGAGAGGCAGACTGTGACGCTGCTTGACTCAGCTGGAAGAAGCCTGAAGTGCTACCCACATACACTGGTTTACCTGCACTTGACTGGGACCAGTTTCAGGCAGATAAGATGGTACATTTACCGTGAGACCAAAAAAGCTGTGACGAGCAACTGTTCCAGCACTCCCAGCCACCAGGGTGAGTGGCCCGGGGGTGAATTTTAGCCTCGACTCCCCTGGCAGCCAGGGCAGAGGCCTGAGGCTATACCAGAGGCCCAGGTTCTGGGCGCGTAACAGCTCCTGGGTTGAAAGACCGACCCCCCTCCAGCCACCAGAGGTCACCCTGGCTTTATAAGCACCCTTTTCGAGTCAGTCCCTGATTCAAACATGGAAACTTCCTAGGGTCCCAATTTTTCCTAGTGAATTAGTGATGGATGCAGCTTTGGGCAGCCAGCCTAGTGACAGCACACATGGAGGCCTCAGACTTGCATGATTCCAGTGTGCCCGGCCAGCGTGTGGCACCACCTGGCCTGCAGCAAATCCGGTCAGTAACTCCTCACTACCAAATTCAGTAGCTCTTGGAGATTATTTCATAAATGCTTTTTTTTTTTTTTTTTTTTTTTTGAGACAGAGTCTCAGTCTGTTGCCCAGGCTAGAGTGAGTGCCGTGGCGTCAGCCTAGCTCATAGCAACCTCAAACTCCTGAGCTCAAGCGATCCTCCTGCCTCAGCCTCCCGAGTAGCTGGGACTACAGGCATGCGCCACCATGCCCGGCTAATTTTTTCTATATATATTTTTAGCTGTCCATATAATTTCTTTCTATTTTTAGTAGAGACGGGGTCTCGCTCTTGCTCAGGCTGGTCTCGAACTCCTGAGCTCAAACGATCCGCCCACCTTGGCCTCCCAGAGTGCTAGGATTACAGGCGTGAGCCACCACGCCCGGCCACATAAATGCTTAATATGGCTGTGATAAGGGCAGGCAGATGTCTCAGCACGCTACAGCTCTGTCAAAATCGGGGAAGGGGTGGGAATTTCTCCATCTTGTACAGCTCTACATTTGATTAAACGAGTTTAAAATTAAGTTAAAAAATTATATATTTTCATAATTTATATTGCTTAAAATTATGATTTGCATGCTAAGATGCAAACTTATACAATGGTTCCTTTAGATAAACATCATACTGCTACTTAAGAGCACATGCTTTATAAAGTCAAACCGGTCTCATTCGCATCCCGGTGCAGAAAGCCAGTCGTGAAAGCACCAGACTATCCCTTATTCTGGCTGTTAAGAAAAAAATTTGTAGGCTAATAAAGGGTACAGGAAGGATTGGAACTAAATTGTTTCTTGAACAGGAAGAAAATATTTTAAATGTTTGAGTTGGTCACTAAACTATTATTCATTTATCTTAAAGACAGAAAAATGTGTAAACCCAACTATGTTAAATTGAGAAAATGTATTGATTGCTCAAGTAGAATACATTTAAAACCAGGCACCCTCTGGTGAAGCTTTGGGAGTCGCAGCACACATCAAACAATATACACGTATCATTTGCAAGTGAGAACTTAACATGAGAGGAACCAGAAGAATCCTTGGCTGTCTTCTCATCGAATGATGGGTGCTGATCGGTCATTGGTCACTGTCGGTCGGAGTTTCACAGTAGCAAAGGGGTTTTCTCCACTGTGGGGCAGAAAAAAAAATCTCTGCAGAAATACTGCTCCACGACAAGAATTCGATTTTAGAAATGCTAATATTCACTGTTCTCGGTCGGTAAGGTTATACTGGGTGTAAACCCTGGCCGTGTGTTCTGAACGTGAGTTTCACTCCAGCTCATTCCCTCCATGCCACTCGTTAAAGGACAGTCCAGAGTTTTAGACATTGAGAGGACAGCCCACACCTCTTCAGTCTCGTGTTGGGGAGGGGTCGTGTGAGAGCCACTCTGGGGCAGGCTGGGGCTGTCCCTCCAGGCCCTGCACCCAGGGTGGTCTCAAGCAGGTGGCCAGTCTGCTTCCTCAGGATCAGCCACCTGGGCTGGCCCTGAAGGCCCCTCTGGGGGGTGCTCCAGGCCACTCATCCAGCAGGGAGGGCAACCCCACCCTGAAGAGCTTCACCAGGAAGTCACGTACCTGAGGAAGGGTGGCTTCGCAGTCCCATTGGCATTCTGTGTGAGAGAGAGAAAGTTTAGGGAGGGCTCGTGGAATTGGGACACTTTTAATAAGGCCTGGAGGTAAACACATCTAAAGCACAGGAGTAACTGTTTAAAGCTACGCAATATATAGCTGGGCATTGTGGCTCATGCTTGTAATCCCATGACTTGGGAGGCTGAAGTGCTGGTATCGCTTGAGGCCAGTAGTTTGAGACCAGCCTGGGCAACATTGCAAGACCCTGTCTCTAAAAAAGTTAAAAAAAAAAAAAAAAATTTAAAGCTATGTATGTGTAAAATTGCCTGGTCATCTCAATTCATTTGAGACCATCTAGGTATCTGTCTAAATTGACTTGGAAGAATGAGTAAAAATAAAGCCTTGTTGGTTTTTGGGGCCAGTGCCCGCTGCTAGAGCCAGGGATCCCATATGAAGTTAAAGTGAGGAAAAGAGAAGATGGAACCCGCCGAGTGCAAACACCATCTGCGTTCAGGAAGCACCTGAGCTCTGCAGGTGCCTGAAGGGTTTATCAAGCCCTACCTGGGCGTCCACCTCAGGGACTTGGGGTGAAGGCAGCCACAGGGCTTGGTTTTGGGGGGACCACCTCCTTCCTGCATGCTGCCTCCCAGTGCTGGTTGGGGCCGGGTGTGTACCTTCTCTCCCTCAGTCCAAACAGCTTGCAGGCTTTAAAAACCTTCCCTGGCGTTCTAAGCAATCGCAGCCCAAGCGCATGGAGCTAGGTCAGACGGCCGCCCAGGAGAGGGCAGTATAACGCTGTCTGACCAACCAGTGGCCGGACCACACTGTCCTGACATCTCCCCAGAGCATCCCAGGGCTCCCACTGGGCTCCGGGGCATGCAGACCTTTCTGGCTGCCAGCCCGAGGGCTAAGGCCGTTACTGGAGGTGGAGGCCTGTGGGACGGCCTCTGCAGCACCCTGGATGTGCAGACTGTCAAGAAAGAAGGTGGGCTGGGGGCACAGGGGCTGTGGCCTTAGGCCTGTCCGGCCCCTCCCAGACCCCCTTGGCCAGCGCAGTCTGAGGCAGCTGGGCCTGATTCACGCCGCCTCATCACCGAAGCACAAAGCGACTGCCCTGCTCAGCACGTCCTAGGAGGGCTTTAAATGGCTGCAAAAGCAATTTCTTCCTACAGGGCACGCTGAGCTTCCTCAGCAGGCCTCAGGATAAGTCATCTCTGGTATAACTCTCATATGTGAGGATCAAGGGCTAATTTATTATTTTTAAAATACACCATGATGCCTGTTGCTGTGTGCTCAAAATGCTGGCATTAAGAGCCTGCCTAGAGCACAACACCCAGAGCCAGGGCCCTGGCCTGCGGCCCAGAGGTCAGGAGGAAGTGCAGCGCGGCCAGGCTGACACGCTTCATGCCAGCAGCCTCTGCTCTGCCCTCTGCCGCCTCCTCTCACTGGAAACCACCTTCCTTCTCCACCTGGAGTCGCCCCAACCTCCCACAAGCAAAACCCCAACCGCTCGTTCAGGGTGCCTCTGGGCCCGACCGGACTTTGGAAGGAGCTCGGCCACGTCTCAGTGAGCTGCGGCACCCGCGGCTCAGCGTGCCACGCCTGAGAGAAACCACCACAGTGAATCCTTGGAAGGAGCAACACCACTTCCGTCATGAGGAACGAGGGCAAAATGACTCTTAAGACGGCGACCTGAAGCCACTCAGCATCCCCCTGCCCTTGAGCACAGCCCGGGCCCAGCCATCCCACTCCCAGTAGGAACAGGAAGGCGCATGCGCATGGGCACTGAGGCACTGTGGGGACACTCTGGGTAGCCCTGCCACCATGGCCAGACTGGAAACACCCAGATGTCCATCAACAGGACGATAGGTGGCTTCTATCCAGACAGTGGGACACGGCACAGGAGCCATCTCACACGGCTGCATGGCTGTCCCCAGGGGTCACCCCAGGTGGCCATCTCAGCACCAGAGCTCGGGGAATCGGACGGGTGGTCTCCTGGGGGCTGGGAATGTTCTGTGTTTTGATCTGCTGCTGGTTATATGGAGTCACGTGGTGAAAATTCCTTGTGCACTTTGCTGTATGTGGTATTCTTTAATAAAAAGTTTACTTAAAAAAGGTACAGGACAGCACAAGAACAGGGACACAGACCAGTGGAACAGAACCGAGAATCCAGATATAAAACCATCCTCATATAGCCATCTAATCTTTGATAAAGCAGACAAAAACATACTCTGGGGAAAAGAATCCTTATTCAATAAATGGTGCTGGGAAAACTGGATAGCCACATGTAGAAGACGGAAACAGGACCCACACCTTTCACCTCTCACAAAAATCAAATCACGGTGGATAACAGACTTAAACCTTAGGTGTGGAACTATCAGAATTCTAGAAGAAAACGTGGGAAAAACTCTTACAGACATTGGCCTAGGCAAAGAATTTATGAGGAAGACCCCAAAGGCAATCACAGCAACAACAAAAATAATTAAATGGGACCTGATTAAATTAAAAAGCTTGTGCACAGCCAAAGAAACTGTCACGAGAGTAAATAGACAACCTACAGAATGGGAAAATTTTGCATGCTACACATCCGATAAAGGACTGATAACTAGAATCTATTTAGAACTCAGGAAAATCAGCAAGAAGAAAATGAAACAACCCTATTAAAAAGTGGGCAAAGGACACGAACAGAAATTTTTCAAAAGACAGAAGAATGGCCAACCAAACATATGAAAAAATGCTCAATGTCTCTAATCATCAGGGAAATGCAAATCGAAACCACAATGAGATACCACTTAACTCCAGTGAGAATGGCCTTTATCAAACATTCCCATAACAATAAATGTGGGTGTGGATGCGGAGAGACAGGAACACTCATACACTGCTGGTGGGACTGCAGACTAGTGCAACCCCTGTGGAAAGCAGATACAAGTAGACCTACCATTTGACCCAACAATCCCATTATCGGGCATCTACCCAAAAGAACAAAAGACATTCTATAATAAAGACATCTGCACCCGAATATTTATAGCAGCACAATTCACAATTGCAAAGATGTGGAAGCAACACAAGTGCCCATCAATACATGAGTGGATTAATAAAATGTGGTATACGTATACCATGGAGTACTACTCAGCTATAAGAAATAATGGTGATATAGCACCTCTTGTATTTTCCTGGATAGAGCTGGAACCCATTCTACTAAGTGAAGTATCCCAAGAATGGAAAAACAAGCACCACATGTACTCACCATCAAATTGGTTTCACTGATCATCACCTAAGGTCACATTCAGGAATAACATTAATCGGGTGTCAGGCAGATGTGGGTGGGGGAGGGGATGGGTGTAAACATACATAATGAGTGCCATGCGCACTGTCTGGAGGATGGACACGTTTGAAGCCCTGACTTGGGGGGGCGGGTGGGCAAGGGCAATACACGTAACTTAAGCTTTTGTACCCCCACAATATGCTGAAATAAAAAAGAAAAGGTATAGGACGTGTCCAGGCAGATTTCCCCTTTAACATCTGCACATTTGTCAGTGATCGGAAACCTCGACACTCCTGCTGCATCCAAGGTCAACAGGAGCTCCTCTGCCTCCTCACTCCCACGCAAGCTGATTTCTAGGCCAGGAAAGGCTGTGACTTGGCACGTGTGGCACCTGTCACCTGGTGACCTCCAAAGATGTTAGCAAGACTCTCCCAGTCTCCCTGCCTGTTTCACAACCACAGGGCTCCTCCTTAGCTCCCTGCTGTGGCTGTGGCTGACTGCTGTCCCCAAGCCCTTCTCCCTATCCTCTGTGTTCCCTCCCGGCAGCCAGAGTGGTGCCAGTCCCAGAGTGTACCCGACAAGACAGGACACCACCAAGGCCATGAAGCCAGGCACCTGCAGGGGGCCAGGCAGGCACCCCCAAGAGTGGAACTGCCTGTCAGTGGCCCAGGCAGCGATGGTCTTGGGCCTAGAGAGCGAGACAGCCACCCTGCCCTGACTGTGGCCACGCAGGTACAAAGGTTCAGGGGGCCACACCTGTGACTCTTCCAGTCCCTCAGCCCCCAAATGCCAAATGCCTTGCATGGACCTTGGCTGGCCACTCCCCCTTCCTGACTGTCCAGATTTTTGTTCAGTGCCCACCACATAGCCATGTGCCTTGAGGGGGACTACTTGACCCCAGCTTGCAGGGTGGTCCCAGTTGGCTCAGACCACCCAGCACGGCTTGTTCCCCAGTCAGGTGTGTGTCGGGGGGGGGGGGGCGGGCACTGCAGAAGGCAGACAAGCCGCCAGAGTACCCAGTGTGGTCTTGATGCTGCCTTTCCCGCTCCCCGGCTTCTGCTGGGCACAGAACATCCCTACAGGACATTTCTAAGCCAGCTGGGGGTTAGTCACTTGCAACAACAGCAGTCCCGACCGATACCTGCCTTCGGTGTTAACCACTCGTTCCAGTCCTCATCTGCGGCTGCACTTGTCTCCCAGTCACCACCTCTGATCTAGTTCAACCCCTTTATTCTCAAAATGGGGACACTGAAACCAGAACAGGGAAAAGCCAAGTGCTCAGAGTCACCAGCTCTTTCAGGAAACGAAGGTGCCCACGTTGTGACGCTTGCCGGCCTGCACGGGGGCCCTCGCTGCTCTGAGGCTGGGCTCGGTCATGGCAAACGCACTTTGAAGTGTGGGCTGCTTTTTAACAGGCAGGCTTGTCTGGTTATTTGAAAAGTTAGGAAAGAACCAACACGTCCTTGGTTGCAACCGTAGTAGAGAAGGTGACCTGTGACAAGCCCCCAGCCTCAGTCCTAGAAAATGTCCCCTGAACCACTTGGGGAGAAGCTCTTCCTCCGGGACCTTCTGAGATGCGCCATCACAAGGGAACCCTGGGAATCTTCCAGGTGCGTGGGCTCAGGCATTCTACTCTGTGCAGGACGGCTCTCGGGGCTGGGTGTTCAGTATACCTACGCCTCAGCGTTCCAGCGTTCCAGGACAGTAGCTGTACGTAAAACTACACATAAAAATCTTTGGAAAAAAATGTGAAGACGCTTTTCCAGCTCTCAGGGATCCCAGTGTTTGGCCAGAGTTAGAACACTCTTCCCCAACATCACCAGCTGGTTTAAACATCTTGGTTGAGGAAAGATGATCCAGTCAGGTGTAAGAATTCTGAGATGCACAATTGCAGGACTGTGTCCCCAGCCCTCAAGGGTGCCAGGGCCCCCCCTGGCCTCAGCCATGGTACGAACTTCTTGACCACACTATGGATGGAGCTTTTACATGGGACATTATCTCATTTTGTGTGATCTATGCCCGACTGTCCAAATAGTAGCCACTAGCCATATATGGCTTTTAAATTGATTAAAATTAGAAATCCAGTTCCTTCATTGCACTCTCCACTTTTTAAGTGCTCGACTAGCCCCTGTGCTGAGTGGCTGCTCGAATGGACAGGGCAGTTCCAGAACATTTCCCTCTGATCCAGCGATTCTGTAGTTTCATTTACTGAAGCACCTCTCATCCTTCCCTGCTCCTGACACACAGATTATTAGGTCCCTGCTTCCTGCTGCTACTGCAAGAGGCTGACAAGGCCAGCGGGCCTATTAAAAAGGGCAATTTCACCACCCTGGAGTTACTTTCTCCGGAGCGATGCCGATTCTGCCCGCCTGCAGCGGGTGGGCCTGTTTGTTCCCACAGCTGTGCCCTGGAAGTCCTGATTTGAATCGGTGGTGATGAAATGTCTAGTTGTCCAACAGAGGAACCGTGTCACAGCAAAGGATGTATGTTGGTGACATGGTTGTGGTTTCCCCCCCTTTCGCAGCTTGCATAGGATCTTAAAATAACAGCACACAGATGACAATGGTATGTGTCTTCTCAGGAAAGAGTGTTCTGATGAGACACACATAAACTGTGAGTTGCGATTTCAGACCTGGATTTCTCAATCTGCTGTGGACCTTAGAAAGCTGCTGTCATTTCTCTGCACTTTCCCCTTTTCTCCATTTCACGAGGTCCCACAATCCATCTGTCTCCAGGGGTGACAAAGTGCAGGCCAACACTCTGGGAGCACCCCGAGGATGCGATGGGCAGGCGTGAAGGCGCTAGTCGGAGGGCACCACTGCCGTCGCAGGCTGGGGCCCACGCAGAAGCCAGGCAGCAGCAGGGGGTCTTGTCCGGCTCCCATAAATGCTTTTAATGTGATCTGAGAAAATGCTGTGCTCCCGCTGTGTGTATAGGGGGTGGGGTGGGCTGGGAGGTTAAAATATCTATCTAGTTAATTCTTTAGAACCTCCAAAGCAATTGCATGTTTTTCTAGTACTTAAATGTATAACTTAATTTCAGATAAGGATGTTTTTCTTCTTTTTAATGTTGGCATGTTAGAGATCTGAGCTCAAAATTACATAAATTATTGAAAAACAGCTGTTAAATATGTAAACATGAGTAAAGCAGACCTGCTCCCAGAGTAAAGACAGAACAGTGTTTGTCTCATGTGGCTACACCAGTCAGTCCCTAGCTCTGTCAGTTTTTACTTCTGTAGTAACTCTTGTCACCCTTCCATCCCCACTGAATGGGGACGATCACCTCCTCTCGTACTGGACAACTGCACAGCCTCAAAGCCACCTGCAGATCCCACCCAGGATGATGGAGCCAGGACACAGGGCAGCCCAGACCCTCCAGCTTGGCAGGCTTGGCCCTGGCCCGTCTCTCCCGCCGTGGACCCCAACCCCTGAGCTGCACCCAGCCCCACAGCACCCAGGCCTGTTTCTGTTGAAGCTCACCCTTCATGGCGGGGCTCGGATGCTTTCCTCCCAGCCTCCTCTGATGCTTCCCACGTCCCCCTCCCGAGACCCTCCACTGCATGCGCCTTGTTCCACAGCCCTAATACATCCTGCACTCGACTCCACTCCTAGGTTGGTCGTATTCCTATTGTGTCCTGAGGGCCTAACACAGGGCCTGGACCACAATAAGTTGGTCAGTAAATGCCGAATGGATGGATGCCCACGTGCCGGTCTCATCTTGATCCACAAAGATCCCTCCCACGTGGTGCAGCTCCCTGTGCTATTTGCTTGTGTTTATGGCCACTGTCATCTGTTGCCATAGAAATACTGACTGCCATCGGTTATGAACATGACCTCACCGGGTATCAACTCCATACCTGCCTGAAGTGCTCAACCTGCCTTCTTACCGGTTTCAGTTACCATTAAGAGTTAATCAACATTCATTATTCTAAGACTGGCAAAATCAATGACAATTGAAATCATTAGAATTCACGCAAGGAGAACATCTTCATTAGACATTTGGTGCTTTTAAATGCTCTTATATAAAACCAAAAATTAAAGGCTGCTAAAAGGAAAGACTGAAAGCCTTCTAGTTTGTGAGACAGAAACAGGGCAAGTGAGGCAGTGGAGATGGTGCGTGTGTGTTTGTGTACGTGGTGGGAGGGAACTTTGGGGTGTGCAGCTCTGCCTGGAGGCAGCCAGGGGACAGGATCGCTGGGAACCCTCCTGCGGTGGGGCCAGGCTGAAGCCCACAGGCGGGCGGGAGGCCAAGGGCAAGCTGAGGCGGGGAGGGCAGTAGGGCGTCCACATGGGCCAGCCCTGGTGGTGGATGCCCCGGCAGGTCACCCCCTGCAGGCAGCCCCAGCCCAGCCCAGGCGTCCAAGTTAGGGCCTCGGGAGAAGGTGGCGGGAGGCGGTGTGCCTAAGGCTCTGCTGCTCAAGGAAGTGAGGAGCCAGCAAGAGGGGCTGGCACTGTTCACAGTCCTCGGATCACTCCAGTCAGGTCTCAGCACTAGTCAAAACAGCCTCCTGATACTGACAGATTGTCATGATTCAGCCAACAAAGAGGTATAAAAATAAAGCTAGGCCACATTTAAACTACCAAATGCTAAATAAGGAATAATATGTCATTATTGATTATATTGATAGTTAAAACCAAGATATTTCAATTTACCCAGTTCCATGCAGTAGGAACTACTGCATCAAGGCTTCCTTCACCAGGCTTTATCCACATGGGAAACACACTGAAAACAAAACATGTTTTCATTTTCTAAAACTGGTGACTATCTTGTATTGGCCAAAGTGTCAGTGTTTTCATTTATAATTCCAGGGCTAACTATGAGGTTTGGGCAAGATTCTTTTACCTTAAAAGGCACTATACAATCTTCATGGAGCAGTGGGGCTAGGCAATCACCAACAGCTGCTAATATCACAAAAAGAAAGACAATCCGGCCTCCAGATGTGCCTCCAGATGGAAGCAGCCACCTCCACTGATGAAACGCTCTAGCGAAACCAGCCACACAACGACACAGACTCTGATCAAGGCTTGAGCCCTAACTACGCCTTTACCAGGAACACAGGAGTGACAGGGCAGTATGCAGTAACGGACACCGTGTGGACGCAGTCAGCAAACCCAGACTGGGGACACCCTCCAGGACAAACAGCTGGTTCTTCTACAAATAAATTACAAGGAAAAAGAGACAGAAGGGGAGACCTGTCGATAGACTCACAAGACTTATCAAAGCAATTACAATGCATGGAGCTGATTTGGATCCAGATTCAAATAATTATACTATAAACAATTTTTAAATGAGACAATTGGAAATTGGAACAGTGACTATTTGATGATGTTCAGGAATTATCAATTTTTAAATATGATATTTAAAATACCAACATCACAATACCAATATCATATATTTGAAAATTGATAAGATCTTTTAGATACTTACAGTTGAAAGAGATCTGGCATTAGCCTTAAATTGAGCTGAGAGTGGGTGGGGTGGAGATGAAGTGAGATTGGTAAATGAACTAACTGTTGAAGTTGCAGGTCATTATTCTTTCTACTTTTACATATTTTGAATTTTTCTATAAGGAAAAGTTGAAAATCAAGCACAAATAGGAAAAGCACTGTAGAGTCAGAGGTCACACCTGAACAACGTACCCTGCATGCCCATATCCTGTTTTTTGACATGCAGTTGTAAAAGATTTTCCTTGGAAAAAGGAACTCTTATGCTTTTAGATCACTTCCAAATATGACTTTCCAAATGGTTTGAGTATTGTTTTAAAATGTATTGGGGCCGGGCGCGGTGGCTCACGCCTGTAATCCCAGCACTCTGGGAGGCCGAGGTGGGCGGATCATTTGAGCTCAGGAGTTCGAGACCAGCCTGAGCAAGAGCGAGACCCCATCTCTACTAAAAATAGAAAGAAATTATATGGACAGCTAAAAATATATAGAAAAAAATTAGCCGGGCATGGTGGTGCATGCCTGTAGTCCCAGCTACTCGGGAGGCTGAGACAGGAGGATCGCTTGAGCCCAGGAGTTTGAGGTTGCTGTGAGCTAGGCTGACGCCACGGCACTCACTCTAGCCTGGGCAACAGAGTGAGACTCTGTCTCAAAAAAAAAAAAAAAAAAAAAAAAAAAATGTATTGGGCCTTTCATAACATAGCATTTGAGATCTTTGACCTTCCAAGTAGGTTTTTCCTCTTTGACATCTCCTGCCCTGCTGATGGAGTCGGAAAGCTCTATTTTCAATAGTCATGTGTCCTTTTGGGAGAAAATTTTTGGAGTCAGATATCTGGAGTAATCTAGAACCATAAAAGTGCAAACAGTATATCGTGCAGTGGGCTTGCTTATCTAAGAGGGAAGCCAAAGACATTTTGAGTGAGATTTCAAAGGCTTGCACTTCCCGGACCCAGACATGCCTGGTAGCCTGCAATAAGGGTATGTTCCCAAACTCCTTAAGTCTCACACTAAAGCACAGGACAGACTATTAGAAGACTATCCATTTCACGCAACTGAGAGACTCCACCTGTGTGGCACTCGCAGCCGAACGAAGACCACCGGTGAGCTTGGGTTCTGCAGGAGGCAGAGTGGTGGAGCCATAACCCACTGAGAGCCGGGGAGATGGCTTACGTATGTGCCACAGAAAGGACCACACCATTAACTGGAAATAATTAAAAAACCCGCAAAGTGACACGGACTTAACTCCCACTGGCGCCCTGGGTGATGCTTCCACAAGGAAGGTGGTGGCCGAGCAGGCTTAGGTTCCACCTGGCCCTGCTGCCTGGCCGTCCTGCAATCTCAGGCACCTCCTCAGCTGCACATCCTCTGAGTCCATTCCGCTGTCTGAACCACCCCTCCTGGCCTTCCTGTTCTCTCCCCGCCAGCAATTATGCAGCCTCCCGGGCCCTTCACCCATTCAGGTCACGGGCAGGACTATTCGCATTTGAAACACCTATTTCACAGCCTTTCTTTTTCTCAGCTTGCTCACCACAAGCTGCCCACCCCAGCCGCTGCCGGTCTTCCTTTACCACCGAGAAGACAGAAGTCAGCACAGACGCACCCAGCCTGCCCACCCGCTGCACTTCGGCTGGCTGTGGCCTTCTCACTGACTGCAGTGGACACACGTCCCCGCTCCCGGCCAGGCCGGCTCCTGCACCCGTGCTCTGGCCCTGCCTTCCTTCTCGGTCATCTCATTTTTCTCCATCATTTCCTCCTGCTCTGTTGTATCATCTACACTAAAAAAAGATCAGGAGGGTAAGAAGCCCCTGTGGACTTGATGTTACTTGGTAATTTATCATGTAGGGCTGTTTCTCAAGCACGCTGAGCACGTGTCCCCCTTAGGGCTCCCCCACAGCCTGCGTGGCTGGCACCTTGTCATTCAGGTCTCAGCTTAAATGTCACCTCCTTGGAGGAGCCCACTGCTGTGGACACTGCTCCTCACGAGTCGCTCTGGCTGCAGGACTTACCCTTGGTCACAGGCGTGTAAAGTCCTGGCTCCCCCATCCCAAATGAGGACAGCTCCGAGGGCCACCCTGGCAGCAAACCCCTGCCAGCACTGCCCCCTTCCTCTCCCTTGCAGGTCTCGTCCCCCGTCCCCCGTCCCCCGGTGTGCTAATCTCAGCAAACTCAACCCCTGACCTTGTCTGCTTTGTCACCCACCCCATTATCACTTCACCTTGTTTTAATCCTCTGCATGCTTTTGCCATGGCTACTTTTGTTTGTATTTACTGTCTGCCTCCTATCATGAGGACGGACATTCCAGAGAGGCCAGAACTCCCCTTGTTCGTCTCTGTATCTCTAGAGGCCACACCAGGGCCTAGCGCTCAGCAGATGCTCCACACACAGCCGTTGAAGGAAGGGATAGAGCAAGTGACTCCCTGAGCCCAGGCCCCCCCTGACTTACGGTGTTGTTTAGGATTAAAGGAAATGTACATACAGAGTTGACACAGTGCCTGGTACGCGTTTACATTTTTCAAAGAAAGATAAAGTTACCACCTTTAACCTTAGGCATCCCTTCAGAAAACACTATGGAAATGGAAGAAAATGCAGAAAAAGGTGATTAAATGACAAAAGGACTACAGCCATGATCAAACGCAAGGGGAGATTAAAAATCTAATAAGGCTGGGTGCAGTGGCTCACACCTATAATCCCAGTGCCTTTTTGGGAAGATCACTTGAGTGCAAGACCAGCCTGGGCAACATAGCAAGACCCTATTTCTACAAAAGAATTAAAAATTAGCCGGGTGTGGTGGCACATGCTTGTAAGTCCCAGCTACTTGGGAGGCTGAGGCAGGAGGATTGCTTGAGCCCAGGAGTTCGAGGCTGCAGTGAGCTATGATCATGCCACTGTACTCCAGCCTAGGCAACACAGCAAGACCCTTAATCTTAATAATCTTAATAATAAATATCTTAATAATAAAAAACCCCCAAAAAACCCCCAAAACAATAAAATCCAGCAAACTATGGGTTTACTGTATGTAAACTGTCATTGACAAGATAAAGTAAAAACAAGAGACAGACTGAAGTCAAGGAGGTTAAAGGTTGTGTGTGACAAAGAAGGGAATTTAGAGGAACAAAGGAGAAAATGCCCCCTTACCCCACCCTGGACACCACCCTCCTACTGGGGCAGAGCAAGACGGTTAAGGCCTAACAGTAGCCCAGGCCTCTCTAGTTGGGGGGAGACGGTGAGTCCAGTACATAGGACATTCTGTGGCTTTACTCACAGGAGACGTGGTTTCTGGCTTGGACACTGGTGCTTTGAAGGTAGAAATATTTCTGGCCACATCTTTTTTGTCTGCAGCTGCTCCCATGGACAAGCATTCCAAGTAATCGGGTGGGGGGATGACGACATTGCTCTTCTCAGTTAAGTCCACAGTGCTGATGCTTCTCACCGGCGCCGGGCTCAAAACCAAAAGTGAGAGAATACAAGTTAGATGAGGTCCCGCCACCTGAATCCCAAACATCCTGAACGTTCCATGGCCAAGGACCACAGTAATGGTAGATCACTAATCAGAAAGGGGGAGGCAGGAGGGGATTACAACACACACACTGTACATACGTCTATAACACTGCAACGTTACCACTGGTTTATACGTGTGTACTCAAAAGAAATTCTTTAATGGTACTTAGTTTTTATTTCTTGGAACAATGGCATTTTCGCTATTCTGCTAGGGATGAAGATACGTAGAAGGTGTTAGGATCTTGAGCACGTATAGAGGACCTGGGAGGCGTTCTGTGGACAGCTGATGGGTTAGGGGCTTTCTAGGAGACCACTGAGGACCAGGCAGTTTGGGGTTCAATGTGGACGTGTCATTTCTGAGGACCCATGGCATAGCCAACAAGAGCCACCTGCTACACATACAAACATTTACATCAAAGCCTGGAAGAGATCTTCCTGGGTTCTGGTCTTGGCTCTGCCACTTCTCACTGTGTGTCCTTGAGCAAGTTATTCAACCTTTCTGTGCCTCAGTTTCACTTTTTAAAGTGGGGTCCTACCTCATAGGGCTGTTGTGAGAATTAAATGAGCTAATCAACATAAAGCACTTTAGACAGTCTCAGCGATAACTGTTATTATTCAAATCTGGACTAGGATATGGGTTGGGGGTTATTGGTGCAGAGGTGCTAAGGGAAGCCCAGCACAGACAAAGACAAAGGATGATCCCTGAGGAACGGTGATGTTTGACCGACGGGCAGCAGAGGGGCTGCAGGGGGCACTGAAGAGGGAGGCTAGCGAGGCAGAAGGAAGACAGCACTGCTCAAGAAGCCACGGCAAGAAAACATTCCCAGAAAAGGTGCACAGCAGCGTTAAGGGCTGCCAAGTAAGATAAGGGTGGAAAATGTGCGCCTTGGATTTGGCAACCAGTAGGTGGTGGGGGGCAGCGAGAGGGTTCTGAGAGCTGGAGGGGTAGGGAGGAGGGGGTCTGGGTCAGTCTCCTCACAGCAGATGGTATGTAAAGCTCACGGACAACAGAGACCACCGTGGGGCCGTAAACTCTATTTCTGACTAGTCCACAAGATCCGAGGTTTGACAGTGGGGCTTGCTGCACGTCTAGGTTATAATTCTGCTATGCCTGGAAACACAGGTTAAAGGTTTTCTGTTGCTGGGAGACCTGAGCCACTTTCATGCAGTACCTTGGCGTGGGCATAGTCACTGTTTCCTTTGCATCTTCTTCCAGCAACTTTGTATATGATGACGGGAACCATCCCCTCCTATAGGTGAAGAGTGAGACAAAAAAAAAAAAAAAAAAGACCTTTTTGTGGTATCTGCAGTAGATGAGTGAACAGTAAACACTAAAGAATGTCCTGATGGTAGCTCAGGGGCAGACGGGTCCATTTTCACTATACAGGGCCACATGTGGACTGAATGAAATTAAGGCTTCTTATAAATGAGTATGTACTTTGCATACACACACAAAACAATGTGTATTTTATATATTATATTAATTTGACTTGGATTCCCTTTTTTCATATTGGTTTTATATGTAATATACTTGAAAAATCTACACAGAAAACTGACTCAGTTACATTAAGGCTTGTGTACATACTCATGGTTGACACAATGAGGCTGGCATTTAAACTCTCTATTATATGTGTTAAATCTTAACAAATTATATCTGATATACAGATTCTCCTTGAGAAATCAAAAGCCAATTTTTTAAAAAAAAACAAAAGAATATTTAAAACCACTTTCAGAAAGGTGACTTCATATGGCTTAATAATCTTATTCATGCACTAAATTTACCTGTATATGCACAGACATACAGAAAATAACCTGGGATTACATTAGAACTAAAGTATAAACTTTACGTACACCTTGGAGGTGTCGTGCTCTCCGTAAAGCCAGCCGTCCTTCTCCTCGGGGATGAGGAGTGTGATGACGTCTCCTTGTGCAAAGCTGAGTAAGGTCTTGTTGGTGCCAGCAGTATGTGGGAAAATGGTCTTTACTTTCTGCTTTTTCATCATGTTCAGTCCAGTTGCAACGGAAACTGATCGCTGTAAACTGGCATCTTCTGAAGTATCTGTCAGAGTGAGCGTAGCAGGAACAGCTTTTCAAAGAATGATAACTGATCCACACGTTCAAACGAGCAGACCGCAGAAAACCATCTGTTCCCGTCTTGCCCACACACGCCTTCCACGGAAATTCTAATTGTGTCACAGTTCCTTGCCTCTGTCATTGCCCGGATAGGACAGGGACTATGAGAAAACAGAGGCAGCCTGTGGCCTGAGGGCTCTCGCAGTGCAGAGGAGGGTCCCTGCGGCTGAGGGCTCCTTTCCAGACTGAGAGGACAAGCCGGCACGTGCTGGCTCTAACTGTGCTGATTTGAACTGGGACGGCTCTCCCTAGAGAGGCACACTGCTCCAACACCAAAGGCAGGCTGAGGCAGCAGCTCTAACCCAACTGCCAACATCCACAAAGAAAAGGAGAAAACTGCAAACGCAGATGTTCTTGCCAACCTGGCTGCTTCTCACTCCCAGCGCGGTAAGGACGCAGTAAGGATGACCTCTGTTTATGGGGCCCTCACTAAATGTCAGACAACACTCTCAACCCTTTACAGCCACTGGCTCGCCCAGGCTCCTTCGAAGGAAGGCACCGCCACCATCCACACTGACACATCACACAGCCAGCAAGAGATGAGAGCCAGGGGCCTGGCGGGCAAACCAGCCCCACAGCCATTTCTCATGGAGAAGCATGAGGCTGCCGGTTCATGTCTCAATTCAAACACAGGCTGATTTTTCCCACTCCAGGAAAAAACAAAAAGTGGAATGGAGATTTCTTTTTTTTTTTTTTTTTTGAGACAGAGTCTCGCTCTATTGCCCGGGCTAGAGTGCCGTGGCATCAGCCTAGCTCACAGCAACCTCAAACTCCTGGGCTTAAGCAATCCTACTGCCTCAGCCTCCCGAGTAGCTCGGACTACAGGCATGCGCCACCATGCCCGGCTAACTGAGATTTCTTTTTTTTTTTTTTTTTTTTTTTTTTTGAGACAGAGTCTCACTTTGTTGCCCGGGCTAGAGTGAGTGCCATGGCGTCAGCCTAGCTCACAGCAACCTCAAACTCCTGGGCTCAAGCGATCCTACTGCCTCAGCCTCCCGAGTAGCTGGGACTACAGGCACGCGCCACCATGCCCGGCTAATTTTTTCTATATATATTTTAGTTGTCCATATAATTTCTTTCTATTTTTAGTAGAGACGGGGTCTCGCTCTTGCTCAGGCTGGTCTCGAACTCCTGACCTTGAGCGATCCACCCGCCTCGGCCTCCCAGAGTGCTAGGATTACAGGCGTGAGCCACCACGCCCGGCCGAGATTTCTTTTTTTAAATATTTTTTCCTCACTAAAATTTTGCCAGGCTAATAATACGTCTAGCATATTTAATTTAAAACAATTTCTTCTTTATTCCTGCAAATTCTTCATAGTTACAATATAAACCTTGCTGTCTCCTTAACATGCCACTCTCTAGTTACCTCGGTAGTACGAATCCACCAGCCATTTTTGTTTAGCTTTTACCAACAAGAACCAGAGTTATTTGAATGACTGGGGTGTGTATAGCATTATATATTTTAACTTTGTATTTTATATAACTCACAGTACTTCCTTCAAAGGCCAATGACTACAGACTATCATCTTCCTCTGCTAAGCTAGGCCCGTCATGAGGGAAATCTCTCCTCTTTGGCCCAACAGCTCCAAGCGCTATCATCTGCAGGCTCTCTCTAGCACACAACTCAATTCCCACAACGCTCACACCAAAGGGGCCTAGCAGGCACCCCACACTGGCAGGTCAGGGGCCACAGCACAGGTCTCGAGGGTCCTGGGTGCCAAAGACAGCGTGTAGGAAGAGGGGGGCCTAACCAATGAAGCAGCCTGGAACACCTGCAAACAATAACTGGTCCTGATCTGCTGAGATATAATCAACAAAGTTAAGAAATTTAAGTAGTTAGTACTTAAGCCTCCACAAAGCAGGAGGTGCTGTGTTAGAGACGATGAACAATGCTGATTAGAATTCAGACCAAGCCTATTGGTAAGAATAATAACCATAATTTTGTCACTTGAACTTTTATAGTGTATTAAAAAAAATTTATTACGTTTGTCACCAAATATGGAACACACTGCAAGGCTATGAACATTTTGTCCCATTTAGTTTTAAATATAATAACTCAACGGTATATTTGGTCTGTATAAACATCGATCAGTATAGAATTAGTATATATCACAGAAATGTGTCACTTATCGAAATGTCTTAGGGTCTAGATCTATGTTTTGAGCTTATGCTTCTCCAAGCTAGGGCTGAATGCACCTACTGTACCTGTTTGTTTGCCTTTATCTCACAATACATTTATCCAAAATATTTCACAAATTATTTTTAAAAATTTAAAAAGGTTAACTTCAAAGAAATCAAACTAAGTTTCTTACCTGTTGAATTATTTATCCTTTCTGAATTCTGTGCGACCGTTGCTGGGTTATTAAACATATCAATCAAAGGGCTGGTATATGCTCTGCCTGAAGGGGCTGGGGGCATCTTTGGTGAATATTTCCCAACCTGTGAAAAATTTGTTATTAGTCTAATACAACACCGAACTGGAATTATGCAGATTCCCAGAGCTGGGTTTTTTTTTTTTTTTTAATCACATGCTTTAAATTCCATCTTCTTCCCCAAATTCTCTTAGTTGTAGGGCAATGCCCTGTTTTGAATTATTTCAAGAGTACCACACACTCTTTTTCTTCTCATTTATGCCTTCACTGTCTTAAAAAAAACAAAAAAGTTATTCTCCATTTCTCTGGCAACCAGTAATCTGCTTTTTGTCTCTATTGGTTTTAGGATCCCTCTTAAGTGCTAATTGGCTATAGAATTCTACATTCAATAATTTTTCTGCAGAATTTTGAATGCACTGCTTCATTAACTTCTAACATCTTGTTTTGCTAACAAGAAATCTGCCATCAATCACTTGTCTTTGTAAATAATCTATCTTTTCCCTTTCTGGAAGTTCTTAGAATTTTCTCTTTATCCCCGGTATTCTGAAATTTGACTGTCATCTCTCCGGGTGTTGTTCTTTTCCATTCATGTAGGGTCACTCTGGCTGCTGTGTAGGAGACCAGGCAGGCGGCTACTGCACTAGTCTCTGCGAGGATGATTAGGACGGCAGAGAGGGAGAAAGGCCGGACTTGGGATATGCTTTGAAGGCAGAAACGACAGGATGTGCCCAATGGATGCTGCGGCGTGAGACAGAGGGAGGAGCTGACGTTTCGTGTCTACTGGAAGGATGGAGTTGCCACTTACTGGGGAGGGAAGCCTGGGAAAAGCAGGCTTAGGGTGAAAAAATCAGGGATTTGGTTTTGGACAAGTTGAACTGGAGATTCCCATCAGACAGCAGGTGGTGATGCTGAGTGGGCAGCTGGATCTGTCTCCCGTGCTTTGATGGGTCCACCACTCATTTACCCTCTTTCTGTTTTGTTTTGATTTTTAAAAATCCTTTTTCTATTTGTACACTATGTTTTAGGAAGGTTCTTTGGCTTGCTCTTCTAAGCAGTTCCACTCTGCCAATGAGCTCATCTATTGGTGTTTTTCTTGAGGGAAGGGAAAGGGAAGAAAAAATCCAATTATAAAAAACTCTTGTTTTAGAAAAACTTCAAATGTGTACAAAAGTAGAAGAGAATAGCATAATAAATTTTCCCGTACTCAACACCCAGCTTTGACAATTATCAATTTATGATCAATCTTGTTTCGTGCATACCCTCATCCATCTTTCTGAACTATATGTCTAAATTTATTGAAACAAGTCCTAGACTTATAATTTTAACTATAGATAATCCACTTTTTGATTTGCAAGCTCTCCATCTGATTCTTTGCGGGTGTGATATCCTTTCATCTCTCTCTGGAGGTTTCTCCTCTGCCTACTGACTCTCTTGCTGCTGATACTGCTCATGACGGTTTTTTTTTTTTTTGGAGCCTCTTCACGACGTTGGTTTTCCTCACCTGCTCGGTGATCCCAGGCCTGCCACCTTCATACTGTATAACAGTCCTTCTTCTTACTGTATATTATGGCCTGTGTTTTGCGTGTTCTCATTACTTTTATCGTCATTTTAAGGCAACGTGGGGAGGCACCTGCAGGGGGTGCCCTACCTCTTCATTCCAAACACAGTTGTGCCTCGTAAACAAAAGTCTGCTGCTTGTGGCTTAACACAGGCGGGACAAGGGGAAGGGGGCCCCCCAGCAAGCTACACAAAAAGATGGCCAGGCTCTGTCCTAGTTCTTTTTTTTTTTTTGGAAACAGAGTCTCGCTCTGTTGCCCGGGCTAGGGTGCCGTGGCGTCAGCCTAGCTCACAGCAACCTCAAATTCCTGGGCTGAAGCAATCCTTCTGCCTCAGCCTCCCGAGTAGCTGGGACTACAGGCATGTGTCACCATGCCCACCCAGCCAATTTTTTCTTGTCCAGTTAGTTTCTATCTATTTTTAGTAGAGACGGGGTCTTGCTCTTGCTCAGGCTGGTCTTGTACTCCTGACCTCGAGCGATCCTCCCACCTCGGCCTCCCAGAGTGCTGGGATTACAGGCGTGAGCCACCGCGCCCGGCCTGTCCCACTTCTTGTATCCATGGACTCTGCGCTCCCTGCTTCCAGGATCAACTCCACCCTCCGCAGCAGCCTGGCCCTGCACAAGCCTGGGGCTGAGGTTTCCTTCTGTTTTGATTCTGCAAACACTGATCCTGCCTCTCTCTTTTAGGGACTCCTTCAGTGTTTCTGGTCCATTGATGGCACCTTCTCTTCCTTTCCTGTGGGTAGCTGGCTCGGTTTTAGGGTCTTTATTGTCAATTCAGGGGTTTTTAGATGGTCAGAAAGGGCTCCCACATGTTCAAACTACCTGCTGGATCCAAATCTCTGTGTGTGTGTGTGTGTGTGTGTGTGAGAGAGAGAGAGAGAGAGACAGAGAAGTAAGAAAGCTCAGGTGGAAAGAATAGCAAACTGCGATGTGTGAATTCACTACTGTGAATACTTTGGTGACTATTTTTTCCTGAAGTGTCTTACATTGTGAAGAATGGCATCAGAGTATTTCTAATCTATTCTCTGAGACAACTATACTCCTTCATTGGGAATAAACTCACAAAGTTGGAATCATTACAATTAAAAACAGTAATAAAATTTCCAAAACAAAGATAACAGTGCTAAACATATTGATAGTATTAAATATTTACACAGCTAATTTCAAATGTAAGGGGATAAAGGTGAGAAAAAGTGGGACCTAGAAATAAGAAATAATAAGGGAGGACTTGTGATTTTCACCAGCAAAGGTGGCCTAGGTCCTTCAAGTAAACTTGGCCCAAATCAAGTTCATAAACACACAACTGAAATCACAGAGATAACTGGTTCCTACCATGTTGCTTCTCTCGATCATGGGTGATGGCTGAGGTGTTCCAGATACTGGCGTAGAGATTGGAGTCTTTATTTCTTCTATCATATTCATGATTTTCTCTGGTACTTTGGTGGCATCACCACAGGTTTCCTGCCACCTGGGCAGTTTGGAATTAAGTAATTCTGCAGACTATAAATCCAAAAGAAACAACACTAAAGACAAAGGTGCACTGTTTGAAGAGCTGACAAAATTACATCAAATAGTATCACTGATAACATTACTGGCTGGCCACCGGAAGTGGGGGAGCTCCGAGTTAAATTCAGTGAGTGGTTTAAGCATCTATGAGTATCTGCTGTGACTCACTTGCTGAGAAGGACACAGGCTCCCTCAGTGTGAATACAGAACCTAAGACTAATACGGGGACTGTAAATGATTAAGAACAAGTCCAAAAATGAAAAGGGAAAGGTTGAGCAATCTGTATGAATCCCCACTATTTTCCAGGCAGCCCCAGAAGTGCCAATCATGGCTCCCTTCCTCCCACCCTTCTGAAAGCAGCACCCCTGGCACAGGCGACAGGCCCCACAGCCCAATTCACATGTTAGAGAAGTGAATCAGATTCTGTCTTGAGAAGTCTGTATGGGACAGAGGTAGAAGTGTGGTGGGCAGCGCTGAGGGATGCCCCGCCACAGGCCGACAGAGGCTTTACGGAGCAGAGACACAGACTGGCAACGATGAGACCCCACAGGCCTGGAGGCCAGGCTGAGGCGGCCCTCCTGTTCCCACGGGCCTGGCTCTGCTCTAGCAGCGGACCCCCAAAGGCTCTCCAAAGCCTATCAGTGAACCCCCTTTCCAGGGCAGCAATCTGGTTGGAAAAGGGAAGTTGGGGGCCTGTCTTGCAGCCATTTGCATGGCAATCAGACTGTTTTTACTCAGGCTCTGTGTTTATCAGGGGTGGATCAGTGCTGAGGTAAATCCTAGAGGAGGGCATAGCCCCTCCCCATTCCACCCTGTCCCATCTGTCACCCTGACACACTGGGGCAGTGCCACATGGTGGACCAATTGCTTGGGCCTGCTTCACCCAAGAGCCACTGAAAGGACTGGGACGCTTTAGCTGGGATGAGAGAAGTCACAAAAGCTCTTTTCAGATAGTTGAAGAAACTTCGAGTATAGAAAGATTTGTGTCACCCTATGAAGCCTAACTGGGACCCAAAGTTAAGTCTAAGAAAGACTTTGCCAACAACTAGAGCTCTCTGAAAATAGGCCAGGTTGCTTCATGGCATCGTGGGGTGTTGCCATGGGAAAAGAGCTTCAAGGTCGCTCTGTCCTTCCCCAGCCTACGCCCCTGCTGCAGCAGGACACCCTCACCATGGGACAGAAGTTTCACAAGCTAACTTGACATTGCTGAAACCAGTACAGACGCACTGTCAACAGGAGTGATCATCTACTACAGCAATTCTTTCCTTTGCTATAACAATTTTAGATTTTAGGTATTTAGGTTAGGTAGGAGAATATCCTTAAAGTTGTAAAAACTTGATAGAATGAATAACATGCATACATACAAGGCCAAGGTTTTTTTCCCCATGAAAAAAAGAAGTTGATTTGTATTTAAGCTCTTGCAAAGCTTCTCATATTATGGAGCACTCTACATTATTTTATTATGAACAACAAATAATTTGACCTTAACCAGTGCTAGCTTTGGATGGTGACACAAGCCTAAAAGAATTCATAATTTTAAAAAAAGGGCAAAGGAAATTTGTGTAATGATTCCTGTGTGTGTGTGTGTGTGTGTGTGTGTGTGAGTGTGTGGTGCCTAACCTCACAGCCTCACATGTTGGAAGGAGGGGATAAGGGCATTCAGTTGAGGAAGTCTTGGGCGAACACCTTGAAGGAGGGAACACGTGAAAAAACCCCACTGTTCTAATGGATGGGAAGGGGGCCCATGGCCTGGGGCAGAACTGCCAGTGACCCCCGTTCATGGATCCTAGAGGGAAGCATCTCAAACCCCTGGGGGCAGGCGATGGCCCTGGGGCCAGCTGGGGCTCTCGTCACTCTGGCAAAGACACTGATGCTGAGGATGCAGGAGAAAGAGCCTGAGAGAAGCCGACTTGCAGGGGACGACAGGAAAGGTGCCACTTCTCAATAATTAGCATTATTTCATTAGGGATTTAAAATAGAGATGTATTACTAAATTAGTTAATTAAATACTATAAGCCGACAGACATCTGACCATTTCATCTGCATTTCTATACATTTATATATTCAAGTTGCCCAAAAACCGTTTCTTTGGAGACTTTCTCATTGGCGAAATAGGCCCGTTGCTTTCTATTGGGCTAAACGGAAGGTGAAGCACCTCAAGGGCATTTCAACAGGAAATAAAGTTATTAATACAATCGACGTAATCTGCCCTCACACCCACCTGTAGGTGATAATAATGGATGTGATTTGCAAAGCCACAGTGTTTGTCAACCAGGAAGCAGAAGCGCCTTTTCTCTTCTAGTAGAGCTTCTTTGCAGCCATCTGCAATGAATTTCTGGATTTCACTCTGGCGAGAAGTAACAGTCTCTATGTACTAAAAAAATAAATAAATAAATAGAATAAATAAATAAATATTATACAAGTATGACACAGAGCATCAGACAGCTGCACAGCATGAGATTTCTCTTCTGTCATCTTTACACTTGGTTTATTTTGATAATGGAGTAAATACTAAATGCAGACACACAAAGACAAAAGAAGTTGTAACCTGGACCGAGTAGATTTCATTCTCATTAAGATCCCTGAACCAAGCGTGGAGAGATGGTGCCAAAGGCTTTACATTCCCACTGGGCGGGATCTGCACAAAATATTACTTTGTACTGCAGGGATGTGACTCTGTCCTACTGGAAAGCACCATGGGCTTTGGAACCAGAAAGTCCCAGGTTCAAACCCCAGTTCCAAATGCCACTATGACTTAACCTAAGCCTCATTCTCCCCATCTGTACAATGGGGATAGTAGTGCCAGTCATGAGAGTACCTTCTTCCCGAATCAGGAAAAAAGGTCAATGTTTTTAGGAGGCCACTAATTATTCTGAACTCTGGAAAACTCTGCAGCCTTTAGCTCTAAGTCAAAAGCTTATTTTTAAAAATTGGTACATAATATTTGCACATTATTTATGGGGTACGTGTGATATTTTGCTACATGCATGGAATGTGTAATGATCAAGTCGGGGTACTTAGGATATCCAGCACCTCGGGTATCCGCATTTCTTTGTGTTGGGAACATTTTAAGAACTCTTTTCTAGCTATTTTGAAATAAACAGTTAACAACAGTCACCCTGACTCTGCTATCGAATGTTAGAACTTATTCCTTTCAGTTGTACCCACCGGTTTGTACCCACGGACCAACCTCTCCTCACCCCCTACCCCTGCCCAGCCTCTGGTAACCACCATCCTACTCTCCACCTCCGTGAGCTCAACTTCAAAATGCTTATTTTTAACTTCAGCAGTAGCACAACATCGAGTAGATACAGTACAGGCTGACTGAGGTAAGCAGGCCTCCTCTTAAACTGTATACATTACCAACAATGAAAGAAAAAATATAGCTGAAAAGTTCACCTCGATTTCTTTGTGTTCATATTTTAGTGCATTTCGTCCTCCTTGGCTTTTCCTTCGGATCTTCTTCAGCTCAGCTTGAGATTTCTCCAAAGAATCTAATTTATTCTTGTGTTCTGCTTGGTATCTTTTTAGAGTTGCCTGTAAGTTAAATGTTGTGCTTATTTTCTGGGGCACCATACAAACTATCACACAGTTACTTTTGCTCACACCTGCACTGTGTGTGGCTTACTGGGGCCCTGACACCCTCAAGCCACACCTCACACCATCCTCTGCTGGCCAGGACCTCACACACCCTCAGTTCCCACCATCCTCACAATGGCCAGGACCTCACACCCTTGGCTCACACCATTCTCCCGCTGTTCAAGACCTCTTCACACCCTTGGCTCACACCATCTTCATGCTAGCCAGGGGCCTTCACACCTTCAGCTCATGCAGCCTCCCTGCATTCAACTTTAATGTCTTGGCTTTGTCTGTTCTAAAGTTCCCTGTTTACATGAGGTGTCATGACCAGAAGGGCAGCTCTCTGAAGCCAACAATGTCTTCTCTTTCTTTTATTCTTTCTTTCCTCAAAGGTTTTTGGATACTGGGTGGTCCGTAAGTGCTTTGGTGAATAAACAATATTAAATCACATGTTCCTGACTGTTTTATGATTTACAATCTCAAGAAACAGGATGAATTAAGTGCAATCGCTTACAGCTGTTTTAGGTGCTATGTATAGCAGCGTTGAAGAGCACAGGATCTGGAGCCTAAAAGACTGCACTGGAATTCTAATCCATGTTTTCCCTATAATCTTGTAAAGTGAAGATAATATGGGTATCTATGTTTTGGAGTTTCTACAGGGATAAAAATCAGATAACATGTGTAAAGCACCTGGCATTAAATACATCTCAGCAGTTGTAGGTGGGCCTGTGAGCTCCTGCCAGGAGTGCACAGAGTGTGTGCACACATGGGCAGCAGGCCTAAGGGGCCACAGGATAATTTCAGAGTAACCCATACCGCTTACTACCATAAGAAGGTCTTGGTGAGAAGAAAGTATGTTCTCTATAGCAGCAAGGGAAGATGGCAAGAGCCCTGTGTACTGGGGCCCTAGGGCCAGCCTGAAGGAGACCTGTAGAAAACTGCTACAATGGACAAAACCAGGTGGCAGGCAAGAGACACAATGCAGAAGTCTCTGTAGAAGGGACCTGGGAGCCCCAGATGGTGTTCGCCCACGCACCACTCACATCCTGAAGTGCTGGTTTGTGAAGCAACAGCTGCAGTAGCACAGACACGGATGTCCTATCACATTTGGGTGTTCTGGAAGCAGTGTGATTTCTTGCAATATTTTTTTCTATGCTTTTTAATAAAGATCCCAAGTGTCAGCAAAAACTAGCCCACTCAGCCCAAAGGGACTCTGTGGGTTTTATGCGTCCAAGTATGGATCGACACCAAGCCAAAGCTCCACTCCTATTTGCTGCTGCTGAATAAACAGCGGGAAAAAGTGCTCCCTGGGCTGAGCAATCAGGCGCCCCAGCACTGGGGGTTGAGAAAAACCACGTACTTACATTCATATACTTCACATCAAGTTCTGTCTTCTTCTCCAGCTCATGTATAATCTCTTTATGAAATTTTTTGAACTGTTGGCAAAAGAAAATAAAACATTCACTCCAAATTTAAGACTTTAAGCAAAATAAATTAAGAAAAATATAAATTTTGTAAATATAAAACCAGATCACGTACATTTTCATCAAGACTCTCATTGAGTTTCTTGTGGGTACTTGAAATCTCTATGAGAACATGGCCTGTGAACAAAACCAGATATGTTAGGGGGGAAAAGCCATCGCATAGTTTTGTATCAGGGAAAGGGAAACAGTGCAGGGAAACACATGCTGTCCTTGAGGTCTTTAAGTATCATGCCCAAGACACATCAGGAACACAACTGGGTCCCCATGGTGGGTTCCAGAGGGACACACAACTGAGAGCAACTTTACTCTACAACATTGTTAATCAAAAGAATGCCAACTTTGTCTTCAAATGCACATTGTTCTTTCTATATTTACTTGTTCCCTAAGCCAAATTCTATGTATCTGATTTAATTTTGAAATTCTCTCATAAAAGATTACCTTGGTCATCATAGTAGCTAACTATAGGAGCAAATGATTTATTTTTATCTAATTTCCAGAGTAATCTGATTATCTGTCAGGCACAAGACATGAAGGCTGTTTTTTTTTTTTTTTTTTCACATATTAGTTCTTGTATAGTTTTGGAAAATATAACCACCAGGGGAAACTGCAGCAGTGACAGTGTTCTGCTTCGTGTCTCCTGGGGTTACACCAATCTCTGAAACAAGTATAGTCACAAGACAGAAGAGAATGTTCTAGGGTAGAGGAGCCTTACTCCGGAAAGCAACTATAGGACCACTGTGCAATAGGCACATCTCCCTTGCAGTTAGTGGCAGTGTGCTGTCTCTGCCAACTTATCTGCAGGAACCAAATAAGTATCTTAGGGTCTAATACCTAAGAAATAAGAAAACATGTAGGATCATTTGGACCTCCCCCCGCAAACCATATCAAACAACAACAAAATGTGCTGGTGGGTCATCCTACAGTTCACTGGACAGATAAAAAGGAATTCTTATGGGGAACTGAAAGGCTGTAAGGAGGAAGAATTAAAATTAGGACTGTGGTATAACATGGGCAAAGAGAAAAAGAAAACAGACTAGACATGGCCTTGGCTATGACTTCTATACAAATGACTCTATCATGCCCTGTTCTAGAAACACTTTAAGACATCTGACTCTGAAACTGACAGTGTGGAATTCCCCTCATCTTGACGCAGAAATTTAAGCCCCTCCTGAACACGTCCACCTGGATGCCCCATTAGGCACCTCATGTTCACTGACTACCCTGTATTCTCTGATCCCAGCTCCTGGCTGCCAGCCAGCCAGCCAGTCACCAGAGGTCGACCCCTCGCCTACATGACATACTCAACGACAAAGACTCATTCCCTTGTGTGTCATTCCCAAGGGTGCCATCACTTGGGCCACCTTGAGGGTGGAACCCCTTACTTATCCTGCTGCCTCTGGCAACAACTCTGCCAGCCTTTCCTGAGCTCTGTGATCCCTTCCCTGTCCAGGAGGGAAGGCATGGAGGATGACAACGTGAAGCCACAAAGACATGTTTACCCAATAATCTGTTCCATTGCCCAACATTCACATCCTGCCTCCATGTTCACAAACGGGCCTCTTAGGAGGTTATTTCTCTACTCCCAACCCTAATACCTGGTTCAAGCCCTTGTTCTCTCTTTTGACCCCAGCTTGTTCTGGGTCGTCTTCCTCACGTATGCCAGGGATCTTTCCAAAATGCAAGTGTAATATGTCACAAATACCTACTACCCCGCACGGTGTCCCAAAGAAACCAGCTCCTGAGCAAAACATCCAAAGCCCTCCACGAACTGTGCTGCCTAAACCATGGCAGGTGGTGGGGACAGAGGATCTCCTAGAAGTATAACCTTGCAGGGTTATACGTTGTGAGGTGACAGGTATATAGCCCGGTCCCTGAACACCATGTGATTCTGAGATGCTCCAGTGGAATAACTTCCTGGACAAACACAAGAGAGGGAGGACAGACCCATCCTCAGTACTCAGGGTTCCACCCACCAAGTCGGCAAGCTTCCCACTCCACATCCTTAATGATGTTGACTTCATTCTCCTAAAACTCAACGTGAAGAAACAAACAAACCAGAATTTTTCACAAAAGAAGCCTTCACATGACCAAGAATATAAGTGCATTAATATGTAATTTTATATCCATTTAGTCATTTCAGATAAAATAATCAGAGTTACTTTTGCATCTGTTTTAAACCCATAAACAATTCCTTGTTGGAGATGAAAAATAAACAAACACAAAACCAAATTCAATTATTACAAAAAAATCAAGTGCTTTCTTCTTGGCAAAGCAGATCTACTTAAAAAAATAAATGTCTAAAAATAATTTTGCTTAAATCATTCAGTGATTTGGGCTAGAAGAAAGGCATTCACATTTTTTCTCATACTGTTTTCTTTCATGAACTTTATTTCTACAACCTTACATAATGTGGATCCCTGAGAAGGATGCTGCCAAAACCAGTGTGTACTAGGGCGGACACTCTTGTGGATGCCAACGCCATTGAACTTGGTGCTCTGGCCTTGCCGGCCCCAGCCCCCCAACACCCCTCGGCACGCACCATGCTCCTGCCCGTGGTTTCCCTGCAGCGTGGTGGGGAGGCTCAGTGAAACAGCCCATTCACTCTGCGGGAGGAAGGGAACACCTGACCTTGTTATTCTTGTCCCTCACTGTTCATGGAATTCAAATGCCGGCCTCACAGCAGCAGCCACTGAGTCCTCAGTCATAAAAAGGATTAAGAGACATTTTGGCTGAGATTATGCAAGCTGCCAAAAGTGTATCTTGAAACAGAGGATGAAAACAGCCTTTATGTTCAATCTGCAGAAGTTTAATCTTAAATAGAGCAAGTGTGACTTTATGTTTAAAATGTTATGCCACAGGCGTTTGTTTACTTAGTCCTATAACCTCCTTTTTCATAAGTTATATTTGAGATGGGGAAAAAACCCTGAAAGCATTCAAGAGTGGAGTCGAGAAAGTACAGCCCAGATTCAAAAGGAGCAGAACTAAGTACATGCCCCAACAGGAATCCACATCACTGTGTGTGCACTAAGTCGATCGCTTCCTCATTTCCCCCTCTTAGGTTTTGAGTCACTGTTTTGGGAAGAAACTCATAGTAATTACATTAATGTAACTCAGTCTGAATAAACTGTACACTTAAGTGGCAATATTGAAATAATCTCAATTAAATATATACATATTTCAAAATCATGAACTCAACATAAGTAAAAGACAATGCCTACCATCAACTTTTCCCCAAAATTCATACAGATAATGGCTAAGTATTATAGCTTTTTTTAGAGTTTGTCTAGCAGGTTTTGGAACCCTTCTCCAAATGGCTAATAGTGGCATCCATCTAATTTTAGGCACCATGAACAAATACGTCCAACATTTTGCACAATACAGTATCAAGATACACATTTAGCCACAGGCAGTATGGAGTTAAAACAAAATGTTAACAAAATTTAAGGACTATTACTGGTATAAACACACAGAAAATTTTCCTTTGAAATGTCGTCACTGGACTATTAATACATTTTCAACTAGGTAATTCTTCGTCAATTCACAGTATAAATTTTAGAGGAACCAGATGGAGAGCACTGTTGGACTTGAACAGCACAGAATACGGAGGCATGAAGATTCTTTCCATTTATATCTAGTCATGGATGATCAGAACACATGAACACAGAGCAATGACTGAGTCACACATGACTTCCTACATGTTATGACAAGTGGGATCAGACAATAAAATGACAGCGTGGAAGCCAACCCACTACTGGCCTAAAGGTACACTGCACAGATTAAAGTAAAACCAAAAATGCCACTGGACAAAAAGGATAGAATTCTAACAATTTTCCAACTACTGGATGTGATGAGGAGAAAACAAAGGAAGTAAAAGCAAATGACACACACAGGATATGTTAAATAAACAACTATATACTCTGAAGATCAGAGTCGCCCACACTGCACTAGTGTAGAGGCAGATTAGTAACCATGAACTTGACCAGACTTGAAAGGCCTTGTCAGCATCTCAGAATAGACCTCGATGGCAGCCCCCCTGCAGTCCCTGGGTGCAGTCAGAGGTGAGGTGCTCCTCTGGTCACTACCAACAGTGCACAGCAAGCACTGTGCACGGCACGGTGAGCATTTCATCGAACATTTCTCCAAAAGTCTAGCTTCTAACTTAACAAACTACAGTACTACATTCTAATTAATGTAATTAGACAGTAATCATTCTACAATTATGCTAAAAAACGAGCAAATAAATAAATTACGAGGGGGCATGTCACAAGAGTCAGCTTGAAGGAGCCAGTACTAGCCAAATATGGGACGATTTGTGCACCAAAATGTTAAGGGCAGTGGTAGATTGTAAATCATTGAAAAGTCTAGGAATCTGAGTCTATAGAAAATTGCTTTAAAAAAAAAAAAGAGAGAGAAAGAAGTGGGGTACACGGAGGGCTCTTGCTAGAAGTACCAGAGAGGTAACTCTTGCTTAGTACCAATTAGTAAATGAGGAGGTAGTGTCAGAGATGAAAAATCATCACAGTGAAGCCTGGTTTGGGACAAGACCATTAAGAGATGCTAAACTGGGGCACAAATGTTGATGAGGAACAAGATAGTTGCATAGTCTGAAAGTGTTTCTCTATAGATTGCTTATTATTGTAGAAGCACAGAAAAAATATTAACTATATAGTGTAGAAATCAGACAACACCTTCACTGAACAACCAAAATTAATGTCACAAATGAGAGAAAGTGAACACAGTTACACAAATTTGATACTTAGTGGACACAAAATGACTTGGATAGCATTTCAGCCAAGGATGTATAACCTGAATCCAATCACGAAGATCTGGCATTTGAAAGTTAAGATTTTTGTGTCCCTGACTACTCACCCCCCTCAGCATTTCTGATACAGTCAGGACCCCCACACCAAGTCTTTATTGCAGTATTAAATTTATTTACTTATTTATTTTTATAGAAGAATAAAATGGTTTCATCCTCCTCTCTGGTGGTTAACCCAGTGCTGGTTGATGGAGGTAAGGGAGAGATGTGGAGGTGTGTTGATGGGAGAGATAATATTGATCCTCTACTTATTTAACAGTTATATCTCTGGCAACCTCAATCTTAGAAAATAATAGCTATGGTCAAAGACCTGCAAGTGAAAAGTCCTCTAAGCCAAACAAAGTTGCAACCACAAACCCAAACATTTTTTTGTTCTTGGACAGTAGAGTCCCTTTTAGACACAGAACAAATAAAACTTAATTTTATATATAAGTCTAGAATTGGTTATCCAAAGGACATTGGTTTTTCATACTGACGGGTCAGAAGCTACTGCTGATCTCAGTCACAGAATGCAAGATGTTCAGGAAGAGGAACTTGGGAACAAAATGGAAGGGCTGGTACTGAGAAAGAGAAAAGATTAGAAGCATCTTCAGAAAGTGAGCGGGGTGCTCTGGACCATCATCCTCAGCACAGAACTCAAGGGATATGAAGACTGGGCAAAGGTCAAAGCATCTACAAGAAGATGCAACGGCGCCAGACAGGCTTCTTAGTACCTGTGTACACCTTAACCTGTTTCTGCACAGTCTCACAGAGCCTTGGTATTCTCGTCTGTGTGGAGAACTTACACCACAGGCTAGGGTGCGGGGACTGTTTCCAGTGCTCAGGAGAGAAATACTGGCTGCTAAGGTATGTGAGTCCAGACACAAGTAACACATTCACCCAGTAAGGCGTGGTACACATCAACAGAATGGGCTCACACATTCCTCAACAAGCCATTTCCTGGATTAGTACCTGTTTTCTGGAAATAAAGTGCACACACTAGGTTGCCCAGCTTGTGATTAGTCACCATGTTGTTTTCTCTTTTTGTACTTTATACATATATATCTGTATAGTTGGCTCAGTACTCCTCTCATTTCCTTTCTTCTCCCATTCCCAGGGTCCCCAAAGGAAAAACTGTCAATCTGCTATTACCTAAGAGAACACACTTCCAGAGTACACTCCACTTTCTTCAACCTCATTGCCTTTTACAATATCAAACAGACCTCAGTTTTAAGTATTGACATTTCTCCTACAGTTTAAACTATATCTATCAGGATCTATCCACTATAGAATATACACATCTGGCCACTGTTAGTTAAAAACCAAGCGGGTGTGGTGGCATATGCCTGTCCTCCCAGCTACTCAGATGGCTGAGAAAGGAGGATCGCTTGAGCCCAGGACTTTGAGGCCAACCTGGGCCACACAGAGAAATCCCATCTCTTAAAAAAAAAAAAAAAAAACCAAACAAAAACCAATTGCAAGGGCACTTGCAGTTTCTGTTCCAACATGTACAGTGCTTAGGGGTCATCACTCCCTTACACAAGAAAGCTAAACAAACTGAGATGAGCTGAAATGAGAAACAACAGCTGTTCCAAGATTCATCAGAGAATCCAGTTAATAGGGTCAAGATCTGCCCTGAAAACTAGACAGACAGGCTGACACAAAGAATCATATTTACTGGGAACAAAAGCCAATGCTGGAGCCATTACTGGCAGAAACTCTCAAACGGTAATGAACCAAATATTGCAGGCTCAGGGTGGAGGAGTTTAAGAGTTAAAAACTCCAGGTGGCTTAGTCTTGGGGGGGTCCCCACACTTTCATGAGTTTCACCTCTTGGAGTCCCACCAGGTTCTCACTGTGAAGATGGGAGAAATCCCCTGGGGATTGGGGGAGCGGTTTGGGTGGAGGTGACCATTTGAAAAATGCCCAGAGCTTTGTTCTGTTCTAGTACTGATCCCTGTAAGGAAGGCTGGCCCTCAGGGAAACTGCTTCAATAAAAGCCTTATCTGACCTGGAAAAGGGCAATTAGCCTTCTCCAGCCCCCTCTAATCTTGTCTCAAATAAACGGAGGGGGAAAAAAGACTCAAAAACTCTTCCGCAGATCATAACTCAGGTACGCTTGCCTACCAGAAAACCCCACAAGACAAAAAACAGATTTACAAGTAAGATAACAAAGATACCTCCCTTCCCAATACTCTACCAACAAGTCAACCATCAACAAGGCTCCAGGGTAATAACTGGATTACAGCCCAGAGCTAGAAGACACAGGTTGCATTTATTAGAGTTTTCTTGGGAAACCCAAAGACAACAAGGGAGACAAAAACAAGGATACCAAAGGAAAACTGATGCCTCTGACTCAGTTACAGCTATATGCAACGTCAATGCATCCCACCTCCAATCTAGACAAACATAATCCTCACACTATTCACCTTAGTTCCTATCACCCAATACATCACGTTGAGTTTCTAACAACAAAAATCACAGGCATGCTAAGAAAAACACAATCTGTACAGACAAAGCAACAGAACCAGCCTCAGATAGCGTAGAGATTTTGGAATTATCAGACTGAGATTTTAAAGCAACCATGATTAATATGCTAAGGGCTCTCAAGGGAAAAGTGGACAACATGCAAGGAAAGATGGGTAATGTAAGCAGAGAGATGGAAACTCTTAAGAAAGAATCAAAAGGAAATGCTAGAAATCAAAAACACTGTTACAGAAAAGAAGAATGCTTCTGATGGGCCCACCAGGAGACAGGACCCAACTGAGGAAAGAATCAACAAGTCTGAAGATATGTCAGTATAAACTTCCCAAACTGAAGTACAAAGAGAAAAAAAGAATAATAAAAAAAAAGGAACACAATATCCCAGAACTGTGGGGCAGTTACAAGTGTAATTACCCATAACGGGATTACCAGTGGGGAGAGAGGAGAGAGAAAGGAATTGAAAAAATATTTAAAGTAATAATGTCTAAGAATTTTCCAAAATTAATGACAGACACTAAACCACAGATCCAGAAAGCTCAGAGAACACAAGACAGGATAAATACTAAAAATTCTATACCTCAGTATATTGAAGAACAGGAATTGATAGTAGGAAAATGTATGCTCTCTTTGATTCTAACTGATGCTATTTGCTTCTGTGACTATGCTTGCTTTTAGTTGTTTGATAAATATAGTTAATCAGAATGAAAAACAGGTATAAGAGCAAGGGTAACTCCATGATAGGCTAGGCTTCCTAGATGTGAGAAGCTAACAGCCTAGTTCTGCTTCTGTATATATGGCTTGCTGGCTTGGTGCTTAGCTTAAGTGGAGCCATGGCAGGCTTCACTAAAGTTAAGAAAAACAAGGCCCTGGGGAGGTAACCGCAAGTTACTTCCTGATAGAGGGCTGGAGAGTCCAGGGGCCCTCCAACCAACTAAGCAGATAAGAAGGGCAAGACATGATCAGCGCATGAACGGCTTGTGCAGGGCGTGTGTTCCCAGTATCGCTTGTAACCAAAAACTAGAAGGTATGCAACAACAGCCCCTCCCCCAAGACCCTCCTCTTCCCCTAAATGACGTTAACTACAACTGGCGCCAGTGCGAAAAGCCCGAAGCTTAGAGTCAACCAATCAGGAGCCAACGCGATCAGCCACTTCTAAAAGAACAAATAAACTAAAGGGGGATGGAGTGCAGACTAGTGTGTCCTGTGCAGACTAGTGTGTCGTGTGCAGACTAGTGTGCCATGTGCAGACTAGTGTGTCGTGTGCAGACTAACGTGTCGTGTGCAGACCAGTGTGTCGTGTGCAGACTAACATGTCGTGTGAAAACTAGCATACAGAAAAGTATAAAAGCTTAACCTTTACCCCAGGGCGGGGTCCTGGTTCGTGCAGAGGCCACTGCGTTGGCGCTCTGGGACTTAGACCCTAGCTTTAGCTAGCCAATAAACTCCTTTGCCTTTTGCAGCCTCAGTGACTCTGCCTCTCTGTTCCTGGGGCCGAGGGGAACCGGTTCTAACAATATCACATTCAAACTCTGGAATACCAAAGACAAAAAGAAAATCTTGAAAGAAGCCAGAGGAAAAAAATACCTTGCTAACAGAGGAACAATGATAAGAATTACATCAGACTTCACAAACCATGCAAGCAAGAAGAAGGTGTAATAAAATATTTAAGTGTTGAAAGAAAAAACTCATCCACCTAGAGTTCTTTATCAAGCCAAATTATCCTCCCAAAGTGAAAGAGAAATAAAGATGTTCTCAGACAAACAAAAACTGAAGGAATTTGTTACCAGTAGGTCAGACTTGCAAAAAATGTTAGAAGCAGTTTTTCTGAGACAAAAAGCACAGGTCAGAACCTTCGATCTATTTTACATAAAGAAAGGAAGAGCATTCGAGAAGAAATAAAGGTAAATAAAACCTTTTATTTTTATTATTCTTAACTGATATGATAGACAACTGTTTGTTCAAAATAGTAATAGCAACAATATATTGTGTGCTTACAGCTTATGGATAAGTGAAATTAATGACACCAATGCCATATAGAGATGAGAGGGAGGAATTGGTAATTCTGTTACAAGGTACTTGCAGTAGTACAGTGTTACTTGAAAGTGGACTCAGACACAGCAAAAGCAGTGCTTAAATGGTAATTATAGTATTGAATGCGTATCTTAGAAAAGAAGATCTAAACTCAATAATCTAAGCTTCCTCCTTAGGAAATTAGAGAAAGAAGAGCAATATAAACCAAAAGCAAGCACAAAAGAATAAAATTTAGAGCAGAAATCACTGAATGACATCAAGAAAACAATAGAGAAAAAAACCAACGAAACCAAAAGCTAGTTCTTTGAAAAGCTCCATAAAAATTGGTAAGCCTCTAGCCAGGCTAACCAAGAAAAAAGGAAAACACAGATTACTAACATCAGAAATGAAAGAGGGACCATCACTACTGAGCCCAGACATTGAAAAGATAAAAAAAAAATTAAGAACAACTCTATGCCTACAAATTTGATAACTTAGATGAAACGGACCATTTCCTTGAAAGACATAATCTATCAAAACTCATACAAGGAGAGTGTAATCTGAAAAGGACCATATCTATTAATGAAATTGAATCAACAACTCATAACCTTCCAAAATAGAAAGCAGTAGGCCTAGATAGTTTCACTGGCAAATTCTAGCAAACATTTAAGGGAAGACATGGTATCAATTCTCTACAATCTCTTCGGGAAGAGAGACGCAGAGGGAACACCTAACTCATTCATGAAGCATTACCCTAATAACGAAGCTAGAGAAAAACATTACAAGAAAGGAAAACTACAGACCAATATCTCTCACAGAGATGCAAAAATCCTCAACAAACTATTAGTAAACAGAATCCAACAATGTGTAAAAAGAATTAAATACCATGACCAAGTGGGTTTTATGCCATGTATGCAAGGCTGGTTCAACATTAAAAAACCAATTAATTCATTACATCAACAGGCTAAAAAAGAAAAAAAATCTTATGATCATATTAATAGATGCAGATAAAGCATTTGACAAAATCCAACACCCATTCATGATAAAAATTCTTAGGGAACGAGGAATAGAGGGAACTTCCTCAACCTGATAAGGAATATCTACAAAACCCCTACAGCTAACATCATACTTACTGGTGAGAAACTAGGAGGAAACTTGCTTTCCCCCTTAGAATGGGAATGAGGCAAGGATATTCCGTCTCAGGACTCCTATTCAACATCACACTGGAAGTCCTTACTAATACAATGAACAAGTGAAGAAAAAAAAAAGGTACACAGACTGGGAAGGAAGAAATAAAAATTGTTGTTTAGGTTGTCTATGTAGAAAATCCCAAAGAATTAATAAAAACACTCCTAGAACTAATAAATGATTAGAGTAAGATTGTAAATACACAAAAGTCGGCTGGGCACGGAGGCTCACGCCTGTAATCCTAGCACTCTGGGAGGCTGAGGTGGAAAGACTGCTTGAGCTCAGGAGTTTGAGACCAGCCTGAGCAAGAGCAAGACTCTGTCTCTACTAAAAGTAGAAAAAATTAGCTGTGAAACTAAAAATAGAAAAAAATAGCTGTGCATGGTGGGGCGTGCCTTATAGTCCCAGCTACCCGGGAGGCTGAGGCAGGAGGATCACTTGAGCCCAGGAGTTTGAGGTTGCTTTGAGCTAGGCTGACGCCACAGCACTCTAACCCAGGCAAGAGAGTGAGACTCTGTCTCAAAAACAAAAAACAAAACAAAACAAAAAAAAGTCAATTGCTTTCCTATATAATAGCAATGAGCAATTGGAATTTGAAATAAAAACCACAACACTATTTATATTAAAAGAAAAATGATGTACATAGGAATAAATCTAACAAAATCTATATGAGGAAAATGCCCATCATATTCTCCTGCCCTTGGATTGGTGCCCCTGGTTCTTGAGCCTTTGAACTTGGACTGAAACACACCATCAGCTTTCCGAGCTCTCTCGCTTACAGGTGGCCTCCATAATCATGTGAGCCAATTCCCAGAACATATCTCCTCTTATATATCCTATTGGTTCTATTTCTCTGGAGAACCCTGACTACTACAATAGTCAACAGATCTTTGATAAGGGAGTAAAGTCAATTCAATGGAGAAAGGACAGTTCTTTTAACAAATGGTGAACATTCTGACATCCACTAGCAAAAAATAAAATAAATCTAGACACTGACCTTACATCTTTCACAAAAATCAACTCAAAATGGAACACATACCTAAAATGCAAAAATATAAATCTTCTAGAAGATAACAGAGAAAATCTGTGTGATCTTGGATTTGGCAATGACTTTTAAACACAGTATCAAAAGCATGATTCATGAAAAAAAAATTGGTAAGTTGGACTTTGTTAAAATTAAAAACTTCTGCTCTGCAAAAGACACTATTGAGAGAATTAAAATGCTACGTGCGTATCTGATAAAGGACTTGTATCCAAAATATGCAAAGAACTCTTAAAACTTCACAATAAGGAAACAAACAACCCAATTAAAATATTGGCAAAAGATCTGATCAGTCAGTCACCTCATCAAAAAAGATATACAAATAGCAAGTAAGTATGTGAAAAGATGCTCAACATCAGATGTCATTAGGGAATTGCAAACTAAAACAAGATACCATTTTACAACTGTCAGAATGGCTAGCATCAAAAAAACTGACAACACCAAATGCCGGTGAGGATGTGGAACAACAGGAACGCTCATTTATTGCTGGTAGGAATGCAAAATGGTACACTTTGGAAGACAGTCTGGCAGTTTCTTACAAAGGTTAACACAGTCTTATCATACAGTCTAGCAATTCCGCTTCTAGGTATTCACCCAAATGACTTGAAATCTTAGGTGCATAAAAAAAAGCCCTGTAGGTGAATGTTTATAGTAGCTTCATTCATACTGCCAAAACCTGAAAGCAACCAAGACGCCCTTCAAAAAGGGAATGGGTAAACAAACTGTGGTACATCCATACAATGCAATATTTGCAAAAATAATTTTTAAAAAAGAGCTTTTAAGCCACAAAAAGACATGGAGGAAACTTAAATGTATGTTGCTTAATGGAAGAAGCCCATGTGCAAAGGCTATATTCAACATTCTTGAAAAGGCAAAACTATAGAGACAGTAAGAATACCAGTGGCTGCCAGTGGTTTTGGGGAGGTGGTAGTGGTAGATACACATAATTATACATTTGTCAAAACTTGTAGAACACCACAAAGTGAACCAGAGTGTAAACTATGGACTTGAGTTAACAATAATGTATCAATATTGGTTCACCATTTGTAACAAATGCACCATGCTCAGGTAAGATGTTAAAAATAGGAGAAACTGAGTGGGCGAGAGAGGAGTACATGGGAACTCTGTGTAAGATCTGCTCATTTTTCTGTAAACCTTAAAACTGCTCTAAAATACAGGCTATTAATTAAAAAACAAAACAGCAACAGCGGCTGTCTGGAAGTAGCAGTGATTAGGAACCAGTGCCCTGCTCTGAGGAAAACACAGGCAGTGTCTGAGGGTTCTGAAGTTATAAGTGGACCGGACTTGATCCTGATTCTGTTACCTGTGTGCCCCCAGGGCCTGCCTGGCACAAGTCTTACATAAAATACACTGAATGAATGAAAGGGTAACTGTCGTTAAAAAGAATGGAAAGAAGTACAGTGATGGCAGGAAAAGAGAACTCTAGAAAAAGCTTGACCCAATCAAAAGCTGGCATTTGCAATATTTGATTTTATTGCAACACACATATTTATTATAGAAATTCCTACAGGAAAAATGACTTTTGTTGAACTTGAATCCCAACCCTTACAGAAACAATAGCTTTTAGATAGAGAGGCTCCTGTCGTCCCAGCACAGACCCTGGCTGCACTGGGAGTGTGAGCACCTGCCTCCATCAGCATGACCCAGAGCCCCAACACAGCTGGGTCTCCATCCTCAGAGTTACCATGAACAAATCCCTGCCAACTTTTGTTTCCTGTCACCAAGGTTTAGTAACACTGAGGTTTAGTCTCTGAGGACCCCAAGCTGCAAACCAAGACATTAAAAAAAAGCAGGGGTGTGGAGGGACATTTTTGCTTACAAAATATTCACTTTACCAACCAAGAAGCTGTGATACCAGACTCTCTGGGTTCAGTGCTGGACACCTGGAGACCCAGGTAACAGGGAGTAAGTGTCCTAACAAGCGTGATGTGCCGAGACAAGGCACACACTAGACACTCAGTGTTTAAATGCCTTCCAATTTCCTGGCTTCTTGTGAAAAGTGGAAAAGAAAGGGAGAGATGATGGAGAAAGGAGAAGTTGGAATAGATTCTTCATTTTCAAAGTTTGGCACTGAAAGAAAAGTGAGATAATAAGATAGCTAGAGGATGGGTGAGGTGGCTCACGCTTATAATCTCAAGCACTTTGGGAAGCCAAGGCGAAAGGATCACTTGAGGCCGAGTTTGAGACAAGCCTGGGCAATATAACAAGACCATGTTTCTATAAAAAATTTAAAAATTATCTGGGTGTGGTGGCATGCACCTGTAATCCTAGCTACTCAGGCAGCTGAGGCAGAAGGATCCCCTGAGCCTAGGAGTTCAAGGTTACAGTGAGCTGTGGTCACACCACTGTACTCCAGCATGGGTGACAGACTGAGAGTCTGTCTCAAAAAATAAACAAAAAAAGATTGTTTTTTTGTAAAGAGATTCTCTCTCTAGAGAGAGCAACATTAAATATTTTTTTTCCTTTTTAAGAAAAGGGGGTAACTGAAAGTTTGAAGGAAAAATAAATGGAAACCAATAAACCCCACATGACTGAATTAATCCTAAATTTACACATAAGAAAATCTTTAAAAAGTAAAATGTTACTATCATCCTTGGAATGGGATTTTAAATCTCATTGAAACTATCATTAGAAAACATTCTGGATATTTTAAAATCACATCTTTTCAGTGAGGTATAGAGCAAACACAAGCTGACAATATCAGGGATCTAGTCTTTCAATACCTAAGGTAGTGCCTTAGTAGAGATGTCTTCTCTGAAAATCACAACCAAGTATTTGTTATGTGAAAGGGTAGAGAGATTCAGGGCTTAGATGGCAGTTCTGTCATTAGGATTAATAATTAATTCAGGAAGCAAATTAAATGTTTATTTCCCACTTGACTTTTTGATTAGCAATTAAACTAATATAGCCTACGTGCTCTACACAAGTACTGTCAAGTTAAACAAAGCACAGGGCTTGTAATAGAGAAAAAGTATTCCCCAAGTTGAATTTTAATGTGCTATTCTTATTTTAGCTAAAAAAAAGACAACGCTAATTTATTCAAGTGTATCAATTATATATCACACAGAAATAATTTATCAATTTTGTCTCCATATACAGATTACAAGTAATTGTTTTCTTTATATCTGAATGTAAAACACAACATTAAAAGATTAAGAGTTTTCTACAAGTTATTATATCAAGTGAGGTAAATTAACATTAATTATTCATCTTCCTTCTTCATCGATTAGTTGATTAAGGCTAAAATACAACCATTTTGATGCTAACAAAAATGAAAACAGGTGTATTATCAATAATGAATAAAGCTGAAAACTACTTATTCCCTATGGTATAACTAATTAACTATACGCATTTTCATTCAAGGCTTAAAAAATGTTAGATCTGAAGTTTTAAACATTTAAAAAAATATACTGAAACAGGATTTCAAAACACAAAGATGAGGTTTTCAACTGGCATAAAACACAAATAGAGAAAGTACTAAAAGATAGTTTTGGTTGATTGAGTAAAACCACCTAAAAAATTTTAAGTGAATAATTTTTTCCTAAAGAACTAAGGTTTTCTTGCTGTTTTATTTTAAAGCAACCACTTCTAGTTGAAAAAGCTTAAAAACACAAAATAAAACAGGACTGCTGCTCCCAAGTTTCAGAGGATCAGCCATTTATTCCTTTTATCTAAACCCTCCTCCCCGCGCCCCCCCCCCCCCATGCTGACTGGTTCTATTGTGCTGTGAATTTAAGGGAGATTCCACAAAATCTAGAATCCATTTTACTACATCCAATACTTACTCCACAGTGACAACTGAAACAGAGAGTAAGAACAGATTAAAAACACAAACAAGAACTGATAAATTCACCTTTTTGGCATTCCAATGTTGTGCCCACCTTCTTCCACCTTAGAGGGAATGAAGACAAACACCAGCACGCAACTGAGCATGCTCCGAGAGAAAAGTCTGAGGTGCTGAGACTTCCCTTTGTGCCAAGCACTGTGCTAACTGCCTCACAGAGATGGTCTCACTTAGTCTTCACATCCCAATAATACAGGAGGAAACTGAGGCTTTGAAAGGTTACATGGTTTTCCCAAGGTTACACATGTACTAAAGGTGGTGGAGCCGGGATTCGAACCCATGTCTGATCCTGAGCCTGCACTCCAACTACTCTGCATCCTCATTCAAATATGCAAAGAAAATTACATAGAAGAGAAATTAGATTTACTCTACCAGGTACCTAAGGATGGAGCGTTGCCCAGGATGTGTGAAACAAATGTCTACTCAACACCAGCCAGCACATTTTAATTAACCCATGTTAGCGTTGGTTAAGAATGGAACAAGCTTCCTCTGGAGGGCTGGGCATCACAGAGATGCACGTGCTGGGTCAGGGCTGGCCTAGTCCATTTCAGCTCAGAGTGCATGGCTGGCTGCACAGGAGGTAAAATCAAGCAGTGGGACTGACTCGCCAAGACACCCCATGGAAACCAGACCCCCTACCCCCCGATGTCACAGCCCAAACACACACAAAGGCCCTGACACTGACTGAGTCAACCGGAATGGTTGATGGCTACCTGCTAAATGCACTCGAACTTTTGAAACAAACCAAAACATGCTTTCAAGAAGCCAGGGAAACCCACATGCCTGCTGTACAACTCATACTGGACAGGGGCACTTGGAAGAGGGTGGGCTGCCTGGCCTGCTCCTGCCACCATGGGGTGGGGAGAACCGGGTGAGGAGGGACTCACTGGGGTTCCATTTCAGCCCCGAACTTGGCAGCTCCGAGCCTCCCTGTGTTCAGAAGTGAGCTGGATAGGAAATAACTCCCTCCCAGGACCTGGTGAGAATCCAATGAGAAAACACAAGCGAAGCATCTGACTGCTATGACCCTTAGTAATGGTCAGTTTCTGGATGAGTGGAGCCACGGGGCGCTAAGTATTAAGTGTCAATGTTGGGCAAGGCTGCTCTTGTTCACAGGGATATAGAACTACACAGTCACACAATGAACTCCTGACTCATATTTTCAGATGGTGTAATAGGCTTCCTGAACTTTCTCCTTACTTACCATCCAAGGTACCAAGTCCTTATGCCTTTGATCCCAGTTCACGCCACCACCCTTCCTCACCTCGACTCACACAGCCTCCCAGCCAGTCTCCTTGCTCCCACCCTTCCACAGTCTATTCATGCAGAAACCAGGAAGCTCCTTTTAAGACATACGTCAGATCCACATCACTCCAGAGTTTGAAACCTTCAGAGGCCCTACATGACCTGGCCCCACCCTCATGCCTTCTTGGTCTCTTCCTCTCCTCATCCTTAACCACACCTCAACTGCACTGGCTTCCACTGGCTTCCGTGGGTGACAGGTGACACAAGCCCACCACAACCTCAGGGCCTTTGCACTTGCTGGCCTCCTCTAGAATGGTCTCCCCAGATGTCTGCCCCATGGGCTCCTTCCCCAGCGCATGTCCCTGACCACCCACTCACACCAGCTCCATCCCAGCCCTCTTCTCCGTCCTCAGTGGCTCTCACTTGTCTGTTTACCAACACTGAAACGTTAGTTCCCTGGCAGCAGTGACTTTTGTTTTATTGATTTACCCCTAGTGACTGGAATGATGCATGCCAGATAGTAGCTGCTCATTTCAATGAGCACACTGTGATTTAAACAGGAAAGAAAAACTACTGTAATTCCCCAATTACTGGATATTTGGTTTTATGTACTTTTCAGAATACCATTGAATGGCCCATGTAATTAATTAAAAGATAATTTTCTCCAAGAGCCAAGAAGAAACAAACCCTGTACCCCATCCTAGTACTATGGTACTTGTCTTCCTCCCTGCACAGGGCTCCACAGAGGAAAATTTCAAGTGAAATGGAGACAGCCATCAAAACTGATTGTTTATTAAACAATCAACATGCTGATTATTTATCAATCAATAATTTATCAATTCAAAGAAAAATGTATGGCATGTTCCATTTAAAAAAGCAGTGCATAAAGTTTATAGCCACATGTTTAAATTATGTAAAAATAGACATTTAAAAATAATAAAGGTAGAAACTGAGGTTGAGGTTTATTAGGTTCATTTTTCAATAAAGGTATAAATTTTTTAAACACATAAAGTATATTTTAACTTTCATTATAAGATGAAAGCATAATTCTAAACTTCCCAGAGGACTCAGAAGCTATTTTAAAATAGTAACATAAAATGGGAAATTGGGCAGGATTGAGTAGGGAACAAAAGTGGAATAAGATTAAAATATTTAATCGTGTATATGGAAGAGAAAAAAAGAGACCTTACTATGTCACAAATTTCTACTGTTACAAAAATGGAAGGCGCTGACTGACAGCTGTGCCTTTGGGTTATAAATGCCTGAGTCATATGTATCAGCTTCAGTGCACTCAGTTACAGGAATAGACTTATCCTGGACTCTAAAAGTCCAGCTTAGTTGTACAGAGCTTGTTATTTAATTTGCCTCTTTAGTCACCTAGTAATTTTTATTGTATCTTTGAACCCACGCTTCTAAAACATTAGTCAGCTTTTAATAACTCAAAATCTTTTAGCCCTAATAATACCAATTCTTATTTCAATTTGAATGAGACATACAAACACGGAGTCTGTAGCCTGGCACACAAAATAACAAGGCTCCGTTAAAAAAAATATATATATATATATTATCTTCTGTAATCTTCTTCATGAGCCCTAAATCCCAGGTAAACAGGTAAAAAATACCCCGTTCCCCTCCATCTGTTCCCCCCACCAGAAAATACTGTCCTTTCCACCTGCAGTGCTGACCATCCGGATATCACACATCCCGACACTGTTTCCTCCCCACCTCCGTGTAGATGGGTCATCTCTTCCCATGGTATCCTGTAGCCTTTGCACCCTTTTACTCTTGCATTCAGTCCTGTATTAAAACTGTATGTATATATTTTCATAATCTCCCTTACTATATTGTACATGGGGACCAAGTCTTACTAGTGCTATAAATGATGGCCACGGTTTCAAGAAAGCCTAGAGAAATCTGACTCACAGGGTTAGAGCCCAATACCCTTATCTGACACACTCATTTAGTCAGTCAATACACATTTCTATTGTTCTTCCTTAACTAGTATATATTCACTTCTTATATCCTTGCTTCACTAAAAGTTTATCATCGAGGCGGCACGGATGGCACATTTGTGGTAACTGCTGCCCCCTCCCCCTCCAGTACCTCCCTACAGCAGACACCTTCCCCCAGCCTCAGAATTATTCTTGAAACATCGTTGCAGCACAGCTGTTCACAGCTCCTTTCCAGGTTTTACAGAGGGACTTGTCCCAAGGCCATTTTTTATACTGAACTAAATTCTGGCTTCCTGTATCCTTCTTCCCCTGGACTGAAGGAACAATACACAGGAGGTATAAATCCTTCCCTCACATGCCCAGGCTTCTAGTTTGTAAGGAATATTTTCATGATTTGTTCCCTGCATAGACATTCAACTTTTATGGGGTCCTCCTCAAGAAAAATAGAAAATTGCAAATTCAAAGTTAAGTACCCTCCAAGGTTTTAAAAGGGGACTGGAGTGCAGAGGTCCTAAAGTTGAGCACTGTGAGTTCTATGGTAAATCCACTACTGTGTACAATCAATGAATTTGAACTTTAACCCCAACTTTACTCCTGACTAATTATATGAACTTAGACAAGTTACTTAACCTAAGTTTCTATTTTCTTCTCCATAAAATGGGAATAATACTTCTTACCTCAGAGGACTGTTGTGAGAACTAAGTGAAATTCCTGAATTTTGTTTCCATTAGTGCTAACAGAATTTTTTTTTTTTTGAGACAAAGTCTCACTCTGTCAGCTGGGTTAGAGTTCAGCAGCACAATCATCGCTCACTGCAACCTCTAACTCTTGGGGCTCAAACGATCCTCCTGGCTCAGCTTCCCAAGTTGCTGGGACTATAGATGTGCACCACCACACCGCACTAATTTTTAAAAAATTTTAATTTTTTGTAGAGATGGGGTCTCTCTATGTTGCCCAGGCTGGTCTCAAACTCCTGGCCTCAAGTGATCCTCCTGTTTCGGCCTCCCAAAGTGCTAGGATTATTGGCGTGAGCTACCACATCTGGCCCTAACAAAATTTTTACTGTGTTATGTGTACTGACTGAGTCAGGGCCAGCTAAAGCTCTTTATGGGGTTATGGCGAGGTTATGAGGTGGCACATGTGGGAAGTGCTGTAAAGCACACAGCACACTGTCTATAAGACCTCTGACCAACCTGGATCCTAATTCAGGTTTTCATATTTCTTCTCGTGGGAAAAGTTGAAGAGAATAAGGTAACAATTAGATAGATGTTCATGGTATTGCTGTTGGGCTGCCTGAATTTTCCAAAGGGCTGGAAAACATTTGTAAAGTAACTACAAACCCTACAGGTTTCAAAGTAGGGTGTAGACAGGTAGCCTTTTGAATTATTATACTGTTTTTAGTATGAATTCATTAGGATACCCTATGTTGGGAAATTTTCTTAAGTGCCATACTTAATTTTTTTTTTTTTTTTTTTTTGGTGGTAGAATACACTTAAGTTTACCAATAGTAACATTTAATACATTCACAATGTTGTGCAACCATCACCACTATCCAGTTCAAAAACATCCTCACCACCTGAAAAGAAACCCTGTATCCATTAATCTACCACTCCCCATCCCCCTGTCCTCCTCTAAATATCAAAATCTGCTTTCTGTGTCCATGGATTTGCTGACTCTGGATACTTCATATAAATGGAATCATACAATAAACGGCCTCTATCTGGCTTCTTTCACTTAGCACAGTTTCAAGGTTCATGCATGTTGCAGCACGTACTTCATTTTTTCATAGCTAAATAATATTCCGTTATATGGACAGACCACATTTTGTTTTTCCACTTACCAGCTGCTGGACACTGGGTTGTTTCTACCTTCTGGCTGTTATGAATAGTGCTGTTCTGAACATACGTGTTCAGGACTGTGTTAGGGCACACGTTTCATTTCCCTTGGGTAGGTGTGTAAGGAGTGGAATTGCTGGGTCACAAGGTAACTCTACACTTGAATTTTAAGGAACTGGCAGACCTGCTTTCCAACGTGGGTGCTCTGTTTCACATTCCCACCAGCAAAGTATGAGTGTTCCAACTTCTTTACATCTTTGCCAACACTTGTTATTGTCTGTCTTTTTAATTATGGCCACTCTGTTGGGCGTGACAAGATTATCTTGTGGTTTTGATTTGCATTTCCCTAATGGCTAATGATGTTGAGAAGCTTTTCTTGTGCTTACTGGCATCCTTACTTTTAATAATTTTGTTAAGTCATCTGGAACAGGAAAGAGCACCTGAGGAAGTGCATTTACTCCCAAATGGGTGCAGACAGAAAAACTTATAGAATCCCATCTGCACTAACAAGGAATTCCCTAATCCCCCTGCCAGAACTGCCCAGCCTCCACCACGGCACCAGGGTGCACTTGTTGGGAATGTCTGGTGTGGTCAGTCCAGGCCTCACTCACTTCACGATTCTAACTGTATCTGTTTTTGGTATGTCCCTTTCAATTTCTCTCAGTTCTCTCTCAACATGTCACAGGGACCGTGCCCTTTGCCGTTTCCTGTGCATCTGACCAGAGCTGCTCTTTCTTGGCATGTTCAAACACCCTCCCCTCTATTTGTGTGTGATAATTTAGTGTTTTTGTTCCTGATCCTGTTTCAGGTCTGGCACAATGCTGTGAACAGAACAGAAAGTCTACACCTGTTTGTGAGAGAAGAATGAGGATGGCAGTGGTGGCTGAGGCAGAGCCCCCAGGTCCTTGGCACCACCCCCTTCACTGTGACAGGCCAGTTTCCCTGCCCTGTTGGTGTGGCCCTCTGGCCAGCTGTTCTGTGGCTGAGAATGTGAAAGCACCTACATGCTCCCCACCTTGAGTTGCTAGGACACACAATACTCTTCAAGGAGAAAAAGACCAATTTGAATAATTGTGAAAACTGGATTTACACAAGTCCCAGCTACATGGGAGACTGAGGCAGGAGGATCATTTGAGCCCAGGAGTTTGAGGTTGCAGTGAGCTACAATGATATATGGACTTATATGGTATAAGCTCTTACAGACTTTACAAATTGTACATTTATAAATTATAATCCTCTTTCTCTACAATTACTACAGCTAAGATCTTTCCTGTTCCAAAAGGGACAAAGACGTGTGGAGTGAGCCATAGTCACCCAGAAATTGATATAAGAAAAGTCACTTGCAAGGTCTAAAGGAATTTATCATGTGCACAATTTCAGGAAACACAATTTTTTCCCAAATCACAAGCTGAAATTACACAAGAAAAAAGTTGCAGTAAATGGTCATGTTATAAATGCTCCTAGGTAAGTAAAAACTATGGAACTTTGATTACAGCTGAAGAAAACAACAAAATACAGACTCATACTCACATGTTGTGTCAGTTTGGAAGTATATAATGGCTCATTATTTAACACAAGCTTTTATTTTGCTAACTTGTCATGGGCAGGAAAATCTGGTTGCCATAAAGCAAAGCACACTGAAAAAGCATGTCTTTTTGACACCTAGAAAATTAAATTGGCAGGCTAGGCTGTAAGGCTGGCAGGCTGTGTGGGCTCAAATTAGTCAGCTGGGTGATCTTGGCAGGTTACTCTTTTGAACCTCAGTTTCCTCCTGTGTAAGACGTAGATGATAACAGCACTCACCTCACAGTGCTGTCGTGGTGATTACAGGAGTTAATATCTGTCAATGTGCTTACTACAATAGTGCCTAGTGTATAGCAGGTACTGTGTTATGTAAATAAAATCTCCTATTGCTTCTTTCCAATTTTTGTGGGAAGAATTTTAACCTCTTTAAAGTGAGCCTAACCTGTAACTGAAAGATCAAGTGATTTTGGTCAGTAATAACTGCTTTGGCTCAGCTCTGCTTTCTCACCAACTCTGGTATGAATTCTCTCTTTTTTTTTTTTTTTGAGACAGAATCTCACTCTGTTGCCCAGGCTAGAGTGCCATGGCGTCAGCCTAGCTCACAGCAACCTCAAACTCCTGGGCTCAAATGATCCTCCTGCCTCAGCCTCCCTAGTAGCTGGGAGGGACTACAGGCATGTGCCACCATGCCCGGCTAGTTTTTTCTATATATTTTTAGTTGTCCAGCTAATTTCTTTCTTTCTTTCTTTTTTTTTTTTTTTTTTTAGTAGGTCTCAGGCTGGTCTCGAACTCCTGAGCTCAAACAATCCTCCCTCCTCGGCCTCCCAGAGTGCCAGGATTACAGGCATGAGCCACCACGCCCAGCCTGAATTCTCTTATTTTATCTAGATCTTAGGAACATATTTGTAATATTTTTATGAATTAGTAACATTTAAAAAAAATTTTTTTTAAATTGCAGAATTTTTTTTCTTCTGTTCTTATTTTTAAAACCCAAAACTGTCAGGTTACATTTTCAGTATCAACAAGACAAATCTATAATAAATACATTTATAAAAAAAATTTACATGATCTAGAAACAAAACCTATAACAAAAGAAAACCTATGATTTTCTAAGGTTCTCTGATGGTGAGGAGATAAAAATCTTCTGTTTTGTGCCAAATTTAGGAAACTGGCCCAAACAATTTAATAAATGATTAAAAATACTGTAATAGTTGACCAAACTGGAACAAAATAACATAGCCTAGATTTATGTAACGGTGAGCTATAAGGAGCTCAAAGTAAATTTATAAACTCCCCAAAGAAAGTCTGTTACTTCTTGAGAAATAAATGAGAAAAACCTTTATTTTTCTCCACTTTAAACATGAAAAAACTGATTCACAGGTTCTTTTAAATATTTTGCCAAAACATTTTCCCCTGGCCATTCCTGTTTTCCCTTTGAACCTTTTCAATATTTTCTAAGTTCTAAAAATAAACATTGCTTGATTTAGGAACAAAACTGGAAGTTTATTCAAATTTCAGCCTCCTAATTGAGTACTGCTGGGTAGTATGCTGCCTTGAACTGAACTGCGTACATGCAATAAAGATTTATGCATGTAACTACCGGTACACATGATGACAACCTGTAGAGTGACACAAATTTGACCCTATTACTTATTACTTAATGATTAAACAGTAGAATTAAAACATTTTACCTGCCAAATCCTCACTACAGAGCTCTGGATTTGGTTTTGGTTTGTTTGCTCTTCCCAACAAGACTAAGTGGTTAAGGTCTTGAGCTCCTTACACAACTGCGGTTGTTAGGATCATGTTGTTAGTTTAGGCAGTAAGGAAGTGCTTTTTCTTTGGAGAAAAGGAGATCAGATCCCTCACAGTCTCACTCACGGTTAAGCAAATGCATGACACTAAAGACCTTCCATGGCCTGTAAAAAGCCAAATTATAAACTTTAATCCTCGTGGGCCAAACTTCTTGGTTGCAACCACTCAGCTCTGGCACTGTAGCCTGAAAGCAGCACAGACGTAAACAAATGAGCATGGCTGTGTTCCAATAAAACTTTCTTTACAACAGGCACTGATCAGCCCCCTGAGGAGTTTGCTCACATCTACAATTAAGGTGCAACTGTTAAAAGGTGATACTTTAGCAAAATGAATTTGAAAGAGGCTTCAAAATATATGCAATTACTTGAAGATAACTTCAAGTGACTGAGAGCAGCTAGCATAAAAATGACTAGAATTTGGCATTTCTCTTAAATCATTAATATTTTTTCTATCTGTTTTAAATATAGTTGAAAAAAAGCAATGACATTTTCCAAATACTCTCTATTATAGGAGAATGGATTCTATTCATAAAGGACCTTTTATTTTTAAGAGAAAACTCCAGGAATGAGTTCTTTGATGGGGGTGAAATGTAGGTGTGGTCGATTTATAGATAATATAAATCTGCCATTATTTCTTAAGTGTTATATAATTAGAATAACTTGCAAATTTTACACATCTATATTAAAGTGTTTCCTCCTTGTAAGAAGTAAACTATATTTATTTATCAGAGAATCAGAGAGGCTCCACCATCGCACCATTGCCTGGCATTTCTCCTTTTCATTTCTTGGTGACTTAACAATGGCAAAAGTTTTACACCTTCCATGATGGAAGAGAGCAAAAAACCCAACATGGAAGAGAACAAGAAGAGGACTTAATAAAACCCTTAACAGAAAGAATCCTTCATGAGTGACAATCAAGAGACCCAATAACAGCATCTGGCAGGATAAGACTCTCAAGAACTTCAAACAATGGAATTACTATAAAAATGACAAAAGGAATCAAAACATAAAACAAAACTTTATTAAAAGTAAATAGCAGGCCGGGCGCGGTGGCTCACACCTGTAATCCTAGCACTCTGGGAGGCTGAGGCGGGAGGATAGCTCCAGGTCAGGAGTTCGAGACCAGCCTGAGCAAGAGCGAGAACCTGTCTCTACTCAAAATAGAAAGAAATGATTTGGATAGCTAAAAAAAAAAAAAAAAAAAAAAAAAAATATATATATATATATATAAAATTAGCCAGGCATGGTGGAGCATGCCTGTAGTCCCAGCTACTCCAGGGAGGCTGAGGCAGAAGGATTGCTTAAGCCCAAGAGTTTGAGGTTGCTGTGAGCTAGGCTGACGCTATGGCACTCTAGCCCGGGCAACAGAGCTGAGACTCTGTCTCAAAAAAAAAAAAAAAAAAAGTAAATAGCAAACTCAAGAAGACAAATAACTCAATTAAAAATGGGCAAAAGATCTGAATAGACATTTCCACAAAAATGATATGCAAATGGCCAATAAGAATATGAAAAGATTTTCAACATCATCAGTCACTAGGGAAATATGAATGAAAGCCAAAATAAGATACCACTTCACTCTGTATGATGCATCTAATCATTTATAGGATAGCTATAATAATAATAAAAAAAAACCCAAACACTAACAAGTGTTGGCAAGGACGTGGAGAAATCGGAATCTTCATACAATGCTGGTAGGAACATAAAATGGTACAGTCACATTGAAGAACGGTCTGGCAGCTCCTCAAAAGGTTAAATTTAGAGTTACCATATGAGCCAGCAATTTCACCCCTAAGTATACAGCTGACCCTTGAACAACATGGGTTTGGCCTGCGTGGGTCCACTTAAACATGGATTTTCTTCAGCTTCTGCCACCCAAGGCAGCAAGACCAATCCCTCCTCTTCTTCAGCTTACTGTGAAGATGACAAGGATGAAGACCTGTCTGATGACCCACTTGGCGCTTAATGAATAGTAAGTATTAATATATTTTCCCTTCCTTATGATTTTCTTTTTTTTTTTTTTGTTTTGAGACAGAGTCTCACTCTGTTGCCCAGGCTAGAGTGAGTGCCGTGGCGTCAGCCTAGCTCACAGCAACCTCAAACTCCTGGGCTCAGGCGATCCTCCTGTCTCAGCCTCCCGAGTAGCTGGGACTACAGGCATGCACCACCATGCCCGGCTAATTTTTTCTATATATATATATATATATATTTTTTAGCTGTCCATATAATTTCTTTCTATTTTTAGTAGAGATGGGGTCTCGCTCTTGCTCAGGCTGGTCTTGAACTCCTGAGCTCAAACGATCCACCCACCTCGGCCTCCCAGAGTGCTAGGATTACAGGCGTGAGCCACCACGCCCGGCCCTTCCTTATGATTTTCTTAATAACATTTCCTTTTCTCTTTATTGTCAGAACATGGTATATAATACATATAACATACAAAACATGTGTTAACCAACTGTTTATGTTATTGGTAAGGCTTCTGATCAACAGTAGGCTATTAGTAGTTAAGTTTTGGGGGAGTCAAAAGTCACACATGGGTTTGGCTGCAGAGGGGCTGGTGCTCCTAACCTCCATGTTGTTCAAGGTTAAAAGTATATTCAAGAGAAGAAGAAACATACGCACACACAAAATTTGTGTGTCTATGTTCACAGCAGCATTATTTTTAATAGCCAAAAGGTGGAAACAACCCAAATGTCCATCAACTGAGAAATGGATAAACAAAATGTGATGTATCTATACAATGGAATATTACTCATCCAGAAAAAGAAATGAACTACTGACACACACACCATGAACGAACCTTGAAGCCATTATACTAAGTGGAAAAAAAAAAAAAAAAACAGTCACAAAAGGTCATATATTGTATGATTCCATTTATATAAAATGTCCAGCATGACCAAATCTATAAAGACAGAAAGTATATCAATTGTTGCATATGGCTGGGGTTGGGGATTAACAGGAAATGACTGCTAATGGGTATAGAGTTTCTTTTTGGAGTGATAAAATATTCTGAAGTTGATTATGGTAACTATTGCACAATTTTGTAAATATACTAAAACCCACTAAACTGTATACTTTAAATGGACAAATTGTATTTTAAGCTGTTATAAATATAATAAAAAATTAATGTGCAGATTTAAAGGAAGAACTAAATAGAACTTACAGTAATGAAAGATAGTCACTGAAATTAAAAACTCAATGGAATCAGCAATTAGAAAATAAAAATTTAAAAATATCATTTATAACAGGACAAAACATAAATATCTAAGAATGAGTCTGGCCGGGCGCGGTGGCTCACGCCTGTAATCCTAGCACTCTGGGAGGCCGAGGCGGGTGGATCGCTCAAGGTCAGGAGTTCGAGACCAGCCTGAGCAAGAGCGAGACCCCGTCTCTACTAAAAATAGAAAGAAATTATACGGACAACTAAAAATCTATACAAAAAAAATTAGCCGGGCATGGTGGCGCATGCCTGTAGTCCCAGCTACTCGGGAGGCTGAGGCAGTAGAATCGCTTAAGCCCAGGAGTCTGAGGTTGCTGTGAGCTAAGCTGACGCCACGGCACTCACTCTAGCCTGGGCAACAAAGTAAGACTCTGTCTCAAAAAAAAAAAAAAAAAAAAAGAATGAGTCTATAAAAACGTGCAAGACTTCTACAATGAAAAACACAAAGTAGTGCTGACAGAAATTAAAAGCATCTCAAATAAATGAAAGTAGATACCATCTTCACAGATTAGAAGATCCAATACTGTTAAGATGTCAATTCTCTCTAAATCCATCTATAAATTCAATGTATTCCTAGTCAAAATTAAGAGGTTTTCTTTAAGTGAAAATTGACAAATTGATTCTAAAATATACGTAAGTGCAAAGGTCCCAGAATAGCCAACGTAATACCCAATAAGAACAAAGCTAGAGGACATATACTACTAGAGATCAAGATTATATAGTTATGATAATTAAAACAGCGTGGTATTAGTTCAAAGATAGAGAATAGAGCACCCACAGACGGCAGAGTGTGTACTTGTGTGGCCTCCTTGTCTTCCAGTGATAACACAGGTGACACGTTACAAAAATGAATAACTAAAAGAGGAACTGGCCAACAAAGCAGAAAAATGCAACAAAGAAATGAAAAGTGATAACACTGAGTCAAACATATATGTAGTTATGGAAGAAACAGCTGACTGAGACTGTTGACACTGCTGCCTTTTGAAAGACAGATGTATAGCTACAGGAACCAAGCGAAGACAAAACTCATCAACATAATTGAGCAAAGTGACTGTGATGAAAAGGATGAACATGTGTTAGAGAAAGTGATGCCAGCAAAAAGATACTTGACATTAAAGCAACTCTTGATATTTCACAACACTGAAATCACAAAGGCTAAAATGTTGGAAGCTGACCCAAACTTAGCAAGGAGTACAATTCGCTAAAGCTTAGAAAAGATGCTCACTCTGTATTGTAAGTCACACAATAAGGCAGCAAGGGAGCATTGCTGAAATCACTCTTTGTAAGACTTTTCCAAATAAAAACACTTTAATTCTCAGTGTTTCTAATGCTTTAAATTACCGTGTTCTAATTAAATATTAGTTTTACTACTTTTCCATTTCCCAAAACATTTATAAGTCACAATGAGAGAATTTTTAATGTTTTTGACAAGATTTTTTCTCTTTTTGGGTCTCTCCCTGTCACCCAGGCTAGAGTGCAGTGGCATCATCACAGCTCACTGCAACCTCAAACTCCTGGGCTCAAGTGATCCTCCTGCCTCAGCCTCCTGAGTAGCTGGGACTATAGGCATACACCAACACGCCCAGCCAATTTTTCTATTTTTTGTAGAGATAGGGTCTTGCTCTTGCTCAGGCTGGTCTTGAACTCCTGGCCTCGAGCAATCCTCCTGCCTTGGCCTCCCAGAGTGCTAAGACTATAGACATGAGCCACTGCCTTTTGATGTTTTTGATAAACATTTTTAAAGGTTACAGAGCAATCATAATTTTCTCCCATTGAGTAAGAACATGGTTCTTTGCATGGTTTCAACTTGCACATTTTTGTGGTTCCATTACCATGCAAAGCAGGAATGCCTATATTTAAAATTAATGCATTAAATGTACCATTTAAGAAATTAGAGAAAAATGTCAATGAAGAAAACTGGTATTGTTTTTTAAGTTCTCAAATATTTGTGAGTGTGTGAAGTGGCAATAGAAAGGTATCTTTCTAGTCACTGATATTTCAGAAGCCACAAGGTATATCATTGCACTTCATCATCAGCCTGAAAGGTGAGGCCATCATCCACTTTAGGTATGACTAATCCACTTATGAAGGTAAGTGTTGCCCAAGGTCACACAATAAGTTGACAACAGCAATGTAACAACAGTAACCTTTACCAAGCATCTCTTAGGTGCCAGGCAGGACACTATCTGGCAGAGTCTCAGAGGAAAGTAAAATCTGGCCTGACCTCATCGTCCTGGATCACAGGATCTCTCCTGAGCTCCAACTGGGTGGAGTGAGTCCTGAAGCCCAGTAGCACTGACGTCCCTTCCAATTCTTGGAGGGTGACTGCCTCCATAACCCTTGCTCACTGTTGCTTGGCTGCAAAACACATTGCTAGGGACATGTGACCCAATGTGGTCACCCATGGAGGTTATCTCTTACCGGGATGCAGAAAGAGGTGATGGCCAAGTTTACCCTTACGGCCTATAGCCACCCTGAGGGAACACTGCACCCTGCGACCACCCAGGAAGAAGTCATCCAGGAGGCTTCTGAGAATGAAATGAGATGACAGATGAAGTACCTGGCACACAGTGGACACTTAATGAGACTCGAGTTTCTGTATGGAAGCACAGAAGCTAAGCAATACTTCCAAGGAAACTCCCATATGTTACTTCTCTGTAAGTCTATCATCCTTAACTGATAACGCCTAGATGTTTATGGTCAGAACCCTAGTGAAGCCTCCATTTCCAAGGGTCTGGTGACTGCTAATCCCTACACCTGCCAGCCCACTCTGCCGCTAATGATAACTTCTCATCCCCTTCTTGAAAAGATCCCCATTGTGGAGGTCCCATGTTCTTCTTCAGTGACCCCTTCTCAGCTGGCTCTTTCCTGTTCCCTTGCCTCAGTGAAGAGCAGCACAGTGCAGAGGTGAAGAGCTCAGATTCCAAAGTCAGACCACTGACTAGTTGTGTGACCTAGGGCAAGTCACTTCACCGTGCTGGCCTCATTGTAACAGAGAGAGTACAGGCACCTGCAGCCAACTCCCAGGACTGCATGAGAACTCAGTGAGAACACACACACAGTGCTGGGCCCTGGGCCGGCATACAGCCCTTATGTTTGCTGTTACTGCTACTGTGTAAACATGGACATCTTAAACTGCTTATGGGGAAAAAGCAGTTTAGGCAATTGTAGGCACACTGTGTAAGAACATACTTATTGCAAGAAAAGACTGGAAAGAAATACAGCACTGATCAAGTGCTCATATGAGGGTGATGGTTTTCATTTTCTCTGTTTCCCCAATTTTCAACACGAGGCTGTGGGGATCACGGGTGAGGGCAGTGGCCAAGCAGACCATGCAGGGAGGAAGAAGGGGGAGGAAAGAGAGGAGTGAAGCAGAGGCAGGAGAAATGCACCATTTAATGGTTATAAGATATCCAAAGACTTAAAAATTAAAAAACAAAAACATAAGGGCAGGGGGAAAAACCAACTACCCTAATGCCCTACTCTTCCTCAGTGTTTAAATTTCCACTTCCCAAATAGGAACAGACTGGGAAGGATGATTGTGGTCTTCTGGAGAACTAAGTGAAAAAGGAACCAGGAAAAACAACAGTTACACACACACTCTGGCCCATGTGGGAGAAAAACATTATTCCAATCAGAGACATACACAAAACTCAGAAGCACCATGTACATCCAAGGCACGGCTAAAGCGAGAAAATTTCTTACCATGAGGAACTGAGCATGAGGATGAGAAGAGAGAGAGAAGGAACCCGGGTCTTTAGTAATGATTGACTAACCGGGAACGTGCTTCTCCTGGCCTTACATGTAATAGTAAACATGCTTACTGCTTAAATCACTATTAGTTGGGTATTCTGTTATTTTGGGGCTAAAGCATCCTAAATTATTCACACAGCAATGTGTGAGCTGATGTTAGAAGATGTTTAAATGGAAATATCTACAGCTAGAATTCAGAAATGATGCTGCTGTAGCTCTGTCTTACTAATAGAGGCCAATCCAAAAATGATTCATGATCTTCACATATGTAATACCTCTTCAAGTTTTCTCTTATGAAATTTATAAGTTTCATAATGAAGTTACGAATACCAATATCAAAAGGCAGTAACTAGACAATAAGATCTTAGAAAATGAGAAAAACAATACAATCTACTTTAGGTCTTTCTTTTTGTCTATGAATTGTCCACTACTCTTCCATATAGGAAATTTAAACAAATATAGGGTGGTATTTTAGTCGAAACTTTATCAACAACAAAATAAAAACTACATGAGTCAAAGAAGTTAACTAACTTTAGGCTTCGAAAAGCAACTCTTCCTGAGACAGTATTTTATCATGAAATTGCTGTAAAGGAGTAGAAAATCAGTAACTACATGATAGTGAATACGAGTGAAAGGACAACTTGAAACAAAAGTTATAAAATAAAACTTGAAGCAAAAGTTATTTCCTGTTCCCTCTAAATAAAATACATACCCAAATGAAAGAAACTTTACCATCGCAACATATTTTCCTCACTGAAACTGAAGTTCTAAGTCTGTGTTTATAACAACATTGTTGCTGTGGAAATAGTTGATTCAACACCACGAACTCACAGCTGAATAAAGTAAGGTGTGGAACAGAAGTCTTATTTAAATAGTGGCAGGACCTATAAAACATTAAAAAGGCAAGCTGCATGCTGGTGAATCAGAGCACCATATGTTTTAATGTGAGGGTCACACATGTTTTTTTTTTTTTTTCTGATGCATGACACAAATAGGATGTTTCTTTTTAATTTAGTCCTATTTTTGGAAGCCTATAATCATCTCAACTACTCCCCCAAATATCCTAAGGTTTGCTATCTGCTTCTGTCCACACACGGCAGCCTATATTTTATTAAATGGATTGACCAGAGTTACTACAGTTCAGTCTTTGCCAGAACACGCAGAAGTTATGGCACCCACCAGGGCACAAGTCAGAATTTTTAAAAACTTCTCCATGTAATCCAGTCTCTTAATTATGGCACATTGACTTATTCATCATAGGGCGTAACTTCTGGTGTATAGTCTACTTTGTGTCTGCAGCTTTATAAACTCGAGCACAAAGTCATCAAAGAACGTGAGTGAGAACCCAGATCCACCCTGAGTTAGTTAAGAGTTTCCAACAACCCTGAAAACCCTAGAGACAACGCAGTGTGAAATCGTGTGAACTGTCTGCACCTTCCTTCCGAGATGCTGGCTCCTCCTCTGCTCCCCTTCCCACTTTTTAACTGGAGACGGCTTTAAACACACACATACTTTACTGTTCTTTTCCTCGGGTTTTCTGAACCTTTCAAATTATGATAAACGTTTTTAAGCCAGAAATTTATCCTTTGTACAATAAAACATATTTAGCAAGTTTTTAAAATGAGGGTGACGCGTGGGACTATTTAAAAAGCGACCTTTCCCCCTTAGGAGTGAAGTGGCTCTGGAAACAGAAATCCAGATCCCCTGCCCAGGGTGTGGCTGCCCTCTGCGCCTGCACAGGAGATCGATTCATACCAGCAAAACCGGAAAAATCACAACTGAAGGCAACCGTGGAAGCTGCGAGAGCCAAGAGCAGGACGTAAAGGAGTCGGGTTTTCTACTAGGTGAGTCACAGGAAACACTCCTGCCACAGTCTGGAGGCCCAGCTCCCCCATCGAGAGGGAATGTAGGTCAAACTCCTCTCCTAGGGACTCGACGCAGAAGCTGAAGTTCCTAGGAGAGCAGAGGCTGGCACAGAAACTACCCAGCTGCAGTCCCTCCCCTTGGTCCTCGGGCACCAGCCTGGCCTGCCTCAGTTTCCACAGACCATGGTCTAGCTACTTTTCTATTCTCGATTGGGGAATCTCATGCATTCTTATCAGGGTTCATGGGGATGAAGTTTGGTTTATGTATTAGGAACCATCAGCTCACCCAGCTCAGTCGACACGGGGGACCCAGTAGCAATCTCACCAATCTTCGCCACTCCATCGTAGTAGGCTTTTCCTGCCAGGATCATAGCTAGACATGGAAGGTGAAACACAAAATCATCACTTAGACAAGAAAGGAGGAAGCAGGGGCTTGGGGGGAGGACCCATTCATGGGAGAGTCTCATGGGATCGTCACCTCGGGCCAGCCCCAGGGAACTTTCAGCATTTGGTGCAAGATGTCCAGAGAAGGTCCTGCCTATTCTTGAAGCCAGTTTCAGAGTGGATGTGTTCCTGACGCTGAGGGCTGGGAACACATCCTCTCCAGCAAAAAATCTTTTCCAAACTGGTTATTCTACAGCACTACAAGTCTGCAACACGTTAGTTAGGAGGACTTGTGTGAGGTGACACCTAGGTACTTTTTCTATTGAAAAAGACATTCTGAATCACAACCAACCAACATATTATATTTGTGGCCAGGGGGAAAAATCCATGAAATATATTATCATTCCGAAAACAACAGAATTGTCTGAAAAATAACTGAATGCTTTACTTTTCTTTTTTTTTTTTTTTTTCCTTTTTGGCAAAGACAGGAAAATTTTTATTGCTATATAAGCTGGGTTCTAATTATCTTAAAAATATTTCTCCCTTCAAACTGATTCTGAAGACTAAATTATAACTACATGCCCTCCTTTGGCAAATCACTTATTCTTTCTGAAACAAAGGTTGCTCGTCCATGAAATACCCTGAAATGTGAGCAGTGGATGAAAAATAGTAGCTCCTAGTGCCAATTGCTTCTTTCTCTTTGCAAGCAGGGTCTGAGGGGCTTGAAGGTGTACTATAAGCAAACTTTTCAAAAGACCTAGTTAGTATGGTTTTGGAGAAAATCATTCATTTTACTCAACGCTTAGTTTCATACATAGAAATCAGTTTCTCCTGGAACTTTGGAGACCAGAGGATTTTGGAGCTTAAGGAGCCCTCAGGAATCCCTTTGTCCAGTTGCTTCCTTTCACCGACAGAAAAACCAGAGGCCACAATGGCTTATACAGTGCTGTGGCCCAATGTATAATCGGTGCTGTTCTAATAAGGTGGATTTTAAAAGGCAAGCATAAAAAAGGTGTGTGTATGTGGGGGGCACAGAATTAATTCATGTACAGGTCCAAATAAAGGTATTGGAAGTGAAAAGAGTAGTATTTTTCTAGAAAATTAATCTATTGTAGCATTTATTATAGAATTAAAAAATTACAGAAGTTATGGCTTTTACTATATACGTAGTATGTATACAAGTTTAGGGAATGTAATGCTATACTATACTATTATTTTATAAGGTTAGGAGTAACCTTAAAGTGTAATTATAAAAAGAACAATAGCAATTAGCAATTTATATGGACTTTTCAAGCCATTACTTAATCTGGCGACAATGTTAAGACGCGGGTTGGTAATGTTATCGGCTGCGTTCACTGAGGGATTGGAGATATTCTGGGGGCGTGCCCAAGGTCAATGGTGAGTCAGTGGCAGCGTACACAGCTCCAGCTAGGGCACTTCACTTCCTTAGTTCTAAATTATGGTGCTTTTTGACTCTTTGGTCTCAGAACTGAAGAAAAAGGGACACCACCTAAAAACAAGGTGTGTAGCCAATAAACTGTCAAGTTAATATATGTAATATCTTAGTATTAAGAGTTTAAATTGTAAAGTTCTGATAAGCTGAAAAGCAAATTAGTGGGAGAATGGCATGCAGGATTACACAATATTTAAACAAAATTTTTGGTTTGTATCCACATACTAAAGTGAAATTTTTCATTAACTGTTGCTGACTTCCGTTTAAAACCATGTAACCTTCTCAGTCTTGTAAAATCTTTTGCTATAATGATAAAAAGCTGAATTAACTTAAAAATTATACAGTTTAGCCAAAATGACAAAATATTTTCATAATTTTACCCACCTTTGTGAAAACATTAAGGTATTTTTCTACTGCTTATTAAGAAATGAAGCATTTTAGTTCTATTTCAGTGGTTGGCCAACTACTTAATCTAGATTAATCTACATACTTCTACCTGATAAGTTTTCCTTAAAATATGGTTTCATTGGGTTACTGTTACGCTGAAAAGCCTTCAGTGGCCTCCTACTGCCCATAGTTATAAGCCCTGGAGCTCATGGTAGGTTTTTACAGTAATGGCCTTCTGTGAATCACTCCTCCCAGAATTCCCAGCCTATGGGGTCCCCTACTACACTGATGGGTGGCTTGGCCATGTGACTTACTTTGGCCAATGGGCTAACAGCAAGTATGACTCCCACAGGGGTTTATTCTCTTGGGACACCACTGATATGGTGTGAGGACCCAGTCTGGCCTCCTTGAAGGGGAAAGACCCCATAGGGACAGAGTGCACCCAGCCCCCAGCCCAGGTCCCAGCTGATCGAAGCTTTAGGAGTGAGCCCCAGGGGTCCAGAGAACTAACTGCTTTTACAGGAGAAATAATAAGCTACACTGTCTTAAGCCACCAAGTTTGCTGTGCAGCAAGAGATGGCTGACACTGCATTCCAGTGCACGTGCTATCCGACCCCACCCATCCTGTTCCCCACCAGCATCTTACCTGGGCCAGTGCGGACCCCAGGTTTTGGCTTAGTTGCTGTTTTTTCTGCCTGAGGCAGTGACTGCATGCAGCAGCCCAGCATCTGTCAGGTAGCCAGCTCCTGCAGGCCTCCTGCCTGTTCTAGTCCACACTGACCCCCGCTGCTCAAATTCCTGTGACATTGGTCTATACTTCCTTCTCAGCCATTCACATATTGCCCTGTGTTCTAACTGTTGACTGAACATCTGGCAGCCTCAACTATCCTCCAAATTCTTACCAAGGACTTTACAAATTTATCTGAATTTCTCAATGGCTTCAGCAAAGTACAACCAGATGGCCTGCAGAAATTCTGGGAATACTTTATAAAGTACAGAATACTCCCCTGGAGGTGTTAAAGTGATAAGAGCCCTTTGGGGAGAAGCCTTGTTAGCAGGAGGCTGAGCTGTGGGCAGTCACTGACTCACCTTGTAAAACTCTGCCTCAGAGAGACAGCTCATGCTAGAAAGAAAAGAAAAACACTGCAGGTCACAGTGATTTACTTCACAAGGACGTCTAAAGCAATGACTTTGTGGCCTTGACGAAGCAATCATTGGGGCAGTCAGCAGCACAAGGCTCTGGCTCTCCGGATGAGGGTGACACAGATGTCACTGATACTGCTGAAGGGGAGAGAGGGAAATCCCACACCACTGTGCTTCCTGACACTGAAAGTGCAGAAAGCATCAGGCAAGAAAGCACAGAGATGCAGAAGAAAGTAAATGAGCAGTTTATTGTTCCACTGACTATAGCAACAGTGCTCCTAATTACCCCAAGTCCACAGTCTGGCCAGCACCCCCTTTCTTGGGGTGTGCTCATGCTGAGCTTGAGGACACAGGTTTGTCTCCAAATATCAACAGGGAGGAACCAAAGGTGGGGTGTGGCGAGAGAAAGACAGAGAGATAAGTAAATGACACGAAACTTGATCCAAAGCCACCTTCAAATCTAAAACTGTGGGAAACTAACTTTTCTACTTAGTTGGTGGTCTTAGTGAGCCAAGGTAGAGGGTGAAACTGGGGTCTGAATATTTTGGGGGTGACACTTGCTGTACAGGGAGAATTGTCCTGACCATGTTAGAATTTGGTGACTGTTAGCATTTTAAGTTTTTGAGGTGATCACTAATGCATTTTAACAACATTCACTCGTTAATAGGGAAACATATGTATAGAGGTATATCAGCTTCCTCCACAGAAACTTCTTCAAACTAGCAACAAAAACCTGACGCAATACTCAATACCAACACTCAAATTCATTTTAAATGAAGCACTTATTTTGAAATGAGAATCTAAGTCCAACCTTTAATTTAGATGTTTTCCCATTCATGCTAAAAATATTATTTCTCATGTTACTATCAACCCCCCCAAAAAAGATTTAAAAAAAGTGATACATCTAAAGACAAGAAATTCTTCTATATAAATAAAAGGAGACTAATTTCTGTGCTACAGGATGTTAACATATAAGTATTTTAAGTACACATTTTATACATATTTGTTACTGGTTTACTAAGAATTTGGTTAAAAAAATAGAAAAAATGTTAAGGCAATGATATAAAATAATGAGCTGTGTCAAAGAAAAGATGGTTTGTTAGTTAAAATACATTACATATAGTAGCCTATCATTCAATTGACTCATTGCACATACACTAATATCGTGTACTATCACTGCAAAGTTCTGTGGATTAATTGTAAGTAACTTCTACCATTTAAAGATTTAAAAAAAATTCAATATTAAGCATTTAAAAATAATTAAAATATTTACTGAATGGCTTTTGTGTGTACTGTATCAACTTAGAAATGCAGGAAGACTTACCATTAACAGCTTTTTCATAATTTTTTCCTAGGTTTATTAAATTTCGTAGCCCAGGATTGAACTGTTCCATAACATTCTGACAAACAAATAAACAAAACACACAAATTAATAAAATAAGCAGTAGACCAAGTAATCTTTAGATTTTTGTCCCTGTGTGACCTAAGATACCTACATACGCTGAACAGTATAGTCCACAAAGTAATGAATGCTGATTTAAAAATCAGGAAGAACACATTTCCTTACCTGATGGAACAGGAGTGCTCGCTTGTGGCAAGGTGTATGTAACCCTGCCAGTTCTCCAGTTGCCCAAGGGACTGCCTAGAACCTACTATAAATGGAACAAGCAAGCAGCAGACATTCAGGTCTCACTACACCCCACGGGGACTGTGGGCCCAGAGGCTAACCACACTCTCTTGGGTTAAGTAGATCGTTAATGGTTGTCATGCTACTGTTGAGAAACAGGTGTGCAGGACCAGCTATCTGAACTTAATTATAAGGGCAATGTTTTGGCTGTCAATAGAATAGAAATTTTCAAGAGATTTTGTTTTTACCCTGCCTAATTACTGGGCGGGGGGGGGCGGGGTGGAGATAGGGTGGTGGTTGATGGCCTAGGACACAGGCCCGGCTGGAACCTTCTTTCTAGGTGGCCACTGGCACTTGTTTCTAGTGATTGGTTTACTCACTAAAGGCCCGTGGAGTAGCTACTGTGTGCCAGGGCGCGTGCACACAGCTAGGATGAGAAGACATGGCTCCTTCATGGGTTTCATGATGCAGTATCCATGGTTTTCATTTTAAAATGTGTCATTCCTCTATCAGCATATTATATATGTAGAGATAGATGCTATGACAAGTAGAAGATGTGCAATTAATTAGAATGTTGGTCTAAATTTAAAATACCCTGTATATGAAGTATAGACAACAAATCACTCCTATGATGCTCTGACTTCGTGGCTCAGAAAACATGGTGATCGTATGCATTTGTTCCACTGATGAACAATGAGCTTCATGATATTAATCATTCCAAATAGACCAAGTCCCATTTCCCCCCTCCCCAAATATGTACTGTTTATAGAAGACTAGATGATAAAAAGAATGAAAATCTACCCAACATCCAAAGGGGCAGATACTGTACACATGTACCCTCAGAATAAAAAGGTTCTCCTTTATGAATTACGAGACAGAACATGACAACTTTTGTTCAAACAGTGATGAAGGCTTTGATAAAGGCTTATGGTGAAAAACAACCCATGCCTCAACCTTTCCACGCCCCTGGTCTTGCTCCCAAGAGCACTTTCAACTAAGCTATTATTCTTGTATTTATTGCCATGGTTTTGAATATTCTTGATTTCCCAGTTTTGGACAGTAGCTTCAGGCTTCCTACTACCATAGGTAAGAACTGAGCTCTCCACTCCACCCACTTTCCCTTTCCAATTCTTCCTACACAATTAAATGGCATTTTCCTGATAAATCACCAATCAGTGTTTGCTATGACTTTATAAATATTTGTCACTACAATGCAAGCAACGTACTAAGGATTACATTTCCTTTCTTGGTAAAGCCTTTTTGTTTTTCCTGGGATTAATAATTGTCTCATCCACCCTTGCTTAGTTTTCTGTGTATCTACCTTAAATTTTTCCACATGCTTCATCAGACCTAGCAGAGGCCTATCAATATTATTTTTCAAGTGAATAAAATTGTCAGCTTATCTTCCACTCCATTTTTTCCTCCAGAATGTCCTTCAAGGACTCTCCGTCCTCTTGCTCAATCTGGCCTGACTGTTCCCAGTCTGCCACACTGTTGCCCTAGTGTGGCCTTTCTGGTGGCCCGTGTCAGAGCTCTCATTAGCTGGATCCACATCTTCCTCTCTCTCTCTTTCTTTCAGATGGAGTCTCACTCTGTTGCCCTGAAAAGAGTACTGTGGAGTCAGCTTAGCTCACTGCAAACTCCAACTCCTGGGCTCAAGCGATCCTCCTGCCTCAGCCTCCTGAGTAGCTGGGACTACAGGTGCGCACCACCACGCCTGGCTAATTTTTTCTATTTTTAGTAGGGATGGGGGTCTCGCTCTTACTCAAGCTGGTCTCAAACTTCTGACCTCAAGCAATCCTCCTGCCTTGGCCTCCCAGAGTGCTAGGATTATAGGCGGGAGCCACTGTGCCCGGCCCTCTTTCTTCCTTTCTTCTTTTGCTGGAGAGCACTCTCCAAAAATGCTCTATGAAATGATGCACGAGAGGTAAATCAGAGTCCCCTTGTGTCTGAAATTACCTTTACTTTGACATTTGTTATTTTGTTATATTGACAATTGATATTTTGCTGAGTAGAGCATAATAGATCAAAACTATTTTCCTTAGAATTTTTAAGATATTGCTCCACTGTCATTGGCATTTAGTTGAGTTGTTGAGAAGTCAGCTATCAGTTCCTCTGTATGTGCTTTTTTCTTTTTAGCTTATTTCTGGAAGCCTCTTTATCCCTGTGTTCCAAAGTTGCATAATGGCCTGTTCCAGTATGGGTATTTTTTCATTTATTTTACTGGACACTCAGTGGGGCCCTAAATGTGAAAAATTATGTCTTTCAGGTCTGAAAAACATTCCTGTTTTATCTCTGTGCATTCTCTCTGGAACTCTGATGAGCATTTTACATACCCTGGATTTATTCTCTAATCCTCTTATCTTTTTTATTTTCTACTTTCTTTTTATTCTGCATCGCTGATAGAGATCTTCAACCTTATGCTCCAATTCTACTATTTAAAACAAATTTGATATAATTAAAAAATTTTTTATTTGTATAAATTTATGGGGTACAACAGTAATTTTGTCACATTGCTATACTGCATAGTGGTGAAATTAAGGCCTTTAGTGTATCTATCACTGTAGTAGTAAACATTGCACCCATATTTTTTTTTTTTTTTTTTAGAGACAGGGTCTTGTTTTGTCACTGAGGCAGTGGTCCGGTGGTGCAATCACAGCTTACTGCAGCCTTGAACTCCTGAGTTCAAGTGATCCTCCTGCCTCAGCCTCGTGAGTAGCTGGACTACAGGCATACACCACCACATCTGGCTAATTTTCTAAACTTTTGATAGAGATGGGCTCTCGCTATGTTGCCCAGGCTGGTCTTGGACTTGTGGCCTCAAATGATCCCCCTGCCTCAGCCTCCCAAAGCTTTGGGATTACAGGCGTGAGCCACCAAGCCCGGCTCCCATTATATTTTTAATTTCTATGAGTGCTTTCAAGTTTCTTGATTGCTTCTTTTTATTATAAAAGCATCTTCCTACTCTTGTTTTATGGATGCAATATCTCCTATCTGAATAAAATAATTGTAGTTTTTTGGTGTTTCATTCCAGTTCCCACATTATCTCTGGATTACTTCTCATTGTTTGATATCCCTCTGTCTTTCATGTTGGAGGCTCTCCTCAAATGTCTGGTGACTGTTGATGGTTAGTTCATATCTAGAACCCTGTGTGCTGGCTGGAGGCTGTGGGTATGTACACAGAGTAGCTGCTGACTAGGAGGCTTTATTCAGAGTGGCTACAGGACAGCATGACAGTAACCAGAGGACCCTGGGTTTCTCCAGAGAAGTTTCTAATTTTCTACCATTGGGTGGAGGGGACAGCCGACCAACAAGTGGGCAGCTTCCTCCTTCAAGAAGGGGGCTGGGAATCTATACCTTAGAGGTAATTTTCACTAAATTCTTCTGTTATCAGCTCTGAGTTTTACCTCCTCCATGCCTGGCCACTGTTTCCTGTTCTAGGGCTCCTTGGATTCAACATACCCTCAGGCTGAATCTCTGGTCTGCCAAGCAGAGGGAATTACTGGTAGTGGTGGCTGGGGCAGGAAAGGGAACCTAGGAGTCCAACCGCCTGGCACACTAGTCTCCTATTCCAGCCCTGTGTGCCTCCCCCAACCCCACCTTCTGTGGACCTGGGTTCTCAGCTTTTGGGGGTGAGATGGCTCAGCTCTCATCAGTTCTCCTTTTTGTAGGTTCTGTTAAGTCAGTGGCCACTCCTCTGCCCATTATCTGTTATCCAGAATTTCTTTTCTAGGCCTTTTGTCAACTGATGTTTCCCTTTCAGGTCTCTTTGCACTATAGATTTATAGTTTTTGTTTTTAAGTACTTTGCCATCATTTTAATGTGTTCTCAAAAGGAACAAAAAAACCACACGAGATAAATCTGCCATGTCCAACTGGAAGTCTGCTCACCGTGTGTGACTGCAGGCAGTCAGCAGCTTTGAGCCTATTCACAACCAGTAGACAAGAAGCTCCAAAGCCAGCCGACTCCCCCATCATCCTCTCTGCAAGATGGCAAAGCCTCAGTGCTTGACTACTGGGTACCTACAGCCACAGCTGCTACTTCTGTCATCTCTTCTCAATTCTTTTGTCTTGGGGTTTTATTTTTTTAAGCTTTTTATTTTGAAATAGTTTAAGACTCATAAGAAGTTATAAAAATAATACAGGGAGTTCCCATGTATGCCTCGTCCAATGATACCTTCTATAACCATGCAACCTCCTTGCAGCCACACCCTCCCCACCAGTCCTAACCTCTGAGCTCAATCTATAATTCTGCCATTGTGAGAATGTTATATAAATGGAATCACACAGTATATGACTTTTTGAGAGTGGCTTTTTCACTCAACACAATGCCCTTAAAAGATTTATCCAAGTTACTGGGTTTATCAATGATTTATTCCATGGTATGGATGTATCACAGTTTGTTTATCCATTTACTTATTAAAGAACATTTGGGTTGTTTCCAGTTTTTGACTATTCTAAATAAAGCTGATACGAACAATCACGTTCAGGTTGCTGTGTGAACATAAGTTTTTCCATCTTTAGGATAAATACCTAGGAGTTCACCTGCAGTGTCACATGGTAGGTATATGTTTAACTTTATAAGAAACTGCCAGACTTTTTTCCAGAGTACCATTTTACATTCCCATCAGCAATCTAGGAGATTTAAATAATTTTTAAAATCTAATAATCTCATTAGAAAATGGCTGCTTTCTAATAAAGATAGAACTATCTGAAAGATATCTTTTTATAAATTCTAATATTCTTATGAGGTTGAGTGTAGACAGTAAAAACATAGAATAGAACTAATACAGAGGTAACCCTGTTCCAAAACGTACAAGCAGTCACAGAAAGAAGTCCAGATCTGTTCTTTAACATATTCCTTATCCAAATAAGGGGAAAGTACAATTTGATTTCCTGATATATCCTTGAAATATACAATATAATTCTAACATTTAAAAATACCAACGATAAGGAACTAATGAGAACTTCCAAAGTTAACACCAAATACAAATCACCATCCAAATGATTCTACTGGGGGGAAAAACAGTTTAACTAAAACTTGAGACTATAATCAGCTTCAGAGAAAACAATACAAGAGTTTTTAAGCTTGAAAAGTTAAATATATATACTTCAATTCTTTATTACTGCATTTAGGTTCCATTACAGAAAATTTTCCCCTAAAAATTTTGGCTTCTTTAAACCGTGGAAAATACATTTCTATATTGGCTGTTGGCCATTAATCTAGTTATTTTAGCTGAAGTACATGTTATTTTTAAACCCAGGAACAAAAAAGCAATGCTGTCTGTATTCTGAAATCTGTGAAATCTGATAGTAGTAGAGGATGCACTCGTGAATTGAATGGGTCCCATGTTTTCTGGGAGGACAGTATTTGAGTCAAAGTTCAGTGCAGTGGTACGGCTTGTGAAGATTAATTGTTAAACAGCCTACAATTTTGAGAGTCACCAGCAGTAATGCACTAATCTGTTTTAAATTAAGTTTGGCACTAAGAATTAAGGCTTAAGATACCAAGTGTATATCTTAACAAAGTGAATAGGAAAGATATAAATGGGCCAAGAAGCACTATCTTGTTTAAAAAAAAAAAAAAAACAATAAAAAACTTAGCATATATTGACTACTTACTGCCTGGCAAGGAGGATAATTTGCCAAACCGGTTTCTACCAGAATGAGTTTCATTTCCATCCAGAGAAGAAAACGAATAGCTATGGTTACAAAATAAATTTTAGGCTGATGGATTGGCAATATCACTGTTCTACCTGTGCTGAGTCATGTATGAAGAGGGAATGGTTCTACTGCAAAAGCTTAGCAGTATTGGAAAATTAGTGGTTAGCTATTCTAAATAAAATGTAGGGGAGCAGGCCCCCTGGAACCTACCGGTACTTTTCATCAGATTTCTAGCTGTTCTGTTCATCTCATGCATTTCTCCTGCCTCTGTAGAGTTACAGATCATATTATGAATTATAAATAATTATGAAAAATGAATTATGAAATCTTACGGTTTTAACTTCCTTAGCATTTGAACTTTCTCATTGTTGAAAAATTACCAATATGGAACTGTGTATAAATTAACTGTTTATAATTAATCTATAATAAAGGATAACTTAATTCAATTATGAGTAGCCAAATAAACTGAGCTGACTTTAAATTTATAAGAATTAGTTTCTCGGCCGGGCGTGGTGGCTCACGCCTGTAATCCTAGCACTCTGGGAGGCTGAGGCGGGTGGATCGCTCGAGGTCAGGAGTTCGAGACCAGCCTGAGCAAGAGCGAGACCCCGTCTCTACTAAAAATAGAAAGAAATTATATGGACAACTAAAATATATATATACAAAAAATTAGCCGGGCATGGTGGCGCATGCCTGTAGTCCCAGCTACTCGGGAGGCTGAGGCAGTAGGATCGCTTAAGCCCAGGAGTTTGAGGTTGCTGTGAGCTAGACTGACGCCACGGCACTCACTCTAGCCCGGGCAACAGAGCGAGACTCTGTCTCAAAAAAAAAAAAAAAAAAAGAATTAGTTTCTCTTTAAGTTTGCTTATCCAGTTCTCTATATGACCAAGGACAAATTGTTGATATTTCAGTGCTTTGTTTTTCTCAGTAATTATACCAAATAAGCTTTAAAAGTGATGTAAGAATCTCTGGGTAAACATGGAGTTCTATAACTTGATTCAGATAATATATGTATCCTTTAAATTTTATATATTATTTTACTCTGCACAATCTCATACAAATTAACCCAGCAATGCTACAAATGTTCAAACTAATCAAGGCACATCCTAATGCCATATGGCAAGAATATCTGTAACAAGGGTTAACTGAGGATACTTCTAGATAGATTTTATTTGTAGAAAATCTTGCTTCCTTCTTCCTTGAATGTTGGAAGCTGCTGTTCCTGGACTAATATCACCAATACTTGATTACCTACTCTCCCTTTAGGGAAAGTATTAGTAAGCAAATTTGGCAAAGGGACAGCTGCCTGTGGGCTAACAGATGGTCACAAGAGTCATGCTGTTCACACCCACCATGAATGTGGAGCACAAGCCAAGGAAAATTAGACAACTGAGATGTTCTTGTGCAAAGTATTAAGCTAGATCAGAAATACTCATTCAAATACGTGTATATAAACACATAAAAATGCTTCCTGTCAATCAAATATGAATAATGGTTTGGCTCCCTATGAGTCTGTATTAATGCATCATATTAGCTATCAACTTGCATTATCTATAATTTGTAACATGTCATCACAGTAGCACTAGGCCAGTGAGGTGTGGGGAATGTGGCATGAAAAAAAACTCTGGCCTTGAATCCTTGGACAAATCACATCACTGCCTCTCTGAGCCTCTGTGATCTCGTCCTCTCTGAAATGGGAATAATGATCATTTCGAACTCACAAGGGGTATGAGGGTTCAATGAGACAACCTAACATCATGGAGTACTTATTATGTGCTCTTCAAAGCATTTGACACTCAACACACACTGAACCAATTGTAATACTTAATGTTGTAACAGAAAAGCTCTAAAATATTAGGTAACTCTTCAAGGAGATGAGCATTCCTGTTTACACAGACACCTCTAGGAACCCCTGCTACCACTCTATGATATGAAAATAAATGGCATCAGCTTTCCTAGGAGATCGTGACTAAAAAACCTCTAAAGAAGAGTATAGTACAAAGGAAATTGAGATGTTATTGTCTGCTTTATTCAGTTAGGAACATTTATTTTACTAATTTTTTCCCATTTGAGATACATTTTAACATTTATGGAGTGTTACTATGTTTCTTGCTCTAAGATTTAGGTGGATAGTCTCATTTGATCCTAATGTCTTGGTTTCTATTATCCCTATTTTACAGATAAGACACTGAAGCTTTGAGATGTTAACTTCCAAAACCTTGCTGAAGGTCTCACAGGCAGCAAGGAGTCCTCAGGCCTTGGCAGTTTCTCTATTAACCTTTGCACTCCCCCCACTCCCAGCCTCAACCAGGCCTCAATAGTTCCTTCAAAGGTATGGTGAAATAAAGAGAGATGAAAATGCTTTTATGATGTCACAGCACTATTTTAGTGTAAGAAATGATGGGATTCTCTGCAGCATTTTTTCTCTTTAGAGGCTTTCTTGTAATCTTACTCCTGATTTTTGGTGAATGTAATTAATCTTCCAATAGCATTACAATACAGACCAGTTCTACCAGGGCAAACAAATATTTCTGACTCGCCTCCCCGCTTCTTTCCCTTAAGAAAACAAAAAGGAGAAAGAAAAAGAAGAATCCACAGCAATCTGTAGTCCCCACAAGAATTACTAACAGCTAACACTGTCATAATGGTTCCTTTTGCCAAAAAGGCACTAAAACACTACAGATAAAACCACAGCATGTCTTAACCACCCCATCTAAATCTCACATATCCCTTTTTTTCTCTTGAGGAGGAGCCAAGGTTTAAGACTGCTGTTAACTTTCTAACCCGTGTTTTATACTTTTACACACACATAAATTTAGTAATGATTGACATAGAATTTTGCTTTGTGACTGGAAATTACATCTTACTCTCTTTTTCTTCAGTGTTATGCTTCTGAGACCTGCCCACCCTGATACAAACCGGCTGAGTTTCTTCCTATTCATAATAACTTCTACGTGGTATCCCATTGTGATGGTTAGTTTTAGGTGTCCACGTGGCTAGTTACAGTTCCCAGTTAGTCAATTAAACACTAGGTGTTGCTATGAAGGTATTCCGGTAGATATAGTCAACATCTACAATCAGTTGACCTTAAGTAAAAGGGATTATTCTCAAAAAGCTGGGTGAGAGGGTGCCATCTAATCAGTTGAAAGGCCTTAATTAAGAATAAACTGAACTTTCCCTGAGGAAGAAGATATTCCACTTAAGGGCTACAGTGCAAGTCCCTGCATTCATGCAAGCCAATTTCTTGAAATACATATACATATATACAGATGCATACATATGTATATTATCAGCATATATGTATAGGTGTATGTATATACATTTATACCCATCACATAAATAGATTGCATTTTTACCCATCCATTCCCAACTGAATGGCACTTTGATGGCTTACAAGCTTCTGCTATTACCAACTACATGCAAAGGAACTGTATATACAGGTAAGAATTTACCCAGAAATAGAATTGCTGCGACATAAGGCAGGTGACAGATTTTTCAATTTTATTAGACATTGCCAAATTTGAAGAAAGTGGCTGTGGCAATTTACACTCCCATAACTACTGCATGAAAGTACTGTTTTACCACATCTTCACTAACACTTGGTATTGTCTTACTTTTTGCCTGTATGATAGGAGAAAAACAGTACCTTTTTGAAAGTACCATAAACTGTTTCCCTTGTCAGCATTAAAAAAGTATGACTGAAAATATCTAAGCAGGGGGAAAGAAAAAATGAAAGGTAGTTTCCTGGTAGGTTGTAACCTAATGGTTTTATCCTCTGTTCTCATGTCGATCAGTGACTTTTGTCCTTTTAACAACAGGGTAGGAAGGCGCATGGAGAGCCTGCACACTGCTACAGGCTGAGCTGTAGACTCCACTGGATTTGGGCTGTGGTCACCCTCCCCTGCCGCCAGGCACTGTGTTCCAGGCACACTGGCCTGCAGGCTGCTCTCTGAACAGTCCAAACCCATTCCCACCAGCAACTGTGCACTTGCTCCTCCTCCTGCCAGAAGGCTCTAGTTCTGGATACATTTCCCACAAATCTCTCCTTCCTCCACGTGAATGAATGGTGGCAATTCCAGTCCTCCTCTCCCTGCCTCTCTCTTCCGGGGGTTTCTCTTTCTACAATGTGCTTATCACTGACTCACATGATATTACCTATCTGTTTACCCTCTGTCTCCTTAGTAGAAACAACAAGTGATTAAGGTTAAGGACCTAAATTTAACCTCACCACACCTCTAGCACCAAGAGCCTGGACCATCCAATGCCTCACAGCGAACTTAGTAGCAGCAGCTTTTGAAATCTGTATCACATAAGAGATGTCTGTTTTCATGGATGAACCAGCTACATGCAGTACCCTCAGCTCCACCAGCTCATGTGAACACGCCGCTATAGACACAATGACCCAGTGGGCCAATTAGCCACAAAAATCGAGTATTAGGTAATGACGACACTGCTTGTAATTTCATTAGTTCTAAGCGAGGGTCACAAAAGCTACAAGGCTCTGCCCTCTACCTACTGAGTCATACCAGGCTTACAAAATCTGAAAATGCCAGGGTTTTCCTTGTGAATTTTGCTTCCCAATCCTGTTTTTCCAAATTGTCATTTAAATTACCTTTTAAATACTAGGCATTAATGTGGCCCCTTAAAAAAAAATCTTGTTGGTTCATCAGCTGGTGAATGGATAAACAAAATGTGGTGTAGCCATGCAATGTACTATTATTCAGCCATAAAAAGAAATAAAGTACTGATACACTCTACAACCTGGATGAACCCCATTAGGCTAAGTAAAGAAGCCAATCACAAAAGACCATATATTTTATGACTTCATTGATGTGAAATATCCAGAAAGACAAATCTATAGAGACAGAAAATATATTAGTGGTTGCCTGGAGCTGGAAGTGAGAATTAGGAATGACAGCAAGTAGGCATGAAGGATCTTTCTGAGGTGACAGAAATGTTATAAAACTGGATTGTGGTGATGTGTGTACAACTCTACAAATTTACTAAAAAATCATTGAATTGCACACTTAAAATGGGTGAATTTTATAGCATATGAATTATCTCAATAATGCTAGTTAGGGGGGAAAAAATGAACAACAATGACAACAAAAACTCTTCCTGCATTCCTGGCTGCTAAGGATTCAGGGACTCTAAATCCTCAGTGCTATGGAACAGCCACAAAGTTGTGTGTGCTGCTTGTTCTTTTGGTCGTTTCTAACTAGGCTGCTCACAGAAGAGCCAGATGTGATGAGACACAGGTCATCTCCTGTCCTTACAAACACTGGTCCAGGACCAGCTGGGAAAGTGCTAACCGGTCTGCAAGCATCTCTGCCCACGCAGCTATCTGCAGCAATTTCCCTTCCTAGGGTGAAAATCAATTTGACCCATTAGTAGTAAATGATAACCCAGCTATTTTGAGACAGATCTCCTGCTGGAATAGCAGTCGTCTCTCCAGCTACGACTGTGGAAGTAGTTTGGCAAATGTTTTTCCAGGCAAAAATCTTTACTGTGTCTTTTTTTTTTTTTTTTTTTTTTTTTTTTGAGACAGAGTCTTGCTCTGTTGCCTGGGCTAGAGTGCCATGGCGTCAGCCTAGCTCACAGCAACCTCAAACTCCTGGGCTCAAGTGATCCTTCTGCCTCAGCCTCCCGAGTAGCTGGGACTACAGGCATGCACCACCATGCACGGCTAATTTTTTCTCTCTATATATTTTTTAGCTGTCCAAATCATTTCTTTCTATTTTTAGTAGAGATGGGGTCTTGCTCTTGCTCAGGCTGGTCTCGAAATCCTGACCTCGAGCGATCTTCCCGCCTTGGCCTCCCAGAGTGCTAGGATTACAGGCGTGAGCCACCACACCCGGCCTACTGTGTCCTTCTAAAAGGGGAGTTTCCTAGGAAATTTTCAGCCCACAGAGAAAACTCTCCATGAAACTTTCATTATGACAAAAGATTGTTTTGCCTTCATTCTTCCTTCCCCTTGTTCACCCACAATCCAGGTTTTGGTTTATACAGAATTATTTCTGCAAAAATGGTCCTTCAGGGTGCAAAGGCCATGCTAGAAAAGAAGCTCTGAGGCCTGAAGGCTTTTATTCTATGGCTCCTTCCCAGCAACTCAGCCTGAGTAGGAGAAGCCACAGGGCCAGTGGTCAGCAAAGCACAGAACAGCCCTTGGGCTCAGCCTCTTAAAGAATATTCTGAGAGTTCTGGGAGTACCTATTAAATCCCAAGCTCCCTAAGAACCAACCAAGCGATCAGAACCATTGTGACCATCTAGAAAGATATGTACTGCTACCTCTTAAGATACATTACTGGACACAATCACATTCCCGTGACCTTCTATTTCATTGTTTAAAGAGAGATTTCTGTGACAGCCTCTGTGTTCCCGATTTCCTACTCATTTAGGCAGCAAGAATTGTTCTGAATGTAAAGCAGAATTAAGCCAAAAAAAAAAAAAAAAGCCCCCAACACGTTGGTGTGAATAGAAGGACTTTCTACAACTATGCACACCTTTTGGACAAAATTATCAAGCCTGTTAAGAGAATTCCCAGAACTAGCCCACCCAGTAACTTAGTGTTAAAAACCTAGGTTTTTCCATTGTTACTTGAAAAAAAAAAAAAATGTGGAAGGGGAACCACGTACAGGTAAAGTTCATGGTCATCTGAGAAAGCAGCTCGAAGACAAAAAAGTAACGATCTGAACCCAGTTCAAGACTAGAAAATTTCATTCCATCTTAAATACTGGACAAAAGTTTTACCTTTGTCTATGAATGGAATTGTTCAAAATCACTTTTCCTTGAAGTTTAAGTGCAGATGATTACACTGGGCTTAAGATCCAGCAGATGCTATAACTCTCCATAGTTATATATATTTCTTGGCAATGCCAGAAAAGCCTTCGGGTTGAAAGCAGGCATTCCTAGCCCTGGCAATTAGCAAGCTATCAGACACTGGGACAAGGTCTAGCCTACGCTGGCCTCCATCAGACAGGGTATTTGGGGCCCCTAACCCAGAATTCAAGCAACTTTTAGATGCTGACCTTCAAAGGGAATAATACCTAAATACCTATAAGTTTGAAGTAGAGACTACTTCTTTAAATTGCAACTATAATATCCATTTTTGCTTGGTTCATTAGAGGCATGTGTTCTTATTTGAAAGAACAGAAACATAATCCTTCCAATTCTAAGTTACAGTACCAGGATGACTATCATGCAACATAACTTTAGAGTAACATTTTAAAAGTAACACGTGGGGTAATTTTAAAAGTAACATTGCAACCAGAATCTGAAAATGTCCTCCTTTTCTGGTATTTTCTTGTTTGTGTATATGTGTGTGTGAGAGAACCATGACAAGTACTAGATAACACGTGAACATGTGTATTGAAGTTTCATCCCACTAACTCTTTCTCACATTTGGACCTTGAAAACAACATAAAAAACTACACATTTGTGCAACCTCTATTATATATATGCCTACATTGAGCCCGTCCTTAGGCTGAGCGCAGGAAACACAAAGATGAACAAGGAAAGAGTTCCAGCCCTTGGAAATGCTTGGTCTAACAGGGAGACAGGTGTGAAAAAATGCCAACACAATCCCAGTGACACGGCGAAAATAAGAAATGCAAACATCTTTAATATTACTTGAATATCATTTAAAAATATTTACCTATCACAGATAAAGGGAATATATTAAGGAAACAGTTGATTAGTTAATGGGTTTTAAATAGCTGTTGAAACATACACACTTTGAAGGACACAGAAAACACTAGACTGTCTGGTTAAGTGTTCTTGCCTGCCTCTTTATTGTTTTCAAAAGGTGTGTCCTGGAATAAAAAGCGAGCAATGAATTTACAGGAAAGAACGTCTCATGCGCTGGGTCTCATTTGTTCAGAAAGCTCCAAAGCACTTAACAGGTAACAGGAATTTTACCTGTTCAAAGAGCAAAGTACACTGACTTCGTATAACAAACGACTTTTTTTTTTTTTTAAGTTCACTAATTCTTTCCAAATGCCACTCTTGTAGTAGTATCTGGAATAATTCTAGTGAACTCCCTTCAACCAGACCCTGTGAGATAGGTCATTCATATTGTATTAAAATCATAGTCCTTGCCATCTGAGAAATATTGTTCAAAAACTCCAAATAATTTAAAAACAGCTCAAGTTCTTATATTTCTCAGATACTAGTAAGGGGAGTCAAAATTTTTAAAACATTTTTTTTTTTTTGTCTCTCATCTACTTCTCTTATATAACTAACGTTCCAAAGACTTCTTACAAATTGCTTTAAAAACTCCTCTTAAACGTAACCTGCATATATATCAATCTTTTCCTCCTTTCTTCCCATACTGAGAAAAAACAAGGTCCAAAGAACTGAAGTGGCAAAGGCAGGGAAAGGAGCAAGGAAACGTCACTTATGACAGGGGCGGGCCCAGGCAGAGGGAGAGCCTGCAGTGCTAGGACTTTGGCGCTGCTGTCCTGGCATAAAAGCTATAACCTCCAGAAAGGCACAGGCCCTCTTTGTCTTTTCTCCAGTGCGGTTCCTGGTGGTGACCACAGTGCTTGGCACAGCTGTGCTGCTCAAGAAAATAGGTGCAGAAATGAATGAATGTCAGTGGTAAGCTTGGCACATACGTAACAGGTGCTCAAAACACATTTTCTATCTCAGTCCCACCGGCTAAGAAGGAGGTGATGACTTTAGTGACAACTGTGTGAGCAGCACAGATATTCTGTATTTATTCCACAAATATTTTTGAGTTCTTACTACGCACCAGCACAATGAGGGGTTAAAAAAAAAAACCCTCAAGGAGTGTACAGCTCATTGAGGGAGAGGAAAATGTGTGCCGATAATTTCGGCACCATTTTTTTTATTAAATATTTATTCGGCTCCACCTATGAGTTAGTCACTCTTCTAGATACCAGGATAGCAGTATAAACAAAACAGATGAAATCAAGGCTCCTGCGGTGGTTACAGCCTAGTAAACACATGCCGCTATGACTATCATCTAATGCTAATCGAACACCTACGATGTGCCAGACACCGTTCTAAGAGCTTTCGTGTATTGTCAGGTTTAATCTTCATAGCAACTTTATGAGGTAGCTACTATTATCCTTATTTACAGATGAGAAAACGAAAGCACAACATCAAATGGAGACTAGAACATTACCAAGTACATACAAAAACGTGGGATAACACAAAGGATGGCTAGGTTAGCGGAAGATGTCTCAAAGTGTAGGGCAGCTGGACTGAGTCTGTGATAAGAACAATGTTTTGCATGTTTACAGCATGCTTACACGTTTAGAAACAGACTGTATTGTCAGATATAGTTGACATCCTGAATCTCAGGCTGCTCCAAGTATAAAAGGAAGCCCATGCTATGATAAAACATACCATTTGGTCAATTAATCATCAAAGTTTTATTTTAAAAAACCCATTATCACACTGAAGTATCGTTGTGATTTTCCTGATTTGTCATTGGAGGTTTTCTGGCCAGATATGGATTGGTCTATTAACTAGTCTCCAGTATCTGTATCTTAGAGACACATGGAGGTGACAGGCTGTCTGTTCCCTGTACTCTCTCCCCTCCCCTATACGCAAGGGCTTCCCTCCTCCTAACTCTGGGGCCACTCTGCTCTTATGGTGGCTGGTGGTCGGATTTGTCATTTGAGACCTGTTCCACCCCCCTATGCCAATCTTCTGCATGTTTATTCTAGGCCATATGTTTTAATCATCTGAACTTTGCCCCCCTACTTTTGACAGGTTGTTATTACTGCTTTTGTACCTTTCAAGGACACGGCTGCACCTTGAAGGGGATCAGCTGCTTGCAAATCAGGAATGACTTTTAAAAGAGCTTTAAGTACTGGAATTTGAGGGTTATTAATTTTGTTCAGTTAATTTTCCATTGCATTTGTAGTCTCAGGTTGGTAAATGTTAAAAATGTACTACCGTATCTAAAAATCAAGATAAAAACGGTAAGATTTAAAATTAGGTAAAAAGGTTAATTTGCAAAACAAATGGCAAATGTTAGCTTGGTTTTTAAAACATTTTACCCATTAAAATGGAACATATATATTTCTGCTTTCTTTAGGTTAAACATTATAAAAGTAACCCATTTACATAAAAAATGTAAGCACTCCAGAAGGTAGAGTGTAAGTGTAAGGTAGAGAGTAAGTCCAAGTTCTCTTCTTCCTGCTCTAGAGTTAACTAGAGCCCCCCTTTGATATTGTTAGTGAAGGAATTGCCATTATTTAGGAACTTTTTAACCTCCAAAGTACGATAAAAATAAAAACACTTTAAGCAACAAACCGAGGGCTATCTGCTGTTCACCTATCTGCTGTTCTCTCTAAAGCATACATATAGCTCTAGGAGGCTGTGAATGATCAATTAAATCTCTGAGCAGGGCTCACCTATTTTGCTTCCTAGTTTAAGAATATATTCTGGTAATATTTTTCTTTTATTTTTAAAAGAGAGAGAACCTAGCCACATTTTATCTCACTTACATGTGCCTCACCTTTATCCACAAAGACTTCAGGCAGCTGTTACACCAGGACACAGTCATTACAATCATGATAAACCACAGAGACTCAAGGTCAGAAAAACATAAGTAGAAGTATAAAATCAAGGCTGAGGAAAATAAGAACAGAAGTGCACAGATGTGAAAAGTCACAGAGCTGTAATTACTCAGCATATATCCATAAGTTCTAAGTTTGGGGGGGGAAGTATGCCCAATCATAGTAGACAAGAATTCTCAGGTATTCTCATAGCCAATGTCCATATTCTGTATGTTATAGGTATACATGCTATACCACTGCAAAACACACATACACACACCTTCTGTGGGTTATAAAAAAGGAAATGGTTTTAAAAGATCTACCTAATTGAATTGGGCACAATTGTGTGCACCTGTGGTCCCAGCTACTCAGAAGGCCGAGGTGGGATGACTGCCTGAGCCTGGGAGTTCAAAGTCAGCTTGGGCAACAAACATAATGTGGCCCAAGCTCACACATAAATAAATAAATATCTACTTCATTGGTGGGAGTTCAGGGAAAGGAGCACTCTCCATAATGCAGATTACAGCATAATTGGGTGCACGTTTTCTGGAGGGCATTTTGCAATGTGGAACAAATATGCTTTAAAAGGTACCTGCCCTTTGGCCCAAAGCTCCCTTATGGGAATTTGGCTTAAGGAAAACATCACAGGTCTGTGCAAAGCTTTACCTGCAACGATGTCCACTGCAGTGCTGTAACAGCAGAGTACTGGCAATGATCTATGCTCAACAACAGGGCTGGATCAATAAATTATGATGAAGAATGGAGTTCTGTGGAGTCATCAAAACGATAAATCACCGAGTCCTGACTGACATGGGAGTGTGTACCGAAAAACATCAGAAAGAGTAACAGTAAGAGGTAGTGTTACCTCTGAGCTGTGGGATTCTGGGTTACTGCAGTGCAAATTGTCATAAAAACTTTGGAAATACTCTAGTATCAGAGAAAAATAGTTTCAAAAAGCTGCCAAGATTAAATACACATACCCACAGGCATATGAATGATTGTGGGAGATAATGAAAAGTATAATTTTGGAGACTTGTTCTCAAGCATGTACAATTACAATCTAACTGGGGAGAAGACTCAAAAATAACATTTCCTTTAGCAAGTACTAGTCTTGGAATCTCTTGAGTAAACTTTAACCTGCTCAAATTCTCTTTAAAAACTAGCCTATTGTGCTTTTATGTAACTTTTCAAGAATAAGTTACATAAAAAGAAAAGGTACTTTCATTAATATTCAATTAACAAGCAAATTCAATTAACTATAACTCTGCACCCCACCCCAACCAATCCAGTTCATCTGAATAAGCTCATCTATGCCCTCAACATCTCTTACATAATAAAACCCTTTGATGTGTTCAGCTATGATAGCTTTAGAGCTAAAAACTTATGTTTTATTGTAGTAAATACAACTGTGTGGCCTTTCTCAGACCCATGTTCCCTGGGTCCTGTCTTCTGACATTAAGTACCCCCCCGAGGCTTCTACTCAGGCTGCAGACCATCCTGCAGAGAAACAGCAGATCACCAGCAGGCCTGAAACAAACAGTTTTGTTTGTTTTGTTTTTAATTTAAAAATTTTATCTGCACATGCCCATGAGAATGGCAAAAACTGAAAGGATAGAAAGTATCAACTGCTGGCAAGGATGTAGAGCAACTACAACTCTTTCATGCTAGTAGTGGAAATGGAAACTGGTACAACCACTTTGGAAAATTGCTCGGTGGTTTCTACTAAAACTACATAGGTTGAATGCCTAACACCTAGCAAATCTGCTCTTGTGCATGTACCCAAGAGAAATGAGGGTCTATGCCCATCAGACTTGTACCAGAATGTTCTTCAAGCACTATTCATAATATCCTGGAATAGTTTAAAAATAATCCAAATGCTTGCCAAGAATAAACTGTGATATATATATATATATATATTCACACAGCAGAATATCACAGAGACAAGAAAGAACTAACTACAATTACTCCCCAAAACACAGATGTATCTGACAAACACACTGAGTAAAAGCAGACAGACAAAGTAGGCCAAGCTAACGAATGCCATCAGATATCAGGAGAGTGGCTACCATCAGAGAGGGTCCCGTGCCTGGGGACTTCAGGGGGTGCTCATGGTCTGCTTGTTGAGCTGGTGCTAGCTACATAGGTGTGTTCAGTTTGTGACAATTTAATGAGCTATGTACACTTAAGCACACCATTCTCTATACTGCAGTTCAATAAAATGTTTTGAAAATAAATTAAAATATATTTACATGTGTTAACAGATAAAAATTAATGTTTGTGCAGCTTTTATAATAATTTTTTTTTTTTTTTTGGAGACAGGCTCTCACTCTGTTGCCCAGGCTGGAGTGTAGTGATGTGATCATAGCTCACTGTAGTCTCGAACTCCTGGGCTCAAGCAATTCTCCTGCCTCAGGCTCCCCAATAGCTGGGATTATAGGTGTGCACCACCATGCCTGGCTAATTTTCAAAAAATTTTTTTGTAGAGACAGGGGTCTTGCTATATCACCCAGGCTGGTCGGTCTTGAACTCCTGTCCTCAAGTGTTCCTCTGGCCTCGGCCCCCCAAAAGTGCTGGGATTACAGGTGCGAGCCACCATGCCCAGCCAGCCTTTATAATAATTTATAATAGTTTTTACTTTTAAACTGCAGAATAAATAGCTGTGTGGAATGCTAAAGAAAACAAAAATCCAATTTGTTGTAATTTCATGCTCATTAGGTTTCACTTGCAGGTCTGTACAAGGCAAGAATTAATGCCCAATACCAAAATAATATCACGAATGTAAACCCAAAAGCTACATGAAACTTGTGAATGGTGTCATCTGACCAACTGGTCCCATCCTCCAGGCTTTGTAATAAAGGCTGCTACTTAACAGTGTTATCATAGTTCTAAAACTTCTTTCCAGTCAAGAAAAAATGTTTATGACCAAAAAAATCTATCATTTGACTTTATAGTTCTATTTTATCAGGCAAAAAGCTAATGTATTGGACTGTTCACTTTAATATTCGATACCTGGCACCCTTTCTGCTGCTACCTGGCACCTGACTCTTATTGTCCCCTTTTTTAGTCATCCTGGAGCCAAGAGCAAGTTGTGTAGGCTTCTGCAAATCCCATTTCATCTTCAGCACATCTGAAGAGAGTAACATCAAGGGAAAAGATTAATATCAAATAGATAGCTAGAGCAATAAACATACCTTAGAGAGGGTTCTTAAAAAGGCATTTTGAAGTGTCACATGCTAGCTCTGCATATTGTTCACACTGGAAACCAATCAGGCAGGGACTTTCACTTACACATCCCCCATTAACCTCAAGAAAATAAAAAACCATTAAACAAACCCCGATATATATGCCAAGGTTGCTTACTCTACCCAATTAAAGAACTAAAGCATCTCACTTTCTTACTAAAAGGTTTGAAACATGCCAGTGATGATGAATTAGCAGAACGACAGAAAATTTCGGTGACATCTTAGATCATGAAAATTATGAAAATATATTTGGTCTGTGCATTTGTTGGTCATTAGAAACTATACGACTGGCCGGGCGCGGTGGCTCACGCCTGTAATCCTAGCTCTCTGGGAGGCCAAGGTGGGCGGATCGTTTGAGCTCAGGAGTTCGAGACCAGCCTGAGCAAGAGCGAGACCCCATCTCTACTAAAAAAAATAGAAAGAAATTATATGGACAGCTAAAAATATATACAGAAAAAATTAGCCGGGCATGGTGGTGCATGCCTGTAGTCCCAGCTACTCGGGAGGCTGAGACAGGAGGATCGCTTGAGCCCAGGAGTTTGAGGTTGCTGTGAGCTAGGCTGACGCCACGGCACTCACTCTAGCCTGGGCAACAGAGTGAGACTCTGTCTCAAAAAAAAAAAAAAAAAAAAAAAAAGAAACTATACGACTATACAGAGACTGGCGTGGTAAATGGGATGTGGAACCTGGTCACTCAGACTTTAGGCCTTATTTCTTCAATCTAAAAATGGTTAAAAAGCAAACAAAATCTGTATCCACCTCGAGGGCTGATAGGTACTTAACAAAATGGTCTATGAAAAGTCTCAAGGTAGGGGTGAGAGCCTAGAACAGGACAGGTGCTTCATAAATTAATTGTCTATTCATTCAACAAATATGCATGCCTACTATGTGCCAGAAGCTGTTCTAACTGCTTAGGGTACAGCGAAACAAAGCTTGTTGCCTTGGTTTGAGCTCACATTCTAGTTGGGTGGGAAGAGAGAGAGAGAAAGAAAAATAAATATATTACATAATATATCCTAAGGTAGTACGTGTTATGATGGGGAAGGTAAAGTAACCTAAGGTGGGGTTGGAAGATGGAGTTGTCCACAATTTTAAAGAGTTGTTTGAGGCCAGGCGTGGTGGCTCATGCCTGTAATCCTAGCACTTTGGGAGGCCGAGGCGGGAGGATCGCTAGAGGTCAGGAGTTCGAGACCAGCCTGAACAAGAGTAAGACCTCCGTCTCTACTAAAAATAGAAAGAAATTAGCCAGACAACTAAAAATCTATATAGAAAGAATTAGCCGGGCCTGGTGGCGCACACCTGTAGCCCCAGCTACTTGGGAGAGGCTGAGGCAGAAGGATTGCTTGAGCCCAGGAGTTTGAGGTTGCTGTGAGCTGGGCTGATGCCACAGCACTCTAGCCTGGGCAATAGAGCGAGACTCTGTCTCCAATAAAGAGTTGTTTGAGCAGGCCTCCTTGAGGTGACCTTCAAAGACTTGTCATTTCCCTGCTGCACTCATTGCTTAGCAAGATTCATGCAGACAGGACATCCTTGGATGACATCACACCCATACCTCTTCAACCCCTAAGTCTTTAACAGTTCTAGGAAGGTGGTGGCTACTCTTAATTAATGGTTTTTTGAACTTTACTTCTTCCCCTACCACTAAAGCATATACTCACCAGAAAACCATTCAAAATCACAATTAAGCTTTTGAAGGCAAATTATAGGCATACCGTACACCAAAGTGTGGCAAGGGGAGGGATCTTTGGCTGAACTCTAATTAGCAACCATAACATTACTTGGCATTTTGGGGCTTATTATCAGGCCATTTGTTCATGAAGTGGTAAAACACACATCCTCCTGGGAGTTAGCAAGAATGTCCAGTAATCTCGTCTAAGTATATATTTTAGATAACTCAGCAAATGTGTAAATAGTATATATTTAAGGATATTTGATACTGCATACAAAGGATCATGCTACTTTATAATTCCCTCTTTTCTCTAAAGAATTTTTTCCTTTATTTCAAAGTCAGAGAAATTTGAGTATTTAAAAAAAAAAACTAAAACCTAGCAAGTCATAAAATCTCATTTGCAGGTGGCTTTTGTAAACACACCTGGTCAGGATGTGTTTCTATTAGTAAAATATTGTAGACTGCTAGGTAACATAAAGGATATACCTTTTTAAAATAACTCGATTCACCAACACTACCAGATTTTTGCTGTATTAATCTTAAACTGTTTGCAGCTTTGACCATTGCGGGAGGGGGTGACAGAGGGAAGAATGCAGCAGGGAGGTGGTGAAAGGCTTTTCAGGCTTCCACCCAGACCTGCGAATATAAAATTTCACTGTGCATTTCCACCATAGTCAAAACATGGGCAAGCAGCTTTCACTTCATCTTATAGATTATATAAAGTTGTCGTCTGGTGCTGTAAATTCTTTTTTTTTTTTTTTTTTTTTTGAGACACAGTCTCGTTCTGTTGCCTAGGCTAGAGTGCCAGAGCATCAGCCTAGCACACAACAACCTCAAATTCCTGGGCTCAGGCAATCCTCCTACCTCAGCCTCCCAAGTAGCTGGGACTACAGGTGCAAGCCACCACACCCCGCTAATTTTTTCTATTTTTAGTTGCCTGGCTAATTTGTCTCTATTTTCAGTAGAGATGGGGGCTCGCTCTTGCTCAGGCTGGTCTCAAACTCCTGACCGCAAGCTATTCTCCCACCTGGGCCTCCCAGAGTGCTAGGATTACAGGTGTGAGCCATCACACCTGGCCAGGTGCTGTAAATTCTTTTTTTTTTTTTTTTTTTTTTTTTTGAGACAGAGTCTCACTCTGTTGCCCGGGCTAGAGTGAGTGCCGTGGCTTCAGCCTAGCTCACAGCAACCTCAAACTCCTGGGCTCAAGCGATCCTCCTGCCTCAGCCTCCCGAGTAGCTGGGACTACAGGCATGCGCCACCATGCCCGGCTAATTTTTTGTATATATATATTTTAGTTGTCCATATAATTTCTTTCTATTTTTAGTAGAGACGGGGTCTCACTCTTGCTCAGGCTGGTCTCGAACTCCTGACCTCGAGCGATCCACCCGCCTCGGCCTCCCAGAGTGCTAGGATTACAGGCGTGAGCCACCGCGCCCGGCCCAGGTGCTGTAAATTCTTATTCCACCACCTTGACGTAAAAAAGTGACCCTAAAACATTAACAAGGAAATTGTCATTAAAATTAATCAACACACATTTAGTGAGCTTTTAGTATGGTTTCAGACACCTGGGAATGGAAAACGAGGTTCAGGACTCTCATCTTCAGTGTATTGCAACCTTTTAAAAACTGAAAATGATTTACACTGCTTTATGTATAACCAAAATGAAATCCACACTTTTTTTCCTCCTGTTCCAGTTCCTTGGGTAATATGACATGCCCAAGTGGTTGGCATTTGTGGCACTGTAATTCACTCGAGTCAGCCCCTGCAACGAGTCAACACTAAACTATAAGTCAGGAAGAAGTGGGAGAAAGAGCAAAGAGAAGGCTTTACTCTGAGCATCTGACTACTTGACTCAAGTTGTTACCCCATCTGAGATTGGGAAGACATATATGCCCATGTTCTTGGAAGCAGGGTGGATGGAACTTCTGTGTTCCTGTTTTTGTATCCCAACAGATATTTAGACTCCGCTTGAAATTGGCAATGATCTGCATTCCTCAATTACAGTTTTTTCTTTACTGACAGTCATCAGAATAGCTACGAAGAGTCTGGTAGGAAGAATGTTGTATTTACATACTTTGTTAGTACCCCACAGCCCCTGCCCCACCATCTTCAGGATTATTTAAATAGTAACAATCTCAATACAAATGTAAGACTTTAACATTCAAATTTCTGAAATCTCTAAAAATTGCCCTCTATTAAGGGAACATGTGAATAAGGAATAGTTTCCGGTCACAGTTGCTGAGTCTGAAAATGCTGTGTCAACTGTGTCCACTGTATCATCCTACAAAGTATAATTCATAGATTACAGTATATACTTTGTGTATTAGAATGAAGGGAATTGATAATCTTTTGGACTTCCAGGGATTATGAAAACATTTCCATGCTCTTTTGTTATTCTCTACCAACAAAAGTCAATAAACTCCTCTGATTTTGGGAACTAAGATCTTGCAAACCCAGAAGCTAAATGTTAGGGTTAAAAAAACCATAAAACCGACCAAACGGTGGGCCTTAAACATGGCTACGAATGAATTTAGAGAACTTTAAAAGTTTTCAAGGGGTTCAATGACCCTAAGCTGAATTCAAACAAAAGTTGTTTTGTATTCTATTAATAGCAGATGATTAAACACATATCTTATTTCAACTGGAATTCATTTATAAGTACTTAAACTTACTAAACTGGCCACTAATCCTAAATCTATGTCTGTTTCTGGAAAAATCCTCTTCTAATACATGCAAAGTTAGCAGACTGGCCATCAACGCATTCCTTAAGGTTAGGTCCATTTTATTAAAATCTCGGGTGCTCTTTCACTCCAGTAACCTCACAAAATAACCGATGTATACGAGCCAAGTTCAACTTAAAGCGGTGCGAGCAAAGGTCTGGGGCGGGGTGGGGGGGGTTCGGTTAAAGCCTTCCCGGGAGCAGACCGGCCGCCACCCCAGGACTCCCGGGGCTGAGCGCGCCCCCACCGCGGCTCGGGGAAGCGCTCGGCCGGCCCGGCCCTCCCTAATTACAGGGGAGTTTCCCCCCTACATTCCTGGGCGCTTTATTTGCTCGGAGGAAACTCGAGCTTGCCACTGGTCTCCGAGGGCTTAAGGGGCAGCCAGGCGAGCGCGACCATCGATTCCCAGAAGTTGGGAGGAGGACGCGGGCCGCACTGACGGCGGGACCCGGCTCCTCCGCCCCCCGCGCCCAGGCCGGGGAAGGTGCGGCCGGTCGGGCGAGAAGGGGGAAGGGGAGGACCTTCCCGCGGCGCAGACCGCGAGCCGCCGCGGGGCTCCCCTAGCTGGCCCCGCGCGCCCCGGCTTACCTTGTAGGTGGTCTCCGTGAGCCGGCTCACCTCCTCCTGCCCCCGCGACATGGCTGCGGCCGCCGGGCGGGCGAGCGCGGCAGGGCGCGGCGGGGCCTCGTGGCCGCCCGACTCCGGACGGCGGGAGCGCCGGGGCTTGGCTGAGGAGCCCTGGAAGGTCGGCCGCCGTCGGCCCGGGAGTGTCCGCGCGCGCCTCCGCCGCCAAAACGTCAAAACTTGCGGTGCTGCTGCCGCGGTCTGAGGGACGCCGAGGAGAAGCGGCCCGACGCGGCGGGTCGAGCGGGGCGGGCCGGGCGGCCCCACCTGAGGCGGGCGGGCTGGTGGGCGGGGCGGCCCCACCTGAGGCGGCCTGGTGGGCGGGGCCAGACCGGGGCGGGGCCAAGTGGGCGGGGCGGCTCCTGAGGAGCGGCCGGGGTTGGTAGGGCGGGGCGGATGGGCGGGGCGGCACGGGACGAGTCGCAGTGGGCGGGGTCACCCACCTGAGGCGGACAGGGCGGGGCGGACACTGAGCGCCCTCTCGCGGCCCTCCCAGAGCTCCCCGAGAGGCTGAGACCCGCGGCGTTTATGCCTCTGTGGTCCTAGAGCCCTCGTGTTTCCCGCACGCTGCTGATCCCAGAGGCCCTGAGGCCCATGCCCTCCGTGGTCGCTCCCGCTAAGTCCTGCCTTTTGGGGCCGCGAGAAGAGGGACCCACATTCCCCACTTGTATTGATTTTCCTGATTGACCCCTCCCCACTCGCCCCCTCCCTGACCCCAAAGGTCTGAGGGACCCCAGCGCATGGGCTCTCACAGGTGGAGGAAGGGGGCTGCCACTTGCAGTTTTGGAAGCTCTTGACATATCAAAAAATTAATAAATTCCAAGATGTGGTTCCGGAAATGGCAGCACATTTTTAAACTTTACATTAAGAACAACCTTTAACTCAATGCAATATAACCGTGCTGTTCACAAGCTCGTTCTAGGATTTAGAAAACCCTGGTGAGCTGAGGTTTTGCGGAAGTGTCTCTTCCTTTCATCACTGAGAGTCTGTGCAGGTGTGTGGCCCCTGGGGCTCCCTGTTTTGTCTCCACCCCACCCACAGCCCTACCCAGGGGTGAGGCAGCTGCCTTCTCTGGGCCTCTCTCAGATTGTGACCCACACCCTGAGGGTCCAGAACAGCTTTCTCCCATGGGGAACCCCTGCTTAGCATCTGAGACCTCCACCCAACAAGGGTGGGAGGTCTTAAACTCTGATCTTTAAAAACTTCCATCTGGGTGCAGTTGCATCTTTTATGGCCTGATAGGATATGACGCTTATGAACTGCTCCTGTGATAAAGTTCACTAGGAAATGCACACAAAGAAGGCACTGTGTGGCCCAGATGGGAATACCAAGAGTATGAGATGCCTCTGGACTTAGAACAGAAGCAACCACTTGAACTCTGGGGCAGTCTTATCGGGTTTTGCAAGCCATAAAACATATCGTGCTTGGGGACCAAGCATGGTTGTTGGGAGAAATAAGACATTGGCCACAGGTTTCAGACAATGGAAGCAGCGTCCTCGTTCCTTAATAGACTTACAGTATTTGACTCAAAAGGTTTGGCAACTGGGTTTAAGTTGCCCTATGTGAGAAGCATTCATGACTTTATTATGACCACTCTATTAGGCTCTTCAAATATGTCTGTTGGTTTTTATTTCAACTTGAAAATCTCTGCCTTAACTTTGCAGATTTCCTTTTGTCTTAGAACTTCTCTCTTTGCTTTCTGATGAATGAGGTCATTTCACCCTCTGCTGCCAGGCAGTCATCCGAGGAGCTGGAAAGAGAGCAGAGGCTTAACCTTTAACACTTCACAGCTTGGTGTGTGGTTTAGAGCCAGAAAAGACAGAGATTAACAAACCACAATAAAACCAGCAAGTATCTCAGACAGCCCAAATGAATTGCTGAGGTTGGATTTCATCATGGGACCAGGCTCATACTTGTATGCAAATCTTCAAACATTCGGTCATATTTAACCCTACTTTATGGGAATAACGTCCTGGTTATGACCATTCTGCTCCTCTAGAAGTCTTTGAGAATGGTTAGCTCTTGATGGGTCTGCACCAACATTAATATTGCAGTCCCCAGCTCAGTGCTTGACACATAGATGCCTGGAAGGTCTTTACTGAACAAAAGAACAAATGAGTATCGATTATCTGCTCTGTGCCAGGCACTCTGCTGGGGGCTGTGGGTGTGCAGAATTAATTGGGCTTGAACCATTCCTTTAATACCACGCAGAAGGTAGAATTTAAGGGCGATCACAATGAAAGCTATAAAAGGGGTACAGTCAGTCGTGCCATAGGTAAAAAGGTGGGCATGAACCCAAAATGCCATTTGTATTAGACTCCGCAAGTATGTTTGTTGGTTGCATGTAAACTTGGAAATCCAGAGACTTAGTTGTTCTGAGACTTCCTGATGCTCAGAGTGAAGCAAAGTGAATCAATAGAAAGGAATGACTCAGGAGGAGGTGAGAGCAGCCCTTTTTTGCTCAACAGCTCTTTGCTTGCTGAGAAAGCCCTGCAGCAGCTCTCCAACAGCACAGAACGCAAAGGCTGAAGAAGAGCTGATCTGGCCTTTCTGTAAATCAGTGCAACACCTCCCCAGGGGCAGGCAACCAAGGTCTCTTCTTTTAGCTTCTGCTTCAGTTTAAATAGGAATGGTCCTGACTTACAATGATTCAACTCCCGATGTTTCAACTTTACGATGGTATGCATTTAGTAGCAATTGTACTTTGGATTTTAAATTTTGATCTTTCCCTGGGCTGGCCACGTGCAGTATGATACTCTCTTGCAATGCAGGGCAGCATTAGCCAGCTGCAGCTCCTGGTCAGCCATGCAAGGGTTAAACAACGAAACTATACAGTGTACCGTGTTGCCAGATGATTTTGCCCAAGTGTAGGCTAAGGTAAATGTTCTGAGCACATTTATGGTAGGCTAGGCTAAGCTAGGATGTTTGGCAGGTTAGGTATATTATGTGCATTTTTTTTTCCAAATTTTTTTATTTCATCTTATTGTTATGGGGGATACAGAATTGCAGGTTACATACATTGCCCATGTACCGCCTTTCCCCCCAAGTCAGAGCTCCAGGCGTGTCCGTTCCCCAGGTAGTGCGCGTTGCACCCATCAGGTAGGTATATGTCCCTCCCCCCCCACCCCTCCCTTCCCGAGTCAGCACCTTCAAGTGTTACCATTCCCCAAATGGTGTGCAACGCACTCATTGTGTAGGCATACCCCCATCCCCTCCCCCACCCCCACCTCAGTCTGATATCCGATTGGTGTCCTTCCTAGATGTGTATTTAGGTGATGTTCAGGGAAACCAATTTTCTGGTGATTATGTGCATTTTTGACTTAATGATATTTTCATCTTAGGATGGGTTTATTGGGACATAACCCCATCATAAATCACAGAGCATCTGTAGTCAAAAATCCTGTTTATATTAACAAAGTTTGTAAGCTGTAATTGCAGGTGACAATGTCAATGAGATTTTGAAAGCCACGATCAAAACAAGCTCTTCTTTGGGGGGTTATCTCTTCTTCTGAACTTACTGTGTAGCCTGCGGATGGGTTCTCTGGCCCAGTGGGTGCTCTAGGGGTATCCAAGAGAAGTGCACTGTGTTTTGTGACAAAAGAGGTCTGTGCTGATAGCAGTAGTTTAGGGCAAATTCCCATAGAAAATACCAGGGGACATAGATTAAGTTTTCTTATTCTGAAAAAGCAAATGTGAATTGAAAACTCATTTACCTTTCTGTAACTTTTCTTCTAATCCAGATGGCATTAACTTCTGCAAAGCTTATTTCTGCTGTAGAGTTTTCCACTAGCTGTTGCCTCTGCCTGGAATGTTCTCATCTCTGCCCCCACAGCTCTTTGCTGTCATTTGGATTTCAGTCTATGAGCAGCCTCAGAGAGGCCTTCCCTGACCACTCAGACTGAAGTAGTATTTCAGGCCCTTTCTATCACAGCATTCTATTTTAATTCTTTTTTTTTTTTTCCCCTGGAGACAGAGTCTCACTCTTTTGCCTTGGCTAGAATGCCGTGGCGTCAGCCTAGCTCACAGCAACCTCAAACTCCTGGACTCAAGTGATCCTTCTGCCTTAGCCTCCCAAGTAGCTGGGACTACAGGCATGTGCCACCATGCCCGGCTAATTTTTTTCTATATATTTTTACAGGTCCAGCTAATTTCTTTCTATTTTTTGTAGAGACAGAGTCTTGCTCTTGCTCAGGCTGGTCTCGAACTCCTGAACTCAAACAATCCACCCGCCTCAGCCTCCCAAGTGCTAGGATTACAGGCGTGAGCCACTGCACCCGGCCCTATATTTTAATTCTTAAAGTGCTTAGCACTAGTTATGGTAGGCTGAATCATGGCTCCCCAAAGATATCTAAGTTGTAATCCTCAGAATCTGCGAATGTTACCTTATATGGCAAAAGGAGCTCTGCAAATGTGATCTATTAATATTAATAGTTAAGATTTCAAGAAGGGGAGGTTATCCCAGATTATCTGGGTAGGCCTGATATAATGCCAAATGTCCTTATAAGAAGGATACAGGAGGAGCCAGAGGTGATGTGCTAACAGAAGCAGAGACTGGAGTGATGCATTTTGAACAAGGAGGAAGAGGCCACAAGCCAAGGAATACAGGCAGCCTCTGGAAACTGAAAAAGGCAAGGAAATGGATTCTCCCCCCAGAGCCTCCAGAAGGAGCCAGCCCTGCTGATGCCTTGATTTCAGCCCTGTAAGACTCATCTTGGATGTCTGACCCAGAACTGGAAGAGAATAAATGTGTGCTGCTTTGAGCCACTAAGTTCGTGATAATTTGTTACAGCCATGATGAGAAACTGATACATTAGCTAATCTTTTTTCTTGTTCATTTCTTTGCTGTTTCTCTCTCCCACTCCCATCCCACTATTAGACTACAAACATTATGAGAGCAAGGATGATTTCTGTCTTGTTCATTGCCTAGCATATAGTAGGTGCTCAAGAACTGTTAAGAGAATGAATTTATGAGGTAGTTAAGATCTCTTCATTTCATAACGAATAACTCTATCAGGGATTTGTTTTCTCCAGTGTTTGAAAAAGCAATAGCATAGACCACTGCAAAACAGATTGTGAGTCTGAAGTCCTTGAAGGGAATGTATAGATTATCAAAATATCAAAAGATAACAAAGCATTAGCATAAACAGGTTTTGGGAAAAAGCTGTGAACTTTCCAGAACAGTGCATTGCAGAGTAAATACCTAGTTAGTATTACATGAGTATACTGAAAATGTTAGTCCTCAAAAAAAAAAAGGAAAATACTTATCAAATTTACAAAAATACTAAATGATGGATTTAAACTATGCACATATGGATGTGATAGCTTATTAATTCTGGACTATAAAGCCTTCTAGGAATAAGAGTTAAATGAAACATGTGTTAATATACTACAAATGTTGTATAGCCATGAAACATTCAACCGATTCCACAAGATACATGAAAACTAATCTTGTTACTTCAATGGTATTTGAACCACTTCTGCTTTTCAACTATTTTCTGTTTTGGAAAGCTCAAATCTTAATCCATCTTTTCTGTTGCTCTTGAATTATTTACAAGTACTCTGAAATGTGATTTTGTTTATTTGTAGAATTGACATTTCATCTAGCAACACTTTAATAGTTGTTGTGTCTTGTGTCGATGAACATTCAAGTTTGTGATGGTGAAATCAGAGCTAGAGATGTTGAAAGAGCTCTCACTACTGAAGGATAGTTTAGCTAGGAATAGAAATCCTACCTCTCTTTCACATTTTTCACATCTGAATCTTTCTGTGCTGCATTCTGGATAATTTCTTCAGAATCATCCTCCAAATCATGAATTCCTTTTTATTGTCAAATAATATTCCATTGTATGGATATACGAATTTTGTTTATCTATCCATCCATTGATGGACATTTGAGTTGTTTCTACTTTTTGGCTGTTAGAAATAATACTGCTGTGAACACTTGTGTATAAGTTAGTGTGTGGATATATATTTTCATTTTTCTTGGGTATATACCTAGGGGTATATTTGCGAGGTCATATGGTCATTCTATCTTTAACATTTTTAGGAACTACCAAACAGTTTTTCTTCATTTTCTATTTCTTGGAAGAGTTTATGAAGAATCAGTATTTCTTTCTTTTAAACGTTTGATAGAATTCACCGGTGAAAGCATCTGGGCCTAAGATTTGCTTTGTGCGAAGTTTTATAATTGCTAATTCAATCTTTTCACTTGCAGGTTTTTCGATTTCTTTTTCACAGTGCTATTTCCCTATGGCTTTTATTCCTTTTATCTCTTTAATCATTTAAAATATTGTTTTATAGTCTCTACCAGCTAGTGCTATGTGTTCTTTTGTTTTATTTTGTTTGGTTTGGTTGTTTTTATTCTCATTCAGCCATGGTTGTGTCTGTGTCATGGTGGATCATTTCCTTATTTGTTTTGGTAATTTTTAAATTATGAGATCATCTTCAGTGGAGATCCATTTTGTCCATAAGAATCCCATGTACCCTGGGTTGTAAAATATTCCTCTAGAAAAGTTTTGCATTTGTTCCTGCCAGGTGCTCCCAGAAGTTCACCACGGGATGGTGTTAAAATTCACTTTGCGCTTGCCCCACGTCACAGGCTTAGTGGGTTAATTTCTCTTAGGATATTGTTTTTTCCCTACTCAAAACCCCAGCTAGGTCAAGCTCCTCTGTCCTCCCCCTAGGCCAATAAGTATTTTCTAGTGCTCCTCTTCTATGCAGTCTTCTGAGGGTCCCACCTTGTGAAGGAGTCTTAGTGTCATTGTCCATCTTGCACAGGCCACCAGTCCTTATTTTATGTAGGTGAAACATGTAACATTTGAGACACTTGAACACTGGGCCCATTTCTAGCTCCGGTTCTCCCACCCCACCCCACCCCCAGGAACTCCCATATCATCTGTTCATGTGCTTGGCTTCCTTCCCTTTGTATTTTTGATTTCTGGGATGTCTCCTTTTGTTCTTGCAGACTAAATTATGTATTAAAATGTTTTGTTATATTTTATCCATAATTTTAAATATTTGTCACTGGAGGAATTCCGGGTTGTATGGTCTGCCAGAAACCTGAAAGGGCCTTTGTAGTTTCCATCTGAGACTGTATGGAGCAATAAGGACTGGACCAGGTGGCCAAGAATCATGTTACAGTGTGTCTCTATCAGTGTGTAGTACCAGATAAGGTATTTTTCACTTCTTGGTCTTGGTTTTTTCACCTCTGAAATAGAGTAGTTGTCTTCAAGGTACTTTGAGTTCTAAAATTCTCTGTTTTTTTCTTTTTTTTTTAACTTCTGTCCACAGGTCTGATTCTAAAATCTCTTTTTTTCTCTAGGTGCAGGTTGTTAGAAGAGGCTATTTGCCCACGGCCAAGATAACCCGAACATTCTTTACTTTTCCAAGGGCAGAAAGGGAGAGACATTGGTCTGTTGTCCTGAAAACTCCTGAGAGATTTGGCCTCGTGTGCAAATGGCCTAGCCAGATTTGTGGAAGTTGATCTGCCTGGCCTGTCTTTATTTGCCTTGTCTTGATTTTTTTTTCCATGGGAAAACATCAGCAGAGAGAATTCTAAACTTGCCTTTCCTAAGCAAATTTGTTTTCTGTATCGACCAAACTCTAAATATCGACCACTTCTGCAAATTTCTTCTTGGTAGGACTTACATCCTTGCACGATGTGCCTGGTATTTTTCCTTGATCAACAAATGCAGTATGTTCTGGAACAATTTTACCTTCAGTTGGGGATTTTTCTGAGAGGCAAGACTTGGGAAAAGATGCTCTGGAGTACTGTTACAGGAGTCTATCACGCCAGATAAATAATTCTCACTTCTTTCCATACTTCACCACAGTGAGGCCAGAAGGAAAACACCTGGATTGCCAAGCAGTTCCTCAAAGTGAACAGCAGGGGATGCCAAGGGGATGGAATATAATGGAATATTCTTTTCCACGAGGACTATTTCTCTTTTAACACTTTCTCTTTCAGGGAGAGCAACGTTTGGTGACACAGGATGCCTCTGATGAACCTTTTTTGTCCGCACCCCACCTTATTACACACCTGTGGTGGCTGTCTTCGTGTGCCTGGTGCCACGTAACCACACTAGTCCCTTTAACATTGGGCCCTGGCATTGATAGCAAATCTGTTTCCAGAACAGCTCGGCCCTTCTGTAACCTTTCACTCTCTCCGTCATCGTGCTCAGCTCAGACCTTGAATTTCCACGGATCTATGAGTGCAATAAATGTGGAGAGAATGCAACTGTTTTGCTAAAAGGGGATGTGTTAGCCCCCACGGATCTTGAAATTCAGCATAAAACAAAAAAATTTCCATTAGGTAAATGCATACAATTATAAATAATTTAGTAAAACCTTGAGTTAGTAATTTATATGTTTCCTTAAAAATGTCCCCCACATATCGACATTGACCGGGAAGTGCAAGAATGCTTAAGAATCAATGGAAACTTTGCTGAGTATGAAAGGTAGACTTCCCCAATTAAGCCCATTGTAATGTCCCATAAGTATCTGATCACTATAAAAGTTTTAGAATGAATTTGGCCATAATGTTAGGAAGTAACATTATCGGCCTAGAAATAGGAATCACAAATTCATGGTGGAAGGCGCTTTACTATTTTAGTACTAATCGCTAAGACGTACTCACCACCTGAAAGGACACATTTTACGCATCAGTTGTTTATTTAGCGATCTTTAAAATCTATAGTTGCTATGGCTTTGGCAAGGCAATGAGCAGGCATATAAGGGCAGATACTCAACCCTTTTTGTCTACTATAGAGACTGGGGAGCTAAAACTGTGATTTTTCTGGTCTCCTTGCAGTTAGAAGGAGCAAAATAGACATATTCTGGCTAGAGACAAAGTAAAGATCTGCTAAGAGAGTGAAAAAGTGAAATATTTGGAGTTCAGGTAGCCTTTTCTTTGGACTCCTAATAACTTCCTTTTTTTTTTTTTTTTTCCAGACATAGGGTCTTGCTCTGTTGCACAGGCTGGTCCCAATGACTTCCTAGAAAGCAGATGTGATGTCTATGCAAGAAGCAGCTGCCGTCTTGCAAGCCCAGAGAAACTAGCAAGCCTGAATGTCACCAAGCTGAGACTGGCGGAGTGGTGAGGCAGAGCCTGGAATTCCCACAGCATCCGTGAACGCTGACTTTTCTGTTCTTTGCTGCTAACGCATTCCTTTGTGACGTATATTGTTCTTAAAACTTGGGATGATTTGATATTGTGTTGAATTCAACATATGCAAACATAATGAATCACCAAATGAAAAAATCCAAATGGTGAGAAAGGACTTCTTGAAACTTTTCATACATTGACATTTTTTTCATTTTGGGGACGACCATATTTTGGAGATAAAACAAAAGACCGTGGACTGACAAATTCAAGTATGATTACAGAGACCAAAGTGAGGAATGTTGTTAAAATTAGGACTGTCCTGAAAAATCCCCGATTGTCTGTGAGTTTGTAGCCTTAGGCCACTTTCCAAAAGCACTTTCATTTCTGTTTGATCAAAGAGCATTATTTTACACCCACTTCTCCAAGAAATAAATTTCAGAATCATTTTTCAAAGTTAGCAAACTATGAACCTTGTGAAGAGAAATCATCCACGTTGTTCCTGCAAGACTTCCCCCAAAACAACAGCAACAATGACAATATCTTCAGAAGTCTTTGAATATTATTCACGCATTATCGTTAGCTAAAATGATGACATATCTCTGGACTTGTAGTTGAGTTAATAATTCTTGGATCATTTCTCTTGTAGCAGCAGCTTTCTTCTGAACACAAACAGAGATGAGATTCTGGCTGTTTACTCATGGCACAAAATGTCATTTAGAGTGTAGGTTTTGCAACATTTGGATATTTGACACTAAACAGGCAAGGTATTTGGGTGTCTGTGTTTCCCCCTGCTCTGACTGAGTGAGCTGTTTGCTTATCTGGTAGACTGCTGAGTCTAGATTCAATGAATTTTCCTCCTTGCAGGCACAGGAGCTGGGACCAAGGAGCAGCATTTTTGCCTTGAATTGTTTCCAGGTCATTGTGAGTCTGACATTGGCTGCCATGAGAAAACATCTTCCGGGAGCCCTACATTGCTGGGCCTGTCCTGATTGTGACTTGGCGACAGGATTCCTGCTGCCATTGGCATGGGATAGGGCATGAGGATGTGGTGGGAAAGTGTAGGTCTGGCGAATTCAGTTCCTGTCTTCAGGGAGAACATCCCCTGTGACTTGGAGCAAGTCGCACGTGTCCCCAGGCCTTTGTGTCTTATTTAACAGGAGTGGGGGTGGGTAGTACTCCAGATGAACCCTGGGGGGTGGTGAGAAGCCATGCTTTTCCTGGGGGCTTTTCTCCAGAGATGTGGCTGCCGCCCCAGGCCACCAGATGTGTCTCCAGGATGCTTGGGAAAGAGAAGCAGAAGCCTAAGCTAGGCGGGCAGTTGCCCCTGCTCCTGGGGGGCTGGCCAGGAGGCCCTTGGGTGGCCAGGGCTGCCTGAGTGGTGGCTTAGGGAAGGTCACTGGTCCTGCAGCCACTGCCCCTCCCTCCCCTTGCAGGCTGCCTTTGATCCTGCTGTCAACAGAGATTGCAGTGCACGTGGGGATTTGCTGGCCTGCTCTGTCACCCTCCCCCCAAGGCCTGCTGGTCAAGTCACATGGAATTCCCACACCCCTCACAGGTTGTGCAACTACTGCACAGATGCATTTCAAGTTTAATTAATGTTTTTTGTGGAATGAACCTTCTCAATTTATTTTTGCTGGCCCATCTGTCTACCTGGAGCAGTCACATGGTGGAGAAGGGCACAGATGGGCCAGGCAGCCAGGGAAGGCTGAAAGGAACTGCCCCAGGGCCACCAGTGCTCCCGGGCCACACCCTTTGAGAAGGGCTGCTCTGGAGGAAGCCCCAGGACATGCCGCTGGAATTTGGGCCCACACTTAGAGCTCTCAGGAACCCGATAGGTTCTTTACAACCTGGCTTTGCCCAGCTCTCCCATGGAACTCCCCTCCCAGCTCTGTCTTTTGAAATCATTGCTCCTGGCCTGATTTGCAGGCTCTGCTACCAGACAGTAAGCAAACCCTCCTGCCGTTTGCTTGCTGTGTGTCCTTGGCAAGACACTTCTCTGCGTTGAGCCTTTTCTCCCTGTCATTTGCAAAATGGGAACGAGATACTGTGAGTTTTACCCATGTGGCATTGACGGAGGCTGCTGCTAGGTGCTGAGTGAGGGTGGGGGTCTGAGGCACCCCTTCCTTGGCAGCCGCCATGTCTGCAGCCACGTCCCCTCTGCAGGGTTTCACCCCAAGCTTAGCTCTCCAGCGACCGGGTCACTCCTGGAGCCACGTTCTTGTCTGTCCGGGTGGATCAAGGAATGACTCACCTTGACAGCAACTCACCCTTGAGTCACATCCACCAGGAAGCCCAGGATGATGTGACATCATCAGCAAACACAGCCAGTCATAGATACGGGGGCAGCTCTGTTTGCCTTGGAGATAAACGCCACCACCCTGGCGGGGCTGTGCGGGCAGGGTGAAGGACGCCAGGCCCATGGGTGTTAACTTCGTACAGTGACGTGTCTGTGAAGGCTCCAGGGGACCCTGGAGTGGGAAACTGCCCAGAGACCGTCCTGTGACTCTGCCACAGTCACTGCGAGGGGGAAGGTATGTCCTTGGCTCTCGCAGGGAAAGGACGCCCAGACAGGCTAGTTTGCTACTCTGCATCCTCGTCTCCCAGGTCTCCGTCTTTCAAAGTCCAACCAGAGAATCCCCTGATACTCTGCTTCCTGCTCATTTATGTCTCGGTTCAAGGAGGGTAGACCCTGAGGGCAGGGCCGGCTGCTCAGCCCGGGGCTGCTCCCGCCCTAGCTGAGCACTTGCTTCCGTCACGTAGAGAACTTAAACCAATCTTCTCCCCTGCATAAGCCTGAGAGTCCCGCTGAGACTGGATTTTGCCATGTTCTTCAGGGTCATGGAATCCTTGGTTATACAACAAGGGAGGGTATGGGATTTCCTTTCGGGGTGATGAAAAGGTTTGGAACTAGTCAGAACACACGACACTGGGAATATACTAGATTCCACTGAATTGTACATTTTAAAATGGTTCATTTTATATTATGTGAATTTCACCTCCATTTCAAAAACAAACAAAGAAGAAAGAACAAGGCAGGGCTGCATACCAGGAAGGATCCCTTTCTGTGGGCAGCATGGTAGGAGCTTGTCAGCTATATGCAGTGACCGAGCTGGGGGGCCCGAGCCTTGTAGACATGGGCTGTCATGGGACGGGCCAGGCCAGCATGCAGGATGCAGGGACAGAGCCACTCAAGTGCCAGCTCCCTGTGATCTGAGCCAAGGAGCAACCCAGGGGCTGTCCCTGTGCTGCTGCTACTGTGTCACTGGCGTGCAGTGGGGCTGGCGGTACTCACGTGCCCAGGAGGGGGGGCCTTTGGTGCTGCCAGACCCCAGGCTCTGGCCCAGCCCAGCCACCCTTCCCGGTGCAGCAGGTGCCCCCTCATCCCTCCCGGGCCAGGCCGGTGAGGCACAGGACCAGTGACCTGCTGTGTGAGCCCTACTGAAGCCTCAGGCAGATGGAAAGACCAGGCTTGCAGATCTATCTTGGTCTAAAAATGTGATATTTTGTTCATCGTGAATTTTTTTGGCATTAATTTTGATTTTTTAAAAATACTGCAGTAAGATCTCTGAATTACTGAGGTGCTTCCTTAAACTATGCGCTGAGTCAACTGCTCCCTGGCCGAACTTGTCCAGTCCTGTTTGTCCTGAGCACGTTCCAGTTGCGGTGAGTGCACCCGAGAATTGTGGATGGACAGATGATTCCCTCAGGAAGCAGCCCTGGAGTCCTACAGGAAGGCTACAGGGCCTGCTTTGCTCTACAGTTCACGAGACTTGGAGTCCTTTAAACCTGCCTGTGCTCCAGCTGCAGCTTGGGACCCAGGAGGACTGGGTATGTGCTGAGCTGCGCTGACTGTCCGCTGTGTCCACTAGATGGCGCGCTGGCTGCACAGGGGAGTGGGACACACCTCCCCGGGGGATCCCGACTTGCCAGCGTGGAGAGCACCTGTAGCACCTGTTCAGTGGATCCCCACCACAAGCCCATTGCATAGATGAGGAGACTGAGGTACGGAGAGGTGAAGTGACTTACCTGTTAGCTTTGAGTACCTGATTAATATTGGTTGTGGGTTCCAGCATGATGCCTTTCCTCCTGGATCAGTTGTTCTTGATCTGTTTTACAGCTGCCTTTGAGAGCCTGGCAAAGGCTATAGGACCCCTCCTTGGAAAAATTTGGAAACCAATTTGATGAGCTCAAGAACACCAAAGGAATAGATTAAGAGCCTCTGTCCTGTGTGTTTGCAGTGTCCACATGTAATTTGGGGTTTGTTTTTTTTTTTGTTTTTTTTTTTTTGTTGAGACAGAGTCTCACTTTGTTGCCCAGGCTAGAGTGAGTGCCGTGGCGTCAGCTTAGCTCACAGCAACCTCAGACTCCTCGGCTTAAGCGATCCTACTGCCTCAGCCTCCCGAGTAGCTGGGACTACAGGCATGCGCCACTATGCCCGGCTAATTTTTTCTATATAGATTTTTAGTTGTCCATATAATGTCTTTCTATTTTTAGTAGAGACGGGGTCTCGCTCAGGCTGGTCTCGAACTCCTGACCTTGAGCAATCCACCCGCCTCGGCCTCCCAGAGTGCTAGGATTACAGGCGTGAGCCACCGCGCCCGGCCAGTAATTTGGGGTTTATATTTAACTCCTAACTTTCTGTTCCAGATGTGAATTTAACCATGTAATTTATCCATTCACTCGAAAAATATTTATGAAGCATATACTATGTGATAGGCACTGTCATAGGTGCTGGAGATACTTGCCCAGAAGGTGAGGAGGTCACCTTCTAGAGGGGGATGGCAAGTGATAAAAATGGACAAATTGCAGTGATCATTAGAGCTGTCCCTAAATATTCCCAGTTCTCCCCCTTCTGGGTACATGGTAGGACTTCACTTCCTGGTCCTCTTGTGGTTGGCTGAAACTATGGCCAGTGAATCGTGAGAAGCGGAGATGTGTTACTTCAGGTCAGAACATTTGATTGCTGGTGTGTGGCCCTCCAGAACTTTCCCTCTGTTCCCTGATATGGAAACTGAAAACATTTCAGATGGAGCCTGTTTAATCAGCCTAAGTCCCTGAGATATATAGCATGAGTGAGAAATAGTTTTTTTTTTTAAGTCATTGAGATGTTGGGGGTGTTTGTTACTGCAGTATAACCTGGCCTATTCTGACTGATACAACAATAAGTAAGTAAATCATATAATTATATATTAATAGATTGCTATAAGGAGATTAGAGCAATGGAGAAAATAGAAAGTTGAACAGAGATAAGTGGCTCTAGAAGGGCAGGGGAGGGGGGGATGGAGGAGAGGGAAGATGGAAATTTAAACAGGTGATCAAGGTAGGCTTTGTTGAGAAAGTGATATTTGAAAAGGAAGCAAGCCATGCAGGTATCTGGGGCAAAGTTTCCCAGGCAGGGGAACAGCCAGGGCAAAGGTTGGTGGTGTGTCTGATTGGTCAAAGAACAAGAAAGGGGGTGATGTGACCAGCAAAGTGAAGGGAGCCTTGTGGCCACAGAAGGACTTTACCACGTTCTCTGAGTGAACTGGGGTGCCACGGTAGGGATTTGAGCCCAAACATGACATGATATAATTTCCATTTTCAAAGGATCATTCTGGCATCTGGATCGAGACCAGAGAGTGGGTGGAGACAGGAGCAGGATGGAAGGGGAAAGCCTGCCAGAGGCCACTGCATATTCCAGGTGGCATCTCTCTGTGGTTCACACTGGTGGTGGCAGCAGGGGTGGGGAAAAGTGGCCAGATGGGTGGATCCTGGATATATTTTGAAGGTGGAAGCAAGAGTTTTCTCGACAGATCGGATGAAGGATGGGAGAGAGTCAAGGCTTTTGGCCTCATGCAGGATGGAATTGCCATCCACAGAAGTGGGGGTGGGGGCGGGTTGCAGGTGGAGCAGGTTTTAGGGAGAAGATCGGGAGTTGGTTTCGGTCGTGTTGAGTTAGACCCCATGTGGAGACGTGTGGGTGGCTGTTGAATATGTGAGTCTGGGGTTGGGAGAATATAAATTTGGGAGTCATTGAGGGAAAGATGGTGTCAACAGTTTAATGTCTTAAAACACTGTTCTCTGTAGGCCAGAACAGAAAGTTAAACTCGTATGTGGAAGCTAAAAAATGTTGATCTCATAGAAGTAAAAAGTAGAACAGAGGATACTAGAGTCTGGGAAGGGGTAGGGGAAGAGAGGGAAAGGGAGAGATTTGTTAAAGGATACAGAATCACAGCTAGGTAGGAGGAATAAGTTCTAATGTTCTATGCCACTGTAGAGTGCCTATATTTCAAATAGCTAGAAGGAGAATATTGAACGTTCCCAACACAAAGAAAGGATACATGTTTGAGATGATAGATATGTTAATTACCCTTATCTGATCACCATACCTTATATGTATCAAAACATCACTATGTACCCCATGAATATGCACAATTATTATTTGTCAATTAAGAAAAATGTTAAAAAGACTGAGATTTAAAAAGACGAAATATAATTTAAAAAACCCCACTATTCTCTTTATAAAGAGAAACTTTTAAGTGCAGCATTATACGCAGGGCAGTTTCTAAGAATGATCTGGTCACCTGTTGGTACCTTTGATGGTGTCAGGGAAACTCTTCTGTTCCCTGTGCATTAGGAGTGTCAAGGACATTGTCCATTACGTCATGCAATGATGCCTCTGTCCTGAGAAAGAAATTTTGTTTTTTCGCTAAGTCCTAGGAAAAATTCTGCTTCCTCTTTCCTGAAAATGAAAATTGTGAAAAGATTGTGTGTTTCTTTTCTCTTCCACTGCCAGAGAACTCAGGGCCAAATTTAAAACTCAACTATAATATATTAACTGCTCGGGTCTGTAGAGTTGGTGTATTTGATTTTACTTTCCCTCACTTTGACTTCCTACTCTTAACTTCCAGTTTTATAGTTTTGTAATTATTATTTTATCGTATGTGTTCTCACTATAAGTCGTCTCAAATTGATCTGAAATGAAGTGGAGCCTACAATAAATAAACATAATTGAATAAGGTTGCTTTTTAATAACAACACAACTCATTTATAAGTAAAAAGATACCGAAAATTTGTCTCTAAAGTAATTTTCTATGTGCAGACTCTTACATTCAGGCTGGCTTTCATTATAAAATTGAAAATGTGTTCCTTAAGGAAAAAGAATTCCAGTCGCAAAATGTTATAAACATTACACTTTAAAATTGCAGCATCTACGTAAACACACATATTTCAAAGGAAATCAGGATGCTATCGTAAGATATTGAGAATAATACGCAAAGTAAGTCACAACATACAAACGCAAAATAACTAGAATTGTTTTTATGTCTTGGTGAAATGACTTCAAGTTTGCAGGGAAAAGAATATGAGTTCTCCTAACAGGACACACTGCTCTTTGAGTCTCCATGGCTCACTTTTCCTGGAACCCACGAAAGTAGGGATCCCCAGAACTCAGGCTCGATCACGGACTTTCACTTTGCCACATCCCTATAAGCCCCTGTTTTATAAATCCGTCAATATTGGTCTTTCAAATCAGTTTCTTTTTTAAACTTAAGTTTATTTGTAGAGAAAACAGTTTAAATAATATATGATATGTGTGAATTCATGGGTTTGCTATTTTCCTAGCAAAATCAATATGTAAGTTTTAAAAAATGGTATGATGTGTTAAAATTATCTCTTTCACCCTGTGTTGCTCATAGAGCATTGGGTGGGGGTGGGGGCTGGGGGAGCTGGGGGGCTCTATATCCTGGGGGGTAACTCTGCAAGGCATCAGTGAGATTTACACATCAGCGAGTAGCAGAGAGAGGAAGACTCCCTCCAACTGAAGAGAAAATGAGATGCCGTGGGGATACATTTGCTGCAACACACACAAGGAAGTCTTGTAGAATGATTGCCTAGTAGGGATCTTAAGAAAGATCTTAAAGAAGTCAGCTTGGGGTGAGGACACCTTGCTGTAATGTGGTCACATTAGCAGAGAGCTCACCTGCAGTTCTTACCTGTTAAGGTGCTGACCCATTTTGGCTGGCCGTGGACATGGCAGGGAAAGGTCAGTTTCCAATGTCAATTCCAATGGGCTCGTAGAGCAATGGTTCTCAACTGCAGGCCCTAGACCTGCAGCGTCGGTATCACCTGGGAACTTGTTAGAAATGCACTTTTTCGGGCCCTATCCCAGACCGTGGTCCTCCAGAGATTCTGATGGATGCTAAAGTTTGGGAACCATTTTTTCTAGAGGAATCCCTGTTGTTGCACAGGAAACAGAGGGCTGAGAGCAAGACCTGTGTTCTAGCCACGGGTCTGTAGTCAATTAGCTGTGGCCTCCGGCAAATGCCAAATTGCTGTTATCTGGAACGCACGAAAAGCCTGGACCACAGTAGAGATTCCCAGATGATAATCACCTGGGCAGCTTTTCCAGTTCTGATCCTGCTACACCAGAGTCCGCGCTCAATGATTCTATTACGTTCTAGAATAGGCCGGAACGAGCCTCTGCTGGGAACAATCAGAACAGTGGTTGCCTGGTTGGGGAGGGGGGCGGATCAACTGCGAAGGTGCACGAGGGGACTTTCTGGACTGGTGATACTCTGTCTTGCTGAGAATATTGATTACATAGGTGTGTGCATTTGTCAGAATTTATTTGAATGGTACCTGTAAGATTTGTGCATTTTATTATATGCATATTTTATCTAAAAAAGATTATAAATAAATATTAGAGTCTAGTTAATAATATGTGTGCTGAAGTGTTTAGGAATGAAATGTACTGATTTCGCAACACTTTGAAATGCATCAAAAATATGGTGGCTTCTTGGATGGATAGAGGGATGGATAGTTGAATAGACAGGTGATAAAGTGAGTATAATCAAATGTTAAGTGCAGAAACCACATTGCTGTGTCTATGGGTATTCACTGCAAAATTCTTTTGACTTTTTATTTTAAAAAATTTTTATAATAAAATGTTGAGGAGAAATTCTGATGCTGGGACCCTATACCCACATCTGTTAATGGGCTCTTTCTTAACTTAAAAATTCTACCATTGGAGGGAGATACATTTCTTTATCAAGGGTAACATTTTGTTTTGTGTGTTTTTGAGACAGGGCCTTGCTCTGTTGACTGGGCTAGAGTGCAGTGGCGTCATCACAGCTCACTGCAGCCTCAAACTTCTGGACTGCAGCAATCCTCCCACCTCAGCCTCCTGAGTAGCTAGGACTATAGGTAGAAGACACCACACCTGGCTAATTTTTCTATTTTTTGTAGAGACAGAGTCTTGCTCTTGCTCAGGCTGGTCTCGAACTTCTGGCCTCAAGGGACCCTCCCACCTAACCCTCCCAAAGTGCTAGGATTACAGGCGTGAGCCAAGGGTAACAGTTTTTAAACCATTCACATACAGGTATTTCTCAGAGACTGACACAGTGAGAGATTGTTGGTTTTTTTACCCCTGATAATGAACTTATTGGGCTAGAATCTCTCCACAGGTCCCGATAATAGGGAAGACCTGGGTTCTGCACCCAGGCTTTATTGTGGCTACTATTGCTATTCAGCCACAGGCAAGGGGCACCTGGCTGTGCGGTCGCACCTGTTCTCCAGGTGTGAATCTGGGGCTCACCTCTAGAGAACTTCTACATGCCTCAGCCACACATGGCCACCAGGGGGAGCGGTCACCCCACGGGTGCCTGGAGCGCCACTCTTCAAACCCACAGCTTGCAGTGATTATCTGTGTCCTTTGGAGGGTCATCCACCTCCTCACCTGATCCTTCCCCGGCTCTTCTGATGGCACCGCTAGCCCTGCAGCCAGCGAACTCAGCCTCTTCCGGGAGGCCCCCCCCATCCTCCACCCCCAGCTAGCCCCCCCAGGACCCCACATCCCCTGGTACCCTCTGGTGCAGTGAACCTTCTTGTCTCCAGAACCTGATTATCATTCCTGTTTTCTGTGGTTGCTCTAAGACATGTCCCTTCCTTTCTCCTTCAAAACCCAGCTCTGTCACCTGCTGTCCCTCTTGGTGATGGTCGTCTGCTGGTCTTCTGGTTGTGCCTCTTCCTTCCCTGGAGACTTTGGCTCCTGGTTTGCTGTTTTTTCCATCCTCCAGAGGACTGTGTCACCCCTGTGGCTGGGCCATTCTTGGTACCTGGACAGCCGCAATTCCAGGGAGCTTTTCCGTCACTGCAACTCAGCCACCCCTTCCTGTGGTCACACCTAGGACGCTGCCACCATCTGGACAGGAGACTTCAGACAGCTCCCTCTGACCTCTCCTCACTTGTTCCTGCACTTTCTGCCCGGCCTCATCTCTTCATGGAGCCACCACCTCCTGTTGTCACTGCCTTCCTTGCTGGTGGTTCACTATTGAAATCAATGCCCTTGTCTCTCTCTCTCCTAACGTCATTCCCCCAGCGCTGACACCCTGGTCAGCCCTTTTCCATCTGCACCCGGGCAGCCAACCATCTCGGGGGAGGAGCACACCCTCGCCGAAATTTCGCTTTCATTGCACCGTCAGGGACCCCGAATGGGCTGCCTGGCCGCCCGCTGCTCTTCCCGGTAGGTTTGCTCCCCGACTCTCTGCAACAACGATTTCACACCTCTCTCTCCCCAGACCTCCTGCGCCTCCCCCGACCTCTGCTCAGCGGAAGCTCACGTCTCTTAACTGCATACAGGGTGTCAGAAACCCTGAGAGCAAACTCTCTCCTCTTCCTGCCGCCCACTCATGGTGTCGCTGTCCAATCCGCTGTCACCTGTGAGATCTGTCCTCCTCTTTATGAAGCAGCCGCCCCACCCGAGCTCCGGTCCCTCTTCCTTCTCACTCGCCCAAGCTTCTCTTGTCAACTGGGAGCGCTCACTAGAGGACAGAGGATTGGCTCCTTAGTTGGGGACCCAAATGTCATTCTATTTTCCGTCAAGAGGAGTTTTTCTAATTGCCACCTGGCAGGGAGCCCAGCTAGGGTTGGAGTCTGGGGACCTCACTGTTGGTGCATCGAAGACCCCTTGTCTTCCGTCTGCACATATCCTCCTCGGGATGACAAGCTGGAGGTGATCTCATACGTGTCACAGCACCTCGAAGCTTTCCCAGCCATGTCCACGTCCAGCACCCCCCATCCGGTCATTGCCTAGGGACACTCCCACACCGGTACACCCGGGAGCATGTTGGAGGATGCTCATCTCAACATCATTTGGGGCTGGGGAGTCGGAGGTGCCCGGGCACCTCTCTCTAGGGGAGTGGCCGGTGAGCTGGGTGGCAACATGCGGCAGAGGCCGTGCAGCGGTGGGAAGTCACGGGTTCGATGTGCACACAGCACAAGCCTAGCGCTGCCTGAAAACAGAAAGAAACACTGTGAGGCTCATAGCCCGTTGCCATTTGCGTGCATTAAAATACCGGTACACAGAACAACACCGGTGTTTAGATAAAAGTGTACGCATGGAACCCATCAGAATGGTTATCTGTAGGGAGAAAGGGGAATCACTGGGGACGTGGCAACCAGACAGACAGACAGGCAGGAGTGGGGCCCTGCACGGGGCAGTGAGGCTGAGGCCTGTTTCGCCTGTCTAACCAGGTGTCCTTACCTGTGACCCCCGGTCAGTGCGCCCCTGCACAGGCCCACGCTTTCCTGGGCCTCACAGCTCCCGTGGAAACAAGCGTCTGTTGGTAAAAACCAGGCCTACCTTTACTGGGACCACACCTGAGGTCCCAACCATTAAAAAGAAAATAAACAGACGCCAGCTCTCCACTCCCCACCCCACCCCTCCTGTTGGCTGTTGGTACATTCCCCCATTTCCAGTGACATTTGGGATCACTCACCCACAGGTGCAGAGACCCTGGCCTGGTCCCTGAATTCCTGGGGTCTGGTTGGCCCAGTCTTGGGGAGGCAGATGGGATAGTGAGCCCAGTGGGGGTGGGAACAAGGAGAAGGGCATCGGCCCACCAGCCTGCGACATGGGCCCACGATGGGGTGGTTTTTTAAGGCCCAGAGCCCCAAGATAGCAGGCTGGGACTGTCAGGTCTGGACACGGCCTGATCCCTCTTGCATGGGGTCCTGTGGTCTGCACCAACCAGCGTCCCTGGAACAGCAGTGGGCTGGAGAAGCAGTGACCCCCTCCCCACTCCCCAAATCCCAGTTTGCAGCCTGCCGCTGACTCTGTGATGTGAATACTCCCGTGGTGGCTGACTCCAAGCCACCAACATGGTGCCAATGACTGTGGGGCTGGGAAGAGGTGCTCACAGCTGGCTCTTGGGGGGCCCTTGTGGGCCACCTGCCCATGACCTGCTGATGGTGGCAGGAAGAGTGAGGGGTGGGCTGTGACTTCCAGCAGCAGAGGAGCCGGTGGCTGTTTCTGGCAGAGGGACTCTCATGGAAGCTAGACCTGAGCAAAATGCTTAAAGAGAAAGCTGCGTTCTCAGGCCCTCACGAGGAAAGTTGTTTTCTCTGCTTTTATGCAGAAATCCACCTGGACGTGACATTCTCATTAGATTGCAGTTTAAACAGGACAGACTTCAGTTTGCAGGTGAGAACTTGAGTTTTCACAGCCATGGGACAAATGTCAGACCTTTTCACAGAATGAATTTGAAATTTGGAAAATTGCTGTCATTTTTATACAAATGAAGCTCCCATGGTTTTTCTCTGCAGGACCTTCTAGTTAAAGAAGAGGGCAAAAGTCTAATTTCCAAATAGGAATCCCCTGTTTCTTGCAGGTGAATTAATTGCCTTCCGCCTTGTACTATTTACAGAATACTGATGATAAGCTGAGGGGAAGGAGAAAAAAAATATCTTAAAAAGGAGGAATTTTTAGTCACAGAAAGGAAACCAGGCCTGCTAAGTGAGACAAGATGTGATTTGGCCTTAAAATGGAGCAGACACAGATGATAAGTGGTTGTCTTGTGCCGAGGCTGGGCAAGTAGCCTTGAGTTGCCAAAGACCACTGGGTGTGGATGAAATGGGTCCTTCTAGAATCTTCTAGAAACCCTGGTTTTCTCAATTAATAGCCCAGCACTCCTTTGCATTGGGAAACACACTGTGTGTCTTGCCAGGATTCTGTGGGATTCCAATAGAATTAGAAAGCCAAAATGGGTGATTTTCTTTAAACTGAAATTTAAAAATGTTTTCCATGGCTCATGTACAAAGTGGATCATTGAGTAATAATTACTTTTTTGAGCTATGATTGTGCCACTGTACTCCAGCCTGGGTGACAGAGCAGAGACCCTGTTTCAAAAAAAATTAATAATAATTACTTTTTGCCACATGGGAGACCCTGAGCAAGAACTGCCTGGCTAAGCCCAGACAACCCCCGCATTGGTGAACAAAATAAATGATGGTCATTGTTTTAATCCACTTTTTGGTGTGGTTTGTTATGCAGAAATAGATCATTAGAATATCATAGAACCAGTTCTCCCCGTGGAAGGGGAAGTGAGATGGGCCATTTCCAGATCATGGTGGATAAGAAGGAAGGAGATCACATGTCCCCATTTGCCCAGGGTAGACTCAGATCACATCTATTGTCTCGGCACAATTCCTAACAACACCCCCTTTCACTCTGAAGGTGTTTGGGGGATGCAGAGCAGGCTCACTGCACACTGGCTACCCACTTGTCTGAGGCCGGTGAGACAGAACATGCTCACATGCAACATGTTATGTCAAGTGGATTTATTGCTTACAGATAGGCAGCAAGGAACCACGGAAGCCTAGGATTCAACGAGAGCTGGTCCCTCAAACCTCAGGAAAGCTGCCCGGGGTGGATGGGGTTTTGAATACATGTGCCCCACTTGCATCGCAGCTGAGGGACCCCAGAAAGCAGCCTGCCCTGGATATTCTACCCCAGGGAGCCTGAATCGCTGGGCTAAAGCATTGAGGGACATACTGTTTCTAGGAAGGAGGAACTGGAACAGAGCCTGGGCTGTTTGGGCCAGTTCCTCCTTATCTCAGGATATTGTATCCCCAGGATATTCCACAGTTATTCTTGAGAATGACAAATGAGAGAGGGTAGGGAGAACTGGGTCCGTCCAAGGCCACCCAGAGAGCTGTCCTGCAGGATGTACCTTGCATGGACCCTATCCAGAACCAGGCGTGCCTTCTCAATGCTCTCCTTCCCTTGGGTTGGTGCAGACAAGTGCTGTCACCTTGGAGGAGCCACAAGATGGAAGGAACCTGGGTCTCTGAGTCACCACTTGGAGAAGAGCCCCAGACCTCCATTTAGGACTCTTAGTAAACAAGAAATTAACTAATAAGATAGTTTGAGGCCTGGGATTTGGGGTTTGTTTGTTACGGCAGCTGGCATTACCCTCAAATGAGTTATGAGCAAAAATTAGAAATCTCCATTCCTGGTTTAAAAAGGGAGATTACATAGTACCAGAATCAGGAATCTGACCCTCTTCATTTTATACCTTCAAAACCCTAAACCATGTGAATCCTACGGCCAAAGATATGCAGTTTCTGTGAAAAAGATATCTTATTATAATTATTAATATTTTTTAAACCCTATGTCTCAAGCATGAACGTCTCAGCTAGTTTTTTTCCCAGTTCTCTCTTTAAAAGATGAGATATGCTTATAACAGCGCATTCTCTAAAGTTTTAAAGGGAGAAAACAATCATCTGTGCTCAAGAAGATTGTGGGCTTTGGGAATCTGATGGGCTTTGTTTGAATTCTGGCCGTGCTGTTCAACAGCTGTGCCACCCAGGAAAAGCGTCTTAACCTCTCTGTATCCCAGGTTCCTTCCCTGTAAAATGACAATAACAATACTGACTTTCCTATTCTTTCTCCATCTCCTCTTCTTTTCCTCTTTTTTCCCTGTGATAAAGTTTTGATGAGCAAATCCATGCACATGTGTAAAATATGAGGTAGCAAAGTGCATACAGTGAATGGTAAGTCTCTGCTTGGGTGACTTTCAGTTTCCACGTTGAACTTGGCCTCTCTCTCTCGTGCAGTAAAGCAATGCTCTGGAGAGGTGATGGGGTCAGGCCCCCAGATCCTGGTGTAGCAGATACTTTGGGTGCCTACCCCACCCTGTGTCCCCTTGTCCACCTCTGACTTCAGGCGCAGCTCGAAGACTGGGGCAGCCTTTAGCCAGTGGGAGACAGAAGCTGGTGCATCTGTGTGCTGGCCCTACGGAGGGACAGTATTGGAGGGACAGGTCTGAGGCACAATCTCTATAGCTGCTCAGATATTGTTGGTATATTACTTGCCCAGGGCTGCCGCAACAATGTACCGCAAACTGAGTGGCTTAAAACAACAGCGTGTGCTGTCTCATGGTTCTGGAGGCTAGAACTCTGAAATCCAGGTGATGATGGGGCCACAATCCCTCCAAAACCTGTATGGGTCCCCTGCCTTTCCTCTTTCTGAGTCCCGGTGGTTTGCCAGCAATCTTTGGCATCCCTTGGCTTGCAGCTGCGTCACTCCAATCTCTGCCTTTGTTGTCACACGACGTTCTCCGAGTCTCTGTCTGCACAAGGTGGTCTTCTTATAAGACACCAGTCATACCAGATTAGAGTCCCACCCTCCTCCAGTATGACCTCTGAACTAATTACATCCGAGACAACCTCGTTTCCAAATAAGGTCACATTCTGAGGTACTGGGGGCTGGGACTTCAACATGTCTTTTTGGAGGGACACCACCCGACTGCTAACACCCCTTTCTCTCTTTTTGTTCCCCCACCCCTCTTTCTTGGGATCACCTCCCTGCACCCAGATCCCGTGGGCTTTGCTTTTGGGGGAACCCAAATGGAGACAGCTGGGGTTCTGTGCCTAGTGTCACCATTTCCCAGCAGTGTGGCTTGGATTACCGTGTCGCTGGGGTGCACTAGGCTCTCAGAACCTGGAGAGAATGGAGTCTGTTTGTCTCAGGTCTCAGTCCAGTGCTGATCTGTGGCTCTCACGGCCAGCAACCCTCTGAGTGCTGGTTCTGGGGCCTGCGCTCCTGTTCCGAGATGCTGCCGTCTTGACGCAGGGCCTTCCCAGTGGCTGTGGGAGGGGAGGAGAGAGGGGGAGAGCTTTGTGGTCAGGCGTGGACGTGGCACACAGACTCCTGTGCACATTCCGTGGTCCAGAACCCAGTCATGTGGTCCCAACCCACTGCAAGGGAGCCGGGGAAACATCCTCATGTGCCCAGGAAGGGAAGACGGGCTTAGGGGACATCTAGTCTGCTTCTGCCAGACTCGCCCCCTGAAACCACCGTTGCCTTGTCTGTGTGATGGAATTCATGCTTGATCTGCAGTTTGAGCCCCAGCTCTGAGTTAGGAGAGCCTGCGGCACCCATGGGTGATGGGGAGGCCCTGGCACGGATTTGCACTGTGGCCAGACACGGCAGGCTGTTGGTCACAGTGTCAGCTGCCCCTCCCTGGGGCCTAGCCCTGAAGGAGGACCCTACTTCCCAGCCACTGACGTCAGGCTCAGCCGTGAGACTGGAAATGTGAGGAGTGATGCACATTGTGTTGGAGCAGATGCTTTAGGAGCCATTTTCTCGTTCTACCATGCCCCTTCCCCTCTGCTGTGAGACCAGCACACTCCTGATTGGGGCTGCTCCTTAAGTCCTGGTCCTACAATGCAGAGGACAGGGAGAAAAACCATGGCTGACCTACAGTTGACAGCAAAGGCAATGAGAAGCCAGCCTCCCTCCCTTCCCCACTGAGGTTTTTGGGGTTATCTGTTACTGCCGCATAACCTCACCTTTTCCTGACTGATACATCAAGAAACCCAGCAATGCCTTCATCTGGCCCCTAAGTGAGAAAGTGTCTCTGGACTCCAAATCCCAGTGTGTTGAAACTTTGTGATCTGGGCTGGACCCTATGCAGCCTCCTTTTTCCTCAGGTCCAGGGATTGGGGACAAAAGTCCAGTCGTTCATATCCACTAGCACCAGAGAATGTGACCACAGAGAGGTGGAGAGCAAAACAGAGCATCCCAGCCCCCAGGGGCTAAGACCCGATGGCCTGGACCCCGGGCCTGGCTGCCCTTTGAGAGAAGAGAGCAGAGAGGAAGGGCTGGCCCAGCCCTCGCCTGTTACCTCCCATGGCGGGGACCAGCCTGCGAGGAGGGTTGGCCAGGCCTGTGTCTCACCAGCCCCTGCACTGTCCCCACCTGCTGTTTAAGTGCAGTGGGCATTGACCTCAAAGGAGAGAGGAACGTGCTAGAAATATGCAAGCTTTTTGAGGCAGGGGAACCTTCCCAACAGCGAACAGGCTCCAAACTGGCCCTAGCATCGGACCAACTCTGCACAGCAACCCCTCCCCTTGTGCAAGAGATGGGGGCTGGGGTCTCATTAGGGAGATTCATGAGCGAGTTTTCACCCCAGGAGACCCCTGTGCAAGCCGAGTTTGCAAAACTGCTTTATAAGTAGCGAAGCATCATGTGTACGGTGGATATAATTCTAAAAGAGACAGGAGAAGTGCCCTCATCCGAACACCAGGGAGTTTTCCTCAGTCTGCCCTGCTTCCCTGCATACCGATTTCTTGGGGAGGGTGCTAATTATGAGGTATGAGAAAGACCTTCTTTCACACCTGGAACAAGCTGGGAGCGATTTCTCTAGTCCATTGTTTCTCTGGGCCAGGCAGGTGGAGTCATTTATCTAAAAGTTCCTCCCAGGCATCGAATCTGTTACATCTGATGCCTCGGGAGACAGAGGCTGCTCGTGGCCCTAAAGCTCACCTTCAATGCTACCTAGCAACACACAAGAAACACGATCTCCTAAGGCTTTAAGGAGAAACCCAGTTGCAGCTATAAACTCTGTTTACAGCATGCTAGGGGCTTAGAGAACCGCTGAGGAAGGGAGGTTGCCAAAGAAACCAAAGAGTTATTCTTTTTTTTTTCTTTTTCCTCTTGAAAATAGAAAATCACCCACTGATGTATGAATCCTGAGCCTGCACTGACCTCAAGGCCTTTGGCTTGGATGACAGACAGGGGGACACGGAGGCAGCCGGCCGGGTCGTCGGCGGCAGTGTCCCTTCTGGCCGAGGCTCTGGCTCACTTGGTGGGAAAGCTTCCTTTTCTCTCCCTTGCTCATGTCCAACCCTGCCCACCTCTGATTTCTCCCTGGGCACTGCTCGTGGTCTCATTTCTGAGTCTGGTTCACTATTATCACTCCCTTTCCTTTTTGGAAAGTTTATTTCTTGATCCACCCACCTCATTTCTGCATCCTGGGATTGTTTACTAATGCAAAGAAATGCTAATGTTATAGAGAACATGCCAGAAAATAGAGAAAAAGATCTCCCCTGCCCCCGCCACCCACGCGCAGCAACGCTGGGAGCTGTGGCTGCAGGAAGGTGGGCTACGGCCCAGGGCCAGCACCAGAGGGCCCTGTGCGTGCCTGGGTGTCACAGGCAGTGGGGGACCTGGGGGCTGGTTCAGCAGAGGCAGCTGCTGTCAAGGAGCTCGGGGGAGGGCTCGCAGCGGGGAGCCTCTCATTGGCACTGACTCCTTCCCCTCCAGGAGCGCACGGCCCAGGTGGGCTGAGAGATGAGCAGGCATGGTTGTCCCTTGCAGAGAGGGATGTGTGTGGAGGGGGACAGAGAAGAGCTGGACACCCTGGGAGGTGGCCCATACCTGGGGTGCTTGGAGCTATTCTAGAACCTTCCACAGTGCCGCTCTGGTTGCTCTGTTGCTCTGTCCTCCCTCCCTCATCCCCCAAGCCTTGGTGGGAAGCAGGGGTGGCTTGGTGGGTGAGGCATGGATGTAGGAGAAACTTAGGGTCTTTTCCCTCCCACTCTATAGCTTCCCTGTGAGGGTTCAGTGCTCACACTTCAAGGGAATTAATTCACCCACAGACTTTTACTGCCACCCTTCTGTGTTTGGTTGAGCAGTGTTTGAAGCTACCAGCCGCCAACTCCTGGGCAGACGGCCGGGGTTGCAATCCTGGCGCCACCACTTGCAAGCTGTGTGACTTTGGGCCAGTTACTTAAACTCTCTGCGCCTCAGTTTTCTCTGTGAAGTAGGGATAATAATACTAATACCTTGTTTGTGCAGATTAAATGAGGTAAGATTGTAAAGCACTTAGTGGAGCACCTGGTAAACATAATATGGGTGTTTGTTCAATAAAAATGAGCCATCCTAGGTGCTGAGAAAACAGGAAATGTCCCTGACCCCATGGAGCCTTCATGGGGGGGGGGGGCAGAGACAAACAATAAACATGTAAACAAAGAAATGACTAAGTGCAGTGTCACGAGGAAAATTAAACCAGCAGCAGGACAGAGGGGAAGTGGCAGGGAGGCGCTGGAGTGGGGAGTGTTACTTTAACCAAGGAAGTCAAGGAAGGTCTTACAGAGCTGGGGGGATCTGCACAGAGACCTAAATGATGACAAAGATCGGCCATAGAAAGATCAGAGGGAACAGCAGCGGCGACAGCATGTGCAAAGGGCCGGTGTGTTGGAGGACGGGGCAGGTGGGTGTGGCTGGAGCCTGGGGGTGGGACAGAGGACAGAGAGAAGCATGCCCAGGTCCCATGGGGTGCGGTGATCCTAGCAAGAAATGGAGATTCTTTTCTAATTACAATAAGAGATAGTTTTCTAGGGCTGCAGCAACAAATGACCACAAACTGGTGGCTTATGACAGAAATGTATTCTCTTATTGTCCTGGAGGCCAGAAGTGTAAAATCACGGTATTAGTAGGGCCATGGTCCTGCTTCTCTGTGTGTCTCTGTGTCCTCTTTCCTTCTTAAAGACACCAGTCTGGGAGGCCGAGGTGGGCGGATCGTTTGAGCTCAGGAGTTCGAGACCAGCCTGAGCAAGAGCAAGACCCCATCTCTACTAAAAATAGAAAGAAATTATATGGACAGCTAAAAATATATATAGAAAAAATTAGCCGGGCATGGTGGTGTATGCCTGTAGTCCCAGCTATTCGGGAGGCTGAGACAGGAGGATCCCTTGAGCTCAGGAGTTTGAGGTTGCTGTGAGCTAGGCTGACGCCACGGCACTCACTCTAGCCTGGGCAACAGAGTGAGACTCTGTCTCAAAAAAAAAAAAAAAAAAAAAAGACACCAGTCATTGGATTTAGGGCCCAAATCCAATGTGATATTATCTCGAGATTCTTAACTTAATCATGTCTGCAAAGACCCTATTTCCAAGTAAGGTCACATTTGTAGATACCAGAGGTTAGGACTTGGACGTATCTTTTTAGGGGACACCATGGGACCTGTAACAGAGGGCACTGGGAGTTTCAGCAGAGGACTGGGCCAGTCTGATTTCTAAGTTAACAGATCACGCTGGCTGTTGTACGGAGAACAGACCAGAGTGGGGAGGTGAGTTAGGGGGCTGGGCAGGGCAGCTGGGCCAGGATGAAGGTGAGAAGGACAAAAGTGTCATAAACACTCACAGCTGGGCCTGGGTGTCCTCCTGTTGGACGTGAACAATTGCACAGATCACCAGTGTCCAGCAAGGCCACTCTGTGATCCTGACAGATCAAGACGACAACAAGACAAAACTCGGGCATCATCCGAACCACGGCATTAACAAAACATCCCCCATCCTGGCTGACATGAGTGACTGCTGCTTTTTTTTTTTTTTTTTGAGACAGAGTTTCGCTCTGCTGCCCCAGGTAGAGTGCAGTGGTGTCATCATAGCCCAGTGCAACCTGCAGCTCCTGGGTTCAAGTGATCCTCCTGCCTCAGCCTCCCAAGTAGCTGGGACTACAGGTGCATGCCATGAGGCCTGGCTAATTTTTCTATTTTTAGTAGAGACGGGGTCTCGCAATTGCTCAGGCTGGTCTTGAACTCCTGAGTTCAAGCAATCCTCCCGCCTCACCTCCACCTCCCAGAATGCTAGGATTACTGGTGTAAGCCACTGAGACTGACCCTGCTCCTTTGAATTAAAAAAAAAAATTGGGCCAGGCAGCCTGGTTTATGCCTATAATCCCAATACTTTGGGAGAGGAGGTGGAGGTGGGAGGATTGCTGAAGGTGGGAGGATTGCTTGAGGCCAAGAGTTCGAGACCACCCTAGGCAATATAGTGACACCCCGTCTCTACAAAAACCAGAAAGATTAGCTGAGTGTCATGGCACACACCTGTAGTCCCAGCTACTGTGGGGGTAGAGACAGGAGGATTGCTTGAGCCCAGGAGTTCGAGGCTTTAGTGAGCTATGATGATGCCACTGCACTCCAGCCCCTGGGCGACACAGAGAGACCCTGTCTCTTAAAATAAAAAAAAACCCATCAATCACAGTTCTAGCCTTGCTCTTTCTCACCTTCTAGATAGGAATGATCAAGATGCCCACTTGTAGAATCACTGGTTCCGGTCAGCATGCAATCCACAGCAAGTCTTGCTTCCTTGAGTTTTTCCCCAAGACGTATCATACAACACAAGCCCAAGTCCTAAATAAGTCCTTACTGAGATGCCCTGGGTATCCCCGTGGTCTGTGCTCACCCTGGTTGCATCAAATCAATAAACACAATTGAGTTCAGCTGGAAGAACTGCTGGTCTTTGGCCGAGGGGCGGGGCGGCTTCATGCAATCCACGGGATCTTGCACTTAGAACTCCCTGGACCCGGTTAATGCTCTGCCGCTGCCATATTAACATTCTTAATAATTTTTGAACAAGGGGCTCCCTAGGTTCATCTTTCACTGGGCCCCACAAATTACACTGCTGTTTCTGCTGACGGGCATTGATGGTGGGTAATGCCGGGGTCACTGTGGAAGAGGACACGAGAAGTGGGTGGATTCGGGACTTTTCGGCTGGGATCTGCAGGACTGGCTGGTATTTTGGATTTGGGTGGGAGAATGCCAGGAAGAGAGGGCTAACTCCTGAATCTGGGCAGAGAGTGCCCTTTACCAAGACAGGAAACGTCAGGTGAACAAGCCAAGCAGATTCGGGAGTGGGCAGGCGGGGGTCGAGAGTCTCAGCGGGTGAAAATGAGCTTCCTCTCATACATTATGGAGTAGGGATGGGACGGCACATTTTTAAAAGTTGGTGTTCCAATGTTGTACTGTAGTTTTGCAAGATGTTACCATTGGGGGTAGAGAGTACACGAGATCCCTCTGTATTATTTCTGACAACTGCATGTGAATCTACAATCATCTTGAAATGAAACGTTTAATTAAAAAAAATTGGTGACCCAGAAAATCGAGACATGAATGGAGTGACAGGCGGCTCGGGGCAGGTGTTGCTCATCTGTATTCAGCAGTTCTTGAGTCTGCAAGGAGTTTGGGGGCAGCTCCCACAGGCGGATGCGGCCCAGTGAAGGGGCTGTTGGTGGCATCTGAAGGGACAGTGGCAGCAGCTGTGGCACCTGAGTGTCCTTCCTGGTGGTCCTGTGTTGAGGGCCGATGACCAGAACAGGGGCTCATCTCTCTGGGGCCCTGCCAAGTTCGGGGGGAGGGCTTGGCTCCAGAAAGTTCTCTGGTGAAAGTGACTTTAGCACCTACCTCCTCTAGCAACTTCAGGTCACTTCAGCAGTGGGATGGACACAGGGGCACTTCGGACCTCAAAACCATGAGTAGGAGAGGAGGCCAGGACGAGTCCTGTTGGTGTCCACTTTCATGCTAGAGTTGGGCTCATAGGGGTGGGAGGGGAACAGTTCACGTTGATATTTGCAGATTTATTCACGGAACTCCCCACACATCTGGATGAGAATATATGACTTGCCCCCTGGAGGAAATAGTTAAATGAATCGCTAAAGCACAAAATGTTCCTGTAAAATTGCTTCCATATTTTATTAGATGCAGATGAGCATGAAATATTGTGAAGCCAACGGGAGAGTTTGCAAATTTGGTTCTTGCTTTGCTCCATAAACAACTCTTCCTCACCTGGATGGTTACGGAAAGACTTCAACGAATGCTGGTTTGGGTGGAACCGTTGAGTAGCTCACTCACTTATTCCTTCATCCAGCCAATAAACATTTATTAGGCACCAATTGTATGCCAGGTAATGCAAGCTTAATTGCAGCTGCAGGTATTTTTCTCGTCGACCAACCTTCAAACGACACCACCTGTGTACAAAGTCCTTCTGCGATGCACCATTTTTATCTTAGTGTTGTGGGGGACATTGTTATCTCAGAGCAGCACTGTCTCATCTCTACCAAGGAGAAGTCACATTTTTCACACACCCCTCCACGGCTGCAGATGCTAATTAACATTAAATTCCTCTTTCCTATAATCTCCCCATTTGTGTCAAGATATGAAATTTCTTGGCGGGGGGAGGGGCGGAAATAGACACAGTTGTGCAAAACTGGCTTTCGAATTAATAGATCTTGGTAGTTTCTCATACTCTGGGTGGCTCTGCCAAATGGATCGCAGCTGACATCCGAGGGGTCCAGCTTCCACGTGGCATCCCCAGCCTAGGGAAGGAGAGCTGGGATGAGAACAGACGCATCCTGCGTTTGTCATTTTCCCCTTGTGGGGATGTTTCACGTGCCCCCTCTGCCACCACAGAGAGGAGGTGAGTGGGGGCTGTTGGGATTTTGTCGTGGCTGGAGTTTGGTTCTGACACCTGTCAGCCACGTGACTTCAGGCAAATCACTGTGTGCTGAGCTACCATTCTTTCCTCTGTAACAGTGCAAGAGAGTAGCGTTTGCTTTACTGATCACTCAGGGGTGTTGTAAAGCTCACATTAAATGAGATGATATGTCTTCTCACTGTGACTTTCAGACCACTGTGCAAACACAAATTGCTGTTATCAACCAGGGGGTAAGGTGTCGGAGGAGGCAGGACCAAATGTCTTCCTAGATCCAGGTTAGACTTACAAAGTCTCTTGTTTTCATTCGTGAGTTAGAGGCACTGTCTTTGGTAGCTCAGATTATTTCCTGGGGAGTGGAAGGAATGTTGGGCATCACTGGGGCCCAGGTTAGGGCAGAGTTCTTGGAGGAGTTGGGAGGAGTTGGGGTGGAGAGAGGCATCCGGGCAGCTGTCAGGGATAAGGGATTCAAAATGCCAAAGGATGGGAAAAGACACATTAAGAAGCATTAATGTGTAATATTATTTGAGGACCATAAGCGCAGATCAGATATCTTTTGATAGTTTTTATCTGATGGGCATGTTCCTTTGAAGGTGATGCCACATTGGGACCAGGCCATGTGGTGCCCCGGGATTAGTTTGGTTTACATTCAGGGAGTGACCATCAGAATTTTGGAACTCAGGTGTTGTGTTCAGTTGCACCACTTATTAAAATCATCACCCAAGATCTGAGCTGTTGTATGATAAAGAATTTGTTGTATCATAAAAAAAATTTCCTTGGTTCCTGGAAGGGAACTTCTAAATGCTTGGAATTGTCCAAGCAGGCCACACCTGAGTGCCTGAGTGTATGTTAATGCGATGACTCAGGATGGGAGCTGGCAGGGCCAGAAAGTCCAACCATGTGATTGGAAGGCTGTGGCTGTGACCCAGGTGATATCAGCCCCACCTGTGGGGTGGCATGGGGGGGCTGGAAATTCAGTTCAGTCACATGGCCAATGATTTAATCAATCGTGTCTATGACGAAATCCCAATAAAAACTCTGGACACTGGGGCTTGGCAGAACTTCCTGGCTGGTGAACACACAGGTGTGCCAGATTCTGCAGGGAGAGGACAAGGAAGCTGTGCATTCGAGAACCTCCCAGGCCCCACCCTTTGTTTGGCTGTTTATATCTTTTATAATAAAACCGTAACTGTAAGTATAGAACTTATCTGAGTTCTCTGAGTCATTCTAGCAAATTACTGTTCTTGGGATGGATCATGAACCCCCGCCCCCCGATTTGTGGCCAGTTGATCAGAAGGGCAGGTGGCCTGCCAACCCCTGCACCAGCCTCCCAAGTGGGGGGCAATCTTGCTGGGAACTGTTCCCTTAAACCTGTGGAATCTGATGCTAACTCTGAGTGATTAGCACCGAAATTGCACCGCAGTAATTGCAGAGCCGAGAGCACACCACACCTTATTTCATTTTGTCAGCCAAGAAATATCTCTCAAGTGCTTATTTTGTGTCAGGCCTGGTGGCGGGTGCCGCATGTACCACCTAGTTGTTGAGCGTTATGTTCCTGAAGGAATTCACGCAGCTTAGAATACCGCCAGTGTCAAAGGGACGGCACTGTGAAAAACACACCAAGATCGGAATTACTATTTTGGGGAGGATGCACAGATTTGCAGGACCAGATTTTCACATAAATTCATTAAACTAAGGAAGTCTAAAAGCTTCATGAAGTTAAAGGCTGGAAAGTAATTTTTAGCGTTACCTTAGGAGGTGCCCCATTTCTTAGGAACTTGGAGTCATTTCTTGATGAAGAAAGGATGTTGGTGGCAGACACTTGTTGTCCTGCCCTGAAGATCGCCTTGGGATGTGCCAGTTGTGGCGAGTTTTCTGTGAGGGGAGGGTGGAGGCTGCTGTCAGAAGTGCACGGGGCATAGTCCACCAGGAGTAGCAGGAAGGGCGTGAGGTTGTGCCCAGTCCTCACAGGGATGGGTGGGCCCGTGGCAGAGAAGCATGGGCAGGTGACAGTCTGCAAGCACCCAGACTGGGGGTCTTCCTAGTTTGGGGGCCAGCACCCTCATTTCTGAGGTGGTGGGCCAGGCACTTGTAAGAACTGCCAGGAAGCAAGAATTGCTGAGCAAGCCAGGATTTTGTTACAACATGCTCCTGAATTCTCACCATTAGACTCACCAGTTGGGGAAGGATCAATGAACAGAATGCAGCGGGAAGGCTTGGGGGGCTGGGAGTGACGCGGCTGTGCCCAAGTTCTGAAGGCAACCCCTACAAGCCAGCCTCTCAGGTGTGGGCAATCAGAAATCCTCCCGGAGTCATAGTTGAGGCTGGAGGGAGATGCCACATCCCCAACATGCTACCACTGTGGCTGGGCGTCTGGAGCAGCAATGCTGGGTGGCTTGGCCCCTATCTCCAGGCACTTCACATACTGCCATGAAGGGAACAAATTTCATGAGCACTCAGGGGCTTTGCAGAAATCTGAGAGTGGGGATGGCCCTGCGCAGGCTTCAGATCTGGCAGCAAGAAACATCCAGTGGCCAACACCCCCACGAGGGAAAGGGCAGCTAGATGCACCATCTACTCCTCCCCACAGCAGACGCAGACCCTGGGGCTAGAGGAGGAGTGCTGACACCAAGGCAGCTGGCACCCCCTGAGATGTCAAACTCTCCCAAGATCCAAAGGGACCTTCGGGGAGGAAATGTGACAGCCCAGCCTGATGGAGTCTGGTGGCATCACCAGAAGCCCTGAGAAGAAAGGACAATGTGCGTGTGACCGTGTGTCTGAGCGTAAGGATATACGTGACTGTGTGTGTCCTAGTCTGGTGTGGCTGTGTTAACAGAGTGCCGCAGACTGGGTGGCTTCTAAACAACAGGAACTTACTGCTCTTGGTTCTGGAGGCTGAAAGTACAAGATCAAGGAACTGACAGGCTCATCAAGGGCCCACCTTCTGGTTCCCAGATGGCTGTCTTCTCACTGTGTCCTCACCTGGAAGAAGGGGTGAGGGTTTGTCCGGGGCCTATTTTATAAGAGCACTAATCCCATTCATGAGTGCTCTTCCCTCATGACCTGTTCACCCACCAAATGCTCCACCTCCTGATACCATCACACTGGGGGTTAGGGTTTCAACATATGAATCCTGGGGGGACACGCACATCCAGTCTATAGCAATGCGTAAGTGTGTGTGAATTTGAGTGTGCATAAAGAGTTGTGCAGTGTGTCAGTGCATACATATGTATGTATAGTCCATGTGTGCAGGCTTCAGTGTTTGTGAGTGCGTGTGAGAGTGAAGGTGCGTCTGCGTGTGAGTATGAGTGTCTTGTGAGTGTGGGTGGGTACATGTATGTCTGAATGCATTGTATGTGTGTGTGTGTGTATTTGTGTCCATGCGTGTGAGTGCATGAGTGAATGGTGGGACATATGAATGTGTGTGTCTGTGAGTTTGTGAGTGTGTATGTGTGAGTGTGCGTTTGCGTGTGTGTGAGGTACTGTGTATGCATGTGAGAGTGTGTGTGCACTTGGTAGGCTGAGTGGAGACCCTGCTTCCCTATTCCTTATGGAAGGGCTAGTTCTCAAGAGAACAAACCATGAAAGGATATATATATATTGGAGAGAGGTTACAGGGCAGAAATGTAGGGTGGATCGAGGGGCCCAGAGAGGAGGAAGAAGAAATAAATGGTAGCGAGGGAGCCGCATGCATGAGCTGTAAAGACGTTTGAGCAGCTGCCAACAGTGGGAAGCTTTGAGGAGAGGAAGAGATGTCTAATGAGGATTTTCAGGAAATTTCCATGAGATATTTTGTACAAAATCCCCGGGCCTCCCCTTTGATGAAGCTGACACTAAAGCTCTCCATGAGTACACGCTGCAAAGACTGACCCATGAGAACAGCCAGGTATATTTGGGTTACACAAGGGAATAAAAGCCTAGTGGCCATTTCTCAGGGACAGCCTGCTGTTTAAATTCCAAAGGACACTCAGAGAACTGGGTTATGGGTTTGTAAAAAGATAAAAGTTTTCCATGTGCGTCAGGATATGGAGAGCTTCCAAGGAAGACACTCAGGGAGAGGGATAGCTGTTCCCCTAGGACCACTAGCCCTAGATCTGCCCAGGGAGCATGGGGGTGCAGGGGAATGACACTGGACAGGACGTGCAGAGCCACAGCGAGATGAATCAGGTTGGGTTCCACTGTTCACATTAGAAAAAAACAAACTCAAACTGGCTCAGACAGGGACAGAGATTTCCTGGCGTGTGTGGCTGGGAGACAAGAGGCAGGTGGATGTCAGCATGGGTTGGACTTAGTGACTGCAGGGTGTCATCAGGGCTTCCTTCCGGCTCTCTGCTTTGCTCTCTGTGACGAAAGCATCATCCCCAGGTGCTCCCCATCCTGGGACCGCGTCATCATACCACGCCGTCTGGATGATGAGGCAGAGGCTCTGCCCCAGCACCCTGAGGGTCAGTCCCAAGATCCGCCCGACGGATGGTGATGGCTGTGGACAAGGGAACGGGACGTGCTGATGGCTGGCATCCACTGAGTGGCCAGCTGTGTCCTCCCCTCCCCAAATTCACATGTTGAAGACCTGGCCCCCAGTGACTGTATTTGGAGACAAGGTCTTTAAGGAGGTGATTAAGTTAAAACGAGGTCACTGGCGTGGGCCCTAATCCTATCTGACTGGGGTTCTTACAAGAAGAGGAGATTAGGACACAGACACGCACAGAGGGAAGACTACGTGTGAGGACAGGGAGAAGATGGTCGCCCACAAGCCAAGGAGAGAGGCCTCAGGAGGAGCCAACCCTACTGATACCTTTGCCTCAGACTTCCAACCTCCAGGACTGCGGGGCGATGTTCCTGGGCTGAGTGGAGAGCCGGCTAATCCTGCCTTGCATGCCCACCGGCTGGAAGAGGAGGAGGCAGGAGGGACTGTCCCTTCCTCCAGATCCTGGAGGCCCCTGTCCAGGGGAGAGTAAATGGAGCGGTCTCTGGTCTCCTGGTAGTACCAAGCCTTGCCAGTCTCACAATCACGTGATCATTCATTGGCCATGACAGGAACAAGAAGGAAAGAGCAGTATCTCCCCACAGTATCTCTCAGGGAGGCAGAGGCTCCCATTTTATGAACTAAGGAGGGAACAGAGGAGGGGAGCTCAGCTTCCTCCTGGGGTGGTTGGGGGTGGGCTTCCCATGGGGACCCGTGAGGGTCAGACACCTGCTAAGCATGGGTCTGTGGCCTTTGGCACCCAGAGGACTTGGCCTCAATAGCAGTGGTGCTCTCGGGGGCAGCTCATTCCTGGCTCTATTCCACCAAACACTCCAGGGGCTCCTGTTCCCAGGATGCCAGCTGACCCTCTGCAGCCACAGGTGCTGGGCTGGGGACTCAGAGAAGGATATCAATGATGGATACCTTCTTCCCAAGAAGGCCCCGATGCAGAGCGGTGATGGCAAAGCTCCTGAGCCGTGGCTGGGAGGGCTGGAGACACAGAATGATCAGGGAGTGGGACCCGGCGTGTGTGTGGGCGGCCTGGTCTTTGAATCCTGAGCTGGGAGGACACGGGTCATTTGTTTTTGCTGCCTGACATCTGACGCCCTGTCCTGTGTGCTCCTAAAGCCCCTCCTGAAGCATCTTGGCGGGCAGCAGGACCACCTCCTACTCCAGGAACCGGAAACACCAGGCTCTCCTTTCCCAGCATGCCTTGCAGCCTAAACATGTGACCCGAACTTGGCCAATCAGAGACACTTGCTCTGGGGCGGGGCGCTCCTTCTGGTGTTCGTGTGGACCACGTTGTCTCAGGGGCAGCCATGGCTTCCCCAAGTGCCAGAGTGTGAACTCCCCCCAATACGGTGCCCATCAATTCCCTCCTCTGATCAAATTAACTGGAGTCCATTTCTGTTGCTTGCAGCTCATAAGTTGGCTGACACGAGCGGGAACGGAACACGCCAAAGTCAGGCTGGGCTGGATGAGAAAGGGGCCCCGGGAGCTGGGTCGGGCACCCCCAGGAGAAGGCAGCTGGGGTGGGGTCCAGGGTCTGCGTTGGGGGGCCCCTGAGGTCAGGGAGGACAGTGACAGACCCGCTGCACAGAGGGTGACCAGCTCCCCCAGGGCTGCCCCACGGCCCAGTGAAAGCAAAGCTGACACCAGCCCCCAACACACCCACCCCGCCCTGACTGCCCCGTGACCTTGGACCATCACCTGCCCTCTCAGAGCCTTGTCCCTCTCGGATGGGGTTGGGGCTGGTGTCGGTGCTCTCCGGGGGCCCCTCCCCATTTTTGCCTCTTGATCTCTGAGTTTGGCCGATGTGCTGGGGCTCCGTGCTGCCTGCCGGTGTCCTGGAGGCTATCGATGAAAAACGTCAGGATTCAGGCTGGGCCTCAGCCCACCTGGGGAGTGGAGCAAGTTTGCTTTCTCTTCCCCAGCTTTGGAGAAGGGCTGTCCCCAGGGAGGGGGAACAGTTTCCAGGGTTCTGGAGTCAGGAGGGAGATGAGCTCAGGGTTGCTGATCGTTGACCAGGGGCTCATCTGAGGAAAAGCAGGAAAATTTAAAGTATCATGGGAAAACCTCCCAGAGCATCCCTAAGGCCAGCCAGGGTGTAAATGGGCTCCAGGAGCCTCTGCAGCAGGCAGGTATAAATAATGATCCGCTGCAGCTCCCCGCAGAAGCACGCCTTTCCAGGGGTGCTTGTGAATTCTCTTTGATTTCTCCTTTGCACCTGTGGAGTGTCTGCCACGTGTGTCCCCACCTGCCAGGGAAGCTGAGACGCCTGGCTGGCTGTTTCCAGTCTGGGTGAGGACAGCAGCTTGGCTCTCCGCTGAGCAGATTGCCTTGGAGGCAGCCAAGCATCCAGGCTTCCTCTGGGCCCTGGGTGTGCCCCAGCCAGGTGGGGACTGCTGATGGCTGCTGCCTGGGGCCTTTGCCCATGTTGCCAGGGCCACCATGGCTGCTGCCGCAGAGCCATCCATTAAGGTGTGTGACAGACAAGGCCTGGTTAGGAAAGAGAATCCACTCTGGGTATTGCAAACAGGGTGAACGTGTAGCTTACCCAGGTAGAGTAGAAAGTGGAGAAACCAAAGGGGTAAAATGAGGCGACCCAGAGATTTGCAACACAGGAAGCTGCAACCACACTTAGGGCTGGCAAGACCAAAGGAGGAAGCGGCTTTACTGGATCCAAGGATCCGGGCCATTCGGTGGGAGGTGGAGCCCTGGTGAGGGCCAGGGACTCTCCCAGAGTGAGACAGGAGAGGAAATACCCTGGCTTCTCCCTTTGTCCCATCCTCCAATCTCTTCTTTAAAACACACATATTATAACATAAAATTTCCCATTTTAATCAATTTAAATGCACAGTTCAGTGGCATTAAGCACATTCACAGTGTTGTGCAACCATCCCCACCATCCATCCTCCGAACTCTTTCCATCTTGCAGAACTGAACTCTGTCCCCATTAAGCAACAACTCCTCACCTTCTCCTCTCCCAGCCCCTGGCACCCCCATTCTACTTTCTGTCTCTGTGGACTTGACAACTCTAGGAATCTCGTATAAGTGGAATCATACAGTATTTGTCTTTTTGTGACTGGCTTATTTCACTCAGCATAATGTCCTCAAGGTTCATTCATGGGGTAGCAGGTGTCAGAATTTCCTTCCTTTTTTTTTCCCCTAGAGACAGGATCTCACTATGTTGCCCAAGCTGGTCTCGAACTCCTGGGCTCAAGTGATCCTCCTGAGCAGCTGGCACTCCAGGCACCACCGCATCCGGCTTCCTTCCTTTCTGAGGCTGAGTAATATTCCATTGTGTGGATAGACCACGTTTTGTTCACTCGTTCATCCATCAATGCATACTTAGGTGCTTCCACTTTTTGGTTATCGCAAATAATACTAAGACTGTCATGGGTGTACAGATAGTTCTTTGAGACCCTGCTTTCATTCTTTTGGGTATGCACCCAGAGGTGGAATTGCTAGATCATGTGGTAACTCTATTTTTAATTGTTTGAAGAACTGCCGTACTGTTTTCCACAGCAGCAGCACCATTTTGCACTCCCGCCAGCAGTGCACAAGGGTACCGACGTCTCTGCATCCTTGCCAACACTCACTATTTTCTGTTTTTTTTTTTTGTTTTTTTTTTTTTATAGTGGCCCTGCTAGTGGGTGTGACGTGCCATCTCACAGTGGTTTTCCCGAGTGCATTTCCCTGAGATTTGTGACGTGGAACCACCCTCTAGGTTTAAACCAGTGCCTCCCATTCATCAACACTACCCAGAAGCCAGAGGGCAAGCGAGCCGGGGCATGCAGTTCTCTGTAGTGCAGAGTGGAGTGGGGAGAGGAAGGGAAGGGGTGACCACCATGGGCGTGGGGGTGGGGAGAGAGGTGGGCACCGTGGGAACAGCAAGCATCCCCTGCAGCAGGAGCTCACAGAGAACCTTAGGGACGTAGGGGACCTCAGAGTCCTCAGTGGACCTCACTGTCCTGAGGAGGAAACTAAAATCCAGGGAGGGGAAGGAACCTGCCAAGATCCCCCAGGAAGCTAGTGGCAGAGCTGGGGCTTCACCGGAGTCTGTCTGGCTCCCAAACCAGCGCTCTTCCCAACCTGCGATTCCAGCTGCCTGCGTGGCACTCTGCAAGGACGAGTTTCATGGGGGACACATGCGCCTTACACTTCACACCTCAGTGGCTTTGCCTATGCTGTTCTCTCTGCCTGGAACACTTTGCCTTCCTCACCCACCTGGCAAACCTGTGCTGCCTCTCGATGGCCCAGTTCAAATGCCAGTTCTTCAAACCTGACTCCCAGGGAGAACAAACCTGAAATCAGAAGCGAATGCCTTAGTCTAAGCAGCACAGAATAACGACAGGATCCCTGTCCGCATTCTATGTCGGATGCCTGTTGTCTCTCTCTTCCCAGCAGGCTGTCCCAGTCCTTCTGATGACTCTGAATTTTCTTTAGGGAACCCCATCCACCTCCATTTCATGTGGATTGGGTAGTACTGACACCCTCATCCCTAAGCCCATCATCGAATCCATCTTCCTGGTCATAGCGACTGGTTCAGGGGTGGGCACCTGGCCCTGAGACTTTGGCTGAAGACCTTGGACAAGAGAGACCATCTTCCACTGGGATGGCATGGCTGCGCTGGGAAGGCACCACGTGGAGCTGGCCTGCTTGAGAACAAAGCCAACAGAAGGAAAGCAGAGTGAAGATTGTGCAGAACACAGAGTCTTGACAACATTGTGTCTACCCCTGGATACAGCTATGCCTGAAGGCACCTCTCACCTACGGGCACTAGTAAAGTCCTCCTTTTTTGAGGCCAGGTTGTGTTGGGCTTTCTGTCACTTACCACTAGAAGTCATGACTGATGCACAAGCCTCAGGCCCAGGCCTTGGCCTTTGCAGGACTTCTCGATTCAGTGTTGCTTGGGCGGCAGCTCAGGAGATGTGGTCTTCCAGATAATTGGTCCCTCTGAATACCCCATGGAACTTGGTTTATACAGGGACAAGTAGATCAGGAGTTGGTAGCACCTGGGGGCTTATGAGTCTGGAGGGCACATTCTTCCTGATTCCCAGGCTTGGTGACTTGCCCAAGGCCCCCTGGCAGTGAGTGGCAGAGCTAAGACTGAGCCAGGATGAGGGGCCACTTGGCTGCCTTGTCCACACCTGGGCATCTGGTGGAGTCTTGGGGGATCTCCCTGTTAGGCAGGATGACAAGCTGTTCCTGTTTCTGAAATGGCTGTAGAGCTGAAAGACTCTTCTCCTTGCTTGGTGACAGAGTGGACCACTGGCCCTTGGAGGTCTCGGTGGCCCTACCCTTGCTGAAACATGCTTGTCTCCTTCCCAAGTGCCCTGGAGGGCTGCTACAGGGCATCTGGTGCTTTGTGCTTCAAGGGCAAGCTGGAATGAAGCCCTAGCAGCCCAGTGCCATTTCCTGTCCTCCCTGGGCACTCTGCACATTCAAAAGCTATTTTAGAAGTAGCAGCACATCTGATTCTCTTTAATGCATTTCCAGGCAGCACAGATGTGCATCAATGAAAGAACGTTCCCCAAACCAAAGTGCTTCTGTGGGCCGCATGCTCCCCTCTCACAGCGCCCACTCCCAGGCCAAGAGCATCCTATGAATCATGCATTTCTTCCTGTGATTGCTGCTCACAGAGGTGGCAGCTCTTGCAAAGGGATGGGTAGGCATTATACACCGTGAGAGGCAAAGAGTCAAGGACTTTGGCTGGGGTGGGGGCAGGGAACGGCAAGAAGCAAACATTGTAAGGGTGAGATGGATGGCAGCTCAAGGAGGTGAAGCTTGCAACGTCCAGAGCCCTGCCACCCATTCACGTGGCGATGAGGCCTGGCTACAGCCCCTCCTGCACATGTCCATATGGGGCAGACTTTATTCTGAATGGAGGATTTGGCACCTGAAATAGTCCCATATGGAGCCCGGCTTATGTGGGGGTGGGGTGGGAAGGGAACAAACAGACACAAAACAAAGCTGGGGGTGGGGGCTGCAAATCTCCACGAGTGGAGAGACAGTAATGAGAGACGCGTACACAGCTACATGCAGATCCAAACGATTGCACAAAGCTCGTGAAAACATACAAAGGCATAAATTAAGCACTGCGACCGTCTGTCCCTAAAATGTGTCAGTCAGACAGACAGATGACTGAGAGAAGACATCTGATGTTTCCGTCGTTTGCAAAGATACAGTGTTTTGATTTTGAGGGGGAGGCACAAAAATTCGTGATTCAACTTTTAAAGCAATTTTCTAAGTTTTTAAAAAAGAATTTTATAGCTTAAAAAATGTCCCTGGAAAGGAACAGGAAGACATGTGTTATTAAAGGATGAAAGTCTTTCCCTTCGATGAAATGAAGGAAAAACATGACTACACCAGCCAAATAAGTGGATGTTCCCAATAGTGGTGGTCTCTTTGGGGAGGGCGGTGGGGCTCTTTACTGTGGAGCTCAGATCCGGTTTTCTGTTCCATGTGCTGAAGGCTCCTGGGCTCTCTCCAGCCCGTCACACCAACCCCCTCCTGAGCAGCATCCTGGAGTCACAGGGCTGCCTGTCTTAGAAGATCACCCACCACCCACATCCTGCTTGAATGAGGAATCAAGGGAAACTAGCAGGAGCCGATCCAGGGTTTGTGAGTCCCGAAGCTCAAATTGAGGGATTCCCTTTGAGAAAAAGGATATGTGAATGCGATGTAAGGTTAGGTTTAGAATGAGGTTTATTTAGAATGAGACAAGAAATCGCCACAAAGTAAGGTGTCCTAGACATTCAGGTTTCTTTCTTCTTCAATCCCTTTAGGCAATTTACTAGACATGTTTGCCGCCTCCAACCTGGCTTCTCTCCCCACCTACAACACTCTGTGACTCCCATCGTCTGCCAGCTCTCATAGGGGCCCAAGCAAGTTAAGGGTCCTGACACTGGGGAGTCATTAGCTTTACTGAAAATCTGCCTCTGGAAATGAGCCTTCCCAGAAAAGTTGTGTCTCTGTCCTGGCTGGGATTTGCCTTCAGTGGGATTCGGGGTCTGTGAGTGAGAGGCTGGAGGACTTGGAAGAACCCAGAATGCCTGTGCTCTGGGATCTGGGGGCTAGTCGCCGGGAGGCAGCCTGGCCTGGGTTTGTCATTTCAGTTTATGGAAATCTGGCCGATTGAATCACACCCTGTTTGGAGAAAGCCCATGGACAGAGAAGCAGGCTGGTGCGCCCCGGGCCTGGAGACAGCTGTAGGCAGAGCCGTCCAGCTGGGGCCAGGCAAGAGGCATCTTGGCTAAGGTACCCAGGTTCTCTTGCCCAGGCTGATCCTCGGTGTGGGAGACAGAGCCTTGGGCTGCCCATGCCCAGAGCCCTCATCTGCATTCCCCTCACTCCCCTTGCTCTGATTCTGGGCTAAACGGGTGAATTTTGGAGCATCAGTGTCATTCTCTAGGAGGCTGCCTGTTGGACAGGAAAGTGCAGTCCGTCCATCCGAAGTGCCTGGGTGATGGTCACCTGGCTCTCCAGGGAGCTTGTCTGAGGGAGAGAGGGCACTGGTCTGTCACCCTGCATGCCCGATGGTTGTGTCTCTCAGGGCACGTCACTAAATTGGCACCGTGGTTTTTATTCATCGGTTTCTTTGAACTTGGTTCATGCCAGGTCACCTCCAGGAGAGATGGAACCATTGCACTGTGCCCAGAAAATCAATGTCTGGTGCACAGCCAGCACTCAATAAATATCACTGGAATGAATGAAAATTAGATTTCTGAGCATGGCAGGGAAGGCTGGACCCAGACCAGTGAGTTCCCAAGGAAATGGTGGCCTTGTCTGGGCCAGGCTGGGAGAACAGCTGGCCTGTTCTGGGTTCCCTCTGAGGGGTCGCAGTGAGCGTGGCCTTTGAGAGCAAACTGCCACACAGGCATGGGTGGGTGTGGAGGCCTGTTGATGGGACTGCCCAAATACCCCAGAGCTGCCCTCTTCCCACCGTCCCTTTGCCCTTGAACTCTATCTCTTGCCGGGACGGCCATAGCAGCCTCCATGCTGAAGCCTGGGTGGATTTTCTAAGCCAACCACCTGCCCTCTGGGCTTGAGGACCTCCCTGCCTCCCTGTTGACTAAAGACAAACCTCAAACTCCTGAGCATGGCACCCCCGTCCCCTCCTCTCTGCCTCACCCACCCCCACCTGTACTTCCTACATTGCTACAGATCGTCTGCAGACCCCTCCCTGCCCCCACCCCATGCAGCTTCTGTGACTCTATGTCTGTTAGTTTGCTAGGGCTGCCACAACCGGCTACTGCAGGCTGCAGGGCTGAAACCACAGGAACAACGTGTTCTCCCACAGTTCAGGAGACCCGAAGTCCAAGATCAAGGTGTCAGCGGGGTTGCTTTCTTCTGTGGGCCGGGAGGATCTGTCCCAGGCCTCTCTCCTCATATTGTAGACGGCCACATTCTCCCTGCCTCTCTTCACATAGTGTTCTCCCTATGTGTGTACCCCTGTGTCCGAATTTTCCCTTTCCATAAGGACATCTGCCCTATTGGATCAGGGCCCACCCTCGTGACCTCATCTTAACTAATTACATCTGCAACAATTCTGTTTCCCAATAAGGTCACATTCTGAAGTACTAGGGGTTAGGACTTCAGCATATGACATTTTGGAGGACACTGGTAAGTGCTGTTTCCCCCATGTGGCATGTTCTTCTCCCCCTTGTTTCTTCCTCTGGATAATTTCCCATCACCCTGGAAGAGGCTGGCCTCGCCATCTCTAGCCCTGCACTGTTGTCACAGAATGGCCGACTGCTGCTCCCGCTTGACCGTGAGCCCCTGGAGGGCAGGACTGGAGCCCAGGCCTGGGCCAAGGACACGGAGAGCTGAATTAATTAAGGTAACGACAGCTGCTCTAACAGATAAACCTCACAGTCTTGGTGGCCAAATACAGTAAAAGTTTTCTTCTTCCTCCTGCAACACGGAATTGGAAGTGGGATAGGTGGTTGGTTCAGGCTCCCAAGTCTCTGCCAACTCCACCAGGTGGCTTCAAGGTCGCCGTGGGCATGAACATCCTGCTGACAACAGGGTAGGGACGGGAAGGATGGAGGGAGACGTTTGTGAGGACCAGGCCCTCTCCTTCCATTGGAAGCCATGGAACCGTGGGGCCACAGCCACCTGCAGGGGAGGTTGGGTGGCATTGTCCCTGGGTGGGCAGCACAAGTGTGCACTGCAGGAGGGGAGAGCAGATCTGAAGAGGACAACAGCCCACCTTAAATGTATGTGTACTCGAAACCCCAAGCTCTGTAGCCTGTTAATGAGAGAGGGGCTCCCTTATTTTGTATTCCAAAGCAGTACCGCAGGAGCGGCTTTGAGCCCGAGCCCCTCTGTGGATCTTGGTTCTCTTCCCAGGACTGCCCTATGGGGCTTCCCCTATTACCTTATTTTGGAGAATTTGCTGGAGGGCAGAGCTGGGCTCTTGGTTCATACGAAGCATGCATCGGTTCTTACGAGGGTATTTCTGAGGGACTGGTTATTTCAAATTCAGGGCACACTCTTAGGGTCATCCCTATGTGGCATTGGTCCTGCCCGTAGGGGTGCTTTTGGCACATGAGGTCTGCAGCCTGGCACATTGTATACTGTGACCCATGTCCCACGGTGCTGGCCCCACCCCTACTCTGTCGGAGCACAGCCTGGCTGGAGGCTCGTGCCCGGCTGGCAGCCGTAGACTCTGGAATGACGTGAGGGGTAACCTGTCCTGCAAACTTGGTACGGGCTGGCTTTGTTCACAAATGACCTCCTCAGATCTTCTCAAGAGACAAGAAAACTGGGTCTCAGAACATTGAATCTGAAGATTCACAGCGGGATGAGTGGAGAAGCTTCTTTTTTTTTTTTTTTCCTGATTCCAAAACCTGTGTCAGTCCCTTTCTCCTTCCTTCCTTCCCTTCAGAAAATCTTCTGTTTAACCAAAGTACACAGAAGGCATCATAGTTTTGCTCAACACCCATGTCCCTTCCCACTATTTGTGTTTTTAGTTTGCAGGCCGCATCAGTCAGATTTGCTGCAATAACAAACATCACACGCATTTCAGTGGCTTGCCATGACACTGCGTTGCACGCCTTTGGCTGTGGGTCACCTGCACGGCTGCACGTGTCTTTTGATTCTGGGACCCAGGTAGGAGGTGCTGCTTCTCCATGGGACTTGCCCATTCTCATAGCAGAGGGCAGAGCCAGAGCCGGGTGGAGCATTCCATTTGGACCTGGCACCTGTCACGTCTGCTCGTAGAAAATAGCATAGTACAAGCCCACATGCTCACTCCTGGTCCCTCTCTTCTCTCTTAAAAAAAAGTAACCAGGCCGGGCGCGGTGGCTCACGCCTGTAATCCTAGCACTCTGGGAGGCCGAGGTGGGCGGATCGTTTGAGCTCAGGAGTTCGAGACCAGCCTGAGCGAGAGCGAGACCCCATCTCTACTAAAAATAGAAAGAAATTATATGGACAGCTAAAAATATATATAGAAAAAATTAGCCGGGCATGGTGGTGCATGCCTGTAGTCCCAGCTACTCGGGAGGCTGAGACAGTAGGATCGCTTGAGCTCAGGAGTTTGGGGTTGCTGTGAGCTAGGCTGACGCCACGGCACTCACTCTAGCCTGGGCAACAGAGTGAGACTCTGTCTCAAAAAAAAAAAAAAAAAAAAGTAACCAAATGATGAAGCAGCCCTGGGCCCTGTTGGACATGCCATGTCCCTGCTGACACCAAAACACACACCCCTCCCCCCTTTCTAGTGACCACAGGCTTAAAACATAAATTTGTGTGTTTCAGTGCAGATCCTTGAAGGATTTCACAACGTCAGGTTGAAAACAAAAAATGGGCACAACCAGCTTGGAAAGAAAGGTTCTGAGACCTTCCTGGAAATGGACCCCCCCCAGTCTCCATAAAATAAAGCGTTTTTTAACCCTCTCCACATTAAAACCAGGGTGTGGAGGCAGGGGTCCTGACTGCATCCTCTTGGAGGAGGCTGTCCCCCTCCTCAGCTCCTGTCTGTAGGGTTGAGGGAGGGAATAGGAGATAGTGAGGGTGACAGGCCCTAGGGCGACACTGTGACTACTGAAACCGGAACCCCTCCCAGCGCCAAGGCAGTTTTGGGGGCTGGGTTTTGCCTCCTCAGAGGGTGTGACAGTCTCTCTTTGGGAAGACTCCAGCGTGCTGAAGGGGGAGCCAGAAACTCCCTAATACTCTGGGGTTTCTCTCCTCCTCCTTCTGGGGACCCCCTATTTTGAGGGGCAGGGGCTCCCTCAAGCCTGTGGCAGTCACCTAGGCTCAATCGCGGGGAGGACAAAGCTCACGGCCCTCACTGCCCCGACGCTGCAGCCTGGGTTCCTCCTCTTCCTGCATGTCACCTGCAGGGACAGAGGGAAGGCTGGGATGCCTCTCTGGCTCGTCCCGCCCAAGTAGCTGGGCAGTCCCCTTCCTCCAGACCCCCAGGGCCAAGGAGACGGCCAGGCCTGCCACGCCCTGTCCCATGACGGTCCCTGTCCTAGGGATCCCCGGCCTCGCCCCATCTGCAGCCTCATCCCGCCCCCATCCGCATCCTGTGGGTCCCGCCCTAGCCCCGCCCCTCCAGGGCCCAGTCCCTTCCCAGGCCCCGCCCCTCTGTCCCTCCACCTGCAGGTCCACGTCCATGCACCGCGTGTAGGGTCGCTGCGCCCCCCCCACCTTGGGTTCCCCCTTTGCCTTGTCCTTTAATTCGGGTGATAGTCTTCTCTCTCTGCACTTGTTTCCATAATTAATGAGACTATTAATAACATTACTTTTGAGATCTTTTGGGAGATTCGGAGACGTCCCTTTAGGGAGCGGGAGGTGGCTTGTGGGGAGCTGGCGCTCCTTGATGTGGGAAGAGGCGTCTTCGGGCCTCTGGGGCTGAGCCTGCTCGCTGGAGGAGCTGCCGCGGGGACTCCGGTCGGCAAACATTTACTGTTTATCCGCGAGCCGGAGCCGGGAGGGAGGAGGGTGTGCGGCTCCCTCAGCAACGGAGGAATAATAATGACAGTACCAGCTGCCTGGGGGTACTTCCCAAAGCACGTTCGCCGCTACCGTCTGATTGGATCCTTATACTGGAGCTGAAAAATCCGCACTGGCGGTTTTTTCTGTCCCCATTTTAAAGACTGAGAAACTGAGGCCCAGGGAGGGAAGCTGGAACCAGGTCTGTCTCACTGAAACAAGGAGACACAAAAAAGAAAAGGGTGAGGGGGCCTTGATGTGGGACCGGGAGTTGGGACTGGACTGAAACCTTAGGAAGTGCGGGGACACAGAGGGAAGGGTGGCGCAGCGGTCCCAGGGGTTAAGCACTTTCTCTAAGCTCAGTACCTTGGAGGCGCCCAGGAGATGCTGCAGGGTCTGGGTCAGGCCCCTGGGACCCGCATGTGCCCAGAGGGGCCTCCTGTCGACCCCAGCCCCCTGGCTGAGCTGAGGGGAGTGAGGAACCTGCTTTGTTCAACAGGTTTCCTTCCCATGGAAAGCAGCGCTCAATAATCCTGTCAAAGCTGGCAGCGTCTCAAGGAAACAGTAAACGAGATGAAGGATGCCTTTCTCGGATTTGGTTGACATGCTTTATGTGCGATCACTCTTACGACAACAGAAGGCACATAAAAAGGCTCAGTTACAGTTTCTTGGAAATAATAAAATAACACGGAGGGACTCGTATGCCAAGGAGTGTGAAGATGAACGCCCAGCTATAAAAGGGGACCCACTTCATATTTCATAGCGCTACGCTTCAGCTGCCCGGCAGGTGAGGAAGGCAAAGTGGGATTATTGCAAGAACGTTTTATGATGCATCGAGAAATATCCAGGTTATTGTATAAACAACATTCAGACTTGGATGGAGGGAATGAGCATTGTAGTTTTCTCCCTTCAAATAGCCTTGTAGGAGATAATAGTTTTAGGGCTAATTGAGTGTAGTAACATCTAATAATTATCAGCTACCACTTTTTGGGGAAGGAAATCCGTATTCGGTCTCTATAGTACCGGTCATGCCTTAGGTTACCTGGGGGCGAGGAATCACTGTCCCCATGTTACAAATGGGGAAACTGAGGCTCTGAGGGTCATGATGAATTGTACAAGGCTTCAAAACAAAACAAAACCAAACAGAACTGAGAATCAAAGGACCAGCTAACAAGTCTGTGCCCAAACGAGAAGTCAGGGCACAAGGCTGATTGTATACAATTTTTCAAAACTGATTTGTTCTTTTTAAACAGTGCTTTAAACATATGTGTTAATAAGAGGAAAGTCCCTTTAAGAAGATTTGGAAATAAAATAAAAGCTTCTGTTACAAAAATAAAATCAAATTTTAAAGCGGCCCTCATTATAACATAATAGGATATATTCATTAAAATTATTTACTCAATGTTAATTTTCTCCATACTTGCTAATTTTAACTATTTTTAAATATTTGACAAGACATAATATTATTCATTTAATTTATAAATTAAATTAATTCATTTATATTATAAATTAAATGAATAATAAATTATTCATTTAATTTATTATGGTAACATCTCAGTGTTTAATGTATTTTCAACACCTTTCTAAAGTGATGTCTCACTTTGGTGGTTTTTTTTTTTCTTTTCCTTTTTCTTTTCTATCTAAAGCTAGAAGTTGGGTTAAAACCCATAGAAGTTTAAGGCCAGTGGGGAGGTGGGGCTCTCCTTCTCAGAATGTTTTATTTTATTTCTTTGAGTTGACTTTTTTTTCAGTTTTATTCAGGTATAATTGTAGTGTGTTAAACTGCTTGTATTTAAAGTGTACGATTTGATTGGTTTTAACATATATACACATATATACAGTCATGTGTCACTTAATGACAGGGATAATTTCTGTGTGTCACTAGGCAATATCATCATTGTGTGAACATCATAGAGTGTATTTACACAAACATAGAAAAGGTACAGTAAAAATATGGTATACAGATAAAAAATGGTATTCCTGTATGGGGCACTTACCACGAATGGAGCTCACAGGACTGGAAGTAGCTCTGGGTGAGTCAGTGAGTGGTGAGTGAGTGTGAAGGCCTAGGACACTACTGTGCACCGCTGTAGACTTTATAAACACTCAGGGTACACTAAATTTATAAAATTTATTTTTCTTCAATGATAAATTATCCTTAGCTTACTGTAACTTTTTTATATCATAAACTTTTACATTTTTTGACTCTTCTACTAATACTTAGCTTAAAACACAAATGCATTGTACAGCTGTACAAAAATATTTTCTTTCTTTATATTAACATCTTTATTTTATAATCTGTTTTTTATATTAAAGAATATTTTTTTACTTTGTAGAATCTTGCTAAAAGCTAAGACACAAACACACACGTTACTCCAGGCCTACACAGGGTCAGGATCATCAACGTCACTGTCTTCCACCTCCACATCTTGTCTCACTGGAAGGTCTTCAGGGACAATGACACTCATGGAGCTGTCATCTTCTATGACAACAATGCCTTCTTCTGGAATACCTTCTGAAGGACCTGTGGAGGCTGTTTTACAGCCAATCTTTTTTTTTAATAAGTAGGAGTACACGCTAATGATAAAAAGTATAATATGGTAAATACATAACCAGTAACATAGTTCATTATTATCAGTATCAAGTATTATGAAGTCTCCTGGTGGTCTAGTGGTTAGGATTCAGTGATGTTGTCATCATCAAGGGTTATGTACTATACATAATTGTATGTGCTACACTTTTATATGACTGGCATCATGGTAGGTTTGTTTACACCAGCATCACCACAAGCACGCTGTGCTACAATGTTAGGATCACTGTGACATCACGACAGCCAGGTCACTAGGTGATAGGAATTTTTCCGCTCCAGTATAATCTTAGAGGACCACTGTCACATATGTGGTTTGTTGTTAACTGAAACAGTACGTGGTGCATGACTGTATGTCCATAAAATCATCACTACACTCAAATTACACTCAAGATAAAACTTTCCATCACCCTCAAAGTTCTTTTGTGCCACTTTGTATTAATAATTCATGCTTCTCTCCACCTCCCATCCCCTGACAACCATTGATTTACTTTTTGATTAGTTTGTGTGTTCTGGGATTTTATACTAATGAAGTCATGCAGTATGTATTCTTTTTTTGCTTGGCCTTTTTTACCTAGCATAGAGATTTTGAGACTCAGCCACATTATTGTGTATTAACAGAATGTTCCTTTTTATCGTTGACCAGTATTCCACTGTACGGGTATACCGCAATTTCTTTATCCATTCACCCATTGATGGATGTTTCAATTGTCTCTAGTTTTTGGCTATTACAAATGAAGCCACTCTGGACATGTGTTTGAGTCTGTGTGGACATATGCTTTCATTTCTTTTGGGTAAACACCTAGGAATGAGACGACTGGGGCTATGGTAGATGGATGCTTTACTTTTTTTTTTTTTTTTTTTTTTTTTTTTGAGACAGAGTCTCACTCTCTCACCCTGAGTAGAGTGCATTGGCATCAGCCTCACTTACACAGCCTTAAACTCCTGGGCTCAAGCGATCCTCCTGCCTCAATCTCCTGAGTAGCTGGGACTACAGGTGCACGACATCTGGCCCGGCTAATTTTTTTTCTGTTTTTGGTAGAGACAGGGTCTTGCCCTTGCTCCGGTTGGTCTCGAACTCCTGACCTCAAGTGATCCTCCCATCTAGGCCTCCCAGAGTGCTAGGATGACAGGCATGAGCCACCGTGCCCAGCCAGGTTTTACTTTTTAAAAACTATCAGACTGTTTTCAAGGTGGGCATGCCCTTGTACATTTCCACTAGCCTCCAATGACAGTTCCCCTTGGTCCACATCCTTGTCAGTTCCCGGAGCTGCTTTTAATGTGTGGTTTTGGGTTGTTTAATGGCTGTCTGGCTCTAAGTCCCACCTCTGTTAACTCCTAAATATCTCTGTTTCCTGGCTGCCACATGGTCACGTGCTCCATCAACTCTCGCCTCCCAGCTGGTCTTTCCACACATCTACTTTCTCACCTTCAGCCCATATTCCATGAGCCAACCAGAGGGGTCTCTTCAAGACACAATCTGCTTGTGTATTTGCCTTGTGTAAGATCATGACACGGTTTTCTAGTCGTGGGAATACATGTCTCTCAGAATACAAGTATAATCCTGCAAGATCTGCTCCTGCCAGCCTCGAGCCACCCCGCAAGCCCCCTGTCCCCAGGGCCCAGCCCCACTGGCCTGCCTGCTGTTCTTTTCATGGTTGGGTGCAGCCAGAAAACATGCTTTGTTTGGTTCCTACAGGATGTACCCACACAGTTTTATTATTTTTAAAACACTTGAATAAATTGTCAATATTAAAAACATAAAAATCTGTAAAAACATGAGTGGGCCCACATTCCCCACAGGCAGAAAGTGAGCTGGAGCTGGGAGCCACCCTTTAAGACAGGGTAGGCACCCTCCCGGGCCCCTCCACTCCCTGTCCCCCGACCCTTCCCAGTTCTTTTGCACCTGCTCCCCGCCTCTACCCAGCTTTGCTAAATTAACACCCATTCCGCTTTCAGATCTAACCTGAAAAGGGAAATCTTGGAGTCTCCCCCCTCCCACCTCCAGCTCAGGGCCCTACATGGGCAGGTCCGGGCTCCCTACTATGTGTCTGCTGCACTTGGCGTTGTGAGATGGGTACGTCGATGGGATGTCAACACAAAGCCATTTTAGTCCCCTGGGAGGCAGGGTAGGGGATTGAGGTCGCTACAGCAGTCCCTTAAAGAGGAGAAGAGCATCCATATAAGCTTTTGACACACGAAAGAGGATTTTCAGGTCTGCAGCAAGAATACAAACTAGGCAGCCAGGTTTAGTCAAGATTCTTGAAATGACCTCAGTTGTCCCTCTAGGAAATCAAGCCTGGCGGGCTGAATGGGGGTGGGGGGATCTGCCCCTCGGAGCCCGGTGGCTTGTGCAGGAAGAGGGGCCTGGGATGAGGGTGCTGAGTCTGTGCCATAAACGTCTCTCCCGGGGCTGGAGGTGCACATGGTGGGGGGTGCATAATGCAGGACTTTCGTGTCACTTTCCTTTTAGGACTCTGCTAGGGAGCCGGGAGGGTGGCTTCCCTGGCTGTCCTGCCCCAGCCTGCGAGGAAGAGGGAAGCCCTGAGTTGGGCTCCTCCAAGTGTCCTTGTTTCCATGTGATGTGGGAGGGATTGGAACAACCCACATTTCCAGGAGAGGGACACGGAGCTTGGCTGAGCATCTGGCTTGAAGGGGGTTGGGTGAGGGGTGGGGCGTCTGCTCTGGGACACAAGGGCTCCATATCCAAGGGCTGTGGGACCGACCTCCTGCCCCTCGATGAGGGGTGGGGCACAGCACCCCTGCCAGAGGCAAGAAAGGTTAGCGTCAACTGTGGCTTTTACCAAGCCCCAGAACAGACACGGATGGCTGCCACCTGGCGATGATAGACATTAACAAGAGGCAGGTCTGCACACAAATGCTCAGAGCAGGGTGGGGCTTTGTGGGCACATGACCTGTGCCATCCACAGGGCCCGCGCTTGGTTTAATGCTCTGCTGAGACCCTCTTGAAATTCTTTGTCATTTTTGAACCAAAGACCCACATTTTCCTTTTGCTCTGAGTCTAGCAAATTATGTAGCTCGTTCTGCTCAGGAGACACCAGCTGTGTGTTCATCAAGGGTGAAAGGGAGGCCAGAGCCCTTCCCCCAGTGCCACGAAATCATACCCGCTGTTAACTTAGGCCGGGACACCACCTTGAAGGCACTGGGGGTACTGTCTGGGAGGTGGGAGCAGAGGCACCCCAGAGAGACTGCATGTTCACACAAAAAGACAATTTTGATCATGGAAAGAGGCTGTGTTCACTAGATTGAACTAAATTTTGTTTTCTTCTCTCTCCTCCCCTTCTTCCAGCCACAAATGGGGTGGGGACCCAGGAGGAAGAGCAGAATATTTATAGACGTTATGTGTAGAGAAATAAAGAAGCTACACTGTGTACATCTACATGCAGTATGAATGAATCTATGTGACCCTGGTACAAAGGAATGCATGTATTTTTCTGTTTTGCAACCAGATAGCAAGATAGAGGAAAAAGCAGCAATAGCCTAGTCTTAGAGAAATAGAAGCAAGAGTGGTTAAAAATAAAAAAAAAAAAAAAGAAAGAAAAGAAAAGAAAAAGGAAAAGGAATTGAATAGAAAAATCCAGGTGCTTCTGGACTCATGAGCTGGTGACCTGGCCGTTCCCTGGGCAGAGTACGGAGTGATTAAAACACCTCCCTCTGCCAGCTGGAAGAGAGGATGGTGGTGATGGAAATTGTATTCTGTTTTAGGGATGGAGTGTCTGATCAGGAAAGAAAGCCCCAAGCCACTTCCTCCACGGAGATGAGTCAAGGACCAGGGAACAGAGAACGTGCCAGCCAGTGACCGGAAGGATAGACCAGTCCTCCGTTTACTGGAACTTCTTGTTGTCAGCCACCGAGGCTGGCACCAGCTTCTGGAAGGCAAAGACATCACTGGTGGGAGGAAGGAACAGACTTTTCCCGAGAAACGAATGGGAAACCAAGCTTCAGCAACGAAGAGAAGAAACCTAGCAGAATCAATCCAGTGGGAGAAGATGCCCCATTAGTCCCAGGTGATTATTTCTTTAAATCTTGCTCCATTCTATATTTCCTTTCCTTAAGCAACTGACATAGTGATTTTCATGAAGAATAGCATTTTTCATAGAAAAAGTTACAGGTTCCAAGGGACCGTTGGGGGTCACCTGGTCCTTCCCCTGCCTCTGAACAGAGCCGTCTCACTATGATCCCAGACAGATCTGTGCTGCTTTTAAGGCTCTTCAAAGATGAAGTTTTCTATACTCTCCCTTGAAGCGTATCACAGTGCTCCAGAAAGTTCCCTTTGTGTCTAACTTATCCTTTCTGCTGCAACATTTCCTCTTCTTTGAGGCTCAAAGGAGATAAGGCAGGACCCCCAGCTGAGGGCTGACCCTCCTGTCCTGGAGGGAATGTCAGACTCGAGTTACCCAGAGGGAGGACAGCACTATGCCTGACCACCCAGAGAAGCAGAAGGACATTGCTCACCTCGAGAGTGCCAGCGCTGGACACCCTGTGACATCTTTCTCAGAAGTCAATCTCATCTTCTGAGACATCCTGCCGGAGCCCAGCCTGTCACACGGACCCCAGCCTGTCACATAGACCCCCGTGGGGTCGAGAAACCCTGGCCGTTTTCTCCCAGACAACTACCGGGATCTGAATCCCTTTTTAGCAACACGACCTACCTTCCTCAAGGTCGGTCTTGCCGTCTGTAAGATGATACCTCACATGGTTGTCATGGAAATCAAATGAAATAATGAACAGAGCACACTTAATACAGTGCCTGGTACATGCCAAGAACTTGGCAAGTGTCAACTGTGACTGTGTTCTAGAAGAGTTGGTACATTAAGATAAGCGCCCTTAGACCCGCCTCTCTGATTGGTAACCACTAGCCACATGTGGTTATTTACATCTAAGTGAATTAAAATTGAATAAGATTAAAAATGCAGTTCTTGGTTGCACCTGCCACACGTGGCCAGTGGCTACTGTATCGGACAATAAAGAGAGAATAGTTCCATCACTGCAGAACATTCTGTTGGACAGTGTTGCCTTCGATCAGGGCAGGTCCCTAAGGAACAGGATGCAGGGTGGGCAGTTTTTTTTTTTTTTGTTTGTTTGTTTTTAAGCTAGGGTCTCGCTCTGTTCCCTGGGCTAGCAGGGCAGGCATTTTGGATGGGGTGAAGTCTGGGGTCCATGGCAGGGCTCCTTCTGGGCACTGAGTGGGAGGCACCATGTGGTGGGAGCTGGGTGCACTGGCAAGTGGGGCGGCGGGAGGGCTGGGAGCTGCGGAGGATCTGAAAGCTCACAGCCCTTCCCAGCCGGCTGGCAGCCTTCTGTCCACCCGTGGGTATTGAGGATGTTGGCTCACCCTTCGCCTTCCCTAGGCAGCCCGCGGAGTTGTAGTGAGGACTGTCCCTTAGGAGTGGGGGTTGGCGGGTGTGTCTGGAGCCTTCCCAGACCCAGGGAAGACTGCAGGGGTGGTGCCTTGAGTTTTCTCCGCAGTGCAGCAAGAACAGGCAGTTGCATTTAGTGCCCATTTGTCCTCCCTGCATGCTAAGTGATTGGCGACACATCGAGGCCCTGGTTGTGTCTGAAGGGCTCTTTTATGAGATCTCCAATAAAGTTCTACACCGATCATGCCTGTTTGGGGAAAAATAATGGCAGCGTGGGACCAGGAGTTTGTCGGAAGAAATTCCAGCTGGGTGAGCATTTAAGGAACAGGACGAAGTCAGCATTTGGAGACAATGAATTAGATGGCTGGATATGTCACCGTAATGATGATGAATAATAAACGACCGAGGCGGGCTGTAACTCACAGAGTGGGAGAGGACGCTGGGAGCTTTACGGCCTTGTAGTGCCTAGGGAAAGAATGTCTCAGACGTGCCTTGGTCTTTTGAAGAGAAACCTTCTGGAAAAGACGCTCTTCCGGAGAAAAAGTCTATTATCAGAAAGAGTGCCTGCATTTCCTCGAGACAAAGGATCTAAGGCTGGAACAGACAATCTCTCCACTCAGCCTCACCCTTCCCGGTCCCTCTCCCTGCACCCCTCAAGCTCACGCCAGCCAGAATTAGGACAGCTGCGGGGAGAGGCTGCGTCCCTCCCCTCAAAGGGTGTCCTTGCAACCCCTTCTCTACAAACGGGGCTCAGGCCCCGTGATCCATGGGCTCGGTGTGCGACTGCCACGGTTAGAAGAGCTAACAGCTGGGAAAAAGGCTTAAAGAGCTTCGCAAGCGCAGGGGGCCTGCTATTTTTATTAGGGTCCAGGGGTTGCCATTCAGAGCATCTCCTGGAAAAGACAAGCGTCAGAAATAAAACGGACCTCAGGTCTGCGAATCGATGTTGATCTTTAATCATTTATTCATGGTCGTCTGGGAAGCAGGGAGAGGCACAGCCTGTGTGAGAAGGCGCCAGAGGGGGCATCTGCAGCCTGGCCCCCCTTGCCAAGCCGTGTGCGGGCACCTCCCACTTTAAACACCCCTGGAGTCCCCTCTCCTCCCAGCTCGGCCCATTCCCGGGCTCTCCAAGAGCGGTTTCTCCATCAGCCCTCTGCGTTCTCTGAACCCATCATTCCCACGCTTGCTTGTCCCCCTATGCCCTGTCTCTGCTGAAAAGCCAAGAAGGGCACAGCAACAGCCTGGGAGCAGCTAGTGTGAGTGGTGTCCTGGGTTCTGGGCTGTCGGGGTGGTCCCCGGTTGCCTGGTACCTAGCCTGGGTGATTTAGGGCAGGGGAATCTTTGTCTTGGTGGGTGAGAATTACATAAAGGAAGTGGTTGGGGTACGGACTTGGGATTCGATAGAAGGTTTGTGGATCAGAAAAACAAACACTTCTTCTCTGACAGTCAACACTCAACACGCCTCTGTGATTGGGATGTGTGGGGATTTCTCCCCAGTCACAGCCAGTTCTCCAGCGGACACCAGCTGGGTGTCCTATATTTGGATCCAATTCCGACACTGTCTGCCTGGAGGTAGATCCCACAGGGTGAGGCTCAGCCCCATGAGCCTGCCCCGACTTCAGGTGCCGATCGCAAGCCCAGGTTGTTTGGCCTGTCCCATAAATCAGGGTGCCCACAGCCCCCTCCTTGGGTTCTATTCATTTGCTAGAGTGGCTCACAGAACTCACTTTACTTACGTTTACCCATTTATTACAAAGGGTATTATAACACAAAGGGTTCGGATGAACAGCTGGATGAAGAGATATGTAAGGTGAAGTCTAGAAGGGTCTGGGTGGTCCTTTGAGTGCAGGAGCTTCTGTCCGCATGGAATTGGGGGGCGCCACCCTCCCAGCACCTGGATGTGTTAAAAAATCAGAAGGTCTCTGAACCCTGTAGTTCAGGGATTTTATGGGGGCTTCATCACATAGGCATGATTGACTATTAACTCCACCTCCAGCCCCTCTCTCCTTCTAAGAGTCACCTGAATACAACAAAAGACATTCCTGTCACCCAGGAAATGCCAGTGAGTTAAGAACTCAGTGTCAGGAACCAGGGTCAAAGACCAAATATTAGAAGCGAAGACAGCTGGGGTGGTATGCGTCTGTCCCAACTATTCGGGAGGCTGAGGCAGGAGGATCACTTGAGCCCAGGAGTTTGAGGCTGCAGCGAGCTATGATTGTGCCACTGCACACCAGCCTGGATGACAGAGCAAGATTCTGTCCTCTCCACAACTGAAACAAACAAGCAAAAAAAAAAAAAGCAAAGATGCTCCTAGCACCCCTATTGCTCAGGAAACTACAAGGGTTTTAGGAGCTCTGTGCTGGGAACTGGGGTCAGAAACCAAATATATATTTCTTGCTATGTCACAGAATCACAGTTTGTATTAATAATACATTGTCATGTGTCCACAAAACTGGATCGCAGGGGAGAGGTAAACTGCCTTGCCTGTCAGTTTGGCTGTGTGATGAATGGATGCCGAATGGACAAAGACAGAGTCTGAGAAGACAGAACTGTTTTCTCCAACCCTCTGGCCTCTCTTCTGCATTAAATGTTGGCTTGTCCCCAGCCGGGTCCTCCAGGTGTCCCAGCACCATAGACCTGAGCACTATCTCTACACCGAGACCCCCAGACACTTGGTCTCCTCTGGGACCCCCGTAGGGCTCACATTGTCCCTGCCCCATCCTAGCCACCTACAGGGACAGGCAGCAGGGCTGGGGGCAGGAAGTGCCTGGAGGGCCACCAGGGCCTGGGTCCTAAACCTAGCTCAGCCACTCGCTTGCTGTGGCCTTGGTAGGTCCCTTCTTTATGGGTCCTCAGTTTCCCCACTTCTCCTTGGTTCATTCTTGAGTTCTGGGCTCCTATGCTGATTAAGAACTCCATGAAGATATTGGGCAGCTCCGTTTAAGTGCGACAAGTAGAACACCAGGGACATTTGTGTAGGGAAGGACAGAAAGTACAGAATGGCCTATGGGGTGGGCCATGGAACTACACTGACCAAGTTTGAGTCCCGGCTCTGGAACTTCTTAGCTGGGTCATTCTGGACCCGGTAATTGAACTCTTACTAAGTGTCTTAGCAACTTCATCAACAAAAAGAGCACGATTATGATACCTACCTCATGGAGTTGTTGCAACGATTTGATCAGTTAATACGGGTAGGCACTTGGCAGGCATTCAGTAAGTGCTAGTCATCATCATTACCATTATAATAATTATTATTTTCCCTCCTGCTCCCTGTCCTGTGGCATTTGTTGCTTTGAGTGACACCATCACCCAGTGGCATTGCTGGAGCTGGCTGGCAAGAGCGTTTGTTAAGCTTTTGGGAATTTTGCCAGCTGGTTGGTGTCATGTTCTAGCTTGAGATAGGCTTTGATGGGAATATTTACACCACAGAAATCAGCAGACGCTAAAAATTAGGCCTCTCCTGCACCAGAGAGTTGGTTGTTGAACATTTACCAGCATTCTACTGCCATGTCCATCCACCCTGTCTCCTGTGCCAGAGACAAGATGTTGCAGGAAAGGTTGGGGTGTGTGTCACCTCACTACCTCCCTGCCTGACCATGGTTCTGATAGTGTCCTCCTGACTGGCACCCTGTCCTAGGACTGGTGCTAGACCGGGGTGCTCCCCCTCCATTAACTCTGCTCACACCCCTGTACTCGGCCGCTTGCTAAGCTCTGTTCAGCTGGGCCTCTGCGTGTGTTCAACTCCAGCTCCCACGTCAGCGCGGCTGCCACCTGCAGGCTGGGCTCGTGCCTGCCCATCTCCCCGGACTCACCCCCACCTGCCCGCAGCTGCTCCTCCTTGCCCGGGGGCTTTCTCTGAGATTGCTCCACAGCCAGGACATTATCGCCTCCTGGGAGTTATCCTCAACCAGTGACTGCTGGGAGTCGGTGGATGGATACCTGAGCCTGTCCTCTCAGGCGGGTGACCTGGATTGTGTGTGCCGCATTCTGGAGAGTTCTGTGGCCAACGTTCCTTGCCCACAGGGGCAACTGGCTTGACAACATGCCCCTTACTGGCTACCTTCCCTCCTGTGCGACTTTGTTGGGGCTGCCATATTAGAGTATTAATACCACAGGCTGGGTGGCTTAAGCTACAGAAATTTATTTTCTCACAGTTCTGGAGGCTGGACGTCTGGATCAAGGTGCCATCAGGGTGGTTCCTGGTGAGGGCTCCCTTTTTGGCTTGGAGACGGCCACCTTCTCGCTGGTCCTCACACGCCCTTTCCTCTGTGCATGAAGAGAGAGGGAGAGAGGGAGAGAGAGATCTAGTGTCTCTTCCTCTTTTTATAAGGACACCAGCCCTGTGGGATTAGGGCCCCACAACCTTAATTACCTCCCTAAAGGTGCTATCTCCAAACACAGTCACATTGCTGGTTAGGGCTTCACCATATTCATTTCGGGGGGGACATACTTTAGTCCCAAACACCTCTCCTGTCTCACTGATTCCTCTGACGGTGCCCCCTGGGATCACCTCCCAGGAAGACTTCAAGTCCCTCAACCTTATCTTGGGTCTACTTTAAGGCAGTGCTGACTGTCCTGATGCTTCTCACACTGTCTTCTCTAGGCTGCAGGTTCCCTAACGACAGATGGCACGAGTGTCCTCCCACAAATGCACCACAGCACAGGTGACAGGCCAGTGGGGTCAGTCTGGGTCCCACCAAGGGCTCACAGCCTGGGCTCCCTGTGCATTCCCAGCCCCTTCACTGACCCCACAGAGAGCCAGATGGTTCCAGGTGGCCTGTGCCCCTAAGGGGTGGGAGGCTATCCAAGGGGCCAGCCCTGGGGCTGGGGACCTTGATGTGGCCAATGGGGAGGGCAGGGGAGGCCATTCTGCTTCCCACCCCTGGAGGCCAGAGGTCTGGGCTGTGGTGGAGACAAAGCCTGGCCGGGTGTCCCTGGCTGTCAGGATTCTAGGATCTGGGACAGCACGTCTGCTTTGAAGGGGAGAGGCCTCCGAGAGCAGTCTGTGGCTGCTCATTTATTATTGATGAGCCCAGGCAGCCTCTCCCGAGCAGCTCCACTCCGTATGTAAATTCCAATCTGGCTTCTGGGCAGCAGGGACCTGGCACAGGCCCGTGTGAGCCGTGGCTGCCTGGACACGGCTGGACTAAAGGGAGCAACATGTTCCTCCCTGACCCAAAAGGGCCTCAAATCACAATGCAGTTGCGCCCTGTTTGATTTCGGGTTGATGGTTGGGGAAGACTCCTCCTGATGGGTGGGGAGGGTGTCTGATTGCAGGCCGAATGCAATGGGTGCCTGAGGGCTCTCCCCGCCCCTGTGGCCCTCCTGGACACATGGCACCACTTCACATTTCAGTGCTGAAGGGAAAATGTCAGCCTGTGGTTTGTGCACAGCGTCAGATGGGACGGAAGAAGGGAATGGCTAAGGATGCACCTGGCTGCCATGCGCCACAGGTGGCTTTCTAAATGAAAATTAGATAAAATTTAAAATGCAGCTGCTCGGTCACATGAGCCACATTTCAAGTGCTCCATAGCCACAGGTAACTGGTGGCTGCCATATTGGGCAGCAAGGGGAGTGGAGGTGGGGCTCCCTGGGGCCACCCCTTTGCAGAGCCCGCATGGTTCAGGGAGTGTTGCAGCCCCGGGACTGCCCGGAGTAGAGCGCATGTGCCCCGCAAGAATGGCTGGCGGGTCTGCAGGGAATCAGTATGTTTGACTGTTATGGGCTAAATTGTGTCCGGTCAAAATTTAACTGCTGAAGTCTCAACCCCTAGTGCCCCAGAACATGACTATATTTGCAGAGAGGGTCTGAAAAATGTAGCCACCCGCAGCCCACCCAGAGTGTCTTATTCCACAGATCCACTCTGGGCCCAGGAACCTATGTTTTAAACCCCTCAAGGTAATTTTTAAAAAACTTTTTATTTTGAGTTAACTTGAAACTTACAGAAAAGCTGCAAAAATCGTACAGAGAATTCCCATATACCCGTTGCCCAGCTTCCCCTCACGGCTATGATGCCATTAACTAAGTTACAGACCACATCTGCATTGCACAATTTTCTGCACTAATGTCAATTTTCTGTTCTAGGATCCCACCCAGAGCACGTTGCATCGAGTTGTTATTTCTCTTTATTCTCTTCCAATGTGAAATCCCCAGCTGATGCTGACACGGTGGTTCAGGGACTTCTCCCTGGGAGATGCTCGCCTATTGATTTGCCCTAGGAGATAGCAAGATGCTGAGGAACTGGGACCTGGGCTGGGCACGTGCTGATGAGGAGAGAGAGAAGGTCCAGGAGAGGTGACGTTTCAGGAGAACAGGCTTCCATGGTGCATGTGTGTGCGTACATGTCTATATACACATGTGTATAGTGCATGCACACGTGCATGTGTGTGCACATATGTGCACGTGTGCATAGTTGCATGTATCTCTGTGTGCATATCTGCAGGCACATGTGTGCATTTCTGTGTGCACACACGTGTTTGTGTGCATGTGTCCATGTGTGTAGTTGCTCTTTTGGGTCTGTGTGTGTGTGTGTGTGTGTGTGTGTAGTTGGGGGAGGTTACGGTTGTAGAGTGAGGCCAGAGGAAGCTGCCAGAGAAAATCCAAAGTCTCTTCACTGCCAAATAAATATTTAATGTAATAGCAAAAGACTAATGTCAAAGATGTTTAAAAACAAGGTAAAAGGAAAATTGTGTACAGCACCACAAGTGGGGGAGGCACAGGGTGTGTAAGGTGGGATTGAAGCATCCTAATTCCCAAATTTTCAGGCTCCTCTTTCATGAGGCTGGAGATATGCATTAGCTTCAGGTTTGTTAGGTTAAGCATCCATGTTAAAAATGTAAGCGCAGCCACTAAAACACTAGCATAGAATGCGCGACTTCCAAAATGGTCGCGCTGAAGCAAAGGGAGCGGTCGACTAACATTCCCGGAGAGTTTGCTGGCAGCTGGCAGCTCTGGTGAACTCTCCCCGCATTCTTACGCGTGAGGCTTAGTTTTTATCTTCACTGCGCAGAAGGGAAGGCAGAGGCCCCGAGAGGGCAGTGGTCTGCACAGCTGCGGCGGGCCACCTGCTTGACCCACGGAGTCAGGATGGGGGGCCAGGCAGCTGGGCTCCGTGACCTCGCGCTTATTGTCATTCTTTAGAAAAGAAGAAGGAAGAAGCCAAGGGAAAGTATGGAAGTCAGAAGCACACCCAGGGCAGGGGCTGCTCTAGAGCCGACCGCACGTCGGGGCTCGGGACCTATGGGGCAGCACAAGGGTGCGGCAGGGGTGGGGGTGGATGGGGACCAGGGTGCGGCAGGGGTGGGGGTGGATGGGGACGGGGCCCCAGTGCAGGCTCCCAGCCCACAGCCCCTCACGGCTCACCCCCACCCCCCGGCCTAGTGGGCGAGTGTCCCTAACACCAGTAAGAGGCAGAAAAATAAAAAAGACTGTCAGAGTTTTTAATAATAGAAGAGATAAATCACTGTAATAACACTAGAGACCCCCCCAGACCCCCTTCAGCTTTGCAGATGGCGAAAGCACAGCGGCAGAGCCTGGGGGCCCCGTCCTGGGGAGCGAGACTTTGAAGGCTCCGTCGCACTTCACCCGGCCAGCCACGTCGTTTTCGAGATTCATTTAAGCAATATTTGCTTCTCTGCCACGATAAACAAATCTGAACCTGTTTCTGAGCATAAGTCATGGAGGGGCACGAGGGCAGAAAAGTATTTATTCGCCTCCGGCATGAGTGGGGCCTCCCGTTTCACAGCGAGGCTGTTCCGATACCTCCAGGCACGTATTTCACAAAAGTAATACATGTTTATTAGAAAAGTTTTAGAAAATATGAAAAAGAATGAAGAGAAAATTAAAAGTCGCCTATGATTTGGAGACAACTCCCATCAGCACTCTTGTGCACACAAACATATTTTTAAGATATGTGAATGAAGAAACATTTATCACATGTATTATGCATGTATCTGTGTATGTATTATGTATGTGTGTAATATATGTATTTGCGGATACATATATACAAGGAAAACGTTAAAGAGAAAGTGGAGGAGTAATTAACATAAATTAAGGATCGTCATTATCTTTGGGGGTGGGGTGGGCGGCTGTGATGGGGGAGGGGCAGACAGGAGCCTTCAATTGAACAGGCCACGTTCTCATTTCCAGCTGGTTGGTGGCTGCTTGGGTGCGCATTATTCTTTAAAGTGTATGCCAAGGTTATACACACCTTTTGGTGCATAATATATTTTCCGACTAAATCATTTTAGTTTTATGGCATTTGGGTTTTTTTTTTTTTCCCACTTTCTTTCTTCAACAAACATTCACCAAGCACCTCCTATGTTCCAGGCACTGTTCTAGGGATGGGATCCAGTGAGGCTTGACACAGACAAGGATTCCTGTCCTGGGAGCGTGTGGCTGAGTGGAGGAGAGAGAGTGTTCAGGAGTACGGATGTGAGACCAGGAGGGCCAAGGGAGTGGTTTGTGATTTTCGCAGGACAGTCAGGGAGTCCTCAGGAGTGAAGACCTGGGGGAGGTAAGGAGGGAGCCACTTGGCTACCGAGGGAAAGACCACTCCAGGAAGCAAAAACAGTGGTGCAAAGGCCCTGGGGCTGGAGGGTGCAGGGATGTTTGGGAGCTGGAAGCTAGAAGGAGGCCCCAGTGTTGGAGCAGAGGGACGGGGAGGGGAAGAGAGAAAAGGCCAGATGGGGAGGGACCTGCAGGCTTTCCAAGGTTCGCTTTTTCTCTAAGTGAAGCAGGTGTTATGAGCAGAGAGCCGGCTCCAGCTGGCTCCTGTTTTCCCAGGGCGGCGGGAAGGAACTTGCATGGAGCAAAGGCAGAAGTAGGGGCCCCCTGAGGAGGATTCCGCAGTCTCCGAGAGAGACAGCGGTGGGTGTGGCAAGATGCAGCCTGTTCTGACTCTGTCTTGAAGATGGAGCCCATGAGATTCCTGTTGGACCGGATATGTGAGGAAGAGGAGTCAGAGGTGCAGCCATGAGTTTGGGCCTGAACAACAGGAGGATGGGGTGGTGATCTTGGGGCCGGGGAAGCCCAGGGCATAGGAGGGTTTGCCAGGAAGCCCAGGGGTCCCATTGTGGGCTTATTGTGCATGACACGCCGGTTTGACACCAAAGCAGCTGGAGCACTGGAGTAAGAGGGACGGGAGGTGGCTCTGTGGTCCCACTAAGAGCCCGAGAGTGATGGAGAGAAGGAGTAAAGGCTGGACACGTGACCACAGCAGGGTGAGGAGGAGGGGCCTCCAGGGAGGTGGGAGGAGCAGCTGAGAATCTGGGTCCTGGGGGCTGAGCGAAGGGACACCCAGAGGAGGGAGCTGCTACCAGAGAGTCAATGCCATCTGCAGCCTGGGGCCACTGGCCGCCGTGGTGACCCTGGCTGTGGTCGAGGGGCCATAGCGGGTTGAAAAGTGGTCCCCCAAAAGATATGTCCAAGGCCTAACCCCTGGTACCTGTGAACGTGACCTTATTTGGAAACAGGATCTTCGCAGATGGAACTAAGGTGAGCATCTGGAGATGGAATCATCCTGGGTTAGGGTGGGGCCTAAATCCAATGATGTGTGTCCTTATAAATGGCAGAAAACATACACACACACACACATACACACACACACACACACACACGCACATACACGGGGTCTGCGATGATGAGGCACAGGCTGGAACGATGTGGCTGCAGGCCAAGGGGGCGGGACACAGTGTGGGACAGATTTTCTCTCAGAGCCCCCAAAGGAACCCACCCCCCCAACACTGTGACTTTAGTTCTTCTAGGCTCCACACTACAAGAGAGGGAATTTCTGTTGTTTTAAGCCACCCAGTTTATGGTAGTTTATTAACAGCTGCCGCAGGAAAGTAGCCCAGTGGAGTAGTGGGGGTTCAACCCCAACTAGGGAGAAGGACTGGGGCCAGGAATGGGGGTGCTGGTGGGGGGGAAAGGGGGCCAGGACAGGGTTTGGGCTGTGGTTGTGGGTGCTGGTGTACACGTGGTGGTAGGGGTCTGGGGGTGGGTCCCTCCTGCCTGCTTCCATTTCCCCCAAAGAGCACGATTGTTTCCTGTGTCTTCATATTTTATATCATTCTGGAATATTTACTATAAACCAATGGATTATTGAAGACCATTTCATTATTGATCTGGTGGGACATTCTTACCCTTCGATTGCAAGTTAATTTTCCACCATTCCCTTGAAATGCCCCGGGCTCCCTGGCACTGCATGGACACCCTCTTCCCTAGGAGCTGAGAGAGGAGCTTGGCTTGGTGGGCTCCGTGGCCAGCGTGGACAGGTGCCCGGTGCCCTGGTCCTGGAACAGCAATTTACAGCTGTCACGATTTCTTGCAATGGCCTCACATGGTCGTTTAAAATTCCAGAATTTAATCATCATGCATGGCATAAAAAGTAAGGGCAGCTGAGAGGGAGGAAGGACAGGAAAATGTTAATGTAATCACATAAGACCACAGGCCACAGCGTGGGGTGGGGAGTGCATTTGTCCCCTGGCTGGGTAGGGTGGATTCCAGCACGTGAGCTGATTGCTGTGCATGGCCTGGCACCCGAGTGCCCGCAAATCCTCTGCTCCATCTGTCTGGGCACAGCCAGGGCGACGAGACTGTCCCACCAGGGATGGAAAGCCAGCCTGCTACTAAATGTTTGTGTCTCTCCAAAATTCATGGGTTGAAGCCCTAAGCCCCGATGTGATGGTATTAGGGGGTGGGGTCCCGGGAGGCGATGCGGTCATGAGGGTGGAGCCCTCACGTAGGGGATTAGCGCCCTGGTAGGAACAGACATCAGAAAGCTTATTCTCTCTCTGCCATGTGAAGAGAAGTTGCCACCTCTGATCCAGGAAGAGGGTTCTCACCAGCATCCGGTACTGTGAGAAATAAATGTCTGAGGTTTAAGCCGCCCGGTCTATGGCATTTTGTCAGAGCAGCCTGAGCTAAGACACAACCCTTCTGAGTGACGGCGCAAAGTCTGTAACTGTGGCCATGGTGAAACCCTGTCAGGAGACCCTTGTCCCAGCTCTCTCTGACCCATGTGAGGCTTTCTTCAAGGCAGCTTTGACCACACGCACATTGTGCTTGGAGCGTCGGCTTGTCACCCTCGAGAAAGCTGTGGCGTCCTTGCATAGGTTAATCCGCTCATTCCGTCACTCATTAAGGGTATTACTGAAGCCCGCGGTGCATCAGGCACCCTGCTTAGTGTCAGATGAAACCATTGATTCCCCAGTAATTTATCTGCCCAAGGCCAGGTTATTAGGTAATTGACAGGAGGCATCCGAGTCCTGGTGGATTAGAGGTCCTTGTTCAGAGTGACAGATTTGGATGAGTTCAGCCCCTGGCTAAAATAAGCTTTCATTGTCGTGGCTTCTTGTGAGCACAGTGACCCATCCATCAATTCTGCGCACCCCCATGAACCACTTCTGGATGGGGAGGGCCACCCGGTCTTAAGAATGTTTCCTCGGCTGGGGTAAAAAGATGGGTGCCCCCAGACCCCACTTCCATTAGAGCTGCAAGCGTCTATTCCTCCAAGCCAGAGAGCATCCCACCCTGTAACCTCACCCTTGCGCCCTGTGTTTTCATATCGCCGGGGAGACGGGCCTGCCATGGCTAAATTCATCAGGCTCCACGTCTTAACCTTCACGGCCTCAGCCCCCCACTGCCGTGCTGGCTTGCACTGGCAGGCCTTGCTAATAAGCCGCCCGTGTGCCCGGAAGGCAGGGGAGCCAGCCCGGCTCTGCGTTACCGGTGCGGGGTTTTCATTTTTATTTATAGCAAATGTCTGAGACAAGCCAAGTGTCGAATTGTCCAGGGTATTACGGAGCAAACAGCCCCCCACATTTCAAAAATCTTATATCTGTCTGAACCAGAGGTTGCCAAGAGGAAATTTACCCAACCAGCTGCTTTTTTTATTGTAATGACAGGCAAAGTGCCCAGGCTCCACGGTCGGATGGGAATGTTGTCACTCGGCCACCAAAATGGAGTTTGCGAAGAGGATCCTACATGTTCACAGTCGTGTCCCTCTCCACCACAATAAAATAACACATTTTATTGTGATTTATTTTCGTGGTAAAGTCACGTGCTCCAGGGTTATTTCTGATTCCCAGTCCAAAATTAAAGTTGGTTCCAGTGGAGGGGCTGGTAGGGGAGAAATGGGTCTCTTCTCACACTTTTGTGTCTTTGGGACCTTGGCTGATTATTATGGGATGGGATTTCTACTCTCTCTACCCTCGAGAGCCGTGAGAGGGATTAGGATGGCAGTGACCTGCCTCCGTTTCTGCCCGGAGGCCGGGATCGGGCTGGGGAGGTCTTGACCACGCAGAGATGGTGTTAGAAGGAGGTGCCAGTTTCCAGCCACGTTCAGCCAGAACATCTGTTTTATTAATATTAAATGAAAGTGCTTTTGGCTGTTAAGAAAACATTACTATAAAACGTGTACATATAATGATCACATCCTTAATACAGTTTATGAGATCCCCCGATGGAAAACAGGCGCTTTTACACTTGCTTTTTTTCATAGGCAAGTGTGATAGGTAATGAGAACATAAATCTACAAGGAATAATAAACATGAAATTTACCGTCTCTTCCTGACATTAAAATCATCTTGGATCGCATCACGCTCTTTTCTCTGTGAGATTAATTTGGGCTTATTTTAAACTTTGCCGCATTCCTCCGAAATATCCGTTCAGCAGAGTCTAATGACGAGGGCCCCATTGGAGTAAGTCTGTGTGAGTTCGGCGATTGGGGGAGACGGAACGATCTGGTAGCCAGTTGCCTGTTCAAGCATCACTCGCCTGCTTGGAGGGCAAGTGCGTGGCTGAAGGTCTTGCTGGGGCTGAGTGTGAAGGCGTTTAATTGGTGGTTCTGCAAACGTCTGCCTTACATTGAGAACTCGGCAGCAAGCTTTGGAGGAAATGAGGGCGTGTGAATAAGGCAACGTACATCTTTGTTAAGACAGATCTTTGTGGGGCCTGAAAAACCATCTTCCTCCGTCTGTGTAGCTTCTCAAGTAGGCAAAGAGTGTAGATCATGAGAGATGGTTGATATCGCATTTTTTTCCACCAGAAATCTCCATTAGGCAGCAGATCTGCACATTGACGGTACACGTCATAACTGCTACTCATAATTATGACCCTCCGGCAACAAAAAATTCTGGCAAGCTTTTGTGCTTATCAGAGCCGGGTTAAATTACAGTCACCGAGGCTTTAGTGCCAAGTGCATTTTGTTGTTTTATAATTCTTTGAGAACAGGAGCCGTGTAAGGTACACATGAATGCTCCATTAACTAGGATATCTGAGACAGAAGGTCTCATCCGCCAGCCTTGCTGGAGAGCAGAGTTGGCTGGAATCTGCTCGTAACATTTACAAATGGCAGCCCAGCGAGCAGAGCTCCCCTTACCGTGGCGATGGTGGGAAATGCAGAGGTTGGGATGGGCTGGTGTGAGCCGGCCACAGGGCGAGGGGCAGAATCCCTGACCCACGAGGTCTCCATACAGTACAAGGAAGAGGTCTGTGGGTGGTCCCTGCAGAATAGGACCTGCAGAAATGTATCTGGGCCTCAATGGACCACGAATGTCCCACCCTTATCAACAAACCCAAATATCTGCCCAGCATGGAACTCTGGGGAGTTCTGAGGCCCAGGGGCACAGTCAGCGGGGAAGTGTCCACACAGGGCACTCACTGTCTGGGCTGCTTGAAGCTTGGAGGGGAAGTGGATTGCCCAAAGTGACTCACCTGCAAAGTGGCAGAGCATGGTCTTAGAACCTGAACTCCTGCTGTCTGGAATCGGGCTTGTCCCACACCCCTTGCAGAATTCTCTGCCCTGGCTCTGTGTTCCAGCAGCAAGGGTCCTCTTCCCTTCTCTAAACGTAGCAAAGCTCATTCCTGCCCCAGGACCTTTGCACAGGTGGCTCTTGCCACCTAGAATGCTTGCACAGCTGACTCTTTTGTCATTCCATGCACAGCGTGGGTGCTGTCTTCTTGTTGACCTTCCCTGATGACCCCAATCCAGTTGGATCATTTTCCATCATGTAATCTTGTTTAAATCCCCCACACGTGCACCTTGCATCCCAATATTTTCTCTGCTCCTTGTTTGGAGTTTATCGTCTGTCCCTGTGAAGTTGGACGACAGGTGTACCTTGTTCTCGGCTGTATCTCCAATGCATGAAGAGAGTTGTGGGTGCTCATTATACAGTTTGGTGAAAGAAATAAAGTAATGAATTGCTTTGGCGAGGCTGTGGCTTGGCCCAGGACACATCCAAATCCAGCAGCGGAGGTTCAGAGCTGCACCTTTGGCTGACACCGGCCATCAGCCCGTCTCTCCCATGTGGATGGATGACGTGGAAGAGAACAATTCTGGGGGACAGAAAAATGCCCACAATGTGGGTGCAGCTCCATGGCCCCTCCCAGAGATGCAGTAAAGCCTGCATGCACCAGGGGGCACAGGTGGGCATTGCATATGGTACCAGTGTTAAGTTGTTCTTACTGGACAGCCCCACCCATAAGGTGAAAATCAAGACCCAATTCCTCAGGCAACGCCAGCCTTAATTATGACAAACATTTCTGGCTCTAGGTTGATCCTTGGAGTCAGAGGCTCATGTGTCTTCGACGGGGGCAGGGTCCTGCTTGAATAATAGCAATGACAGTAATAACCACCATGGCAATGCTGACAGTTTGCACTTTTGAAGAACATTCCATGGGCTGGGCACTATGCTAAACACATCCACATCCTGCTGTATCCAGTCCACACCAACGCCATTTCACCAGTGATGAACCTGAAGCTCAAAGAGGTTAAAGAACTTGCCCACCCCAGCTCACCCAGCTGACCGGTGGCAGAGTGAGGATTTGAACCCTGGAGTTGGACGCTCACACCTCCCTCTCAGCACCATGACATGTGGTCTTCACTAGGGGTCAGTGACACCCAAGGAGGCCTGCTCACATGGGAAAGCAGATGGGGTGATGGTCGGAGTGGGGCGTATCTCTCTCCCTGTCTGAGAGTGAAGACGATGACATGGTTCATGGAAACACTGTCATCTGTGGCTGCTGGTTGGAAAAGTCCCAGCCGGGTCTCCACTTAGTGCTAATGGTTTTGCAGCAAAGTAAGGGCTTGAAAGAGCTTAAATGCAAACTCCCCAAATTCAGAAGCGAGAACATAAAATCTCCATCAAAGTAACATTGTGGTGAGAGCCTCCTTTTCCCCCTGAAGGTGATTGGACAAATTGCATTCAATATTTTTGGGTTCTCCCTTGCTGAAGATGGAGGTCATTGCCAGGAACTTCTTTTTTAAGGTCGAACCAGGTGGCCTTGAGGCAATCAGCAATACAAGGTAGACCCAGCAGCACAGCCAGCCTCAGCCCTCAAAGGGTCCCAGGTACATCAGGAGGGGGGATGGAGGAGCCAGACAGAGGCCCGGCTGCACGGTCCACCGTGGTGGCGAGATGTGCTCATCAGCTTGGGTTTTCCTGCAAGTGCGTTTCCAGGCTCCAGTTGGGAGAATGGGTGGAGCACAGACTACTCGTGATCATAATTGTTGGTGATTATTTCTGTCTTGATGAAAATTGAGTGATTTCTACCCTGTTATAAATACACACCACCATGACTTAAGTGTACAAATATATTTAGCTGGCTTCTTGCACTTCCGACAATTTGATATGTGTCTGACATTTTCAAAGTTTCCTCCTTTGGAAAGGTGCAGCGAGGAGGGAATGCGTCTGCCCCCTCCACATGATTATGAGGAATCTATTAATATTTTCAGGACTTGATCAGAATGGAGGCTTTCTCTGGTGGGGCTGAGGAGGAGGAAGGCGATGTGGGTGGGAGTGGCTGGAGATAGAATGGGACAAGGAACATGCCAGGGAAGGGACCCAGGGGAGGGGGCTGTGTCCTCCAACAGCTATCGGAGTTGGTTTTGATGTGCGGTGACGTGGACAGGCATTTTCAGAGAAAGCTCAGTGAGGCCCTGAACATGAGCAGAGTGGCCCTGGGCCCCGTTGATGGGACACAGCAGGGGTGGACCCAGCGGTGCTGGGCCCCGGGAAGGCCATGGCTGCAGGGGTCACCGGCACACAGACCCCGGGCAGGGACATTGGGGCGGTGGTGCACATTGTCGGTGCCTACCTGTGATGGTTAATTTTTATGCATCAACTTGACAAGGCCATGATGTGCCTAGACATCTGGTCAAGCACTATTCTGGGTGTGTCTGTAGGGTGTTTCTGGATGAGATCAACATTTAAATCGGTAGACTTGAGTAAAGCAGATTTCCCTCCCCCCAGGTGGGTGGATTCATCCCATCAATTGAAGACCGGAATAGAACAAGCAGGCTGGATAAAAGGGACCTCCTGCCTGTGTTCCAGCCGTAAGTCTTCTGCCTCCAGATTTGAACTTGGGCTAGACCTGTACCATGGTTCTCCCGGGTCCCCAGCTTGCCGACTATGTATCTTAGGACTTCTTGGCCTCCATAACTGTGTGAGCCAATTCTTTACCGTAAATCACATTATTATGTATTTATTATATATGCCCTCTTGGTTCTGTGTCTCTCCACTTCCCCTCCTCCCTCCACCAGTGCCCTCGGTCAGTAGCGCTGGCCCTTTTGTCCCCCAGAGCACTGACCTTTCCCAGCTTGGGTTGGGGGAGCCCCATGAGCCGAATCACGGCATTCCCCTGGTGACTGCGGGGGGGAGTCCTGGGCTGGTCACGTGACCTAAGACAGCCCAATCAGACTGAAGTGGGGGGGGTCTATGCTCCATTTGGGCCCTGTGCTCCCCACTTCTGGGCTGGAACAGGAGCCAGGGAGCTCCGCTTGACACCAGCAAGCTAAACCACGTGATGGAGGTCGTGGCTTCACGGGGCGCCAGTGGCACAGGTAAGAAGGTGGGAGCTGCAGAACGAGGGTATGGGTCCCTGAGCCCAATTAAGGTCTTCCTGGGACTCCCAGGGATATCTGGGGGGTGACACTGGGGGTGCTGAGGCCTTGGGGCCACACAGGTGTGGGTTCAAAGCCACTATGAAGTGGAAAATACCTTGATCCCATTTGTAAGCCCAGGCTAGTAAGGTTCGTGGATGGGTTTGGTCCCATAAGGCCTCAGCCACCTCTTTCCATCTCCTTCCAGCCTCAGGTGTCCTCTGCGTGCGAGACGGTGTTGCCCGGCTCAGCTCCTGGGACCGTGAGTCCTCTTGGTCGCCTGACACACTCGCTGTGTCTCCCCTCTGATGTCTGTGATTATACAACTTCTAAGCCACATCCGCCTCTCGCCCAATTACCCAGAAACCATGCCCACGACGGGCTCTGCAACACAGGCATCGAGGCCGAGAGAGCCTCGCCTTCGGGGTCTTGGTTCCTTCCTATCCCGCCTGCGGGCGATGACAAGGGTTTGGTGCGGTGTTTTCCCTATACCTGCAAACGTCTCTGCTCACCTTGAACACGTGCCAGGGCAAGACCTGATCATATCACATCCAGAAACCCAGTGTTCTGGATCCGTAAAGTCTTCCCTGCCGCCCCCCGCACAGCAAGCAATGCTGGGTAGACACTGGCCTTGGCCTTGGGGACGCACAGCGTTTCAGGCGGTCCCAGCCGGTTGTGCTTCATCCCCAGGGAACTCCTACCTCACAAGCGGGAGAAGAGAAGCGATGGTCACACCTTCCCGCTCTCACATTCCTGAAGTCAGGGTCGTCTGTGACAGGTGTGAATGTCGCTAAAAGTCAACCGACAGGACAGGACGCAGGCCTGTGCAGGGAAAGGCAATTAGCACCAGCATTTCTTACACCTCAGTTCTCACTTATTTAATTATCATCTGATTGAGGAAGATGCTCCTCCTGCAGTAGCGGCAGGATGGAGATGGTGCCTTGCGCAGCTCTGGGGCTCACTAGTGCACGTATTAGAAATATGCAAAGTGCTTACTTTAGATTAGGAAACAAAGGCTTTTCCTCTAGAATCGAATTAGAAAAGAGAAATTCAACTTGTGACTTTCCAATGATGCTTCTTTTTTGTGTCCCTCGATGGTACTGATTGATTCTTTAGCCCGTGAGATGCAAAGAAAGTTCTCAAATGTGTCTCAGAAGCTCCCCTGGACTCTGCAATCAAGGTGACATTGTCTTTGAACACACCCCATGGCAAGCCCTTTTGTTTGTTTGTTTTAAATAATAAATAAATACTAAATATAATTCTCCCCCTTTCCTATCCAAATCAGCCTATTAACCCGTTTGCCTCAGATGAGTTAGGGACAGGGGACAGCTAATGTCTTTGGGACAGATGTTTGCACAAAACAGTGCTCTGAGAGTGCAGAGCCGGTAGGTTTCTCCATTGCTGCTGGTGCCCCATGAGTCTTGTGACAATGTTCTGGCTTTACGAAAAAATGTACAAAAACCATTTCCAATCATGATGCTCCATTACAAATCAAGCTGAATGGAAGGAAGCGCTTAGGACAGAAGGCCACATTTCCTGACCCCTTCCTCCCCTCCCATCCTGCTAACGCGAGGACAGCCTCCCTGAACAGCGTCTGTCTGCAGTTGTCCTGGCCACTGGAACACCAGACAGTGTCTAGTTAAGAGGTGCCGCTGACGCCTGCTGTGGTCCCTGAGGACTGACACCATCTCTTCCCGCCTGCGCTTCTCTCCCCGTGTGTGCTGGGCTTGTTCCTCTTCCTTCTTGCACTGGCTCCCTGAGTGGGGTCTCTGGACCCCAGGTGGGTGTGCAGCACCCAGGCTTCCTTTGAGGGGGGGTGAGTGGGTCAGCCCGGGATGGCCCAGTTCCCTCCCGAGGGAGGAAAGCAGTTCTGGGCACTGATTCCCTCTCTCCTGCTGGCTCAGTGACCCGCCTGGGGTCGGGTCAGTACAGGGGCCAAGGCTAGGGCAGGGGCTGGGACCAGGGCTGGGAGGGGTGTGTCTCCTAACCAAGCCACTCTCAGTCCTCCTGGCTCCCACCCTCTCTCAGGCCTGCCTGGCTGAGCTCCCGGGTTCCCCTGGCAGACGACCTCCTTCCTCCCCGTTTCATTGTCCACGTGGCCCCGTCCACGTTCTTGTCTTCCAGAAACCTGCTGAGGTTTCTTGCTAACTGCCAACCCTCCCTTCTGGACATTTGCCTTCCTCATCTCTCTCCTCGGTCTGCCTCTTCCCCCGGAAAACCACGGCAGCCTTTTTAACAGGCCTCGAGGTGGCGAGCGGAGGCCGAGCCTAGCGGCAGGGCGGCCCCGGGCAGACAGTCTGGACAGAAAGCCCCGCACGATCCCCGGCGATGGGCTGCCTGGGCCTTGCTGGGCTCCCTTTATAGATGTTCCAGACAATTCCATCAGCCTAAACTTCCTCACAGGTTTAAAACGATGGCTCAGCTGGGGCCATTTGGGGAGTATCGAGACATCCTTAAAATGGTGGAGATGAGCAAGCCGCCCCCGCTGCCTCTATGCCCACCGGCGGGCGCCACTCGGGGAGCCAGTGCTTGTGAGCCGAGTGAAAGTTTTGGAGGACACCAAAAATCCCTGTGAACACTTCGCGTATGTTAGTCCCAGGAAAATCCCACGAGGTTGGTGGTGTTCCCTTTTCCAAAGCAGACCGGTGGGCAGAGAGGGGTGACCGGACTTGCCCAGGTCTGCGGAGCGACCCGAGATGTTGGAATTGGGTCTACCGGGTCTGCCTAAGTGCACCCCCCCCCCACACTCCTCCTCCCAGCCAGAGGCTCCCGTCACCCCAGCCCCCCAGGGTAGGATATCAGCGTGGATGTGCAGACGCTGGGGTGAGTGTGAAAATGTGTGTGTGTGAGGCTGTCTGAGCCCTGTCCCAGTGCACCAGGCCATACGGATGAAGGTCACAGAGTCAGGGGCCCAGGTGCCCCCACTGGCTCCTCCCCCACCATCCTCCCCCACTAATGGCAGCTCTGGGCACCCTCTGTGCAGCTGTTAGATCTCTGATCTAGGGGGTTTATGAACTCGAACGTTCTGTGATTCCAAAGTGTAAGACTCAGATGTGCCATGAGAGAAAACCTGGTAACAAAATCCCCCTGACGGGAGGATGTCTGCTGGGTCTTTCCTCCCAGGGGGTGCATTTGGGTGAAGGAAGAGGCGGGGTGAAGGAGACAGTGGGGGAGAGAGGACACAGGGTGGTGTGGGTGCCTATGTCTGCAGGGAGGCAAGGAGGGGACGCTGAGGTCACATTTGTGCAACAGGAGGGCAGGGGCCTGCCTTTGCAAAGAGGAAAGCTGAGCAGTCTGGGAGATGCTCAGGGTCTGTCTGTACAAATGCTCCCAGGAGGTTGTCTTGCTGGGCTGGGGCTGCCATAACAAAATGCCACAGTCTGGGTGGCTTGAACAACAGAAACTTATTTTCTCACAGTTCTGGAGGCTGAAGGTCTGAGATCATGGTACCAGCACGGTCGGGTTCTAGTTGGCACTCTCTTCCTGGCTTATAAACAGCTACCTTCTCATTGTGTTTTCAAGATGGGGAGAGAGGGAGAGAGCGAGCTCCCTGGTGTCTCTTCTTATAAGGACACTGTTCTCATCACAGGGTCCCATCCCCATGACTTCACATAAGCCTAATTATCCCCCAAAGGCCTCACCTCTAAATACCGTCACACTGGGGTACAGGGCTTCCTCCTATGAATTTGGGGGGTATGCAAACATTCAGTGCATAGCAGAGGGGTGGAGAGCCGCTGGGTGGCCAGAAAGGGAAACTGATCATAACACAAAGATGACGGTTGACAGTCACCGAATGCTGCTGTGGGCTGGGCACCGCCCGGAGTTCTACACCTATTAGCTCTGATGGCCTTCAGGGCTCAGGGTGGCTTTTCTTTCCCACGTCTTGCACATCCGAACACAGCCACACCCATGTGCTGTTGTCACCGAGCAAAGGCAGTGAGCAGAAGCCCGGATACACCCTAAAGACAGAAGAGGGGCTGACACCCCAATATTCAAATAATCCTGTGTGGTTCCCTTTAAGCCCCAGACTTGCCTGGTGCCTTTTAAATGAGTCCATTTAGCAAAATCAATTGACACACAACTTTTCCAGGAACACAACTATTAGATAATGCAAGGAACAGATCAAATGGGATATTTTATCTCCTTGCGTAACTAGCTCAATAGTTTTCTTTTACCTCCCCAGAGAGGAAGCAGAGTTATGTAAGTCAAGTTCTGGTGTCTCAGGATGTCTGAAGTCACTAATGGCAAAGTTTAAACCTAGAATCCTAAGAGCAAATCAACCATGAAAATCATTTCCTTAGTGGCGAAATAAGCAGATTTGTGCTGGGCAAGCACCCGTTTCTTTCCTGTTCCCCACGCTCTTCACTTGTCGGGTTTGCCCTGTGAGCGCAGATAATATTATACAATCAGCACGTCTGTCCTTGTCCACACTGGGGGTGGGGGCTAACAGACACAGATTGCTTACTGGGACCCTAATTTGTGTGCACTTTTCATCTGTGTTTTTTTCTTCCTTCAGTTCTGTTATAGGTTTAACAATGTCCCCTGTGCCCCCGCCAAACTTCAGATTCATATGTTGAAGACCCAACCTCCAGCACCGAAGAATGTGACTTATTTGGAGATAGGGTCTTTACAGAGGTTATGGGTTAAAGTGAGGTCATTAGGGTGGGCCCTAATCCAATGTGAGTGTTGTCCTTATAAAAACGGGAAATTCAGACCCAGAGACATTCGTAGAAGGGTGACGATGTGGATGTGAAGGGACAGGGAGAAGAGGCCTCCTGGGAGCCCAGGGGAGAGGCCTGGGGCAGATTCTCCCTCCCGGCCCTGAGAAGGAACCAGCCTGCTGACTGTCGTTTAAGCCATGCGGTGCGTGGTACGCTGTTACAGAAACCCTAGGAAACTAATATAGGGTCTAAGCAGCAAAACTGGATTCTTTGCATTTCCTTGCTTTGGGGATTTTACAAAATGCAGCGCAGAAAGCTGCGCTATTGCTCTCCTTATAAAAGTCTATGATCACAGAAGAGAAGAGGGAGGGAGGAGTGCCTCCGAGGTCAGGCAGGGGAAGTGAGTGTGTTTGTGGGTGGGTGGGAGGGGAGGGGATTCCACCTGCAGGACCCTGCAGGGAAGGGGCCTCCACCTGTATGGGGACTTTGCCAACAGTTGGTGACAGGGCTCCAGGGTGGTGGGCAGGGGGTGGGGCTGCTGCTGGGGCAGGCAGGGGTGTGGGCTTGGGGAACAGGGTGTCCCAGGTGGGATGAGATCTCTGCGTCCCTGAAGGGATCTCCAGAGACAGAGCCGACCATGAATGGAACTGCCCCGTCTGTGGTGCAGTGTCTCCACTGGCCCCCATCTCGCCCCAGCTGGCCTGGTTCTTTCCTCTGAAGCCACCGGAATACATCAGAGCCTGACCACCCTCCACGTCTGTGTGGACAGTGCTTGTGTTTGCTTTCTGGGCTCAGGTGAGTGTGTGACCAGGGCAGTTTCACAGGCCCCTGTGCTTGGAAAGGCCCCTCTCTTGGGATTTAATGCTTTGTGGTCTTGAAATTCTCAATAGTTTTATCTTCGAATGTGTGTCTTGTAGGTGAAGTCCGATGGGACACCAGAGCACGTGCTGGGGCTGCTGCCTCCCCTGTCTCCCAGGGTCCCCGGGACAGGTGTGCCTTCTCCCCTGTCCCTGTGCCTCCAGGGGCCCAATGCTGCCCTGTGCTCCTGGCGGGCCTGGGCACAGGCATGCGGAGGGCTGGGGTCAGGGCATTCTGTGTGGTCACACCCTGTTAAATGCTCGGGGCTGCTCGGGGCATCCTGATGTGGTGCTCACTGGATGCTCAGCGACACACCTGGGAGTGTGGGACCTCCCCGCACACAAGTCCCACGGATGGCCCATAGCTTCCTCCATGAAGGCTGGAAACAAGCAGGACTTTTAGAGGAAAGACATCTCCTGGGATGGGAGGGGGCCCGGCTGTGGTGGGAGCAGCCTGCATACCCCAGCCTGGATCTCAGGCTCCGGCAGCGTGTGGCTGCAGAGAGCAAAGGGCGGGCTCAGCTTTTGTGGTGGCCCCGTGACATGTGTGTTGTGGCCTCTGCTCTGGGGGGGGGGGGTGACAGCTCGTGGTTTCCTCCAGTCTGTGAATGTTGATTTTTTCCCTTTCTCTATATTATATATATATATATATATATTTTTTTTATTGTAGAAATATACAAACCCACAGGGAAAGGAGAGAGCAGGGTAATGAATGAAGCTTGTCAGTGTTCGCATTTCTTTGGTCCCCCCTCCCCCAACCCTGAGTTCCTTTGAAATGGGATCTGAAGAGGGACTTGTATTGATCTCCAGGTGCCATAACCTATTACCACTTGCTGGGTGGCTATTCTCTCACAGTCTGGAGCCAGAAGTCCAAGATCCAGGCGTGACAGGGTTGGTTCCTTCTGGAGGCTGGGAGGGAGAGTCCGTCCAGTCCCGCTGTCCTCAGGCCCTGGTGGCGGCCGGCAAGCTTGGCACTCCCTGGCTTGCAGCCACATCTCTCCAGTCTCTGCCTCCGTCTCCACCTGGCTTCCTCCCTGCGTGTGTCTCTGTCTCTTCTCTTCTAAGGACACCGCCATTGGATTAGGGCCCACTCTTATCCAGCCTGACCTCATCTTAACTTGATCGATGACCCCTGCAAAGACCCTATTTCCAAATACAGTCACACTCCCAGGTTCCGGGGGTTGGGACTGTGACATATCTTTTGGGAGGACACAAATCAACCCACGATGGGGCCTTACCTTGGGCTCAGCGGGCCTGAAGGGTGGGTTGGTCGAGCTGCTGCGAGGACTGGCAGCCCACAGCCACAGCGGCCCAGGAGAAGGGCTCTTGGTTGGCAGGAGCTGCTTCCTGGGGGTCACCCTGCACCCCGGAGGCAGCTGTGGGTATAAACCCTCCCCCTTTCCCGGCTTCTGTGGACAGCTCTGTGGGCAATTTATTCACCAGAGCCCCTCCCCCCCAAATCAGGCCAGGCTGGCGCCCTGAGGCCACGTCCTTGCTGGGCTTCCTCCCCTCCCTGTCCCCCTCCCACATCCCCATCCATAAATCCTGTTCTCCCCCAACCTAAGCTCAGCCTTTGCTTCCAGGGACCTGATCTAAGAAAATCTCTCTCTTAAGTCTCTTTTAATTGATAGGTTCCCCCCTGTGGTTTTAAATTTTTAATTTACTTTCATTTTCTTAAAAGAAACTAGGTCATTTGTCCAGCAGAGTCCCCCTGGCTGGGTTTTGCTGGCTGCGCCCCAGCCTCCCTTGTGCTCTGACTCACGCTTTGAGGTCTGCAGACGTGCACGGGGTAGTCTGTGTGGTCACCATGCACAGGTGTGGCAGATTCAACTCCCAGCAGCCTCCGCGCCCCAGGCCCCCAGCCACGTGGACCGCCAGGTGCAGCTCTGAGCCCGGAGGCAGGGTGGCACGGACTGGGCCAGGTGGGGTCGGGGCTGGCTGTAGTCACTGTGGGCTTTGAAATGAGGCTGCTTATAGTTCCTGAACTGCTTCTCCCCAGCTTTCCTGTCTCACCGGATGAAGTCTTGTGAAGAGCTGAGCCTTCCCCTGTTCCCACCTGCACCTCGAGTTGCTCTGGGGGAATGTTTACCCACGTGGCCAGCAGGGGGCGGCATCCCACACCAAAGGCACCAGCGGAGCCCATGTAGGGGGGTTGGGGGAGAGCAGAGAAGGGTCAAGGTCAAGGTCAGATTCTCCCTCCCCCCCACCCCTCCCCCATCCCTCCCCCCATCCCTCCCCCCATCCCCCTAACAGCTCTTGGGCCTCCACCAAGTCCCAGAATATCTAGAAACGGGCCTCACATTCTCCAAATACCCTCTGGTCCTTCACTTGGGGCAGGCCCAGGGGAGGCCATTTTGCAGGACACACATTTTGGGCCTCTCACAGGACAAACTTCACTACCCAGGTAGTGCCTGACTCTGCCAGGTTGAAGGTTTTTAATCAGAGCCTCCTGGCGTGGCCCTGGAGGTCCTTTCTTTTGCCACCAAGAGACACGGCACCCTTGACACAAATCAGCCCCCTTGGGCGAGACTCTTGGACCCTTAGCAGCATGAAGCTGTTCTTTTTCTTTCTTTCTTCCTCGTCTTTTCCTTTCTCTGGCTGGATTACTCCGCAGCTGCCTGCCAGTTCCCCCGTCCCGAGCCAGGGCGGCAGCCCTGCCAGGCTCGTTCCATCAGAGCCTTATTGGGTTGCAAACAGCCGGACGTCGTCTGAGACAAGGGCACGCTGCTCTGAGATTAAATTCTTCCACGGAGACGGGGCCCTGTCTTTCCTGGTAAAATATGAGCTTCTGTCAAAGTTGGGGCCCTCAGATCCACGGGACCAGCAGAGCTCTGCTGTTGAGTCCGCGGGCATAAGGACAAAGAAGTGACATGGGTGCTGCTCTCTGGGCCTGGCCCTGTCTCTGTCTCCCGAGAGAGACCCCAGGGGTGGGGGAGCTGGTCTGGGGTTGGGACTCTTGCTTCTCCCCTTTGGGCTGGGTGACTTTGGGCGCCACACTGGGCCTGCCTGAGCCCCGGGGCCCCAGCCAGGAGACGGTCACAGTGTAGGGCTGTGCTGGTCAGCAGAGGCAAGTGCTCCAGCTGAGTTCCTTCCCTCTGCTCCCAATCTGGGGCACCCAGGGCCCCAGATTCCTGCTCTTCAGGGTTGAAGCCAGCACAACACACTCCTCCAGGGCTGTCACCTGAACTTAAATGGATTAACATGTCTCTTCCCTGACCCAACTGTCACCTGCAGACCCTTCCTCTGCCTCCCCAGCCGTGTCTGTGGTCCCAGGTGTCCTGGCTTTTGCAGCCCCACGGCTTTGGTGCAGGCTGTGAGTTCAGTGGCTACCAGGGGGTGCCCCCATGGGAAAGAGAGGATGTTTTCTTGTGTCGGGAAGAACACTGTGAAACTGGTGAGGGAGCTTGGTACCTGGTACCGTTCTAGGTGCTGAGGACACCTCGGTGTACAAAAAAAATCAGTGGGAGAGTGCCAGGAAAGGAAAAGTGTAATGTACAAGGAGATTCTGTAGCACCCTAGAAGGTCTCAAATATGACGAAAAAAGGAAGAATGAAGCAGGGGACAGGGCTGAGAGGACAGGTGGGGGGAGGTGACTTTTGGGGAGGGATTGCAATATCCAAAAAGGCTGTTGGCAGCGGTGGGGGGCTTCAGTGAGAAGGTGACATTTGAGCAAAGACTTGAAGGACATCAGAGAAATAGCCAAGCAGAGATCTGGGAGAGGAGAATCTGGGCAGAGAGAATGGGCAATGCAAAGGCCCTGGGGCAGGACTGTGCCTGGTGTGTTTCGGACACAGAGGCAGGAGCTGAACAAAACCATAGAAGGGTTTCGGTTTTTACTCTGAATGAGATGGGGAGGCACTGCAGGGTTTTGATAAAAGGAATGACATTATTTGCTGTAGGCAGGTGAGGATAGAGCAGGTTGACCAGTTAGGAGGCGGCCACAGTAGGGCCTGGCCCCGGGTGGCTGCAGTGGAGTGGGGAGAAGTGGCTGGTTTCTGGATATATTTTGAAAGTATTTACAGACAGATTAAGCATGGGGTGTGAGGGAAAGGAAAGGGCCCAGGAGCCTGGGAGGACGGAGCTGCTGTCAGCAGGGAGGGGGAGGACCACGTGAGCAGCAGTGTGGGATGCAGGGCTCCGTGTCAGATGGGCTAAGACGTCTATTAGACAGTTCTGTGGGGATGCTCAGTCAGCCGTGGACATGACTCTGGAGTTCGGGAGACAGATCCGGGCTACGGATGTAAACTTGGGAGTCCTTAGTCTATGATGGAATTTAGAGACATGAGGCTGAACAAGGTCAAGGTGCATTTGAAGGAGAGAAGAGGTCCGAGGGCTGGGCCCTGGAGCCCTCCAAGTAAAGGGGAAGAGAAGGAACCAGCACAGGGGCCAAGAAGCTGCCAGTGAGGAGGCGGGGCCTGTGAGTAAAGTGGGGTCACCATTGACCTCGACAAGGGCATTGTTATGAGCTGATTCACATGTTGAAGCCCTCAGCCCCGTACCTTGGCATGTGACTGTATTTGGAGATTAGGTCTTTAAAGAGGCAATTAAGGTAAAAAGAAGTCACATGTGTTGGCCTCAATCCAATAGGACTGGTGTCCTTGTAGGAAGAGGATATTTGGACACAGACATGTACAGAGGGAAGATGATGTGAAGACACAGGGAGAAGACGGCCGTCCACAAGCCAAGCAGAGAGGCCTTAGAAGGAACCACCCTGCCGACTAACGCCTTGATCTTGGACTTCCAGCCTCCGGAATTGATGGGAAATACATTTCTTGTTGTTTAAGCCACTCTGTGTCACCCTGTTATGGCAGCCCCAGCAAATGAATACAAGCACCTTCGGAGGAGCAATGGGCAAACTGATCCCATGGGCTTAGGCCAGTGTGGGAAGAGAGGCGTGGGAACGGGGGAATATAGCCAACTCTTTTGAGTTTTGCCCCAAAGGAGAACAAGGAGTGCCAGCTTTCAGAGTAGTAGGATCAAAGGCTTTTCCTTTTTCTTTTCCTTAAAAACATTCTTCTTTCTTTTTTGAGATGGGAGAAATAACAGCTTGTTACTATGCCGCTGGGAATGATCAAGTAGTCGTCAGAAAGTGACGACGGTGCAGGAGAGAGAACGGGGCTGGTTGCTGGTGGGTGGGGCAGGTGTCGGCAGGAGGGAGGAGTCTGGTGGCCACAAGGAAGGACGGACTCAGAGAGGATCTGTCCTCTGTGCCAAAGGTGGGGATGCCAAGTTTATGGGTGCAGATTGCCAGCCAAGAATGATCATAGAATCTGCTGTTCTATTCTCTGCTTCTATGATATCAACTCTTTTTTGTTTGTTTGTTTTAAGATTCCACATGAGTGGGATCGTGCAGTTTTTGTCTTTCTGTGCCTTGCCTATCTCACTTAACATAATGACCTCCAGTTCCATCCATGTTGCGTAAATGACAGGATTTCATTCTGTGTTATGGTTGTGTAGTATTCCCTTGTGCACGTACACCACATTTTCTTTACCCATTCATCTGTTGATGGGCACTTAGATTGAGTCCATATTTTGGGGGTGGGAAGGGGAGGTTGGCCAATGGTGCAAAGTGACAATTAGACAAGAAGTGGAAGTTCTGGGCTTCTATCGCACAGTGGGATGATGATGGTTAACAGTCAGGTATAGTATATTACAAAGTAGCTAGAAGAGGGTCTCTTCAATGTTCTCACCACAAAGAAATGGTGATGCACGAGGTGATCAACTACCCTGATTTGAGCCTTATACAACGTATATATATTGAAACGTCACATGGCACCCTATAAATATGTACAGTTACAAGGTGTCCACAAAATTTTTTTAAAAGAAAGGGAAAAACAAGATTGTAGACTGTCCAGTCTAGTTGGGTTATTTCTGCCTTTCATTGTTTTTGAGCTTTTTCACAGCTCTGCAAGTTGTAGAAACTGACAATGATGCAAATGATTCTTGTCCATCGAAATGCAAATGAGGTGTGTGTGCTGGAAGGCGATCTATTAATATTACCGCCCTGTGGATAGACCAGTTTTGCGGCTGTTTGCAAATTTGTCTCAGCCTTCTTTATTGTGATGCTTTCAATCCTCCTTTAAACCATTTGTAACGTCGTACTGGTTCCCTCATTAATTAATGCGTTCAGTAAGATCTTTGACACGTGCTCATTTTATATTTGTATTAGAGTCATTATTTTAGCTTAAAAAATATCCTTTAACAAGATGCTGATAGATGATGGTGTCTTTGGATATTCTCTGCTGGGGGGTTAAGTTTTCCCATGATACTGGAGTTCTGAGCAAAAGCAGACCCTTCCCCAAAACCCTTTCCTGGGAAGTGCTGAGTTAGAGAAGGGAGGCAGGGCCACCCAGAGGGACCTTTTAGGTGTGCTCACTTGTGCTCTGAGTTCTGGCCGGCGATGGCCCCAGCCTCCCAAGCGTGAAAACCCCTTGGGCCTGTGTGGGTTGGGAGCCCCATTTGTATTCTGGCTACAAACCTGCCAGCAACACTGTCATTCTTCACCCCGAAACCATCACTGACGCGTGCTTCTCCTTGCCCTGTGGAACCCAGAAATCCCAGTGTGGTTTATGTATTCAGTGACTGCAATCCTAATGAAGACGGGGGCAGTCCCAGCAGGCTAGTGTGAGCCCAGGGCACACCCTCCCTTACGTGGTCAGCTCCAAGTCTCGGCTTGGCCCTGAGAGGAGGAACTGCAGGTGCTGCGGCCGAACAAGGACGGAGCCTATATCTCCTCCAAGACTCCAGTGGTCTCCTGGTCAGGACCCTCTTTCTGTCCCCCATGCACACCTGAGATACACTGGGACCTGTGTCTGACTCCACATCTGGAAGGAGAGCCGCCGAGGAGAAGGCCCGCTTGTCCAGGGCAGGATTCTGATGCCACACTAGCCCCTTCAAAGCCTGGGCCACCCTCCATTGTGCTCTGGGCCACATCCCCCCCACCCCCCTCAGTGGGCAATGAATGCATTGTCAACTGTCCTGCTGTGGGAAGTTCTTGAATTTTGGTGTCAAAGATGTGGATAGAAGTTTAAGCTCCAACGTCCCCAGTTGGATGGCCTTGGCAAAGTGACTTTACATCTCTAAGCCTCAATGTTCCCTTCTGAAAAATGGGAATGAAAGAAGCCTGCCTCTCGGGGTTGTCGTGGAGATTAGAAATTACAAGGGCACAGAGCTTCAGGGTACCGAGCCTCGGCACAGGGCAGCACCTTGTAACGCTGGCTCTTGCCACTCTGTCCCCATCCTGCACCCCTTCCTGCACCCACAGGCTCCAGGCTTCCCCCCGCCACCGCAGGGCCTGCCCCTCAGCCTGCAATGGGCCCTTCTCCAGGGAGAGGCACACTAACCAACCTCACACCGGAACCATATGTCAGCAAATGAGTGGGAGCTGGACCTTCCAAACTTCTGGCCTCTGAGCCTTTCCCTGGGGATCTTATTGAGACCCTTCTGTCTGTCACTTACAAAAATGCCTCAGTGTGCTAGATTCTAGATCATGTTTAGCCTTGTACAGGTTCCTAAGAGATGCTGCCTCTGCTTCTGGGTAAATGTATGAATTTTCTTGATTTGTTTGGCTTCCTTCTCCAGTTCCCAAAGCTTTACTCAACCTTTCAGGCTCTGATCAAGTGCCGCCTCCTTCAGGCAGCTCTACCGGATTGCTTGCAGATTGGATGGACGACTCTCTCCTCTGTAGCTTAAATCTTCTTCCCATCCTGGCTGCATTGAGAGGTTTACATTCTGTTTCTTCTACCAGACCCATTTGCTCATTCCTTCATTCATTCATGCACCCTTTCTGTAGAGGTTTACTGGGTACCTTCCACTCACAGACCCCGTGCTAGGCCTGGTGTGCCGGGGCGAATGCATCAAGTCCCTGCCTTCTTGGCATGTGCATCCTTGTGCCCGGGCTTGTTTCCATTCCCAGAACCAAGCTCAGCGCCTGCCACCAGGTGACAGGTGTTTGGTGAATGAAGAGATGCCCATCTGATCACCCCTCTGCACTTGAGCACATCCTGTTTGTTTACACTTTTCCTGCACCTTTGCTAAATCACACTTTAATTAACATTCTTCCTCCCTGCATGGGAGAGCAAGACTGTGGGCAGTTTAGAAGCTGTTGTTGTTAGGCTTCCGGGGTCCCTCTGCTCTGGCCTGGGGCTCAGGGGCTGCTGGGTTCCCACGCTGGTGTGTGCCCTGGCCAAGCCTCTGCCCTGCCCTGCCCTGCCCAGCCTCCTCTACAACCTCTTGTCTTTCGGGTGCTCTGAGTTGAGGGGAGTGGGCTTGCTTGAGTCCATCCATGTGGTGTGGCTACTGTCATCGCCCCTTGGCCATGGTCCTGCCTTGGGGGACCCCCATGCCTGATTTTGGGCTCCCGCTTCCTGGGCTGTCTGTGCCCTATAGATGCAGCACGTGCCCAGACAAGGCCAAACCAGGCAGAGGTCAGATGCTCTGCCCTCTGGGTGGCATCACATCTCCTGAGGGCCTGGATGCCCCAAAGTGAGGCCGCCTTCAGGGGAGGACTGGGGTGCGGAGGGGAGTCTGAGGACAAAGGTGTCCATGGAGGGGAGCAGGCTACAGCCACGAGTGTCATGGGGTGGGCCGACGAGCCTTCTTATTCCCACTTTGGAGGATGATCCCAGCCGGAGACAGGTCCTGGTCAGCAGAAAGAGCGTCTGTGTCAGCCAGAGACCGTGGCTGAGCCCTGGCCAGTCCTTCTGGGGTCTGGCTTGGGGTGGACACAGGAGGGCTTCCTGCTGGTCTCACCGTGCCGCTGCCCTGTCTTGCCTGCTGGTCACCATTCAGCAAGGGCCACCCTGCACCTGAGCAGGTGCTAATACGGCCATTCAATAGGGAGCCCACCAAGGCTGGCCCTGGGTCACAAAGGAGACAGGTGACGGGACTGAGGGGTCTGTGCCTGACTCTGGGGCACTGGCTGCTCTCTCTTTATCCCCCTGCAAAGCCCTCAAGGGAATGGGCTCCAAAGATGGGGTGAGACCCACAGTCTACCGCAGGAGTGTGGAGGTGCGGCTCCCAGGGAACACCCTCTGTTCCTCCCTTCTCCCTCCCGAGGCCGGGGGAGGTTAACAGGCTCAAGGATGTTCTGAACTTACGGGCAAACCAGGCTGTTGTCAAGCTAAATAAAACAAACAGCAGTGAGACCAAGAGTTTATTGGGGAACAGCAGGGATTGCAATCGGGGATACTCGTGCTATGACGGATCAGAGGCGCATCCAGAGGGGTTGGGGCTATGGGAAGCTTTGAAAGACAAAAAAGGAGAAGCCCATCTAAGCTGTTTTGAAGCGATGACATTGAATAGAGGGGCTTATCGCAGGAGTTGGCGATTACTCATTGGTCAAGGCGGCCGTGTTGGGCAGGTGACCTTGCGCGAGGGCTGGCCTGGGATGCTGAGTTTTTCCTTGCGCAGGTTCTGCCACAGGCATGTGCAGGAATCTCTTGTGATACATCCTGTCACAGGTGTGTGAGCGCGAGGGCTCCTTCATGGCCTCCTGGCGCCATTTTGTTCAGGTTTGACCTAAATAACTCCATTTTGATATTGATTAGCTTCCGCACCATATTAGTGTCCCAGGCCTGCCATGACAAAATACCACGAACCGGGTGGCTTAAGACAACAGAAATTTACTCTCTCACAGTTATGGAGACCAGAAGTCCAGAAATCAGGCAGTTGCCAGGGCTACGATTCCCCCAAAGGCTCTAGGGGAGGGTCCTTCCTGGCCTCATCCAGCGTCTGGTGACTCCCAGTGTCCCTTGGCTTGTGGACCCCCCGCTTGATCCCTGTTTCTGTCTCCACGTGGCCTTCTTCTCTGTGCGGCTCTTTGTGTCCCTGCTGCTCTTCCTTCAAAGACACCTGTCATTGGGTTAGGTCCACCCTAACCCAGATGGCCTCATCTGCAAAGATCTGGTTCCAAATAAGGTCACATTCTGAGGTTCTGGGTGGACGTGAATTTTGGGAGGACTCTATTCAACCCACTACACATCGAGTTGGGGCAGAAATCCATCATCACTCGCATTTCCAAAATCCATCATGACAGTGCAGGGAGGGGAAAGGGACCGGCCAGGTTGGACCCCTCTGATCACAGCTACCAACCAGTCCTCAGCATCTTCCTCCAGCCCTGTCAGGGACCCTGAGGATCGGAAACATGTGACATGCCCAAGGCCCTGGGGTGCAGCCGTGGTTGAGCAGAGAGCCCTGCTCAGGCCTCTGGGTGGAGAACTGCCCCGGCTCCTGGACTCTCGGGGGTGCCTGCACCTGCCACCCTCGGGCGTGTGGCGTGAGAGCTGGCATACAGCACTTCCACACTTCCAGCACTGTGAGTCCAGTTGTCACTAAAGGATTATGACCAAACATCAGGGGGGTGGGAAAAAAAAGGCAACTCTTAGCCAATCAGCTAGAACCCTAAATGCACGAGTGAAAATGATAATAGCCATTCAAATGTTTTACGTTAATTAAAATCCCTGGCTATGATTCAGTCTTTAGAGAAGTAAGTGAAGCGTTGATTCTGTCAGGCTGTTCAGAGAGGCATCTGGGGAAGGGGGCTGGGAGAGTCGGGCCCATTTGTGCCAATTGCCCCGGGCACCTCTGCCCTGCATCGCCTGGGTGGGACCCAGCCCCGCTGCAGAGATCTTTTCCTCTGAGCACAGAGTCAGTCCCTGGGAGCTTCTTACAAAGGTCATAGCATTTGGGTTTGGATTTGAGGTGGCCGGTGAAGCCAGGGGCCTGGGCCCCAAGGGCACAGTGGGGCCCCAAGAGCATTGGCCAAGAGCTGGGTTTGGGTCAGGACTCTGTCCTGTGCTTCCCAGCTCAGCCACTCTGAGCTCCAGGTCCCCTGGGCACCACGGAAATGACACCAGCACCTACCTCAAAGCCCACAGCGAGAGTTAGATGTCTCCTTCCGTGCATAGGGTACAGCCTGGCCGGGCATGCCTAGTCAGCTGCTGTTGTCCACACTCGCTGGTGAATGCGAGGACCAGTGAATTATTTTGCGAGGATCAGCAGCAGGAGGTGGGCCTTCCCTCTCAGAATCAGGCCTGGCAAGGGGCTGCCTCGTCCCCCTGCAAACTCCCAGGGGGGAGCACACGGGAACACAGAAGGCTCTGTCTGCGCTTGGCGTCCAACCCTCCGAGCAGCACCACCACGATGATGATTTTTACTTTTGTCTGCTCTTTAAAGTAAACAACCCATTCACACCCTGAGAACTTACAGATTGGTAAGGATATAAATACATCAATTTGTTTGAGGCCGTTGGGGAGAAAGATGGCATTTTTAGCATTGCGAAGGGCTGAATCACGCTCCTGAGATATACAATTGGATCAACTCCTGTGAAGGGGGTCAAATATAATTTTAGAGCAGAATTAGTATGATTCGTGATAGAGCTGTTACACTCACCAAAAACAATTTACTTTTTCAGTTCTAAGCAAGGATCGTGGGTTTTCCAAAAAGTTTAACGTGTGCTTTGGGAGGGAGGGGTTTGGGCGTTGTGCTGAGAGACGAGGCTGGACTCTCTCTGCTGGGCACATCTTTGTTACAAATGTCTAAGTCACAGTGACGTGTCCTCCTGAGACCTGAGGGAGGCCGCGGGCCGTGTGAGAACCTGGGCTTCCACGCTGAAGTGCTGCTTCCCATTCCATGTGACAGATTCATTATCCCCCAAGTCCCAGTGAGTTCCCTTCATTTTTCCACTATTTCATTACGGGAATGGGTTGGAAAGAATCCAGTCGGGACAAGGGGACTTATAGGAAGTGTTGAACAGAGGCACCCATGAAATATTCCAAGACCTTTAAAGACACACGCAACTTGTATTCTATTACGAGGAAGGAAGAGAAAACAAAGTTCACCCTCAGTTGCGAGAACAGGCTGAAAGTGCAGCAGAGAGGCTGGTTCTGGGAGGCTCTGGGTCTTGAGCTGGTGGCCATGAAGGGGCTGTGAGGGCTCTGCAGAGGTGCAGGAGTGGGGACAGCTGCCTTCAGTCCCCATGGGGCTACCAGAGGCAGGCGGACAGCTGAGGGAAGGCAGGAGCTCCAAGAAAATTCTTGCATTGCCCAGCCTCAGTTTCCCCATCTGCCCAGTGAGGATCAGGGTGAGCTGGCTGCCTCTCTGCTGGGGATCTTGCGGGTGAGCCGAGGAGAAGGCACTTTGGGAGCCTTAAGGTGGCTGGACGTGAGCACGAGCTGCTGGGACACCCGTCTGCCCTGAGGCCTCTCCGGGCCCCTCTTCCTGTTCTCTCTTCCGCCTTCCCATAGAGAGAGAGATTTTGGAGTCTGAAATCACGACCGTCGACAAAGGCTACTTTGAAAGAAAAACCAGCTGAATTTGGGCCAGGTGCCTCTTCCTTGGCTTCATTTTGGGGCAGAAAAGTTTGGAGTCAATAACCAATGGATTGAATGAATTCAACTTTATTTTTCAAAATATCCAACAGTAGGATGGAAGCGAATCCCCCCCCATCCCTCCCAGCCCCTCCCCAAAGACAAGCCCTAACTCTTCCAGTTCTGGGGGGGCTTTGTGGGGGGAGTCTTTGCCCCGAGATCATTCGCTGCTGAAGGGAGAAGGCGCTTCTCACGGACACAGCTGTGTCTACACGATGGGGTTAGCGACAGCACGTTATTTCTGGATGATCTTCAAGATATTCTGCTCAGATTTATTTCAAGTGTGGATTTAGTTTCTTTCCCGCAGCGTTGCCAGTTGGTAAGGACTTATTTTGCCAAGGTAATTTGTTCTGTTCTGGCCCAAGCGAGATGCAGCAAGGAAAGACATGAAATCTTCAATTTGGGAAGGGAAAGAGCATAAATTCTGAAACGTAGCACCCGCCGGCGCAGGAGGGTCCCGGGGGAAGGCTGGGAAAGAATTCTATAAAGTTTTAATAGCTCAGGACCCAAGGTAGCAGAATTAAATGCAAGCCTGGGGACCGACTCTTTTCTTGATCGTATAAAACGTGGGGAAATCTCTGCATCGACTCTGACAATTCCTCGGGTCTTTGGGCAGAATATGGATGCTTTGGAATTTAAAGGCACGCTTGAGTCCTGGTCTCATCAAGAGAGATGGAACTATTTTCTGGACAAGCCAAAGGGTATGATTACCTTACAGCTGCAGGACCTGAGTAATAGTAGATATAATCATCTACTGTGGAAAACTGGAACTTCCAAGGGGGGGTGCACGAATTCACCTTGATTGCACCTCATCCGTTAATGTTAAGAGAGATTGTTTTCTCTTCCTCTCTGATGTGTTGTGCAGCAGTGCTGTTTGAATGTGGGTTTCGTGTCCCTGCAGTCAGGCTACCCACCTATGTACCTACCCATCTACCTATATATGTGCCTACCCGTCTACCCATCTACCTGCCTACCTATATACACACCTACCTGCCTACCCATTTACCTACCTATGTGCCTACCCATCTATCCATTCACCTGCCTACCTATCTATCTAACTATCTATCCACTTATCAGCCTACCCATCTATCCACCTACCTGCCTACCTATCTGTCTATCCACTTATCAGCCTACCCATCTATATACTCACCTGCCTACCTATCTATCTATCCACTTATCAGCCTACCCATCTATCCACCTTCCTTTCTACCTATCTACCCACCCACCTGCCTACCTATCTACCCACCTACCTGCCTACCTATCTACCCACCTACCTGCCTACCCATCTACCCACCTACCTGCCTACCCATCTACCCACCTACCTGCCTACCCATCTATCCACCTAACCATCTGTCCACCTCCCTGCTTACCCATCTATCTACCTACCCATCTACCTGCCTACATTTTCCGCCAATAACCATAGCCTTTCTGTGCTTGTGGTTTTATTCAAGAAACCCACTAAATAACTGAGGCAAGGCTGGGGGTGGGAGAGGTGGGGGAAGGTCCCCTGCTGTTGTGGGGGAAGCCACCATCCCCCAATGACAGGGTGGCTTGTCAGGGGCCTTGTGTTGTTCCAACCCTCAACCACGAGGCACCAGTCTCCTTGCCCACAACTAAACTGTCTTTCCTGGGACAGGACCATCCGAGAGGCTCCTGTTAGCATCAGAGCTGATTGGCTTCGGCTCCCCCTGAGTGGACATGGCTCTGAGCTGGGTGTTGTGCTTTGGACCAGGATTCTCATGATGAAATAGCTGAGCACATTGGCATCCTGATCAAACATCTGCTGTGTCTGAGGAGGGAGAGTTGCTCCTCGGGGGCCTCCAAGATGAAGGGCAGATGCCTCAACCTGGTGGTCGCCATCCTCTGTGATGGGGATGCACCTGCCCTGTGGCTTCATCCCTGCAGCTCCTTCTGCCTGGCCTTTCTGGCTACTGCAATGGACAAGTCCCTCTCCTCACCAGCTCTGCACACCTCCTGTTGCAGTTTGCTTCTCATCACAGCTGTGTGTGTGCTCACCTCCGGCACCAGTGTCTTAGTCTCTTTGCTTTTCTATAAAGGAATACCTGAGGCTGGGTGGTTTATTTGGCTCACAGCTCTGCAGGATGTATAAGAAGTGAGGCACCAGCATCTGCTTCCAGTGAGGGCTTCAGGCTGCTTCTGCTCATGGCAGAAGGTGCAGGGGAGCTGGTGTGTGCAGAGATCACAGGGCGAGAGAGGAAGCAAGAGAGAGGGGAGGTGCCAGGCTCTGGGTAACAACCAGCTCTCATAGGAACTAATAGGCAAGGACTCACTCGTTGCTGCAAGGACGGCATCAAGCCATTCATGAAGGATCGGCCCCCATGACACAGACACGTCCCATTAGGCCCCACTTTCAGTGTTGGGGATCAAACTTCAACATGAGGCTTAGGGGGACAGACATCCCAACTACAGCAACTAGGTTTAAGATTCTTGAGGGCAGGTACCTGGATGGATCCATGCCTTACACCTAGTAGGTACCAATTTTTTATTTTTATTTTTATTTTTATTTTTTATTTATTTATTTTTTTTTTTTGAGACAGAGTCTCACTCTGTTGCCCAGGCTAGAGTGAGTGCCGTGGCGTCAGCCTAGCTCACAGCAACCTCAAACTCCTGAGCTCAAGCGATCCTACTGCCTCAGCCTCCCGAGTAGCTGGGACTACAGGCATGCGCCACCATGCCCGGCTAATTTTTTCTATATATATTTTTAGCTGTCCATATAATTTCTTTCTATTTTTAGTAGAGATGGGGTCTCGCTCTTGCTCAGGCTGGTCTCGAACTCCTGAGCTCAAACGATCCGCCCACCTCGGCCTCCCAGAGTGCTAGGATTACAGGCGTGAGCCACCGCGCCCGGCCTGGTACCAATTAATCTTTGTTAAGAGCATGGACTTTGGAGTCTTACATACTCACGTTCAATCTCTAGTTTTGCCTTTTTGTAGCTGTATGACTTTGGGGAAGTTACTTAACCTCTCTGGGCTTCAGTTTCCTAAAAAATATATATGTTTAGGACTCAGCACAGGGTCTAACACATTGTACATTATCTTGTTTGTATAATATAATCCCTCTTCATAAGAGGGGGACAATCACAGCATCTCTCCTCTGGGATCTTGCGGCCTTGTGATCACGAGATAATTCTCAGAAGCTACTCATGGCCTTGGGCAATTTACAGGCCAGCTGGGAAGATGAGACCCTCATAAGCACAGGTGGTTACACAGTGACCCTTAGTACAGGGGAGTAACTGATGTAGACACCACAAGAGGCTTACCCGACTGGGTACCTCACAGGAGTCTGGAGAAGGAGGAAGGCTTTCCTTTGGTGAGAGGGGTCTGGGAAATCTTCTGGGAAGAGGTAGGATGGGAACAGGACAAGACAAGGTCCTGTCACCTGAGTGTTGTTCCTGCAAAAGCCTTTTTCTGCTTTTTGGGAGCTTGGCAATGCTGACATCTCCTTCCCCATGTCTCAGGGCAGGGCCTCATGAGCTTGACTGCTGGGCTGGGATTGGGTCTTGTTTATCACTGTTGTCCCTAGCACAGTGCTAAGTATTCACGGAATGAGCGCCATATGTTTTCATTCCTCAAAGGCTCCACAGGAGGTGTCTGCATAAATGCTGGAGTATTCAGTTGTTTCCCCAAAGTTTTCTTCTAATTTAACCCCCGTTGGTCTGGCTCCCCAACTCAAAGCCAGACCCAAGTGAGAAAATGGCCCCAGAGTCACTCAAGCAACGTTCCTAAGGAGGGCCTCTTATCCTGGTCAACCCTCCATCCTGGGAAGATTCTTTCCGAAGCCTGTGATTAAACAAAACTCCCCAAAGCATTAGCCAGGCTGGCCCTGGGAGGGGCCCAGGGTTCTGCAGTATTTGGACTTAATCCTACCTCTGGCTCTCATAAAGTAATTGGCCTAGAAGGATCGCAAAATCCATGGCATCCTGTACAAAGCAGGACTCCAGAAATAATCGTGTGACCATGGGCATAAGTGTATAATGGGAATATGTGTCTATATCATGCTCTGTTCCCTTGCTCCCAAGGGCTGGAAAGTTGGGACTCGTCATGTCTGCCAAAGCACTGGAGAGCTGTGTGGGCTGAGTGCTGCATTATGACCCTGGACCACTATGGATGTTGTTGTATAATAAAGTTTTGTCTGGTCATTGTCCCTGGTTCCTGTGCAAGGAGCTTCTAAAACCCTGGGAGTTTCTTGAGAAATAGGAGTGTCTTTGTTTTTCATGAGTCCCGTGGATCCTGCCTGAGTTTCAGCTAACAAGATGGCTCGGGATGGGGAATGACTCACCCAGAAAGACCAACCATGTGATTAGAGAATTGGGGCTTTGAGCCCCATGATATCAGCCTGACCTTCAGGGAGGGGAGGAGGGCTGGAGATTGAATTCCCTCTTGTGGCCAATGACCCAATCAATCATGCCTATGTAAGGAAACTCCAATAAAACCCCAATAAAAACTACACCAAGGCTCAGGTGGGCTTCCTGGTTGGCGAAGACATTGATGTGCTGGGAAGGTGACGTTCCATGAGTCTATGGGGACAGAACACAGAAGCTCTGCATTTGGGACCCTCCCAGACTTTGTGCTATGAGTCTCTTCTTTTTTGGCTGGTCTTGATCTATATCCTTTATAATAAAACTGTAATTGTATGTAAGTATAGCATTTTCCTGAGTTCTGTGAGTCATTCTAGGAAATCATTGAACCTGAATGAGTTGTGTGAACCCTGAATTTGTACCCAGCAGGTCAGAAGTGTGGGTGGGCTGGGAACCACCAAGTTGGCTGGTGTCTGAAGTGGGGGCAGTCTTGGGAAGCCCTTAACTTGGGTCTGCGCTAACTCCAGGTAGGTAGTGCCAGAATTGAATTGTTGTATAACTTGTTGCTTTCCTCTTTCCTCCCAACAGGAAAAATATTTCCACACACATCCCCAAAAGGAATCGGAAGCTCCTGGATCCTTCTCTCTGTAACTGGAGGCTGGTGGCCAGAGGGTTTTCCTGGGAACAAATGACCTTTAGTGGGAGCCCAACTTTGTAGCCAGAAAAGACCACAATCACCCACTTCTTATGTCCTCATATAGGTGCTCCAAAGCCACCAAGCTAACTAGAAACCAAAGGTGTAAACAAATACACAGATCTCAGCTCAAGGTACATGTGTCAAAATTGCCTTTCCCAAATGACAGAGGAGCCCCGTGGGAGTCTCCCAGGTTCTCCACTGTGTCGCGGGGTGACCCTCTCATGCACAGGCCATAAAAAGAGTGAGGGTCCCCCCCTTGCAACCGAAGCCTTTGCACAGCCTCGCTGTGGGGTGGAATTCCTGGCAGTGATATATCTGTAGAGCTGCTATTTAGCTGGGTGATTTGCTGTGGCAGCGGCTGAGATCTCAGATCTCACAGAGATTTGGGACTTCATCACCTGCGGCACCAGCAAAGACCTGCTCTTTTTATATGGCTAAAAAAAATACAATATCCAGACCTGGTTCAGTCATGCTCTGTCTACACAGCATTTAAAACACCTCAGCCCACATGGAGTGTCCACATGCGTTAGGTTTCCTATTAGGAATGTGATCTCCAAAAAAAAAAAGAACCCAAACATAAAAAGGCACAGGGAAAAGGCTCAGATCTCACTCTGGCTGCACACAAAGCTCATTTGAGGAGAGTGAAATTCTCGACTCCTTTCATCAACATGGCCCAGAGTGGGAGCGGGGGAGAGGGGAGGGTGGGGAAGATGCATAAATGGACTTGAAGAGCTCCGTGCACGTTTCTGGAGTGTTCTGTACTCCGAGAGCTTGCTCACGCTCTGAAAGGGAACTGCACGGTTTAAAAACGTTATGGATCTAAATGCATTTGAATGCCTTCATCACACTCTGTTTTTACTGTTGGCTGAAAGCAAGCCCATACCTCCCTCTGCCTGCTCCCCCCACGCCACGTGGCTGGCTCCTGCCTCCCTGGCCTCCTCCCATCTTTGTTTCTTTGTGACACATCACGATGTCTGTTTGCCAGTCATCTGAGAACAAGAGCCCCGGGTAGGCAGGGATCTGGTGTCTCTTTCCTCTGTTGCACCTCTGGGCCCAGTGTGGTGCCAGCACACAGTAGGGGCCTAATACATGTTTGCTTAATATGCAAGGAAATCTCCTAACTGGCCACTGTGTCTCGGGCCTTCCCCCTCACCTGCCCACTTAGCCCACCACTTGGTTGACTCGCAGCCCCTATTTCCAGCCTGCCCCTGGGCATATGGGAATGATTCACTCTTCCCTAACCAGCCAGGCCCTCCCGGACCCCCCTTGGCATGAACCCTCGTGGTTTCCTCAGCCTGGAGCGCCCAGGCCCTCTCCCCTGCCCTGCGGTCTCACCTCTTCACGCATCTCCTATCCAGCTCAGCCTCCCTGGTGCCATGCACAAAAAGGGGTCAGCAACTACTGGGAAAAACGTCAGCCGCCTCGCAGCAAACGAGCCTTTCTCTCTGCAAGACTTACCATGTCTATAATGTGCCACAGCACGTTCTTTTTGTTATTACTTGAATGGAGCCGCAGCCAGTCGGAAAAAAAGAAAAATCTGTTTTTCATCGAGTGGGGGAAAAAAATAAATCCAATAACGGGGAACTCAGCCATTTGCACATCCGGATCCTTTTACCACAAATGGCTTAAGCGCCCAGACATGCCACCGTTCCCCTGCTAGACGCACTTGGCGCCGGAGCCAAGTGAAATTCCAGGCGGCGGGGGCAGAGTTCTCTCTGTGTTCCTGGAAGTGTGGTCACTGAGGAGGCTTGACACGAGGCTGCCGCTGCAAGGGGGAGGAGCCGGGTAAGCGCTCACCAGAGTTGTCACCACGAAGCCCTGCGGATGGTGCACGCTTGCAGGAACCGGCACCGGCACAGACGCCCGAGGGGCAGGTCGGGCAGGCAGCAGTGGGAGGAAAATAGCCCATGTCGGTTTAAGGATGTTCTAACCGTACCTCGCCACTACCTTCTGGAATTTTCCTTTTTTACGGAGGAGGTGACAGGAAAACAAATAAAGGTTATGCTGTGGAAACCCCTGCAGTAGTTACCCGCCTCCAGAAGACAAGGGCTGAATCCTGGCTCCGGCAAGGTCCTTCCCTTTTGGGGCCTGTTTGCTGAGAACCGTCTCCCTCCTCCCAGGTGTCCGCATCCGTCCAGGCGACTGGTCATCTGCAGGCTGAGCACACGTGGCCGGCGCTCCCCGGACCTCCCCGACTGACAAAAGCATTAACCCTTGATTCCAGCCATCTGCGCCTATTTTGCACAAAATATGACTTTTCATTAGATTAACAAGAATGTTAATGATCATCACCGGTTGCTGATATTAGCACAGTACATCAACAGGAGCAACGTGATCAGGAAGATTTAGGGGAGGGCGAACGCACAGGCACGACCGGGTGCTCCGGATACCAGACCACGACTTGCTGGGCCTGTCGTCTTCCTTCCGCTGTCCCACCCACGGCTCAGCGGAAAACAACCTCGAATGTTTTCTTGCCGTCTGAAGCCCATGGAGGCCTTGACTCTCACCTACTTCCGGCCTCAGAGCAGTGATGACACACCTGTGGTCCCCAAGGGCAGCGGGACCCCCACTGACCTTCCCTAGCAGGAGGGGTCCCGTTCACCCAGTCCCAGGCCCCATCTCTTGAAGGCTGGAGGATTTACACCAGATGAATTAGAGAAAACGCCGGGGTACTTAGTCCCTAGATTCTGCAAACTCTCTGGAAAGGTGCAAAGCCAGCCTCTGACCCAGACTCACGACACAGGTCACTTCCCACTTATTTTTTTTAAGAAACAAAGTCACCTTTTCTTTGGAGCATCATGAACATTTCAGACCGAGGAACCCAGCAGCTTCTCCCCAGCATCCTCTTCCACACAGCACCCGGGGTCCTCCTGGGGCTCTCTGGGCGCCCAGAGTCCCCCCTGGGGAATTGCAGCCTCTCACCCAGGAGGCTTTTTCTTTACATCCCACAGTACCCGGCATCGCATACCTCTCGGGCTGTGCTCCTCTCCCATCTAATCTGGGAGCTAGTTCATACTATGTTATTAAAGACTGACAATTGGGGCCGTGCCTTGAACTCCCTAGAAAATATGCATTTGAACTGAGATTATTACTAAGGATGACATCGGAGTCACCATAGTGGGCATTGGGGGAGATGTTTGGGATAGAAACTGCCTCGGTTCACAGTGGCTCAGCTGTCGCAGGCCTGGCCATAGAAAGACAGAGAGAGTGCCACTTATTGAGACCCTGCTGGGCCTCCGGATCCCTCTGTGTCTCCATTCGCTTTTGTTTTCTCTTCAATTTGCTCTTCCCATCTCTCTGCCTGCAGCTTGTATCTGTGGAGCTAAGAGGCCTGTTTCTTGTAGGCAGGGAGGGTTGCACAGCCTTTGCCAGCCTCGGGGTGGGGGCAGAAAGGATTCAGACCAGCTGGAGCCGGTACAAGGCAGATCAGGAAATGGGTCCCATGAGAAGAGGTGCCAGGAAGAAAAGGCGACGTCACTCACAGATCCATCTTGTGCCACGCACTGTGTGAGGGGAGGAGGAGAGAAAGGCGCCTGACTGCGGGGCTGCGTGTCCTGCTACACAGGAGGATGCCCCAGGGTGAGCGCTAAGCACAGCTCCTGCCCTGGGCTTGCAGTGGAGTCTCCTCTTTATCTGTGTGGAGCCCTCACCCCCTTCCTGGGGTGACCAAATCACTCCAGTGGGGCCATTCTAGTGGGTGCTGCCAATCACAGCAATTTAGCCCAGGGATTTGTCCAAGGGATGGGCATGTGACTCAAGGCAGGCCAATCAGAGTGCTTCCCTGGGATTATAAAAGTTGGAGGCAAAGGAGAAGTGTTCCTTCTTTTTGGGCTGCTGAGCTGTGAGAAGGTGACTTCAGAGCTACCCTGGCTGAGATCCTTTCTTCCCCAAGGAGCATACCCAGCAGCAGAGGGACAGGAAGAAGCCAGTGTGTGGAGGGAAATGGAAGCAAGCGATGGGGAGGGGAGGCCTGGCGGGGTTCAGCCCCTGGAGCCAGCGCCCAGTGTGTATAGCAATTTTGCGTGGGCTGGGGCTATGGAGAGGGAGAGAAGTGTGGCAGAAACTAAGACAAGGGGGAGTATTAAAAAGAAATGGGTGGTCAACAGCAGAGAATAACAACAGAATATTACCCCCTAAATTTGGTAACTAGGATCTCACAATGACCTTGACAGGGCAGCTGAAGCGCGCTGACTGACATCTGCCCAGAGGGTGCTCTTCCTTAATTTGCCAAAGGCGCCATACAGGCCAGCAGTGGTCCTGGGACCACCCTCTGCCCTCAGGACTAGACACAGAGAAAGGGGGACAAGTGAAGTAGTTGTCTTCATGGGGTCTAGTGAGGAACTTTACAATGACCACATTTACCCCCCACCCCACAGCAAGGCCGGCGAGTTATGCTTCCTATTGAGAAGGGGATGGAGGCTCAGGGTGACATTGAAATTTGCCTCCTGGTGCAGAGCTCTCCCCTCTGCAGGGAGCCATTTTCTGGCTTGTATTGAACCTGTTAGGACAGTCAGAAAAAGAAAAACCTGTCTCACGCTGGCCCTACCATCAAAGAGGATTAACTGGATCATGCACTGGGAAGATTCAGGGGTAAGGTGGATTTCAGGGTTGGTTTGATCCAGCTGCTCAACAGTGTTCTTAAGCACCATTTTCTTTCGGTGTCTGCTTTCCAAGATGGATGTCTTCCAGCTTGGTCCTCAAGCAACTTCCCTCATGGTGGCAAAAAGGCCCCCAGAGTTCCGACCCTCATGACTGCTACCATATCTCTCCTTGAGGATCTTTTAGATAGTCAAGGAAACTTTTTTCTAAGAAAGCTCCCAGCAAATTTTCCTTATGTGTCATTGAACATATGTCCATTCCTGAGGCAATGTCAGGCATACTCTGGGCTGACAGGCTGAGCCCTGGGTCACCTGGAACGGTCATTATGCCATGGCAGATGGAGTCACTCTGACTGTCCAGGTGGCCGGAGCTCACTGCACAAGCGGGCAGGTGGCTTGCAGAAGCCAGGTGCTTCATGGGAGTCTGGGTGGTGGTGTGTGCTTAAGCAGGGGACGGGGAGCTGGTGGGCGGCCAATAGGGATGTTGGTGGCTTATGTTCAGTTTTGTGTATTCATTGAGGCAGCAGAGCCTCTGGATGCACAGATGAGTTTCTGGCCTCTCAGGGAAAGAAAGAGGCAGATGAAGAAGCTCTGAAAGGACTTGGTGTTCTCGTTGGCTCCTGGAAAATGATTTCCATGATCCCAGAAGACCTGTGCACAGCCAGGAAATGGAGCCCACGTCATGGCCTGTAAGTGCCTAATTAATGAGCACAGGGGCCTTTGGCAGGTGGGAGGGTGGGAAGGCTGGCGGCTCTACCTGGGTCCCCTTGGAGCTAGTAGCACCAGGCCCAGGCACCCGTGGCTGTGGGACGATCCACCCAGGTGGGGAGATGCAGGCACCCAGCCTCTCCGACCTGTAGGGCACATCAATTCTACTTTCATCAGCGGCAGACACAGAGAAGGCTGTTAGTTCACTCTGAGCCTCAGGCTGTTCTGTGCATTTACTGCCTGGAACTGGTTCAAGTTCATCCGGGTCCCAGCTCAGGGAGCACCCACATCCTTCTCTTGATTGCAACGTTCATTTATTTATCCAGCAGTTATTGTGCGAGCTGCACGGGGGTGCCAGGCCCTGTGCAGGGTGCTGGGGGCAGAGATCAGTGGTCCCAGCCCACGAGAGTGCAGGGTTGGGTGGGGAAGGTGAGCGGCAGTGCGTCTGTGACCTGCTGTAGGGGAGGAACGCAGGCTTTAGACACACTGACTGCCTGGGCTCTGGGCAATGAAAGGGTTTGGTGAATTTGGGGAACTGAGGCCCAGCAGGAGGGTATAGGGACAAGTGCTGCATATGGAGGGGGAGGGGTGGCAGTAGAAAATGAGACCATGGGGTAAACTGAGGCTGTGCAATAGAGACTTCTTAATAGGGTAGAAAATGGAGACCCAAGCCAAGCAGGGAGGCAGATGAGTGTCTGGCAGACTATGGAGAGTGAGATACAGCAGGTTACCGCGCTACAGGTGACAGCGGAGGAACAGTAGGGAATGAGTCCAGGCTGCAAAAGGGGAGCCCAGGACAGGTCTGACTGCTTGTGTATGTATGATGTCCCAGGACGTAGTGGTGGCAAGAAATACAGTTATCTTCAAGGTATTTGCATCTGGGTTAGAAAATTCTGTTAGAGCAGTGGTTCCCCAACATTTTTTGTCACCAGAGACTGGTTTCATGGAAGACAATTTTTACACATCCACAGACTGGGGGTGGGGTTGGGGTAGGGGATGGGAAGGGGCGCTTAGGCCGTGATGCGAGGGATTGGGAGCGGCTGTAAATACAGATGAAGCTTGGTTCGCTTGCTCACTGCTCCCCTCCTCCTGTGCGGCCCGCTTGTTCCTAAGTTTCATGGAAGACAAATTTTCCTTGGACTTGGGTGGTGGGGGAGCTCTGCAGCCTGGTCCCAAGGCCTGGGATTTGGGGACTGCAGTGTTAGAGGGCACAGGTGTGAGAGATGGGGAGATGAAGGTTCAGTGTTGAAGTGCCCATGGGACATCCAGAGGGTGTCCAGAGGAGAGCTGGACCAAGAGCTAGGCCACAACACAGGGCGGAGGCAGGGGTGCTGGAGTTGGCATTGCCATCATTTTTCTTCTGCACATTCCCTTCCAGTCTCTGTTCCCGTGAGGGGCGGTCGGAGCTCCCCCAGCACCAACAGCCGGGGCTGCAGTTCAGCTCTGGCACTCCCTAGCTGCCTGGCATGTCGCTCAGCTGAGCCTGTTTCCAGGCCATTGTTAGGACACGTGCACTGGCTTAGGATGGCCGTGGCATCGTGCACATCACTTTCTAAACCACGCCACCTCCCCAAGCCCCGGGACAGGAATGGTCGTGGTAGTCTGCCTGCGTAGGAGCCAAGGGAAGTGATGCTTCTGTCGTCCTCTGGAGGTGAAGCTCTGCTTTGGGGGAACTCGTTTTTCCCAGGGCACCTCTATGACAGATTCGGCCATGAAGCACTTGGAGGGCCCAATGCGGTCCCATGTGACCACCCCCACCTCCCCTCTTTTTGGTCTGGGGGCAGGACCACTGGACACAGGGTCAGGTGCTTTTGCATAACATAATTAACTCACACAATAGTGCTGGTTTGCAGAGGATTGTTCCTGAAAGAGGGTTTGGAGGCACCAACCAACACAGTAGACTCAGCACCCAGGGCACCGACAACACCCTGAGTGCTTCACATGGAGACAGCGGCTGCCCGATCCTCGTGCGTGACAAGCCCTGCTCAGACGTCCAGACAGTTCCTTGTTCTGACTATGCTGTGTTCCGGCTTTAGACAATGAAATGCATACACAGGGCCCAGGAGAAAGCTGATTTGAATCTCCGCTGAAGACGTGTGATTTCAGCAGTAGTAATGCACACAGACAAGCAACGAAGGCCTTGCCCTCGCCACGGGGCTGGCAGAACTCACACGGAGGCTCCTGGGAACCCAGGGTCCTACCTCACGGCCTCCACGTGTCCAAAGAGTCAGGATCTATTTAACTCCAGCCTCAGTCAAACCTCAAAGGCTGTTCCCAAAAGACCATCCAAAATTCAAGGGATGAACTGGGCATCGGCGGGTAGAACAAGTGGAATTATTCCAATGAAAGATTCAGTTATGTCTGGTTTGCTTCTATCAGATATAGTTCATGTAGTTTTTCTGCTGTCTCATCAGAAGAATACTAAGTAGGGAGTTTGGCTGTGCAACTTTAATAATGCCAACAAAAGAAGAGGAATGCGTTTGTAGATCTATGAGGCTCTGGCAAGCTTTAAGTCCATAGACTATTTGGCAGTTACTTTGTTTAGCAGTGTAATTAACCCCCTGCTGTGGACCTGACATTATGCTAATTGCCGTGGGGGCTGCCATGTTTTGAATGTGTCCCCCAAAAAGCCTGTGTTGGAAACTTAATCTCCAATGCAACAGCTTTGGGAGGTGGGGGCTAATGGCAGGTGTTCAGGCCATGAGGGATTCACCCTCATGAATGGATTAATGCTAGTTTTAAAAGAGCTCAATGCTGTGAGTTTCATCTCTTGCTCTCTCTAGTCCTCTCTCTGCCTTTCCGCCATGGAATGACGCAACAGGAAGGCCCTTGCCAGATGCCGGCCCCTTGACCTTGGACTTCCCAGCCCCTAGAATCATGAGCCAATAAATTTGTTTATTACAAATTACCCAGTTTAAGATATTCTGTGCTAGCAGCACAAAATGGACTGTGACAGGGTCTAAACATAATGGGTGCCCAATAAATGCTCCTCGGGTAGGTGGATGGATGGATGAATGGATGAGTGAATGAATGAAGGAATGAATAAAGAGGGGACATGTGTCATGTCCTTAAGTCATCACGGTGACTCTTCATGCCTCCTTGGTGTGTTGGAAGGGACAGAGCATTTGCACTTATGGGTCTCATCGTAAGTTCTATGGTTGGGTTGATTACAGTGTGTGAACATCTGTCTATCCTTCTGGCCACACCTGGGTGAGGCCTGAGGCTTTCCTAGTTTCCCCGAGAACAGCTTTGTTTTTCTGCATTTCTGTCCAGTTCCCTTGGCAGAAACCACAGCACAATGTCTGGGAAGAGTTTAGCCCCTAATAGACTTTCTGCCTCAGATAATAGCAGAAGTTTCCATCTCACCTGGTTTATTAGATTTAGACCTAGGCGGGAGAGCGGGCTACTCCCCACTGCTGGAGAATTTGTGTCACACTATAGAGAAATCCCAAGACAACACATAGGGAAGGAAGTTCCGGGCAGAGTGGTGCACTCTATGGGCATTTTTCATATGAGGAAATCACACAACCAAGGACAGCTATTTCCAAGGGTCCTCGCTGAGACACTCCAGCATTGAAATCTGAGTTGACTGACTAATCTTGGTTCCCAAGACAACCATCAGGGTTAGCTCCATCCACCCCCAGGCAAGAAAGCATCTCTATGGGTGGCTGGGGGGTGGGTTTTGGGGAGAAGAGGCAGCTGTCCTTTAAGAGGGTGGGGTCCAAACTGCATTCCTTCCATTGTGATCCTGAATGTTGGGAAATAGAGGCCAGGACATTTCTGGAAGAATCCACGAGGGCATGCTTATTCACATCTGATCCCAGTATCCTCTGGGCAGTTCAGGGCAGGGAGATGGAAGAGTTCAACCCAGGGACAAGGAACCGAGGCTGTGGCCAACCCCATCTAAGTATCATTCCCTAACTTTGTGAGGTTTGGAGGTCACACTGACTTCGAGAATGTCACAGTGCTTGGGTCCTGTGTTGCAGAGAAACCACTAAGCGATGGAGGCGGGGAGGGTGGTATCTTAGCTCCTGGTTCAATTTATATACATTTTTAGGTTAGTTAATTTAAAAGATGGCAACACAAAAGAAAAAAGTGTGTGCATTGGCGAAAACTTTTAATCTGCCGTGACTGGCCTTTGCTTTGTGTGACATTTCTGACTCGTCTTCCACATTCCATGCTAATTGACATTTGTCTTTGTCTCCGTGAAGGCTGCCATCGCGGGTCATTAGGACAGTGGATGCTGAGCTGTGGTTCCTCTGGCAGGGCCAGACACGGCAGCAATTATCATAAAAAACAGTCGGCTGAGGAACTTGCTTTGTAGGCTTAACTAAATTAGTAGACTCGTCTTGTGACCAGATAGACTCTCCTTTTATTGGCACTGGAAGGTTCTCAGGCATCTGTCTGCACAGAACAAAAGGGGCCTAGACGGCTTTATTTCTGTCCAACTTCTTTCCCCACCCCCGAAACACTGGCTCGGTGTTAGGGACGACACACTCTGCACAGAAACAAAACGACTCCCTTGACAAAGGAAGCTGAGAGTCTGGAAGACGTATCAAAAAAAAAAAAAAAAAAAGAAGAAAAGAAAAAGAAAAAAAAAAAACTAGTGAGAATAGCTCATTTTTCTGATTCCACGTTGGTTGGGGAAGAAATTTTTAAAAAATGTTCCACCTTCATGCAGTGGAATGTTGCCAAGTGTCTGCCCCCAATTACCGCAGTGGTGGGCAGGCTGTGGACTAATTTGGAAATAAGGAAAAACTTCAGGTGAGGTGGAGGGGACCACCCCTGGCAGGAAGTTAGGGGCACAGGTCCCAGGTAGCAAAATGAATGGGAATTAATTAGTCGTCAGGGCCCAGGAGTCCCTCCTGCCCTGGGAAGCTGATTCCTTGATCACAACCCGCTCCTGCCCGGGGAGGGGCGCATTGGTGGGGTGTGTGCACGCACCCCCCAGCTCACAGCTGGGAGCAGCCTGTTAAAAATGCCCCATCGGACCCTGGTGGACACCGATTAACCTCAGACATGAGGATAAAAGGAAAAGAAACCCACACGGCAGGGCAGATCGCCCCTTCTCCCCCTTCCCGTTCGTGTTTTGGAGACCGGAGGGTAACTTTTCCTCGCTTATTGAAAGCGTAGTAAAAAGATGCGTAATAGCTGAACAGAACAGTCCAGAGATTCAAGTGCTCACTTCTGAATGGCTCTCGGGCAGCAGGCACAGTGCCTGCTCGCGGAAGCAGCTCTCTGCAGAGACAAACAGAGCACAATGGGCCCCTTGTGTGGCGCACCTGATCCAGGCTGTCCCTGGGGGGGGTTTGTCTGAGCGATTACCTGGAGAGGGTGGGGCAGGGGCTGGAATCCTGCCCCCACGCAGCCAGAAAACCATTTCTTCTTGGCAAATAAAGAGAGCAGCACCTTGTCAGGGGACGTGATTCGTGTGACATGTGTCCCGCAGCCCCCATCAAGTCACACTCAGAGCCCACATGACTCACGTCCTTGAATTAGCCATTGTTGGGCCTGAAGGAGGCGAACGGGAAAGCAATGGGAAACGGTGTGGGGAAGGGAACGTTCTGTTCTGTTCTCTCCTCCCAAGAGAAGCGCCTGTTTGGCAGAGCCGTGGCAGGGACAACAAGGCAGGGACGGCCTTGAACATCCTCAGGCTGTCATGGGGAGGGGCAAGGAGGAGTCGCTGACAGCTGACGGTGGAAGGGCAGGGCAAGAATTCATTCATTCATCCATGGATGGAACGTCTCTCTGTGACAAGCACGGTTCTAGGCACACAGGTACCCTGGTGACTCAGACGCCACCCCTCTCATGGAGCTGACCGTTAGTGGGGACGCAGACAGTGAAAACTGGCGTCCTGGAAGCCAATACTCAATCCCACATAGGTGCATCGAGATAGCTGGGAAAATTCCAAGACGAATCCACGGTTCCTGCCCCCAGGAGTGACCTTCCCGCAGTGGAGCCACAGGGGAGTCCTGGTGAGGCATCCTGAAAAAACACGGAAGTAGGGAAAGGAGATTCGCCTCTGAGATTGAATTATGGCCGCGAGACGTCCAGAGCGGAGTAGGCAAAGTCACCTCAAAGAGAGTCCTCAGTCAGCAGGACTGTAATTGGATTTAATGTGTAACTTATACAAAGAAAGATTGTGTCGAGAGGAAAGAAAGTCACTGGGCAGGACCCCCTCCCCCACCTGTCCTAGTGCTGCCGGGGAGATGTGGCACCTGGTCCAGTCCCCATGGCAGGGACATTTGCACGGCGGGGAGGTGCTCCCCAGGCCTCCTGTGGGTGGGAGGCTGCACATCTGTGCACAATCCTTCCCCCTTCCCTGCCCTTGCCCGGCTTCCCTAGGGGCCAGTGTACTCGCCAGCCCGTGGTCTTTGGCCTCGCCTTGCTTTAGCCAGTGCCAGCCTAGCGGTGGTGGCGTGAGCAGGGGCTTTAAACATGCGGGGTGAAACGTGGCCTGTGGCGGCCCCATGACTGAGAGGTCAGAGAGCCCATGGGTCAAGGCCTCTGTCTGGCTCCACTTGGCCTCTGGGTGTGCAGAGGTGAGCTTGTCTCGAGAAACAAATCCATTCATTCATGGCCTGAAAAGGCAATTTCTGATCACCTTCCTCTGGCTGGGTGCTGTGCCAGCATTAAGGGAAGAAATTGGGGGCCTCTCTGGGGACAGGCTGTGAGTTGGGCAAGGGAGCCTGTTTGCCTGTCCTTAGCTGCGGCCGAGGAGAGACTGGATCCACTGAACAATGTGGCTTGGATTCTGCTGCAGATGGGACACTGTCTGCATGACACAGGCGGGAGGGGAGGGACGTGTGCCACCACCCAGGCCCATCCTGTGGAAGTCCCAGCCTGCTCCCTACTCCACTTCCAGGGGCACCTTCTTCCTGCTCTGCCTCTTCAAGGCCTCGAAGCCCATTGTAGCCAAATTGCACATACATAATACGTGGTAATACTGCAGCCCAGGGCTCCACCTAGGCACACAGGTACCCTGGTGACTCAGACGCAGAACCGCCATCCACAAAGCCCTGCAAAGACACGTACGCCTCCCACTAGGGACCTGAGGCGGGTAGTTTGGTAGGATAAACCCTGTATGAATTTTTGCAAGGCTGACAACCTGCAGTGAACTCACTGCTCCTGCTGGGATAGAAACAAAAAAGGTGTTCAATAAATAAAAGCCAATTCCCCCGCAGCCTGTATTCACCTGGTCTTGTTGTTGGCAAGTGTTCAATACATCCTGGCCCAACTGTCCTCTTTCGAGTCCTTTCCTGTCCAGAATGCCACAGAGTCTATGCAGGGAGGACTCGGGGCCCTTATACCATGGCCTGCAGCTTCTCAACAGCGTGACACCCGAGACAAAAGAGAACCAAGTCTGGTTTGTCTATTTTCCTAATTCAGGTATCATTTACATAGAGTAAAATTCACCCTTTTTAGTGTGTGGCTCTGAGTTCTAAAAAGGGCATAGAGTTGTGTCCCTGTATCATCACCCCACATTCACCTGTGATCCCCAAGTAGTCAACCTTTCTACACAACTGACTCTGACAACCCTAATCTGTTTTCTGTCCCTATAATTTTTCCCTTTCCAGAATATCATGTGAATGGAATCGTTCCATGTATAGCCTATGAGCCTGGCTTCTTTCAGTTAATAGTTCATTTGAGATCTGTTATTGTCCATATTCAATAGATCATTCCGTGTTTTTTTTTTTTTTGAGACAGGGTCTTGGTCTGTCCCCCAGGCTGGGGTGCAGTGGTGTCATCATAGCTCACTGCAGCCTCCAACTCCTGGGCTCAATCGATCCTCCTGCTTCAGCTTCCTGAGTAGCTGGGACTACAGGCGCGCACCACCTGCCTGGCTAATTTTTTTATTTTTCATAGAATTGGGGTCTCACTATGTTGTCCAGGCTAATCTTGAACTCCTGACCTCACATGATCCACCCACTCTGGCCTCCCAAAATGCTATGATTACAGGCATAAGCCACCTGGGCTCATTCCTTTTTGCCCTCCAGTCCATGCTATACACATATTGCAGTTTGTTAATTCCTTTTCCAATTGAAAGACTTTGGGTGGTTTCCAGGGTCTTTTTGGTGATTGTGAATAAAGCAGCCATATATATTCATCTTCAAGTTTTATGTGAACATAAGTTTTCATTTCTTTTGGGTAAATATCTAGGACTGAGATTTGCTGGTTATATGGTAAGTGCGTGTTTAACTTTATAAGAAACAGCCAAACTATTTTTCAAAGTGGTGGTATCATTTGGTATTCCTATCAAAAATGTATGAGTTTCAGTTGTTCCCATCCTCACAGGCATTTGGTGTTGTCAGGTTGTTTGTTTCAAGTCATTCTAATAGGTGTGTAATGGTGTCTCGCTGTGGTTTAAATTTGCATTTTCCTAATGATTAAAGATATTGAACATCTTTTTGTGCACTTATTTGACATATGTATTTATTTGGGGGGTTAAGTGTCTGTTTAAATCTTTTGCCCAATTATGGAGTTTTGTTTTTATCTTGAGTGTTTTAGAGTTCTTTATATCATCTACATACAAGTCCTTAATCACAATATATTGCAATGACTTTCACTTTATACTGCCAATTTTCTCTTAGAACAATGTAGAATAAGAAAAAAATATTTAAAATATTTACCTTCTTTTAAAACTATTTTTAGAGATATTAGCTTCTTTGCATAGATCCAGATATCTGTCTGGTATCATATTCTTCTGCCTGAAGAATTTTTTTTAATATTTCTTGTATTACAGATCTACTTTTGTTTGTCTGGAAAAGTCTTTATTTTTTGTTTATTTTTGAGAGATAGAATTCTGAGGTGACAGTTTTTTTTTCCTTTCAATACTTTGAAGATGTCATTCCATTATCTTCTGGCTGGCAGAAATTCTGATGGGAAGTCTTCTACTATTATTGTATTTGTGCCCGTACATGTAGTACGTCTCCTCTCAAGCTGCCTTCAAGATATTCTCTTTGTCATTGGTTTTTAGCAGTTTGAATAAGATGTGTCTGTTTTTTTAAGTATCTCTGGGGTGAACTATATATTCTAGCGTGGTCCTCTGATTTTTTTTTGATCTATCATTTGATGTTATTTTATTCTTGGGAAATTATTGGCCATTATCTCCTCAACTATTTATTCTGCTTCATTGTTTCTCTCTTTGCCTTTTGGGTTTCCAATTGGTTATTGTCCCACACCTATTGGGTGCTCTATCCTTTAACATTTTTTTACTCTTTTTTTTTTCTCTGTGTTCAATTTGGGTAATTTCCATTAAGCTGCCTTAAAATTCACTTATTCTTTTCTCAGTAGTGTCAAGTATTCTGAAGGGCCCTGTGAAAGCATCCTTCATCTCTGTTATTGCCATTTAAAAACAATTTCTAACATCTACAGTTAACCCTTTCTTCCACTTTCCATATGGCTGCTAAAATTTCTCATGTGTTCATGCATCTTTTTCACCTTTTCCACCAGAGCCTTTAAATATTAATCATAGTTATTTTAAAATTTCTATCTCATAGTTCTAACTTCTGAGTCATTTCTGAGTCTAGATCTTTTGATTGGTTTATCTTTTGACAGAGGAGTGTTTTCACTTGCTTTTTTGACATGTCTTGTAATTTTTGATTGAATGCTGGACATGATATATAGAATAGTACAGACTGCGGTAAATTTTTATGTCTGCAAATGTCAAGCTTTTTCTTTTGCTTGGCTGCTAGTGTGGGGGTTGAGTCAATCTAGTCAGGAATGAAACTGGGCTTGGGTTTTGTTGTTGCTGTATTTACCTACTTTCAATGCACTGCCGGCTCCAAGTTTTTCTAAAAGTGCCTTGTACTTAGTGTGGTGGCTGGAGTGCTGGAGGGTTTTTGTCAATGCTCCTGTGACACCCTCAGTGTTTGGCCTTCCCTGTCTGTCTGCATCTCAGACGTTTCTCTGGTCTTGTCCCTCCTTTGCAGGAGACTGCTACTGCTGTCACTTAGAGCTTGCTAGGCCAGTGGTGGCAGACAAAGGCCTGTCTACACTCTCATACTAGACCACCCTTGGCCTTTAGAAATTTGTTAATTTTTTTTTTTTTTTTTTTTTTTTTTTTTTTTTTTTTGAGACAGGGTCTTGCTCTGTCACCCAGGCTGGAGTGTAGTAGCATCATCATAACTCACTGCAACCTCTAATTCCTGGGATCAAGTGATCCTCCTGCCTCAGCCTCCCGAGTACCTGGGACTACAGGTACACATCAGCACGGCTGGCTAATTTTTCTACTTTTTGTAGAGAAAGGGTCTCACTATGTTGCTCAGGCTACAAAGGGTCTCAACCTCCTGGCCTCAAGTGATCCTCCTGCTTCGGCCTCCCAAAGTGCTAGGATTACAGGTGTGAGCCACCATGCCTGGCTTAGAAATTGTTAAAATCTTTATCTGAATTCTTCTTACCCATTTGTATGGCACCTGGAGACTTTGCCTACTGTGCTCCGTCAGAGTTGATTTGGTGTTTACAACCCATTGTTCCTTGGAAGGGCCCATCTTTCCTTAGATTGTAGACATTTTGGTTACCCTATAACATCAGCTTTCTCGTGGGTTCAGGAAAAGCTACGATTTTCTTGTGGTTAGGACAGGAGTAACACTCTTTCTGGCTTTCTACATCCGAGGCACAAACAGAACTCTGGTTTGTCCATTTTGAAAAGGAAGAAATGAGGAAAGTCGAGGAGGAGCCACAGTGGAATCCAACAGGGAGACTTTACAGAAACAGAGAAGCAGGATGTACCTTCAGCAGACCTGGCGCATGGCATTCCAGGACAAGGATGGGGCACATTTGCTAAAGCACAAGAAGAGCTTGAATCAACCAGAAATCAAAAGATGTGACAATCTACTGGAGATAAAGGCTGAGCAACGCACTGGCGCTGAGGCCACAGGTCTGCCATGTAGGTGGAGCCTGCTGGAGGTGACAGATGGCAGGATCCTGGTCCCCGATATATTTGAGGGATAAAAAGGGAGAGGCTAGGCAAGCAGTGAGCTTTGCACAATGAAAGGCAGCCAGCATACAGTACTGCATCTCCCAAGTGTTTGCTGAATGAACCCAGAAATGTCTTCTCCCCAGCAACTCTGAGACTTCGTGCACGAGGAAATTTCCATCTACTAATTTCAGTCACTTCTGGAGTCCTGCCTACCCTTTCCCCCAAATATTTTTGTTTCCACCCTAATTCTCATTGCTGGGGTCTGGACGCCTGCTTGTCTCCCTGTTCGCAACCCCCTCTCTCCCCTCCAGTGCACCCTGTGTATTTTCCCCATAAAACATAAAGCATCATGCATCCCTCCATTGCTCACAAAATGTCAACAGCTCCCCCTTGCCCAGGCCACAGGCAAACTCCCATGCCTCCAGGACCTGGCGGGAAGTATAATTAAGTGAGGCAGGTGGACATAAGATAACACGACTGGCAGGAGCATCTATAGCCAGGGCCACAGTGAGCAAGTGCTTCTCAGCTCCAGGTTACCCTTGTCAAGCGAGATTATGGACCATGTGGACAGGTTTTCCAATTTTGTGCAGATGAACTGGAAATCGAGATTTTTGCATGAATTTCCGAATTTGTTATGTTGGCAACTTATTTGAACATTTGTCAAAACACTGTGTGGGCCAAAGAAAACAATCTGTGGGCTGGATATGCCATGACAGCTGACAGTTTGCAACCCTTGGTTTGGCGGATCAGCCTCTGCATCCCAGCCTGACATTGGGAGGTGTCACTCACTCCACCCCCGAGCCTTTCCTTCAAGGCTTCATGACCTGAGCCCACAGAACAGGCAACTCGTCTCCCGTCATGACACATAGTGCTCAGCCTTCATGCTCAAGATCAACTGATTAGTCCCCCTGCTTGCAACGACCTGCCCACCACTTTCAATGATTCCACCTTCCCTGATTTTCCAAGGTTGCTGCCTCCTCTGCCAACACAGAGGAGCTTTGCCGACAGCCCCACGATCCACTCACTTCCCCTCTTCTCTATCTTTAAACTTCATGAACTAATTTACTCTTTTTAAAAAATGGCTTTGTTGAGATATAATTCACCCATGTACAGTACAGTGGTGTTTAGCATATTCACATGAACTAATTTGTTCTTTATATCCTACTGACTTCCAAGTATGATTTGAGGTTACTTACAAAATTAAACACAATATAAAAAGGACAACTAATAAAAACAATACAGCTCCCTCCACATGGAAATGGGCTTTGCCAGGCACTCAAATGAGTTACCCCATTTGTGCATTTATTTTAGCTTAAGTCCCCTGGCAGAGAACAAAAAAGAGGAATGGGTTGTATAATTCCCATTGTCTGATAAAACAATTCAGACAAACCTCTCAGGAGAGCTGCTGTTTCTTGGCATAGTATCCAAGGAGGGCAGTTGCTTAAAGAGTCATTATATGTGACTTTTGTTGATACATAAAATATTTTTATTCAGAACAATACTGACATTTCTCCACTCAAATAAATTGACTCAGTAGACTTTTTGGTAGGAATAAAATGTTCACTATAACATTGCAATTAAAAACACAGGCTTTGCAGTCAGAAAAACTTCACCAATTTCCCATCCTATGTAGCCTTTTGCAAGTTGTTTTGTCTCTATAAGCCTTGGTTGCATCATCTGTAAATGGGGTTAATGATAGTTTTCCTACCAAAGAATTTTGGTGCAAGGATTAAACGAGAAAGTAAGATTAAGATAGTGCCTACAATGTTCCTTGGCCATAAAGATACTATCTCATCCTTTGTTATTAATAGTTATATTTTAAGGAGGTACTTTGAGTTTATATATCTGTTAGTCTTCAAACTTTCACCCATGAATTTAGCATCCATTGATGGTTTCTACCCAAATCAATCATTCCTAGGGCAACTGCCAAATGGTGATCTTCTAATATCATCATTCCTTCTGCAATTATTTATTGACTTTCTACAGTAAGAAAGAGCTTTATGAAATGAAGAAAATCTAAATAAATGAAAACACATTCATGTGAATGAATCAGAAGACTTAATGTTGTTAAGGTGTAATACTCTCTGAGTTGGTCTACAGATTCAACGCAATCCCCATCAAAATCCCAGCTGGCTTTTTGGGGGCAGAAATTAACAAGCTGACTCTAAAATTGACATGGAAATGCAAGGGACCCAGAGAAGCCAAAGCAATCTTGAAAAAGAAGAACACAGTTGGAGACTCACACTTTCTGATTTAAAACTTACTTTGAAGCCACGTGAATCAGAACAGTGTGGTGCTGGCATAAGGATAAATGGATAGATTAATGACAGAGAATTGACAGACCAGAAAGAAACTTCTAAATTATGGACACTTGACTTTTGCCAGAGTTGCCAAGACAATTAAATGGGGAAAAGAACAGTCTTCTCAACCAATGATGCTGGAACAACTGGATATCCATATGCAAAAGAATGAAGTTAGATCCGAATGTCATACCATATGCAAAACAATCAAAATGAATCAAAGATCTAAATATATGAGCCAAACCTATTAAAAGGAAACACAGGAATAAATCTTCACAACCTTGAATTAGGCAATGGTTTCTTAGCTATGACACCAAAAGCACAAGTGACAAAAGAAAATATACACAGCTAGACTTCATCAAAGTTAAAGACTTTTGTGCTGCAAATGATGCCATCAAGAGAGTGAAAAAGCAACTTACAGAATAAGAGAAAATATTTGCAAATTGTATATATGATAAGGGACTTGTATCCAGATATTATAAAGAGATCTTAAAACTCTGTAGTAAAGAGATAAATAACCCAGTAAAAAGGGGGCAAAGGGTCTTGATAGACATTTCTGCAAAGAAGACATACAAATGACCAACAAGCAGCTGAAAAGATGCTTAATATCATTAGGGAAATGAGTCATCAGTTAAATCAAAACCAAAATGAGATACCATTTCACACCTGGGACAGCTATAATAAAAAAGACAGGAGCAGGAGGGGAAGAAACTGGAGCACACATACTGATGATGGGAATGTAAAATGCAAAATGTGAAAATGAGAAAGCTGCTATGGGAAACAGTTTGGCAGTTCGGTGACAGTTACAATGTCATGATCCAGCAAATCCACTCCCAGAGGAATGCACCCAAGAGAAATTTAAACATAGATTCATACAAAAATTTGTAGGTGAAGGGTCATAGCAACATTATGTATAATAGCTAAATTATGGAAGCAACCTGTATGTCCATCAACCGATGGATGGATACATGAAAAGGTGGTCTATCCATACAATGGAACATTATCTGGCAATAACAAGGAATGAAGTAGTGATACATGCTACAGTGTTGATGGACTTAGAAAACACTAAGCGAGAGAAACCAGTACCAAATAACCACATATTGTATGAATCACATGTTCAGAGTAGACAGATCTACAGAGCTAGAAAGTAGACTAGAGGTTGCCTGAGGCTGAAAGGAGTTGGGGAATAACTGTTAGTGGTGCAGGGTTTCTTTCTGGGGTGATAAACATGCTCTAAAATTGGATGTGGTACGGCTGTACAACTCTGCAAGTATACTAAAACCATTGAATTGTACACTTTAAATGGTGAATTATATGGTACATGAATTCTATCTCAATGAACTTGCTTAAAAGCTATATATAAACATGAAAAAATCAAATATATGATTTTGGAAAAGGAGAACTTTCCCTTCTCTTGTTTATTATACTTATTTGTTTATATTAAACACTGTCATTTCTTTTGATGTTCACACTGTTCTGTATTTTTGCCAGTGGGAACATCTTCAGGCTGGTTACTGTGTCCTATGATTCTTTGAGCATTTCTTTACTATTGTTTTCTTTACTTTTTGGTACAAGATAATGCAGGCTTATCTTGTATTTCCCTTGTCTTGGCCTGGAGTCAGCCATTTCTCCAAAGAGCCCCGCTTCCTTTTGGTGGAGAATAGTATTTAGAAACCAAGATTTGGGCAGTAGGTGTGTTCATTGCTAGTGGGGTGTCTGCACTTCTTTTGGCACAAAGAACTGGGAAATAGGTATATGTATATTCATACACACATGTGTGCATATGTAGATACATAGTCTCACAATCTATATCTGTTTCTATATCTAGGTATGGTAAAACCCATTAGTTCACACCAATACCTCCAATTTCAAACTGATACCACAGGGCTCACTCTATCCTTCCCTTTTTCCATATTTGTAATTCCTTTTCTGGCAGGAAGAAACCCGACTCCCATTACCCACAATAAATGTACTTATTTGCTCAATCCTAGGGTGTTCAGAAAGCAGTTTGAGAATTGCTAGCTCATGTCTCTGAGAAAAAGAAGCCTACTAATTAGAGTTCAATATTTATTTAGAGTTCTTTTTGTTTTTAACCTGAGGGTGTATAGTTCAAATACTGTTTTCCAAAGTTAATTGGGTTGCTTCCTTTTTCCCCATTTCAGTGTGGTTATGTTATTCATTTGAATTATGGTTCAATAGGTTTTATTTGTATTCAATTTTAGAATTCGTCCCCCGGCCTTGTTGATTTATTTCCTTCCTTCCCTCCTTCCCTCCTTCCTTCTTTCTTCTGCGTGAAATATTAACATGGTTCTGAAGCCAGGACTGCACAAGAAGGTATGTTTAGGGAAGTGTCATTTCCCGTCCATGCCTTCTGTCCTTGTCACTCCATTTCCAATCATACCCTGTCGATAACCAACCTCATTAGTCTCTATTGTTCCCGTAGTTCTCTTTGGTCAAGTGAGCCAATGGATGTTTATTTTCTAATTTACCCTTTTCTTTACCCAAAAGGTAGCATACTCTAGGTGTTCTTTTGAACTTTCCTTTTTTGCACTTAACAATATATCCTAGAAATCAGTTCCAATCAATTCACAGAGATCTCATTTTTGTTCTGCTGCATAGTACTCCAAGGAATGGGTAGGCTACCCTTTACTCAACCACCCTGCTGTGTCCATGCATTTAGGTTGTTTCCAATATTTTCCACCATTGGAGGTGTGTCTTCAGGGGAAATTCCCAGAAGTAGAATTGCTGGGTGGAAAGGGAAAAGCATATGTAGCTTTGTGAATTAGACAAATTCCCTCTATAACGGTTGCAATGATTTGCAGGCTCATCAACGGTCTGTAAGAGTGTCTATCTTCCTGCAGTCTCAACAGCACGGAGTGTTGTTATGCTTCTTGACTTTTGCCAATCTCATAAATGAGAAATGATACCTCAGTGGGGTTTTAATTTGCCTTTATTTTATCATGAGTGAAGTTGAACATATTTTTATGGGTTCACCTTTGAACAATATGGAGGTTAGGGGCACTGACTCCCCACACAGTTGAAAATCTACATATAACTTTTGATTCCTCCCAAATGTAACTACTAATAGCTCACTGTTGACCAGGGCCTTATTGAAAACAAACAGCCACTTAACACATGTTTTTTTTGTGTGTGTGTTGTGTGTATTGTATACATTATTCTTACAATAAAATAGAGAAAAGAAAATATTATGAAGAAAATAATGAGGAAAGAAAATATATTTACTATTTCTTAAGTGGAAGTAGATTGTCATAAAGATCTTCATCCTCATCATCTTCACCTTGAGTAGGCCGAGGAGGAGGAGGAGAAGGAGGAGGAGAGGAAGGAGTTGGTCTTGCTGTCTTGGGTGGCTGCACCAAAAGAAGTGGAGGACACGGAAGGGGAGGCAGGAGAGGAAGGTGTACGCGTGGTAACTTTTATTGAAAAAAATCTGCGTCTAAGTAGACCGTGCAGTTCAAACTCATCCTATTCAAGGGTCAACTATACATTTAAAGACCATTTTTATATCTTTTTCTGTGAATTTCTGTTCAGGTTTTCTGCCCATTTTTATTGTATGGGTTTTTAAAAATCTTTTTTGCCCTCAATTTTGAAGAGTTGTTTTCTACATTAAGTATTAATAGATTAACGCATTCTCTGTGACATGCTCAAAACAATTTTCCAAGTTTGTTAGTTGCCTTTTGACTTTGTATATATGGAGAACGTCTTTTTCTCATGCAGCTTAATTGATAATTTTTTTTGTTTTATTGCATCTGGATTTTGAGTCATAGTTAAAAGCCTTTCCCTACACCCAGGTTAAGGAGAAATCCACCCAGGTTTTATTTTTGTACTTGTATGGTTTTAGTTTCTACATTTAGATAGCTAATCTCTTTGGAGTTTATTCTTGTACATGATATGAAGTATGATGGATCTAATTTTCTCTTTTTCCAAATGACTGACCAGTTGTGTGACCTCTGCCCTGAGGACGCCTGTAACCTGCTTCATCCAGCAGATCCTCCCTCTGAGTCCAACATTGTGGAACTTGGTCATGTTGTGTTTAGTGTACAGAATTTATGGATTGGGTTATAGCTGCTTCCTTAGTTCATTGAAGATTGTGCCCCACTCGCTTCTTGTTTTGGTTATTCTTGTTTTTGGTGGGTTTTAAGTAACGGGGGTGAAATACCAATTGTCTTTGCTTGCCATCTTTAACTGGAAGTCTGTTAAAATATGTTTTAGCTTTGATGTTTTGGCTCTATGAAAAATAATTTAAAGTATGGTGTGAGGTTTTTTTTTAATGAAAACTACAGGCCAGTTGGCTGGGGTATGGGGAATGATACCTTCTGGAATTAACAGGGAACAAGAATAAGTACAAGTGAGAGTCAGAGTGGGGTAAGTTAGCTAAATTTGTAGTAAGGCATCAGAGATTCCAAAACCTATGAAAGTGTGGAAAATTCCAGAATTTCTCCTACGATCTTCCAACTGGTTGAGTTAGACTGTGCTATTCTTCTCAAAGAATAAAACCAGATTGTGGAGATAGTAAATACAGTAGTCGCCACATTAGGTATTTGCATTTTCCTAAATTATGGTCTGAGTATATATATCATCCTTCCAAAGGCAAATTAAGCCAATATTATTTACATTACTTATTATGAGCTAATAGACTGAATTATTTAATAAATGCTTCTGTTTTTATAGAAATCACCCAATTGGGCAGAAAAAATATGCTAACTTTTGTTTGTTTGCTTGCTAACTTTTGATTGCCCCCCCCATAGAAAATGTGGCCATTTGGACCATATCTCTAGCTTAAGTGCCATCATTGATCAGCTTGGAAGTTACCCACATTTCAGGCATGAAACCTAGAAGGAAAGAAAGAACTATGTGTATGAACTTTGTCAAATCCAACCTACAGCATGGCCAGTGGTGTTCCCCGAGTCTTGATCTCGAAGGCCTTGCTGAGAATGATTTCATCAGAGTAGATGTGCAGGGGCATCCAGGCAGCTTGGCACAATTGGCATCTTTGGAGCCAGGAGGAAGACACACAGAAAACAAGCAAGTTCTTCTTTATAATTTTGTCCAACACAGGCCTGGCCCTGATATCAAAAGAAGTCCGTATTTATAACTCCGGGGGCACTAAAGAACGGAGGGCTCTTCTTCCTTTAAGAGGGTTGCCATGCACACAGCGGTCAAGGAGCGCAGGTGATCCGGACCTGTCATCCTGCCCTTGATCCAGCAAAGCGAGGAAGTAGGTCGGGGAAGGGCATGTGGGAAAAAAGATCAAGTGTTTTCATTTTTCTTTTTTCATTTTCAAGTTGCAGCTGTTTCAAGGTCCTCAGCCCACCCTGACTTAGAGGAGCAACTGCATCGTTCAGACAGGGAGGAGCAAGCTGAAAGTCGAGTTACGTGGTATCCGCACGTGGGTGGGCGCCCAGCCGGCCACGTGACCTCACAGATCAGAGGCCCCTGGGTTCTCTCTTCACCGCTCACGTGCAGATGCCTGTTGTCTACTCCGTGTGTTTAGTGTTGTGCTAGGGATTGTCATCCCATGAAAACAGTTCGTGAGACTTTTGCTGTGTTTCTGTATTAGTCAGCTCAGGCTGTCGTAACAAAATACCACAGACTTGGCAGCTTAAACAACAGACATTTATTTCTCACAGTGCTGGAGGCCAGAAGTCCAAGATCCAGATGCCAGCAGATTTGTTCCTGGTGAGGACTCTCTTTCTGGCTCGCAGAGGGCCGCCTTCTCGCTGTGTCCTCACGTGGCCTCTTCTCTATGTGTGGGTGGAGAGAGAGAGAGAGAGAGAGCAAGCGCGCGCGCTCTGGAGTCTCTTCCTTTTCTTATAAAGACACCTGTCCTATTGGATTAGGGCTCCACCTTTATAACTTCATTTAACCTTAATCACCTCCTAAAGGCCTTGTCTCCAACTGAGGTCACATTGGGGGCAAAGGCTTCAACACATGCATTTGGGGGAGAGGGGTATACAATTCAGTCCCTAACAGTTTCCCTCTGGAAGTTTTCAGTCTTAAAAAAAAGAGTTGGAATCACAGATATATTTGGTCCAAGTGAGATTTTGTCTATTGGATTACACACCTGAGCTCACCTAAAGTCTATGGGACGACACGACAAACAGGGTAAGGATCCTTATGCTTCCAAACAGACAAGATCAACGAGATGGATTCCTGGAGTCATCACGCCTATGGTGCTCACTCATGAACTTGGAGGACGGGGAGTCATCTGAATGGTCCTGCTAGAGATCACTCGTATTCCCAGCACGCGCCTTGCACACAGTAGGTGCTCCGTCCAAAATGGCTGAATGAATGAATGAACAAATGAATGAGTGAGTGAACAGTGACGATCTCCACCAACTCTGGTAGATGCCAAGTACATAAGATTTTAATAAAAAGAGACTTGCTGTCTCCCTTCTTTCATTCACGCGACTCTGAGCTTGAACCTGAACACCTCATGTTTCAGCTCCGGCTTTATTTGACTTCATGTGCTTTAGGAAGGGCAGCATCTACCTCCGAGCCTTTGTGAAGTGAGCCTCTGATAAACTGCAGAGGTGCGAGAAGCACCTGTCTAAGAAGATCTATAAAATGTCTCCTGTTGGCCTTTAATCCGGTTCCCCCAGGGTGTGTGGCGTTGGCGGTTCACGCAGGTTCAATCAAACGAAGACAAGTGCGAATGGATTTCCTCTCGACGCAGTTGGCTAGATGGGTGATTTTCTTTCCTATTCTTTTTTCTTTTGCTCTGCACTGTTCACAAACTTATTTTGAGCTCTGTCTAATATGGCTGGGACTCTAAAGGATCAGACAAATGTTTTTTGATAACGGAGGAGACGGTTATTTAAAAAAATCTGTTTAAGGATTCCGCCAGCTTAACTTTAAACTACCCATGAGTAAGAAAAACATTCAGCCTTGGTCTATTTCCCAATGACTTATGTTAATGACAAAATAGTTCACATTTTTCAAGCTATTTGGGATAAATTAAGGAAATTAGGTCTACCTTGCAAAACTCGAATTGGGATAAAGCTATTAGAGTAGGAGTCCTACTCTAGCAAAACTATGTAATTAAATGTAGGAGACTTAATAAATATTTGATAAACTCAATTCAGCTTACATTCACGGAGTGCATTCTATGTATGTATCAGGCATAATGTTCAAAGCCACAAGGTTTACAAAAAAGAACAAGACAGCTTATCAAGGAGCCTTGGCTTCCTAAGTATTTTATGTCACAATAATGTAAAAATGCATAGCGTTTTCATTTTTAAAACAGGTTATGCATTGTGTTAATATCTTTAAGGATCCGGCTTCCCCTATATACAATTTTAATCCTACTGTCAGTCAGAAGAATTCTGTGGAAATGAACAATTAAAAAGTTCCGACCTTAAGGAGAGCTTGTAAAACGTTGGTAGAGCTTAAATAATGTTGTGAGCAGCGTTAATTTAGACAAGGTGTTCTCGTTGAGAGCCAAAACAAAGGAACGGAATTCATTTATGGGCTCCTCTGCCAGGAGCACGCGTTCACAATGTGATTTGCTGATTTCATTCTATCTTTGGCTTGAAATGTTTTCCCTAAGCTCACATGAAGAAATCCACCAAGGGAGAAGAGACTTCTCGCACCCACGGAACTCAATCTGGGTCTGAGAGCAGACAGATATCACTAGTTCCTTTCAAAAAGGCCCTTATCATTAATAGAATTCTTTCTTTCCCTCCCTTCTCACCCTGACTAAAAGGCTCTATAGAAAGTTTCCATGATTTGCTCCTTTGTGTTTCTCATTAGGGCCTGAGAGGAACTCTATTGAGTCTCCCTGACATTATCTCAGGCCACCTGATGCCTGGGTGTTTTGAAATGTCGTGTTGCTGGAGAGAGAATAGCAGCCCTGATTACGTGCATCATGGAGCTGGGTATGGACTGAGTCGGCGTAAAGGCGCCATAGGAAAGGAAGTCCTCTTTGCTCCACGGAGTGGGCAGTTCAGGGCAAGGTCAGCCAAGTGCCTGTGATCCCAGGACACTGACAACGTGCAGGGCCAACAAGCCACTCCTGTTCCCTCATTTACCCCACCCCCCGAGGGTCTCGCATCCCCTTGGTTCTGGGGCTCCAGGGGAAAATAAGCACCATTGGCATTGGTCTCAGAGATAATTTAATCCTGAATTTGTAATCTCAGAAACCTACACGGGCCAGGTGAGGATATAAACGTGTGGCTCAGACTTGTTCAATGTAATGAGGCGTCATGAGGCCAACTGTCATCTTAAAGCAATTCAAATTTAAAACAACTCCTCCCTCCCCTCAAACATGCAGTCTAAACAAAACACATCTGTAGCTTCAAAAGGCCTTCAGGCCACCAACATGCAATTCCCGATCTGGTCTGTCCCCTCGTTATATAGGTGGGGAAACTGAGGCCCAGTGTGAAAAGTGACTTGTTTCTGGGGCAGGACTAGAACCTATGGATGGCAACTCCACAAAGCCTACCTCATTATTTGTTGGGAAATGGATATTGCTATATTTCTAAGTGCCAAATCTTCAGACCTGCTGGTGCCAAGCACATACGGGTTAGGTGGCTTCAGTTCCTACATCTGTAACCTGGAGATGACGCTTCCCAGTGTGTCTAGTCTGATGACAAGTTACTCAACCTTTCAGCTTCCTAGTCTGTAGGATGGAGATTCTATAGAGGAGACTGTTGTGAGGATGAAATGAATGAGGATGGAAAACCCTTAGGCCAGCCCCTGACCCAGACTAATCTTTCATGCAATGTTGATTCTCATTGTGTTGCTGTTTGGTATTATTATCTGATGTGGTCTAAAACACCAATGTGACCCAGGAGCCTAAATAATAGGAAATGATTAAAAACAAGCCTAGCATGTGACTCACACAGCAGATCAAGGAAAATTACAAGGAGAGAAATGACATGGCCCAGCCAGAAACCGTGAATCATGAACACCAAGCAGTAATGCCATCCAAGGTAAATCTTTTCAGCAGCCAGGGAGGTAAGAATTAAGCAAATGTGTTCTCAAGAAAGATATGGCAGGGAGCTTTCTCTGAAAAAGAAAAATTGAACAATCTGCTTAGTGAAACCTCTTAGGAAAGAAAATTTCCTTTAGCGAATATTTCATATTCAAAATGATCGTGAGCCAAAGAAGGAGGTGGGGGCATTTCTGTCTCTAGTGAATCGAGACAGGAGGTTTCTTGTAAACGAAAAACTCTCCCCCAAAAAGTGGAGCAAATTAATCCTATGCTGTTAAAATGCACATACCTTCTTAGATATCCTATGCTTTGCTGTCTTAGGTTGGGTTTCTGCAATGCAAGTTTAAAGGGAAGTGCCACTTCTGAGCCTTCGAATCTTTCTTTCACATCTGCCGCAGCTGTTCTGACATTTCTACTCCACTTAAAGTGGGTCTCTGCTTTCTCCAAGCTTCCAAGATCCATCCTCATAGCATGTTGGCACCTGTTCCAGGAGTCCCTGCCCGGGTGTCCAATGCAGTACACGTACACGGGAGAGGGTGTCCACATCAGCAAACTCCCCCACTTCCAAGCTTGTGCCCCCTCCCCTGGATCCAGCTCCCCTGTATCCAACTCCATATATACTCTCCTCCTTGGTACAGCCCAGCACTCCCCAGCTGGACGTGTTATGACTTGATACTTGTTACTGGTTTGGTGCCATGCATGGGTGGGGACAAATCCCGACGAGAGTACACATCACCTTGAAAAGCTGACACTCCTGCACCGTCTCTTCCAGCAGCCTCTCACAGGGAGGGGTGGGCCCCTGCTGCAGAGTCAGGGGGTTCAGGGGGGTCTGGGGCTTCAAAGTTCTCAAGTGCATTGACCCAGGTGACCCCATCTCCATCCTCTGGGTCCCGCCTCTTCCTGTTCAGGCTCTGAGCTGATGCAGCAGACTAGATGGGGCTGAGAATTCAATCCACTCCAGAGCATTCCGGCTGCGCCAGAATGCTGGGCCTGACCAGACTTGGCCAGGGCCAGGGCCAGACTTCTCCTGTCTTCTGGCTGCAGGAGATAACAGTCTCTTTATATGCTGCAGAGAAGGCCTTCTGAATTTCCCACTTTGACTTTTATGATCTTCCTCCAAGGCATCAATGGTCCGCTCACTAAAAATCGTCCCATTTAATTGGGATCCTTCATCTCATTACGTTATTAATACTTCAGACCATTAACCTCCTAAAAGCCAGAGAGGTTGCTGCCCCAGCTGGGACCCCCTTCCCCTTCACCACCTGCATAGGTGTCACCCTTGCACCAGGTATTCCCAGCGCTCCAGCTGCCACCGACACGGCCTCACCTGGTGAATGACAAGGGGTGAAAATCCCACTTTTGAGTCAGCTTCCTTGGGCCGCTCCAACTGTCTTAGGTCTGTTTCCCCAGAAACAGACTCTGACTCTGAGATTTGCAGGCAGCAGGTTCACTGGGGAGTCCTAGAGGCCAACGCTGTGGGGGAGTGAAGGCCGGGGGAGTTCAACTACAAGGCAGCTGCGACAAAAGCTCCAGCAGATTCCATGGTAACTCCAGAGGTGGGCAGCCCTTAAAGTTGCCCGGCCTGAGACGAGGGGAACTGAGTCTTGATACTGTCCCATGAACAAGTCCTTGGAGGTGGCTGTGCTGGGGAGGCAGTGTGACTTTGGGTGAGGACAGTCCCTGAGCAGCAGACATCCCCTCATCACCTCCCTCTACCCTGGGCCCCTCCATGCTGTAGCCAGTGACCTTTCCAAAATGCAGATCTGGTCCCATGACCACTGTCCTGCCTAAAACCCTTTCTCGGCTTCCCAGTGCCCTCAGAACCAAGTCCAGGTCACCTCTATCCAGGTCCTTCCTGGCCCCCAGCACAAGGTGGATGGTCCTCTTTTGTGCTCATTGTATTCCCTGTGCTTCTCCGACAAGCACACTGCTTGTGCTTGTGTTTTAATTGTTTGCCGTCCAGTCTCCCTGGCTAAACTGCAAGCCCTGGGAGCACAATTATTGTGGCTGTCTTATTCTTTGTTGTGGCTCTGGCTGCTAGCGTGGTGCCCAGCTCATCGTCTCCTGAATGAATGGACAAGTGAGTGCATGGGAGGCAGCAGAGCATGCAGCAGAAAGAAAAGGCAGATGTCAACCAGAGAAGGTCATTACGCTTTGCCCGAACAGGCTCAGAGAGAGAATGAAGCTACTGGTCTTTGGTGGGGATTCTCTCTGAGCATGGAGGACAGTGGTATCTACCAGACACGTGGGGAAGGTGAACACTCCCAGCAGAAGTGAGATTCGACAGTCACCTTCACAGATGGGCTCAATGCTGTTCTGGATGCTGAACTTGGTTGGTGGGGGAGGGGCAGTGGGAATAAAGGTTGCCGATCTAGAAGGAATCTATTCATAAAAAAAGGGCAACGAAATAATCAGGGAGTGATGATTCCTGTAGAAAGAGAGAATGGGAAAGCTTTGAAGACTCAGGCCAAAGGGCACAGGGTGGAAGTCTGCAAAATAATGCAGGATGGGAGCAGGATCTGGTTTGAGGAGGCTGAAGATGTTGAGATTAGAGGTGTCCTGCAGCCCAGATGGCATGGACAGGAGTAAACACCGTGCACTGTGCAGGAAGCAGATATGTGGACTCCACTTCCAAGCACTGGAGGCAAACACGGGCACATCTATGACTTTGCAAGGGCCTGGACAGTCACATCACTGCCTGGCCTCTCCAACAGAGCAGGTTGTGGCCACTAAACAGAAGGGCTCAGCCATCTCTTCCCTGGCCGCTCCCCACAATAGCCCCACACAGCCTAGGTTGCACCCAGAGTAGGCGTCTAGCTGGTGTTTGCTAAAGGGGTCCTTCCGTTACCCAAAGGAAATAAATAATTTAGCCAAACACCTTGATATATGGTAGGAAAAGAAAGAAAATCAAGTGGAGACTTTGAGGGTGCTGCACTCCTTTTGAATGCAACATAGCCTCTCTTCAGACAGCCTTCTACTGCTTTAAGGAATAAAAATATATTCGTCTGTGCCCCAGTTTCCTTCTCTGTAAAACTGAGTTGTTATAAGGATTAAATAGCTCAATGTATGTAAAGGGCTTCGAAGCATACGTGGCACACAGTAAGCACTTAATAAATGTCTGCTATTATTACCCTTATTTTTGAAACAGCAGCATGGCATCATGGAAAAGATATGTGATTTCTAACCAAGAAATGTGACTTCACATGCTGGCTTCAGAAATTACTAACTATGCAGTCTTGGGCAGCCAATGTTCCTCTTTGGCTTCTTCACCTGAAAGAAAGAAAATCGTAATCCCACACACAGGGCTGTTATGAGTGTCAGATGACTACACAGCTGAGAAAACCCTGTATCCATTTTACAGCACCGTCTGTGGATTAGAAGAGCTATGTGTATGTGTGCATGTATGTGCATGTGTGTGTTCGTTTCAGCACTTAATGCTGTGTGTCTGCGTCCTTCAAGAATAATCACTTGGTACCGTGGCTGATGCCTGGTGAGTGTCAGCTGAGACAGGGGTGAGTGGTGGGAGAAATGTCAAATTTATGTCAAAAAGCCCGTGCACAGCCCCCTAGGGGAAGCACCTCTACCTCCCTCTGTGAGTAAAGATGTGGAAATCTGTCAAAACAGCAGGGATCTCGCCACCTTTGTCTATTGCTGTTCTCATCCTCTCAGGCCTAACTGACCCCAACATCTGAAGACAGCAGCTATGACCTGCCACAAACAGAATACATCTTGGTCTAACTGAGGTGGAAACCTTGTCTTCTTAGACCAGGGTACCAAATGCTAAGCCAGTAGCCAGTAGCAAACCACACACTTCAATGTGCACACTCTTATTTGGGGCATTTTTGCTACCTCTTGACGACAGACGTTTGTACCTGCATTGCTTCCGCAACATTAACCGGTTATTTTCCTTGAGACGTATTTAGTGTTGCAGTATAGTCAAGGACAAACTCTAAGAGCGTGAACTGCTATTAATATATAGAATCCCATTCTGAATCCAGTCTCCCTCTGTTTCTCTATTCATATATATGCCTAGTATAGACAAAGCACATCTATAAACTAAACTTGAATCTTTTCCAGATGCCGTAAGTGCGATGTTAACAATGAGAAGCAGATAAGAGAAGAGAAGCCTTTCAAACCTTGAAGCCGCATTTCAGAAATAGTTACAGATAGAGATATAAGCTATTAGGCCTTTTCCCAAAAGAATGTGAACAGAATGAAAAAAAATCCATCTCAGTGTGGATGAAAGAAAAATAAGATATAGGTTTTTTTTTTTTTGGACAGAGTATTGCTATGATAAAGGGCAAACTGAACTCTGAACATGTACAAGTCTTTGACATTTATGAGCCACCAAATTTATCATTTATAGCACTTTTTTGGCCTCTTTTTCTTTATTGTTACCACTACGACTGCTAATAATAATAATGATTAGTGAGTGCTACTCTGTAGCAGGTAACATGCCCATCACTTAACGGTATTTTGTCTAACCCTCACCATGACCCCAGGAGAAGATACTATAAGTTCTATCTTACAGGAGAGAAAATTAAATCTCAGTCTTTAGGTAATTGGCCCCGCTGGGGTGGGGAACCTGTGGCCTTGGGGGTCATATGTGGCCTTCTGGATCCTTGAGTGCAGCCTTTTGACTGAATCCAAATTTTACAGAATGAATCCTTTCAGTGAAGTGACTCGTTCTGTGAAGTTTGGATTTGGTCAAGGGGCCTCACGTGGGCATGGGGAGGGCCACATGTGGCTTTGGGGCTGCAGGTTCCCCACCCCTATGCACTGCTGGCTGTGGGCTTTCTTTTTAGGATCATGTTCAAAATTCAACACGGTTATTTTTACTTGAGGAGGAACACTGGGAGCATGAAGACCACCAAAACCCAGCAGAACCCCGCCGAGAGGCAGAGGTGGGGCTGCTGGCTGGGCTCTCTGGCTGCCACACCCCGGAGTCACCAGGAACATCATTCATGCTGTGCCTTAACCAAACGAGATATATGGTGTTTCGAACTTTCAGAATAAAGTCTACATGTTCCTTATTCACTTGGGCATTAGCCAATAGATTCCAACCGTTCTTTCATCTGTCCTTATGCTAGACAGAATTCTAGGCTGGTAATAATGTTTTCTCAAAATTTTTTTTATTGATACAAATATTTGTACATATTTATGGGATCCATGTGAATATTTGCTACCTGCATAGAATGTGTAATGATCAAGTCAGGGTATTTGGGGTGCCCATAACCTTGGGTATTTATCATTTGTGTGTTGAGAATATTTCAAGTCCTTTCTTCCATCTATTTTGAAATATAGAATACATTGTTGCTACCTGTAGTCACCCTACTCTGCTATCAAACACTAGAACTTATACCTTCTATCCGACTGTATGATCGTACCCATGGACCAACCTCTCTTCATCCCCCTCTCCCACACACACACCCTCCCCAGCCCCTGGTATCCGTCATTCTATTCTCCACTCCCATGAGAGCAACTCTTCTAGCTCCCACATATGAGTGAGAAGATGGTAGTACTTGTCTTTCTGTGCCTGGCTCACTTCACTTAACATAATGACCTCCAGTTCCATCCATTTTGCTGCAAATGATGTGATTTCATTCTTTTTTTATGGCCAAATAGTATTCCATTGTGTACAGATACCACATTTTCTTTATCCATCCATCTGTTGATGGACGCTTAGGTTGATTCCTTACCTTGGCTATTGTGAATAGTGCTGCAATAAATATGGACATATGGGTATCCCTTGGATATACTGATTTCTTTTGCTTCGGAGAAATACTCAGCAGTGGGAACACTGGATCATATGGTAGTTCTAGCTTTAGTCTTTTCCTCCGAATTCTGAAGGCATTTCTGTCTTGCCTTGTAGAGGTAGGTGTGGGTGCTGAGAGGCACGATGCCATTCTAATCTCTGATCCTTTCTGAGTGAATTGTTTACTTTCTTGGAAGTTTTGCTTTTGGGGACTTCTCTTTGTCTCTGGTATTCTGAAGTTACATGATCATGTGGCTTAGTGTAGGTCTATTTTTGCACTAGGTGCTTGGGTATGCCCCCTCCATCTGAGTATCAATGTCCTTTATCTCTGGGGACATTTTAAAATAGCTTTCTTGAGATGTACTCTACACACCATAAAATTCACCCAGTTAAGAGTATATAATTCAGTGATTTTTAGCATATTTGCAGAGTTGTACAATCATCACCATAATCTAATTTTGAAACATCTCTGTCAGCCCCCAAACCTTCCACCCATTTGCAATCATTCCCCATCCTCCCTCACCACCCTTGAGTAACCACCAACCTATTTTGGGGGCCATTCTTTAGAATTATTACTTTAATAATCCTCCCTCCAGTTTCTTAGTTCTCTCTTTCTGGAATAGCTGTTATCCAGGTATTGATCCCCCTGACTGGTGTTTTCATTTCCCTTATCTTTTCTCTCCTAGTTCTGTTTCTCTCTCCCTTTTGTCTGCTCTGCTGTGAAGGAGATATCCTCAACTTAACTTCCGAACCTTTTATTGAAAATTTCATATCAGTTGCAATATGTTTTCATTTGTAGGTCTTTTTTTGTTCTCTGTATGTTCTTTTTGTAGCCTCCTGTTCTTTTTTCGCGGATGTAATATCTCATCTCTCTGAAGATACAGCTTGACGTTTTCTTCCGCTCCTTGCATGATAAGTCTCCTTTGAGTTCCTCCTGTCTTCTGTTTGTTTTGGTCTCTGACTTTCATGCTAGAGCTTCTCACTAGTTAGTGACTTTTGACTGTTGGCTCATGCTCAGGAGTGAGGTGCTCAGAAGTGCTGCTGTGCTGCGGCTGTAGCCCATTGGCTGGTGATCTTCACCATCAGGGACGGGATCTCAGCCCTGGCGGGATGTTTTCATCACCCAGGGAGCTCTAAAAGCAACACAAATGCCAGGGTCCCACCCCTGGAGCATCTGGTTTAATTGATTGGGACCCTGTCATTCATTCATGTTTTTTAAAGCTCCCCAGATGATTCTCTTGTCTGGGGTGGAGAACCCTGGCTGGAGGACTGGCCTCCTTCCCTGTACATAGGATATGCTTTTTCTTTTACGCTTATTAGATTCCTTAGAAGAGAATCCTTCAATCTCCTACCTTAGGGGTAGGGGTCTGGCTGCTAAAGTTCTAGAACCCTGCTGGGAGAAGGGCCTGAGGGTCTTTACAATCAGCATGTAAGTGTGCAGATGCTAATGTTACTCCTGTTCTCTGTATAGAGGTTGAACCATTGGCTGGGCCTTGTGTGCCCATGTCTAGAATCAGATTATAGATCTCTAGTTGAGTGTGTCAGCTGTAGCAGCAGCAGTACCTAGAAATTGATTGAAAATGCAAATTCTCAGGCCCAGGCCCCACCTTGGACCTGCTACGTCATAAGCTCTGCAGGTGGGGACCCACAGCCTGTGTGTGAACAAGCCTTGCAGGGCACTGAGATGCTCACTCGAGTTTGAGGACTGCTCTCCTGGTCTTCCACTGGGGATGGGGACAACAGCCACTTGGTCTTCTGTTAGGGACAGGGGAGAACAGCCATCCCATTCAAAGTGGGGAATTTCAAGTTAAGGATCCAAGAGCTTCTCATGCGAAGTCCCAGCCAGTCTTCCAGTCCCCAGCAGGCCCCACAGACCCGCTTTTAGAAGTGCCTGGGCCCGGACACCTCAGCCTGAGAGTTTATATTGCAAAGTGGTGGACTGGGGCCTCTTTGTAATGTCCGGTTTTCACTTCTCTGATCTCCTAAGACAATTTCAGCTCTTCCACCTGCTTTCCAGTTCTGGGGTTTTATTGTTCTAAAATTTTATTGTTCTTCTTTGCAGCTCATATCCTTTTAAATCCCTTTTTTTGTCATTTTAAGTGAGGTTGCAGGAGGTATTTAATCCACCAGGTTTTACGGAAGTCTCAAGATATAGACTAAGTGGATAAAGAACACCACAGGAAAAAGAAATATAAAAATATCTATTTCCTATATGTAACAAAGAAAGAAAGAAAAAAAGAACAAAACCTTGATGTATGAGCCCATATCTTTGCCTATGCTTGTACATGTATTTTCCTAGACGGAACAGAAGGGTAGACTCCCAACCGTTAGCACAACTTACCTTGGGCCTCGGGGGAGTTGTGTAGAACGGGGCTATTATTTTTTCATTTATTTACCTCTGAATTATTTGAATTATTACAAAAAGCAAGTATTACTTGAGTCATTAAAAATGTTAAAAATAAGATTTGCTTTTGCACAAACTGACTTTTTTTTTAATTCACAAAGTAACCTGGGTGACCCATCAGGGGTTGATGGACCTGGGGGTTCAGGGAAGAAATGTCCCCTAATGCTTTGATATTGTCTCAGATTTAGGCAGCGCCTACAGAGCCAGGAAAAATCCAAATATTCAAGTGCATGAAGTTTGGACGTTAGCCTGTTTTCATCCTGCTATTTAGTAGAGTATAACGAGAAGTTCTCAAGCCTGACTACATATTAATGATTAGTACCTGGATACTTAACAACAGCAGTGACAATGACAACAAAATCCCTCATTGCCCCAACCTCAGAAGAGTGAAATCTCCAGGTGATTCTAATGTCCAGGAAGGGTTGATATTCATTTATGTAGATGCAATTTTAATCAATTTTTAGAAATCAGTTAAACCAGCTGCTATTGTTTGAACATTTGTCCCCTCCAAAACTGATGCTGAAATTTAATCTCCAATGTGGCAGTATTGAGAGGTGGGGCCTTTAAGAGGTTGTTGAGTCATGAGGGCCCCATGGATTAATGGGTTAATGGATTAATGGGTTATCTCAAGGGTGGCACCAGTGGCTTTACCAGAAGAGGAAGAGACCTGAGCTGGCACACTCAGCCCCCTCACTATGTGGTATCCCTGCACTGCCCCAGGAATCTTCAGAGGGCCCTCACCAGATGTGTTTCCTTGACCTTGGACCTCTCAGCCTCCATAACTGTTAAGAAATAAACTCCATTTTTTAAATAAATTACCCAGTTTCAGGTATTGTGTTATAAGCAACAGAAAACGGTCAAAGACACCAGCCCTCTGGTGTCACTCATATCTTACAAATGGGTTGCTTTCCTAGAGTTTTAAAAATTCTGGCTGGGCTCAGTGGCTCACGCCTGTAATCCTAGCACTTTGGGAGGCCGAGGTGGGAGGATCACTCGAGGTCAGGAGTTCGAGACCAGCCTGAGCAAAAGCGAGACCCCCGTCTCTACTAAAAATAGAAAGAAATGATCTGGACAGCTAAAAATATATAGGAAAAATTAGCCAGGCATGGTGGCACATGCCTGTAGTCCCATCTACTCGGGAGGCTGAGGCAGGAGGATCGCTTGAGCCCAGGAGCTTGAGGTTGCTGTGAGCTAGGCTAATGCCACAGCACTCCAGCCTGGGCAACAGAGTAAGACTCTGTCTCAAAAAAAAAAAAAAATTCTTCAACTTTCTGACATCACACAGCACCATACCATGGAAGTTTTTAGTCAGAGTCTTAAAATATAGCCTAGTTTTGGCTTTGCTAGAACCACGGTGATCAGCTGAGCAGGCATCTCATAGCATTTCCAAGCTGGATACTCTCCCATGGGCCCGGGAGATCATGGAAGTCTTCATTTCATAGATGAGGAAATGCCACCCAAAGGGATTCTTCTACAGATTTACTGTATTGGGGGCGAGTGGGGAGGGAAGAGAGAGAGAGAGACACAAGAGTGTGTGTGTGTGTATGAAAGAGAGAGAGCGAAACAGAGAAAGAGGAGGAGGGGGAAGAGGAGGTAGAAGGGAAAAGGGGGGAGAAAGGGAGGGAGGGAGGGAGAGAGAGTGAGCGTTGTAAAAGACATGTATTATTCTTACTGGTTTATGGAACTGGACTATTCTACATTATGTCAGGAAAGTTCTCTAAGGATCAGTTTTACTTAACCTTGTAAAAAAAAAAAAATCAGTCAAGATTCAAATGAATTATTGAGAATTGCTCATCTGTTCTTCCTTGTGGATTTGTACTAACTCAAGTCCTGCCCTTGGCCTTGTGAAGAAAGTAAAACAATATATACATATTTTAAAGTTTCTATATCTTTACCCAATGCGCTTGTCTAAGAGGTGGTGTTTTTCTCTTTGCAGTTTTATTGGAAGTATTTTGCTTCAGAAAGAAATCCTCTTGGCTTAACCTGAAATGTCCCAGAACAAATGGAGTGCCATGTGAACGAGGCCTTGGACTAACCTACCGGTTTATGTGTCTGAGAGCCATGGGCGGCTTGGCTGTTGCGTTTTTCTTATTGAGGTCAAAGTGAGTAGTAAACACAAGATGGCTCAAAGCAGAAAGTAGATTACTCATGTCATAAACCAGGACTGTAAGTTCAGGAGGGAGGAAGGAAATTAATGGTCATTAGACAAAAACTTACTGTTGTATTTTTCTCTATTACAATTACATTATATTCCCATGGCAGGCCATTACAAATGTCATCTCATAAGTCTATGTTATCTCAAATGCACATTTACGACTTCTGAGGTGTATCTGTTGACCTGTATGTGCAGTTATAGCATGAGCTTGCATTATTTAGATGTACATATTGCCACATGCAAAAGTGTGATCTCATGTGTACAATCATGTCATCGTGTTACATCACATGGACACATGTCTATGTATAGCTGTGTTAGCCCACCCACAGTGCTTGGTGCCCTACATCCCAGCTACCAGTGATATCTCTGATTTTTTCTTTAAAAAATACAGCTTTATTAGTATATGATACTCTTCTTGGCTCATTTCAATCGTCAAAACTATCTTGAGATTCAGCCCTGTTGTTCCACGTATTAATAGTTCATTCCATCTTATTGCTTAGTATTTACCAAAATTTATTTGTCCATATGCTTATTGGTGGACACTTGGATTATTTCCACTTTCTGGTCATTACAAATAAAGTTGCTATAAACATTCATGTACAAGTCTTTTTATGAACACAGCTTTCATTTCTCTATAGAAAACACCTTGAAGTAGAATGGCTGGATCATATTATAGGCATATGTTTAACTTTTTAAGAAACTGCTGAACAGTTTTCCACAGTGGTTGTACCATATTGCACTCTTACAACAGTGTTTGAGAGTTCAGGTTGTTCCATATCCTTGCTAACACTTGGCGTGGTCAGTCGTTTATTTTAGACAGTCTAGTGGGTATGTAGTGGTATCTTGTGGCTTAAATTTATATTTCCTCAATGACTAATGAATGATGTTGCACATCTTCTCATGTGTTTATTAGCCACCTGTATATCCTATTTAGTGAAGCATCTGTTTGGTTTTTTGTTTTCTTATGATTGAGTTTGAGCGTTCTTTACATATTCTGGATACAAGTACTTGGCCAGTTCTGTCATTTGAAAATACTTGCTCCAAGTCTGTGACTTAACTGTTTTCATTCTTTTAACAGTATCTTTAAAAGAGCAGAAATTCTTATATTTTTATAGAATTTTGGAGAAATCCAATGTGTTACCCTATAAAAATGGATTGTGTTTTGGTTTTGTACCTAAGAAATCTTTGCCTAACCCAAGGTCATAAAGATTTTTTGTTATGTTTCTTCTATTAATAGCAGTTTTGTAGCTTTAGCCCTTATATTTAGATCTGTGATCCATTTTGAATTACATATTTAATATGATGCAAGACATGGATCAAAGTTTGGGGATTTTTTTGGCAGGGCTATCACAAAAAAACTTAAAGACTTTCCTTTCTCCTTTGAACTTTGCACCTTTGTCAAAAATCAGTTGACTATATATGTGAGGTCTATTTCTGGACTCTATTGTGTTTCATTGATTTGTTTGCCTGTTATTCCTTTAATACCACATTATCCTGATTACTGTAGCTTTAAAATAAGGGCCAAAATCAGATAGTATACGTTTTCCAACTTTGTTCTTTTTCAAGTATTTTGGCTATCCTAAGTCCTTTGAATTTTCTTATGAATGTTAGAAGTAGCTCATCAATTTGTACAAGATAGCTTATTGGTGTTTGGATTGGGATTACATTGAATCTATTGGGTAGTTTGGGGAGAATGGACATCTTAACAATGCTGAGTCTTCCAATTCACAAACGTGGAATATTTCTCCATTTATTTAGATCTTCTCTGATTTTCCTCAGAAATGTTTGTCGTTTTTAGCGTACTAGTCTTGCATGTCTTTTGATTAATATGTTTCTAAGCATTTCATATTTTTATGCTATCATTGCTTTTTACATTTAAATTTCTGGTTGCTACTAGTATGTAAAAATTCAATTGATTTGAGTATATCAATCTTGAATCCTGAAATCTTCTTAAACTCACTTACTAGTTCTGATAACTTTTTTATGCATTCCATAGGATTTTTTCCATAGACAACCACATAGACTACATAGTTATCATTTCTGGTGCTAATTATTCTTTTGTATAGCTGCATATTTCCATCTGGTATAATTTTTCTTATGCCTGAAAATTTTCTTTAACATACCTTGGTCTGTGGGTCTGCCACTGATGAATTCTTCTGGCTCCTACATGTATGAAAAGTATTTTGCTTTTATTTTTGAAAGACATTTTTATTGGGTTATAGAATATAGAATTCTAAATTGACAGATTTCCTTTCAGGAATTTAAAGATGTTGCTCCTTTTCTTTTGTCTTACACAGTTTCCAGCTAGAAGTCTGCTATCCTTCTTACCTTTATTCCTCTATATATAGTGTCTCTCTTTTTTCTGGCTGCTTTTAAGATTTTTCTCTTTATCACAAGTTTAAAAAACTTGTCTATGAAGTGCCTTGGTGTGTTGTTTTTTTTTTTTCCATGTTTATTGTGCTTGGGGTTCATAGAGCTTCTTGGATCTATGAGTTTATATTTTTCATCAATTTTAGGAAATATTAGGCCATTTTTTCTTCTAACATCTTTTTTTATGTCCCCTCTCTCCCTCCACTCCTTTGGGATCTCCAATTATCTCACTGGCTTATTTTAGGTCCCCCAAAATATAAACAACTGTAGCCCATAGCTTAGACAAGGAGATGGTAATATTGTTGGTCTTTGATACTGCTGTGCAGAAAGCAAGGAGGAAGAAATGGTCAAGGCAAGACAGGGAATGCACTGGATGAAAAGTCAGATGTTCCTTGTTCAAACTGTACCAAGATTAACTATGTGACTTTAGGGCAGTCCCTTTGTCTTTCTGGATCTCAATATTCTCCGCTGTGAAATCTGAGAGTTTTTCCAAATGACCCCCAAGGTTCCCTCCAGCTTACACTTTTTTTTTAGTTCTGAGTAAATTTCGGTGGGAGGAAACGGAAAGAAAGGACTGCAAATCGCATATCCTCACATGCCCCTCCCATCCATTCATCTCCCTTCTCAGTGTAACTCATTTGAACAATTTGAGTTCAATAGGATTAGGGGACTAGGTTATTTGGACCAATCTTGTCACTGAAAACAACTCAAAGCTGGATTTTTAAAAATTCCTTAAAAGCATGAGTCTGAAAAGATAGTAATAAACCACTAGGGAAATCAGGAATTTAGAGAAATAAACAGAATACTTACGCCACATTGGTTCACCCAAGGGAACTGATTTATTATTGGCCTAAATCCCTAAAGATAGGGATGTTCCAGTGACTGGGAATTTCATGACATAGTTTATTATCATCTAATGAATGGGATAATGACACAAAGGATTCATTTCCACAATGAATTCCTTATTTAATATTAGTTGTGTCCAAAAATTAGAATGTTCTGTCTTGACTAAAAACTGCCATAACATAATAGGGTTCAAACTGAGCCCTTAGATCATTAAACTTCTCGACATGACCTCCAAGATCTTATTTCACAACCAGAAATTGTTAAACCATATTTCCTAGTGTTTCCACGGGTACTAGAAAAGATGTGAAATTGTGCTGAGCAGCACCCCAGCCCATTCTGCTACTTAAGTTCCTGGTCGCTTTTCATTTTTTCCAGCAGTGAGGCATGTTGTGAAATTGAGTGCCAGTATCATTCTTTTCCAATCCGTTAGCTCAGATACTGATCACAGAACAGGTCAATGTGCTAGCTTTTGACAAAGCCATTTCTATTTTAGATTTGTCAAATGGTCCTCTAAAGGCACATGCTTATGACGATGATTGATGACTCAACAAAACTTCAGTAGGATCACTTTTAATTTGGGCTAAAAGGACAAAAAAATCCCTCTGTATCTCCTAGTTATCAGTACCAGCCCACAAAGGTGGGAGGATCATAGAAATAACTCTTATTCAACCCAGGTCAGCCCACAGATTCCCCAAGTGTTGTGCTTAAAGCAAATATTAGAGCTCTAGAATTATGGCAACGAGGACATAAGCAATGTTGGGGGGAAATGAATGTTCTTAGTCTTTTGCCTTGTTTCCAAGATTCCATTGGCAGTGTTCATGTGTATGTGTGTGTCTATGTGGCTGGCTGGTGGCTGAAATTCCATGAGGAATGTTAACTACAATGATATAGAGAGAATAGCTGAGGCTTGTTCCAGTGGAAAAGTCTTTGTAGGGCTACACTCTGTTTTTGGCTTCTTCTCAATGAATACTCTTTTAAGGTTTTCACTCTCTGGGGTAAGGCCATTCCCCTATTCTCCAGTTCCTCAAAACACACTCAAAATTGGGAGGGCTTTTGTTTCTGTTGTTTTTCCTGGATGTAGACATTTCCAATGTATAATTAAGATTGCAATATAATGGTCTTGCCTGCAAGTTTCAGAAGCAAATTAGGCCGTCAAGTTACCTTCTGGATCAAGAAATTAGGAGGCTTTTACTCTAAATCACTATACCACGTACTTGTGGGAACACTATTTTCGGAAGCATATGGCTTCTGTACACAACAACACACCTTTTACAACAAATATTTATTGAGTACTTACAATGTGCCAGGCACTATTCCAGTGTTGGAGATGCAGAAATAAAAAAAACCAAAGTTTTTATCTTTTATCATTACCAGTTGAGGGAATATTTCCTGGCCCGTTTACTCTGTCAGCATAACCTTCAGCAAGATTTGAAGCATCATGAATTGCACTTATGTAATAATTTGAGGATTCATGTTGATTTCAAATGCAAAGGGAATGGCAATCTCCCCACCTCACCAGTAAACACACGCATTCTTTATACTTCCTGGCTTAGGAAGTATAGGTGGTTTTCAAGCCAGAACTCATGATACCACTTATTTGTTTAAAAATAAAGATTAAACATCAAACCATCAACTGCAGTTTCAAGCACTTTAATGCATATTTATTTTGTTATGGGGTTTGGAAATTGAGAGAATTCTTTTTAGTGCTGCAATGGCAAAGAAAAATATGAAATACAATAAAAAGAATAAAGCCTAAGCCTTGACCTAAAATACCACACATTGACTCAGATTCTTTTTGCTCTCCTATGCCACGAGAATTTTTTTTTTTTTTGGCATTAAATGACCTTATCTGTCAAATCCAAAGACTCAAGGCTGCAATACAGCATTATGCCTTTGTTCTTATAACCCTTTTACTACTTTATATAGTTTTTGGTAGGCTAGAAGACTTAAAAACAATTATAATACAGTATCACTTCCCACAAAAGATTTTTCCTTCATTCTAAGGGTATTTAAATATTTCGTAATGAATCCAACTGGGAATCCTTTGAGTTGGGGAATAAAATGAATATTGTTTAACTGATTCTTGTTGAAAAGGAAAGAAAATCTTATTTGGAGAGTCAATTTATTTAGGCTGCTTACATTTAAGGGAAATGTTCTCTACCTCCTTCAACCCAGATGGGCTGTTCATTAGCTGGACTGAATCACAGAGTGAAAGAAGAAAGAGCCCCGGTGGAATGGGCCGCTACCTCTGCGACAAAAGCAGCAACGTACATGAAGGGCTTAATTCCCTTCATGTGGTCCAGGGCTGAGTGGAGATGGCAACGGGACATCTGGAACATAGCTGAACATATTTTCCTGGTGGAGGCTGGTAATGGTACAATTCTTCTCTGATTAGCAGTCTAAAATATGCAGTCGTTTTGCGCCTTTCATTCAGCTAAGAGGAGGCTATCCCAGGTGTGAACATCAGTATTCTAGGGGGAATAAATGATTCAGTGAGATGAAAGAGCCAATAAGGATTTTAGCTCAAAGCTTGAGACTGCACTGAGCCTCATCTGTGCAGAATACATCATTGGAGAGCTTGTTTTGGCTCTGACCCTCTACTTTCAGCTGTTCTTCAGGCTCAGAACCTCTGACAGTCCTGGGAGAGAGGTCTGTTCCTTTATAATTTCACCTTAACCCCCATCAAGTGGTGTTATAGAGCCTGCAGAAAGGGATGCTAAATCTCCCCCCAACATTTATGTGACACTTCCATCTGGGTATCCAGATGGAAGAATTTTAGAAAGTCTGGAATATGTAGACATTTCAGACACAAATTCCCACTTTCCTTTGCTCAATTAAAAACTGAACATTGTTACTACTCATTTTGTTCATTCTTACATGTATCTGTTCTGGTCACCAGGCCAAAATAATGCCCCTGTCCCTCTTTATGCGTGATAGGTGAGTGATAGCTACTGAAGATGAGATAAATTTATCCTAAGGTATCCTTGGAAACAGAGAACTGATTTGGAACAGAGGACTGAAAGTCAGAGATTACTAACTACACATCTTGGGTTTTTTTTTTTTCAGTGGCTTCAACTTTCCTTTCCTTTGACCTCTCTTCCAGATACCCAGAACTTCCTCTCTACCATGCCCTCCACTATCCTTTCCAAGGGCTAATTTAATTCCCAACTTCTTCATGAAAATGTCCCCTATCATTCTAATACAGTAACTTTCTTCCTACAAAGTTGCAGACCAGATTGATTATATGTGAGCAAAACCTTCTGTTTCTTTCCCACAACACTATTCCATTTGTGCACAAAGACACCCAACAGATATTCACTGAAAGAAGGAAGTGCTTAAGACCTAGATGCTGCCCTTAAGTAGAAAAGATCACTGTAACACAGGGCTTAAGGTAGCAAAACAAACTAACATTCTTTATTGTGTCATTTCAGACTGAGCAAAATCAGGGCAAACTCAGTGGAGGCGGTAGCATGTAAGCAAAGCCATGAAGGATGAGTGGGTTTTGTGGTTCTAGAAATGGGAAAAATATCATTCCAGACGTAGGAAACAACCTGAGTCCCAAATCCAGAGTATTAAAAATGTGAGTCGTGTGTGAAAAGCATCAGTTTACTTTGATTGAAATGAAGGATAAAGGATACAAAAGAAAATTGGGTTGAATTGGAAGTTGGGGGGCGGGGAATGATCGAGACTAAAGAGTTTACAAATCTGCGTAGGGAAATTCTGAAGGTTTCTGAGTAGGGGAGTTCAATGTACTTCAGGAAAACTGACCTAGCAATAGAATGTAAAGCTGAAATGGAAATGGGAGAGTTGGAAAGTTCAGTTAGAAGGTGATTGTATAGTTTAGAACAGAAGCAATGTGGTTGTAGTAGTGACAATAGAGTTGACATATTGTAAAAGTAGAATAGGACTTAGAAACTCACTAGAATTTGAATGAATTTGGGGTTGGAGAAGGAGATACAGATGACTCCAAAGTTTTGAATTTGAATGACTTGGAAAGCATTAATGACATAACAAATAGGGAACACAGGAGGAAGACAGGAGGGAAGAGAAAGAGAACAATAAGTGTGGTTGATGACATATTGAGTTAGAAGTGCTGGTAGCTTATCCTTGAGATGTCCAACATGAAATTGGTTTATGATGTTCCGGAGCTCGGCACAGATCAGGGATAGAGTCTGCTATGCTTTGAATGTGTCCCCCAAAAGTTCATGTGTTGGAAACTTAATCCCCAAAGCAATAGTGTTGGGAGGTGGGGCCTAATAAGTGGCAATGGGGTTGTTATGAATGGATCAATGTAGTGTGCTGGGAGTGGGGCAGTGATCACTAGAGCAGGTTGTTAGGAAAGCAAGCCCAGCTCCTGGTTCTTTCTCTCGTGCAGGTGCTCTCTGTCTCACGTGCCTGCCTCCACCTTCTGCCATGGGGTGACCCTCGCCAGACGCCAGCACCATGCTCTTGGATTTCCTACTCTCCAGAACCATAAGCCAAATAAACATTTAAAAAAAAAATAAATTACCCAGCCTGTGGTGTTCTGTTATAGCAGCATAAAATGGACTAAGATAGTGTCATGAACATAACTTAAAAGCATAAAACTGTTAAGGTAAAGGGCATAGTGACGGAAAGGACAGAGCCAGGGACAGCCCAACTTTGGATATGTGTATTGAGAAGGCAGGTAATGAAAGAAGATCCAGAGAAGAAGAAAGAAAGAAAAAATGTTCAGAAAGCAAAAAATAAAACCAGAAAAACCCAATATCACAGAAACCAACACTGGAACGTTTTAATTAAAAATGGGTTTAGCCAACAATGTTCAATGCTTCAGTGAGATCCAGGAGAATAATATGAATAGGGTCATTGGAATTGATGGCAAATTATTGATTTTTAAGCAAGCTGTTTTTGAAGGAGAACCTAAGCATTTTAATGGGTTAATGAGTATGTTAGGGAGTGATACAGAAAAAAGGGCCCTTACTGGGAACCAGAGGGCCTGAGCTCCAGCTCGACCCTGCTGTAGAGTAGCCACACGACCTCTTTTTAAATGATTTTGGATTTCTTTTTCTTTGGGGGTGGAGGAGTCTTCCTTTTAAAAAGTTTTTAACTGACATGTAATAATTGTACATATTTATGGGATACAGAGTGATATTTCAATACATGTACACAATGTGTAATGATCAAGTCAGAATAATTAGTATTAATATATCCATCACCTCAAACATTTATTTTGTATTGGGAATATTCAAACTCCTCTCTTCTAGCTATTTCAAAATATACAATGAATTACTGTTAATTGTCATCACTCGACGGTGCTGTAGAACACCAGAATTTATTCCTCCTGTCTAGCTACCATATGACCTTTTAACCTTTCTTAAACTGTTTCCTAGTCTTCAAAATTCTATAAAATCTTTTGAACTCTCACTTTCAAAGATTAATGCAAGCTGCCTATGTGCCTAAACCATACAGAGAATGTTGATCTACAAGCCTTTATCAGAAATAGGTTAGTTTCACTACCTGTACCTTATATAAAACCAAGGTAGTTTCTTAGTGTTCCCTAATAGAGAGAAATTGAAATGACATTCTCAGAAGAGTTCCTCAAAGCAAACTATGTTGATGAGGTTTCTTCCTTTGGCCTCCTCCCACCCCCAATCTACTATCTTTTACTTTTAAAAACTGAGCTGAGACATCATCACTGGTTTATCCAGTGACTTGTTCTATTGCTTGAAATCAGAGGATGCCACCAAAAGCCTTTTCTGGCTGGGCGCGGTGGCTCACACCTGTAATCCTAGCAGTCTGTGAGGGCAAGGTGGGTGGATTGCTTGAGGTCAGGAGTTTGAGAGCAGCCTGAGCAAGAACGAGACCCCATCTCAACTAAAAATAGAAAGAAATTATCTGGCCAACTAAAAATATATATAGAAAAAATTAGCTGGGCATGGTGGCACATCCCTGTAGTCCCAGCTACTTGGGAGGTTGAGGCAGAAGGATCGCTTGAGCTCAGGAGTGTAAAGTTGCTGTGAGCTAGGCTGATGCCACGGCACTCACTCTAGCCTGGGCAACAAAGCGACACTCTGTCTCAAAAAAAAGCCTTTTCTGTTGAAATCAGATGAGTAATATTGACACCCATTTCCCCCAAATCTCCAGCTGCAAGTCATCATATATTTGTATGGGGCACTTTCTGAAAACTCAGTGTCTCCTATCACATACTCACAAAATTAAGCCAGAAATATGTTATTCGATAAGAACCCAGATGCACTGAAGAAAGACCATTTGCTTTATGGGGGGGCACTTATATTTATTTGGTTCCCATAGCAGAACAAACTCAGAAGCACTTAAATGTTAAATATGACAAATCTTTTAGTTGGGTCCAGACATACAGTTTGGTGATATACTCTAAGCGTAGGTGTGAAATAGTTCACTTTGACTGAATCCTCTGATTAAAATTCAATAATACCATGCTTTATCTTAGGGAGAAAGACCCCACAGACTTGCTGAGACATCAATAAATTTTCCTAAAGTTCTCATCCTTTGTCTTTCCTCCTGTTCTTTCTCAAGTATTTTTGTCTTATTTGATTCTAAAGGATATGTAGAAAATAAAGGAAAAATTTAAACTTTGTTTTTTAAAAGGACTTACATAATTTACCTCTGAATCCAGTGAAAAAGAAAGGAAGAAAAGGACAATTAGCATCTATTGTGCACCTGCTATATGCCAAACATGTTCACATACATTATCTCACTCAAGCCTGACAGCAATACTTTGTAGTAAATTTAGCTTTGATTTTCTATATAAGAAAACTAAGGCTCAGAGAGGTTAAGCCCCTCTCTCAAGGCCAAATTGCAAGTTATAAAACTGAGACTGAAACAAGAGCTGTCTGACTCCAAAGCTCAAGCTCTTTCCATTCTACCATGCAGTTCAATCTAGTGAAAAATCCACTCCTGAAAGCATCATAGCATTTTACGTATAACAGAGTATTAGCCAGGATCCTCTGGAGACTCTAAATTCTGTTGTATCTGCACTGAATCGTACACACACACACACACACACACCCCACTCTTATTTCCCCTTCCGATTGAAATTCAGCACCGAGGACAGTTCCTGAGTCATGTTTGCAGGAAGCTGTCCTTGGATTCTGTTACTGAGCTAACACTCCCATTCTTGACTTCCCAAGTGGCACTGAGAAAGAGAAGAGAAAATGTAAGAAAGTATAAGATGGGATCCTCTGACACCATGGTGGAAATTAGCACATTTCCCAGAAGACCAAGATAAAAATGCATGTGAGAAGAACAAGGGAACCAAACAGATGGGGCAATAAAATGGAGGCGGAATGAGCTCATCAGGATTCCCAGCACACGGTTTAAGCCCATACTGGGCTCTCAGCTGACCTGGGACCAGCAGACATAGTGAATGAGTGGGTGGTTACTATGCTGCAGCATCAGTTACACTAAGAGATTAGGTGGAGCTGATTCACTGCTGCAGATCTGCACGACTTTTCAAGTGGAGGAAAATCTGTGGGCCCTGGTCTCTGCCACTCACGTAAGTGTCCCCATGGATAGCATGAGTCAGACATGCAGGATCTTTCAGGTAGACAAGGTTGTTGTGTTGTGAGTAAATCGAGGATGATTTCACGTTGCTGAGAGCAGGTTTAACCACAGCTACAGCATCTCCTTGTGCGCAGGTTCACTTGCTGTATCACACAGCCACTCTGCCTTTCCACATTTACCCTTGACTACAGGTGGTTCTTAACACACAGAGGAAAAACAACGTTCTGAAATGGCCCTCACATTGAACAATGATTCCTTCTTTTCTAAACTACCAAGCTTTTGAGTATAGCCAGAAGCGTATTTGGAGAGACTAGTCTAATCCTTATCTTATATACAAGGAAACTAAACTCTAGAGAGGAGAAATGACTTGCCCACAACCACTTAGCTAGTGACAGAGTTGGTACTGGGACTCAGGTCCCTCAGTCTGAACCAGCAGACTTTCCACTGCACCAGGAAGATAAAATAAAACCCGAAATAGCATGTACCCTGTTAACTAGGCCCTCTGATTATACTGTCTCCAAAGCAAATGCCATCTCAAATACCTGAGTCTTTCCATTTGAGCTTTGGCAATTTCTCTAATCACTTCTCATATTGGAGCCTCTTTAAAGAAATTTAAGAGTAATTATTTGGGGATATATGCTATTTTTATTCCTGTACACTGCTTTCTTTGTTCAGGAGGAAATTAGAATCCTGGAAATACACTTGATTTTATTTAATTATTAAAGGAACAAGCTTCTATTTCAAATAGCTGCAAATATGAATGTGTCAGTCTGTGTCAAGAAAGGATATATGGAACAACATAGGAACAATAATACTCTATTGTTTCATCCAATTAAGATCCACCTACAACTATGAGTAAAAACGAATATCAAACCTATGAGTGAAAATTGGAAAGCCACATCCTTATTTGAATAATTCCAAACGTGTCTGGATTTGGCACCTTATGAATCATCTAAAATGCAATATTGTATGGTGCTTTGCAACCTCGTTGCCTTCATTATTGCAATTTGTGTATAGGGAGGCTTATTTGGACTTCGGAGTTTTCAAGGAGCTGAAAAATGATGTAGGAAGAATGAGTCTATTCAAGGACATATTTACAAGGAGAAACTGATACCTCCTGGTGATGCAGACTAACAGAGATATTAGTCCATTACTCACCCCCCCATCGCCCACCCCATTCCTTTTCTGCTAAAGAATAGTCTTACCTGAACCATCATTACTTCCATTGTCCTCTACTTTGGGTACTGTGTAGACCAGGTTTCCTGTCTCTTATTTATACCTATGAAGAGATTTATATGAATAGAACTTTTTTTGCAATTTAGCAACACTGTCCTTGAAAACCCCACAACTATTTACATAACAGAATCTATTGTTTGAAGTGCAAAGCAGGTCAGAATTTGGTTTCTAGAGATTAATCACTGTAGTCTATTTTATATTATCATAATAATTTCATTTATTTTGATACAATTTGTTTTCAGAACCAAACTCAGCTTCTGTGCACAAGTGACAAATCCATTTGTTTCTAGTATAATGGATAATATGATTAATGACCTTGCAACAGGATTTCTTAAAAACATAGAGAAAAAAATAAAGATTTCCATTAATAATGTGCAGTCTGTAGCTGTGCATCAACATCACTGTGAACTTGTGTGTAAGCCACAGCCAGACAAGATTTTGAAACAAATTTTCTCCTGTCTTTGGGGTTTCTGTACAGATCTGTTCTCTCTCCAAGAATCTGAGAGCAGCGGTCTCAAATTGGGAACGTGGACATTGTGGGCCCCTGTTTACAAGACAGGGAACTGTTTTATTACGGGGCAACATCGAGATGACTCCAGGTGAATGAACTACATCAAGCTCAGGTCACCGCCTAGAGGGCTGTCGCTGGACACGCACGTGGGAGCTCTGCGAGTGGCCTCGTGACTCCGGCCCCCCGTCGGCATCCGGCGCCCGGTCCTGGTCCCCGCCGCCCGGAGAATTCCTCCCGAGCGTCCTCCGCGGCGGCGCGGGGCGGGGGCGGGGAAACGGAGGGCGGCCCGGGACCGCTGCACCCGGAGGCGGCCGTCGTGCGGCTGCTTCCCGCCTCGAGAGCGAGGCGGCCGGGCCGTGACGAAGAGGCCCACGCCTGCCGCGGGGGTGGCTTGCGACGGCGGCCCGGGGTCGAGTCCCGCCTGGGCTCCTCCTGGCGATGCGGGGCTAACGCCCCCTCAAGGCAGCGGGGACGCACCGCGAGGCCTCGCGCCGCGCCGGAAGCGCGCAGCCGCCGGGGGGCGCCGGGGCACCGGGGGCTCCCGGCTTCTCCTCAGCCTGGGACGCCCGCGTCCTCGGGTGGGCTCGAGGGGCGCCTGGGCATGGCCGGCCGAGGCTTCCGAGGGCCCCACACTCATTTTGGACCTCAGTCCTCGCTCCCTGGAGGCCCCGGGACCCCGCACTCCCGCCTCAGACTCCGGCCCACGCGCCGGCCCGGCTGCCCGGCGCGCGGTGAGAAGCGCCCCCGCCCCACCCCCCGCCCCACCCCCCGCGTGACGCGCACCCAGCCGGGCCAATCAGAGCTCGCGGCGCGCGCCCCCGCGCCGGCCCCGCCCTCACCTCTGCTTAAGAAAGGGAGCGCGGGCCGTGCCGGGCTAGAGCGCCGCGCAGGGCTGAGGGTGCGGCTGCGCGACGGGACTTGGCGTCGGCTCCGCGCTCCACGCGCCTGGCCGCAGCCCGCTGCCAAGGCGCCTCCAGCCGCGCGCCCCGACGGCGCCCCTCGCCGCTGATGCTGAGGTGAGCGCGGCGGCCCCGGGATGCTGGCGCTGCTGGCCGCCGGCCTGGCGCTCGCCGTGGCCACCAGGGCCCAGGACAGCCCGGTGCCCGGCAGCCGCTTCGTGTGTACCGCGCTGCCCCCCGAGGCGACTCGCGCCGGCTGCCCGCTGCCCGCGATGCCCATGCAGGGCGGCGCGCTGAGCCCTGAGGAGGAGCTGCGGGCCGCGGTGCTGCAGCTGCGCGAGACCGTCGTGCAGCAGAAGGAGACGCTGGGCGCGCAGCGCGAGGCCATCCGCGAGCTCACGGGCAAGCTGGCGCGCTGCGAGGGGCTGGCAAGCGGCAAGGCGCGGGGCGCGGGGGCCACGGGCAAGGACACTATGGGCGACCTGCCGCGGGACCCCGGCCACGTCGTGGAGCAGCTCAGCCGTTCGCTACAGACCCTCAAGGACCGCCTGGAGAGCCTCGAGGTAGCGGCGCGCGGGGGGCCGGAGGTTGGAGGAGAGGCCGTGGGGGTGAGGGAGGTGCGTGGTCCCAGCTGGGCGCGCCTGTCCACTGGGTAAGCTGAGTTAGATGGGTTGCCGGTAAAAGGAGGGGGTAGGTCTGATCCTGCTCGGGAACTTCCTCGCATCGCACCCTCCCGCCGCCCCCTTGCTGGAAGAAAAGGTTTAAATCTCGCCCCCGGCCCCCCGACCCCCGCGCCCCAGGATTGCCCCTGGCCCACTGCGCACTTCCTGACGTCCCGGCTCGCGAACCCAGACGGCCTAGCCCGGCGCGAAATACCCGGGGACCGGGAGCCTTTTTCCTCTTGTTGCAAATCTCCGCGAGCGGGGACGCGCTCCAGCAGGCGGTGCGGGGTGCTGAGAGGCTGCCGCCGGAGGTCAGCTGCCCTGGGCATCTGCTGTTTCCTTTAATAAATCGGGTCGGGCAGGAGCAGAGGGTGGTCGGAGGGAGGCGAGCGCAGCGGGATCACTGGCGACCCCAGAACTCGCATTAGAGGAAACCTCTTAACTTCAAAGATCCCTCTGTCTGCAGGTTGGACCATTTTAAGGTGCCCTTCCAGATGGCTTTGGGGGAGGGGACCTTAGTCTGTTGTCTCTCAGAAGATGTGTGCCGTTTGGAACTTTGAAAAAGAAATCTTCAATTGATGTTCATCTTTATATTCCACCCTTTTTTGAGAAGTGTGGACGTTTCTGTTAATAGCGTTAATGAACATACTTATTAGCAAAACGAGGTTTAGATTACAGGTGGTGATTATTGCAAAATGATTTGAGGGTTTCTTTTGGCATGATGGCTAAATACAGTATTTCCAGTGTCTGTGTATCCCTGATTCATTACTGACGGCTAACACTTCTTGAGTACTAAATATGTCAGGTGTATTATTTAATTTTTTAACTCTTGCAGCAATGAAAGGCATGAGTCAGGTCCCATCATCTGGTTTTACAAATTGGAGCACTTTGTAGGGAAGGAGAGATAGCTTGCAAGGACTCATGGCTGGGCAGCAGCAGGCTGCCTCCAGAACTGCATGATGGTAGAGGAGCAAAAGAAATAGGAAGTGAGGTTTTAGAAACAGCATTAAAAACAAAGATTTCTGGAATTCCAAATAGTAATGGTTTACATCTGTCATTTTCCAATAATGCCTCTACAAGCATAGTTCTTTACCTTTGTGCCATCCTGGAACTTGGGGGCTGTTTTCATTTCTAGAGGAAAGCTCATGCCCTTTGTGTACCATTGATTAACTCTTAAAAAAATCCTAGCTGTGGTTTTGGTCTTTACCCAATAGAGAATTCTAGATGTTGGTTAAAATTGTGACTTTTTAGTAAGAGGAGAAAAACAGCTTTTTGAGAAGGGAAAATGAGATTCGCAAGTTTCAAATATTGCAGCAAAGTTAATTCTTGTCTGACTTTGAAATCCTACCACAAAAAAAAAAAAAAAAGCATCCGTGAAAGGCGCCCCTCCTTTGTGTGTGTGTGTGGGGGGCGTGATTCAGTGCTTGCGCTTTGGAAGCTTCTCCTGTGCGGTCGGTCAGGGTGGGGCCATCGGGGCTACATTTCAGAGTTTCTTTTCATCTCCTTCTGTGTCCCCCCTCCCAAATTAAAGCACCAGCTCCGAGGGAACGTGTCGAATGCTGTGCTGCCTGGCGACTTCCGCGAGGTGCTCCAGCGGCGGCTCGGGGAGCTGGAGCGGCAGCTGCTGCGCAAGGTGGCCGAGCTGGAGGACGAGAAGTCCCTGCTTCACAACGAGACCTCGGCTCACCGGCAGAAGACCGAGAGCGCCCTGAACGCGCTGCTGCAGAGGGTGACCGAGCTGGAGCGAGGTGCGTGCTTTGCTCGTTTCTGTCAGGAGCGGTCTGATTTTCATCCCTTGCCGGCAGACTCAGGATTTCTGCGTGTGGACAGCAGTGGTTGTGGCACAGCCGGGGGGTGGTTCGTGGATGTTTGAGCAAATAAAGATGACTGACAATGGTCATCTCAGGAATTAGCCCCCAGCCTGCAGCCCTACTGGCATTATCCATGGAAAAGCAATGAACTCAGGACCAGCTGGATAAACAACCTGCTGTCTGACCTCCCACCACGTGGGCATTTCGGTCCCTTCTTAACTAGTCCTTGTAGCAGATCCTGTTTGTCTTTCTCTTGTCTGCTCACACTAGGGTGGGCAAGTTTCTCCCACAGGAGACAGGGAGGGGGAGGGCCTGTTAGCAAGGGCCCTAGATAATTCCACATTGTCAACCCCGGACTGCTGGGTGGCCTGGCTGTGAAGTTTCGGGTTTGCTGGTAGTAGGTGTAGGATTATAATCTTCTAGGATGCACTCACCTGACAAAGACAGTTTTTAATTACTCAGTTTCCTGAGTTGATTCTCAGATTCCTGAGAATGCCCAATAGCAGAATGCCGATGACATTTTTAATGACCTTGGCCAAGGAGGGCCAGATGGAGAAGGGAATGGGGTTACTGTTCCATTTCTCAGCCAGCAGACACAAGTCACAGGCCCCCTTCATCTCTTTCCTGTTCTCTTCCTCCAGAAAAGTCTATCCTTTATTCCCTGCCCTCCTCAGAAAAGGGTGTGTGTAGCTTACCTATGAGACTTGGATTCTTGAGTTTCCAAAAAAAATTTTTTCTCTCTGCCTCACCTCTGCTACTGGGTGGCCTCAGGAGGCTCATTAGGTCTCAAGAGCCATCCCAAAGGCAGAGCAGCTGCAGCTGTGGCCTCTCTCACATGACAGGAGGGGTGGAGGTGGAGGGGGCAGCATGTAGTCACAGGTGAGTGTGGCATCTTGATCTTGCCCAGCCTCAGCAGATCCTTGGGACCCCCAGGGCTGTGGAGCAGACACACTGAAGGTTGTTAGTACGTCGAAAGGGGTGGCTGTGGAATGAGAAGAGGGCTCTGCCAGAGGCCTTGGTGGCTGTATACTTCACTGGCCATATACCAATGGCCAAGTTGCTACAAGGAGGTGGGTTAATAATGGTCCACTGAGTTAGAGCACAGGGTAGTACCCGGCAATGTGCTGAGTGCTTCACCCCTGGGAGTTTGGATTTCTGTTATACCCATTTGACAGATGAGAAAAACTCTCAGTTCTCAGCCAGATGTGTGTCCTTTGGGGAGAGGGGACCAAAGTGGGACCTGGGCCACTAGCTGGTGAACCCTGATGGTCAGTCACATAAACTAGCACCTCCCCATTCTCTGTCCTCTGACTCAAGGCTGGTGTTGGTTTCACTTGGCTTACTCTAAGGTTAGCCATGGCTTTGGCCACCTAGAAGCTGCTACTTTGTGAATTTCCCTCCCATCTCTTACCTGTCTGTTCACAGCTGGAAAGAATCAGTCAGGACTCAGGCCCCACCAGCCTGACAATGGCACCCATGCTCTGGATCCTTAGGTTTCACTGAAAGCCCCCGGAGCTCGTCGGGCACAGAGGGGAAGCTCAGCTCTGCAAGGGCCACGGCCCTAGCTGGCCACTTGTGCAGAGTCCTCAGGACCTGGGACAGAGAGGTAGCTCAGTTTCTGTTGTCCGCTGCCCTCTGACACCCCCCCCCACAGGAACTCTAGAGTCCTCTGTCTGTCCTGCCAGCTCAGTTCTGGGATGAGTCTTTGAGGAAAGTGATCATTTGCTGACTAGTTTGTCTTCTGGGCAATTCTGAGTTTATATCTGTCCTGTTTGGGACAATTGTGAAGAGATATGTAAACACCCAGCCCCCAAACATACCACGATTGGAAAATATATGATGTTCCTTAGATGCATCCCAGTGAGCCCAGAGGAGATAGACCTCAACCATGTGGCAGGTGGGGGGTTTTGGGGGGTTCTGGCCTTTGGTCCATCATTTCCTGCCTATTGTGGGCCAGACGCTTGGCTGAAAGTTCCACACTCTGTATGTTCTGTAACCCTGCGGTGACCTGTGAGGTAGACACTAATTCAGACGAGAGACTGAAGTCAGAGAGCTAAGTGACGCCTGCGGTCATGTGGCTGCAGATGGCGGAGCTGGGATGGAAGTTGGTGGGACCCCAGATGAGTAATGGAGGCTGCAGCCAAGAGCGGTGTGTGGGCTCCAGCCCTGCTGGGCAGGAGGCTCCCTCGAGCCCAGCAGCAAGTGCCCGACCCCTGCCTGTGGACGTGCAGATGCCCAGGGCCTGAGGATGCTCGCTTTTCTTTGTTTCGAGACCTGCTCATCTGCAAGGGCCTCCAAATCTGGGCCAGCTGGCCAGGCACAGCACGGCTCAGGGCTGAAGTAAACTCTGGCACTGAGAAGACCAAAGTCCCCTCTTTTACCCTGCCCCAGGCTGTGCCCCCATCCTCCGCCTTGTCCACCACCTGGAGTTTCTGATTTATTGGTCAGGTCTTTTAATTCATAATTGGTTTTAACTAAGTTTCCTCTGAAGCTCCAAGCTGTTTTATTTAAATAAAGGATACCAGCTTTCAGGGTACAGGCCCCCTCCTCTGCCCCTCGGCTCTCCCAACTCTAATTAAAGCTATCTGTTGTCACCGAGCTAACGACATTACCAACACTGAGTTGTGTGAAATTGGCAAGCCTGCCCACCTGGCAAGCACAGCAGCCATCTCTCTTCGTTAGACAGTGGCGCCTTCATTAAGGACATGATCATTTGCCATTTGAAGATGAAGTGCTAGGGGCTACATGTAGCAGAAAGAGGGACTTCCGGCCCCTGCTCTGTCATTCACTAGCTGTGTGACCTTGGGTAAGTCACCTCACCTCTCTGAGCCACCATGTCTCAACAGTATAAACTACAAAATCAGAGAGTGGGGTCTTTCTGGTTCTCTCCCTCTGTTTTGCTTCAGCTTAATGAGGGGCTAGTCCCAGCCTTTGCTCTGGCCTGGCCCCCTTGGCTTCCTGAGGTGACTGGGCCTTCCCAGCCAGCGCTCACCTGGTGCTTGGCAGCTCTGCAGACTGTGTCGAGGGGTGCCCAGCCTTAGTGGGGGCAAGAGGAATCAGGCGAGACTGTGCAATCAGCAGATGCGAGTACCTACGACAGGTGCAGCCTGTAGTATCTCTACGCTGCCATTCCAGGGAGGTTGGGAGGTGGCGCCAGCCCTGCTGTTCCTTTGCAGAGGCCTCTTTACATAGGTGTGAACCATGGAGCCGAAGAGCTTCTCCTATGTATTATCCGCTCTGCTGGAAAATGGGTTTGGGGGATTGTAGTGGAGAAAGATTTGTCTGTTCTGGCTCTTGTTCTGCTGAAGGGCTGAGGAAGGGACCGATTTCATTCCACAGTGGTGCAGGCAGCTCGGCTCTGTCGGTTCTGGCTCCGGAGAGCCCCCCTTTCCCTGCTGGCCACAGAGACTGTCCGGCCTCTTGTGGGTGCTTCATAAATACTTGTCGGATGAGTGAGGGGCATTTAGGCTCCTTTACCAGCAGAGTCTTGGTCCCCAGATAAGAAGAAAACTTTTGCTGTGTGACAACTCACAGAATCAGATGTCCTACAAATTTTGGAATCTGTGATACCCAGACAGCAGCTATTGTTGTTAAATTATTTTGAGCTTAAGTCAAGACTGCACTGAAAATTACTTAAACCCATTTAAGAGTTTGTTTTTGAGGATTTTAGTGCCATTCATATAGGAGCACCTCGTGGGTAGGGGGTGGCGTTCAATGCCAGGAAGGTCTGGAAGGGCCCGGGCTCTGGCCAGGTGTGATAACCTAGGTGGGGAGGGACAGCTGCCTCTCTCCGCCTTGCACTAGTTCCAGACTACAGGAAGTGGTCAGTAACCTCCGTGTTTTCTTGAGGAGGAAAGGGCAAATGAAAGCCAAGCAGTTGACATCAGGGATTTAGACGGAAAAGCTACTTCTAAGTTCAGTTGTAGCGTGGAGACCCGAGAGCCTGGCTCCTTCACCCCGGTGGCGGTGATTCCTCAGTGTGACAGGTGATATGAACTCACTTGACAAGTGTTCATCGAGTGTCCGGGTCCCTGTGAGACTTTCTTCCTCCAAGCCCAAGTCCAGGGCTTCCTGCCCTTGCTAAAGAAGCCGAAGGGGCCAAGATTTCAAGGAAATATCTGTGGCAACAAGACGTGGCTGAGAAAGGGTTTTCTGGCTTAATGGAACAAGAAAATTAAATCCACCTCACCCCTGCCCCTTCCTCAAGCTTTCCAGTCACTAGATGTGACTATGGAAAGGGGGAGTGTTGACCAGAAGAGACCAGAGCTTTTTCCTTCTGAGTTTCAGGAGGCCTCTTCTGTCCTAAAAGACGGAGCTAAATTCTGTGATGTGCCCAGTGCACCACCCACAAAGTGCTCCTTTCCCCACTTTCCCGGGCCTCTGCAGGGCCCTCTACTTGCTGTCCCATCTGCGTGGAGCTCTCTCCTGGACCTTCCCGGGCCTCCCTTCCTCCTCAGCCTTCCCTCCCCCGGCACTGCCCAGTGGGGGTCGCTGCCCGGCCGCCCCTCTTTTACCTGCCGCTTGTTTCCTGTCGTCCTCCCTACTTGGGCAAACGTGGGCTCCTTGGAGGTGAGGACTCTGTCTTGTGTCCTTCGGTCTGTGGCTGTTGTGGAGCAGGCGCTCGGTCCATCACTTGCTCGAGGGACTGCCTTCCAGAGGGGTCCAGGTGAGAGGAGGCTCTGGGCCATGCTGGGGGTGGAGTCTAACACACTACCCGGCCTCTCTTCTCCCCACCCAGGCAACAGCGCCTTCAAGTCGCCGGATGCCTTCAAAGTGTCCCTCCCCCTCCGCACAAACTACCTGTATGGCAAGATCAAGAAGACGCTGCCCGAGCTGTACGCCTTCACCATCTGCCTGTGGCTGCGGTCCAGCGCCTCGCCGGGCATCGGCACCCCGTTCTCCTACGCGGTGCCCGGGCAGGCCAACGAGATCGTGCTGATAGAGTGGGGCAACAACCCCATCGAGCTGCTGGTCAACGACAAGGTGAGGCCTGCCTGCCCCCTACCTCCGACGGCCAGGTCAGCTGGGGGAGGGAGGCAGGCAGCTGGCTGGCCACGGACAGACGCAACCCGCAGATCCCAGCCGGCCCACGGCCTCCTGGTCCACGCGGCAGGGGCCACAGACATGCGTCTGCAGGGCTCCTTGTCGTGGGGACAACTTTGTGCCAAGTCTGTCCCACTCTGGCTGGCTGGGTGGGGGAGGGGGGAGGGACAGCTGCAGCATGTGGGGATCCCAGCTGTGAGTCTGGCCACAGAGCAGCCAGTGAGGGCTGTCCCCCAGGCTGTGCTGGTTAGGGGTGACTGTGTGTGTGTGTGTGTGTGTGTGAGCGTAAGAGACTCCTCATGAGCATATCTTTTGGGGAGGGGGGCAGGTTTCTAGAAGTATAATCTATATGCAGTAAAATTTACCCTTTTCAACATCCAATTTAGTCAGTTTTGACAAACGCACGCAGTTATGTGGCTGCCACTACCATGAAAATGTAAAACTGTTTGGTCACCCCCAGAATCCCCTCATACCCCTTCAGAGCCCATTCCTGCCCTGGCCCCCACCTGTGGGCTCTGTGGCTCTGTCCCCTGGACCACAGTCTTGCCCCTTCTCCTTAGACCTTGGCCCCCTGGGGACCCCGCACAACCCTGCTTCAAACTGCACTCTGACATCCGACTCAGCATAACAAAGAGAGCGCCCTCTGAGTGGCACACCAACTCGCTGTGCCCAGGCCGGTCTTGGCTCTGTCTTCACTGAACTGCCCTGGGGGGAGTTTGTTTAAGAAATGCCAGCAGTGACCACTTCCTGGAGCCAGGGGTTAATTGTCCTAAGGACACCCTGGGACACAGTAGGGCTGAGAGCCTTGTTTCCTCTTGTTTGGGCAGCTTGTAAACATGCAATTCCTGGGAGGAAGGCTTCGGGTTGCTAGGAGACCAGCGGTAACAACAGGGTGGTTCTCGGGAATCTATGGAAAGTGCTCAGAGGACTGCTGGGGGACCCGGTCAGGTGGCCAAGTCGTTTCCCAAGTTCCGCATGCAGTCTGTGTGTGCCCCCCAACCTCACGTACACGCGTGCTTGGAGGCCTCCAGGCCACTACCTGGGAGGACATGGTAAACCCCACCCCCCGCCTGCAGCACACAGACAGGTCCCTGAGTGCCACCGTGGCCACCAGGGAGGCTCAGGTCTTTGCCTGGGGAATGAAGGTCTGTTTTCCAAGGAAGTTGGCTACGGTGAGCTCTGACTCCCTCAGGTTCTCTGGCACGGAGAGCTCAGGGCCAGAGTGGGGGGCTTGTCCCTCATGTCTGCTGGGTCCTCCTCTAAGTCGGGGACCAAGGGTGTGCTGTTAACATTGGGCCTCCCTGGGGTCAGGGGCTTGTGCTGAGGCTGCCCCTTCCTCCTGAGTACCTGTGTCACACACCTGGGGTCGCACATGTCACCCATGTATCAGGGAAGGGGAGCCCCAGATGGTGGGAGGAGCAGTGGCCCAGGGACTCTGGGGTATCCTTTTGCTTCCTGCCCTGGGGAACGCATGGAGTGGGGCCGGGCATGCCCTCACCTGCACACTGTTGCCCACAGGTCGCGCAGCTGCCCCTGTTTGTCAGTGACGGCAAGTGGCACCACATTTGTGTCACCTGGACGACGCGGGACGGCATGTGGGAAGCTTTCCAGGATGGGGAGAAGCTCGGCACTGGGGAGAACCTGGCCCCCTGGCACCCCATCAAGCCAGGGGGTGTGCTGATCCTTGGGCAGGAGCAGGTGGGTGCAGGGCGGGCACTCGCCCTGCCTGGATGACAAAGGAGGGGCCGGCTGGCCAAGTGGCACAAGGCCAGGTCTGCAGGCTGCCCCCTGCCCTGGCCCCAGCTGTCGACAGCCAGCTTGGGGCAGCAAGTCCTTGGCAGCTTGGCCCCTGCTGTGGCCTGAGGGGCTGAGGGTGGGCATGGGGACGTGGCCTGCACTGGCAGGGACCAGGTGGGTGTGGTGGTATAGACAGATTCCAAGATAAAGCCAGACACAGGGGCGGGAGTGCACCTGTGGTCACAGGTCATTTTGTGATGCAGGATCCAGCCTCCTCCTGGGGAGGGGCTGTGCAGGGCATCTTCAGGTGTCCCTGGGAGTCTCTCGGGCGTCTGGCCCCTGCCTGGTGCAGCACTGACTCGGGACACCAGGGCTGGTCTCTTCCAGGACTACTGGCTCAGGGTGCCCTGCAAGGGGCACTTAGGTGACGAGGTGGGGAACTCAGCCCGTGGGGGAGACGGGAGCAAAGAGTGAGCTTGGTGCAGCCCCAAGAAACTCATGTGTAGCTGAGGGGAAGCCTAAGTTGGCGTCCGGCGTTGACAGTTCAGTCTGCATCTGAGATTTGACCATGGAAAGTGAAAAAACAGACCTCAGGGGCTCTGGGGTCTTCAGGTCTGGTCCGTCCGTGATCACCTGCCCTCCTCGCTTCCCCACTGCACCTCCCCAGGGAGGGCTTCGAGTCAGGAGCCCGGCTCTGCTCCTGGCGTTGGGACTTTGGACAAGTGTCTCCCCTTTTTAGCCTCAGTTTCCCTTGTATAAAAGGGAGGGATTGGAGTGACATCGTGCCCCTGGGCTGACGTGCCCTGGAGCTTCAGAACCTGCAGAAATCGGTGGTCCAGGTTGGGGGAGTCAGGGTGATGCTCGGGGGCCCCCGCCTCCCCACATCTGCCCGGGGACCCGCCCCGATGCAAATTTCTTGCTCTTATTCCCCAGGACACCGTGGGGGGCAGGTTCGATGCCACTCAGGCGTTTGTGGGCGAGCTCAGCCAGTTCAACATATGGGACCGCGTCCTTCGCGCGCAGGAAATTGTCAACATCGCCAACTGCTCCACGAACATGCCGGGCAACATCATTCCGTGGGTGGACAACAATGTCGACGTGTTTGGGGGGGCGTCCAAGTGGCCCGTGGAGACGTGTGAGGAGCGTCTCCTCGACTTGTAGCCGCCTGCTCCTCTGTCTGGGCAGCCGGGGAGGGCCGTTCCTGTGGAGGTTCAGGGCCATCTACCCCCCGTTAAACTGTGTAAAACCTCTTGCCAGCGTGGGCTCGGGCCCCCAAGCCCATTCCAGGGAATGCCTAAGACCGAGGCTGTGGCAGCATTTGTCACCAGCTTATTTGTTTGTTCCTTATCGAGATTTTGTTGCTTTTGGGGGTAGTGTCAGAACCCCCTGGGAGAACATCTGACTTCCTGCCGTGGGTGGGACTGATGAGGACTGTCAGCCCCCCTTCAGGACCCCCGTAAATGCTAGTGCGGCCCCAGCCCTGCTGGCCCTCTAGGGTCCTTGGTGTCCCATGTGCGCCTTCCTTCTGTCCCCTTTAATGGCTGTGCCGCCGTCCCGCTAGAGTGTCCCTTGTGAGTGCATCCCTGCTGGCCATGAGCACGCAGCAAAGCAGCTACCCCTCATCTGCACAAGGTCCTTCCCTGTGTGTCCTGTTCGTTGTGACTTTCCGTCTGAGCAGCGCCCGAGCTGGCGGAGGAGGGCCGGCCGCCCAGACACAGCCCTCACTCCCCGCAGCAGAGGGGCCGGCTGTGGCTCCAGAGAGGGGGCGTAGGGGGACGCAGAATGGTGAAGGGCTGTGACTGCCTCCCCCCACCCCCGGCATCTCTCGCTCAGACCCGTGCTTTGACTGAGTCATCACTGGCTGTGGCTTTAAAAGGTCTCTCTTCTCATCTGGTGCCAAAAAGTTCAGTTGCAGCTTTTACAACCATTCTGTGTGGTTTGGAGGATTTATTTTTCCCCAACAGAAAAGAACAGCCATTAGAAGAAAGCTCCCATTTCTTGATGTTTCGTCCCACTGTGAGGAGTGTGCTAGTTTTTAATTCATGTTGACTCCTATAAGCATCTGATTGTCTTCATCCAGTATTTCCCCCAGAACTTTTTAACAAAGTGGAGGCCATTTGATATTTGCTTCGTGACTCCAGGCTGCGTGATCTATTGGACAGAGGTCATAATTTATTTTAAAGATAAAGTGATGAAGTGGGGAAATTTATAAAGCTAAATATTATATATTTTATTTTTCATACATGTTTGAAGTGCAAATCTGTGGAAGTTCCATTTGTAGGACCACGTTGACACGCCCATCCCGACATTGTATGCTACGAGAACTCTCCTGATGATGGAATTATGATTAAAGTGCACTGGAAGATGCTTCGGTGTCTGCTTCCCCACGTCTGGGGCTGCGGGCAGGCGGGGAGGGGCGGGGCTCTGGCTTGCTGGGCCTGGCGGCGGTGGGTGTGCTGAGTCTGGTGGGCTTCGGGGAGCTGAGGATGGGTGGGGGAGGGCGTGCTCCAGTCTGCACCTTCCCTTCCTCAATACCAGGCTCCAGCTGTGGGTGCCCCCAGCCCATCCCTGTCTTTTAAACTAGGGGAGCCAGCTTGGCTGGAAGACCCACAGCTGCCTTCCAGGTGTGATACCTGTGATACCTACAGGTGCTCCTCCTGCATCTCCTAACACCCCTGTGAAAGAGCAAATCCCAATGTACAGGAATACACAGAACACGTGAAGCTACTTTGGGATCATGTGGCTGGTAAAGGGCAGAGCTGGGCTCCAGGCAGCCTGTTTCCCCCCTTGCCACCCCTTCCCACACTCACTCTGAGGGGCCTCATGCCACTGCGTCATACCAGAGCCACCTCTGTGAGCCCACCCAGCCCTGGCCGATGTCTCTCCACCTCCACAAATGTTAGATACCACCCTCCAACCCCACTTTCTACTTTTATATCTTTGCTTTGTCTTGGTGGCTGCAGAGTATAACTTAGTTTGTTCCTTTCCCGGGAAGCAATGTCAGCTTCTGTCATAGCGAGGGAGCGGAGTCTAATCTTGGGGCCCACTGACAGCAGATGCTGGTCGTACTTGATACTGAGGCTGTGATGGAAGCTGTAACCTCTAAAACCAAGCCCAGCGGGTCACAGCTTTCTGAATTCCAATTTCAATGTTGTGAATTACAACTTGGCAAGAACTGAATATCATTAGTGTTGGGTAGAACATGGAATTAGGCCAGATATCCCACTCGGGAGCCTTTGGAATCCAAAGTGCTGAGACCAGGTGGAGAGCAATTTATTTGGAATCCCCTTCAGGATGGAAGCCCAGCCCCTCAGATCTCCCCCTGAAAGGTGCCGGGGGTTCCCTCATTCCACATGCATGCCAGGTGCTGAGCTACCTGACTTGGCTCCCTGACACTGCCTCCCCAGGAGCACACCTTTGCATCAGGGCTTCAGACCCCTGCTGAGTCCGGTAACTCCCTCCCTGCAAAGGGAAGAGCTTTGAGCCCAGAACATGGGACCAAAATATTCCTTGCTGACTTGACCTGAGTATGAGAGAAGCCCCCTCTCCTTATTGTAGCCACACACTCATCCTTGTGGGGGGTTTGGCCTTCCTGAGATACAAGCAGAAGCAAGAATCATTTATGCAATCCAGAGAGTTCCTTATGCCTTGGACCTCCCATTTGAAGGAGACCTGTGGCCTCAGTTTCCCCACTCAAGACCCTTACCCTTTGCACAAGGCCAGAAAACACCTTGATAGTGAACTGGGTTCTCCAAGAAGGGTGAGGGAGAGACTTCCCTGGATGATAAAATATTCTGGTTGGTTATGGGTTGCCATGGAAACTGTAGCCAAATGATCAATGATTAATGAATTGAAAAGTGATAAAATGCAGCTAAATCAAAGGCAGCCTGGGACCAGGTCTCTGCTGATGGGGAAGGTGGACCAGGATCCTTCACAGCCTTGGGGAGCTTCAACACCAGCTCTCCTTAGCTGGAAGGTCTTAGAAAGAAAAGACAGCTTCCTGCTGAGTGCAGGTATTTCCGTTCACTCTTTCAGCAAGGATTTGGGGCACCTGCTATGTGTCAGCCACCATTCTAGGTGCCAGAGCTACAATAGTGATCAAGATAGCAAAGTTCTCCTTTCAAATGGTGATTAATTCCAGAGAGGAGTGTAGCCAGGATGTAAATACATAAATTTGCTGGGGGTGTGATGGGGAGTGACTAGGGAACTGCTTCCTGGGGTCACATTTAAGCTGGGACCTAATTGAAGAAAAGGAGCCAACCTTGAGTGGAACCTCCCAGGCAGAGGGAACAGCAGGGGTGAAGGGCCTAAGGTAGGGCTGAGCTGGGATGTTCAGGAGAAGAAACAGCAGGGTGGCTGCATTCACTAGGGAGGGGAGGGTGGGGGGCCGGGTGCGGAGGTAGCAGGGTCAGATCACAAAGGGTGTGAGTTCAGAGCTCGGTCAACATGAAATGGACAGTCTGGAGGTTTTAAGCAGAAGACGATGGTAATTTGATTACTATTTTAAGGACACCACTCTTCCTGGTGGAGGGGGAATAAACCAGAGGGGGTTGCAAATGGAAGGAGGGAGACCAGCGAGGACGAGGCTACTGGACTAGCCCAGGTGAGAGGTGAGGAGGGCCTGGACTAGGGAAGTAGCAGCAGAGACAGAAAAAAGTGAAAAGATTTAGGCTACACTTGAAAGTAGTTGCCAGGACTTGCCGATATTTGGAATTTGGTGAGAGGAATCAAATACAATTCTTAAAAATTTAAACTCCGAGTAGGATAAACTCAGAAGAGAGATTCACACTTAGTTAGAAACATCATAATGAACATAATGAAACTGTTGAAAACTAAAGACAGACTGATCTTGAAAGCAGCAAGAGAGAAGAGACTTGGGAAGTGCGAGGAATCCTCGATAAGATTTACAGCTGAAATCTCATCAGAAGCTGGGGAGGCCAGAAGGCAGGGCGATGACACATTCAAAGTGCTGAAAGAAAAAGACTGTCAACCAAGAATCCTACATCTGGCAAAGCCATCCTTCAAAGATGAAGATAAAACTAAGACATGCCCACATAAAGAAAAATTGACAGGATTCAACACTAGCAGACCTGCCCTACAAGAAACACTAAAGGGAGTGCTTCAGGCTGAAAGGAAAGGGAACTAGACAGCAGCCCAAATCTACCTGAAGAAATAAAGAACACTGATAAAGTATATAGGTAATTATAAAAGACAGTAAAAATGTAATTTTTCTTATTTATAGCTCCTCTGATTTAAAAGACAACTGCATAAAGCAATAATTATAAATTTGCATTGCTGTGCATAAATGTATAAAGATGTAATTTGTATGACAACAGAATGAAACAGTAGGGAGGGGATGGAGCTAGGTAAAAGCAATTTTGGGTACTATTGTAATGAAATTGGTATTATCTGAATAAGATTGTGATTAAGGTGTTAATTGTAATCCGCAGGCAACCACTAAGAAAATAACTCAAAAGAGTATATTAAAAGAAACAACAAGGGAATTAAAATACTATGCCACAAAATATCCATTTAACACAAAAGAAGGCAGTAATGGAAGAGTAGAGGAATGAAAAACACTTAAGACATAAAGAAAACAAATAGTAAAACGGCAGACATAAACCCTACCTTATCAGTGATTATGTTAAATGTATTAATAACTGTATTAAAACTCTAAGTAAGAGGCAGAGTCTGGAAGAATAGATTTTTAAAAATGATCCAGCTATACACTGCCTGCAAGTGGCACACTTCAGATTTAAAGACGTAAATAGGTTGAAATTAAAGAGTGGAAAAAGATGTATCATGCAAATAGTAACCAAAAGAGAGCTTGAATGGCTACGTTACTATCAGACAAAACAGACTTTAAGATGAAAACTGTTACTAAAAACAAAGAAAGAAATTTTGTAATGATAAAATGGTTAATCTCTCATGAAGTAATAACAATTATAAATACATATGCACCTAACTACAGAGCCCCAAAATACAGCAAAAGCTGACAGAATTGAAGAAGTTGTTCTATAATAATAGTTGGAGACTACAATACTCCATTTTCAATAATGGATAGAATGTCCAAACAGAAGATCAAGAAGGAAATACAAGACCTGAACAATACTATAAACCTACTAAACCTAATAGGTATATGACATTACTAAATAACAGCAGAGTACACATTCTTCTCAATGCACATGAAACATTTTCCAGAATATACCATATGTTAGGCCACCAAACAAGTTTCAATAAATTTTAAAAGATTGAAATCATAAAGATATTTTCTCCGATCACAACAGAATGAAACTAGAATTCAGTAACAAAAAGAAACTGGAAAATTCACAAATATGTGGAAATTAAAAAGCACATTCTTAAACAACCAATGAGAGAGACAAAGAAGAAATCATAAGGGAAATCAGAAAGCTTAGAAATGAAAATGAAAACACAACATACCAAAACTTACGGAACACAGCAAAACCAGTGCTAAGACAGAAATTTATAGTTATAAATGCTTACATTAAAAAAGATGAATGAGGCCGGGCGCGGTGGCTCACGCCTGTAATCCTAGCACTCTGGGAGGCCGAGGTGGGTGGATCGCTCGAGGTCAGGAGTTCGAGACCAGCCTGAGCAAGAGTGAGACCCCGTCTCTACTAAAAATAGAAAGAAATTATCTGGCCAACTAAAATATATATATACAAAAAATTAGCCGGGTATGGTGGTGCATGCCTGTAGTCCCAGCTACTCGGGAGGCTGAGGCAGTAGGATCGCTTAAGCCCAGGAGTTTGAGGTTGCTGTGAGCTAGGCTGACGCCACGGCACTCACTCTAGCCTGGGCAACAAAGCGAGAGTCTGTCTCAAAAAAAAAAAAAAAAAAAATGAATGATCTGAAATCAATAACAGAACTTTACAAATTAAAGAACTAGAAAAAGAAGAACCAAACTAAACCCAATGCTAGCAGAAGGAAGGAAATAGTAAAGATTAGAGATAAAATAGAGAATAGAAAAACAATAAAATCAAAGTTGGTTCTTTGAAAAGATCAACAAAATTGACAAGCCTTTGTCTAGACTGACCAATATAAATAGAAAAAAAGACACAACCAAAATCAGAAAGAGGGAGCATTACTACTGACCTTACAAAAATAAAAAGGATTGTAAGAAGATACTATGAATATCTGTATACCAACAAATTGGATAACCTAGGCGAAATGGATAAATTCCAAGAATGACACAAACTACTGAAACTCACTCAAAAAGAAACAGAAAATTGAATTAGTAATTTTAAAACTTCCCACAAAGAAAAGCCCAGTACTTGATAGCTTCACTGGTGAATTCTACCAAACAGTTAAAGAAGAATTAACACAAATCCTTCACAAACTCTTTCTAAAAAGTGAAGACGGGGGAACACTTCCTAGCTTATTTTATGAGGCCAGCATTATCCTGACATGAAAACCAAGGATATTATAAGAAAAGAAAACGATAGACCAACATCTCTCATGAATATAGACACAAAATTTGTACTAAAATACTAACAAACTGAATCTAATAGGAATTAAAAAGATTATATACCATGATTAAGTGGGATTTATTCCAGGAATTCAAGGGTCATTCAACATAAAATTAATCAATGTAATACACTACATTAATAGAAGGAAAAAACCCATGTGACCATCTCGATAGACACTGAAAAACATTTGACAAAAATCCAACAGTCTCTCATAGTAAAAACACTCAACAAACTAGGAATAGGAGAGTACTTCTTCAACATGATAAAATGCATTTATGAAAAACCCACAGCTAATATCAGACTGAATGCTCAAGGACTGGATACTGTCCCCGCAAGGTCCAGAGGTCAAGGATTTCTACTCTCATCATTTCTGTTTATCCCTGCAATGAAGGTTTGAGCCAAGGAAATCAGGCAATAAAATAAAACAAAATGCATCCAGATTTGTAAGGAAGAAGTAAAACTATCTTCTTGTATTTATAAAATCATAGGGAATCCACAAAAGAAAAAAACCTAGAGCTAATAAACAAGTTCAGCAAGAATGCAGGGTATCAGGGCAATATATGAAAGTCAACTGTATTTCTGTACACTAGCAATGAACAACCTGAAGCTAAATTAAGAAAATTCTATTTGCAATAGCATCAAAAATTCAAATATTTAGGAATGAATTTAATAAAGGAAGTGAGAGATTTATACACTAAAAACTATTGAAGATTGTTGAAAGAAATTAAAGACCTAAATAAATGGAAAGTTATCCACGTTTATATATTGGAAGCTTCAACATCATTAAGATTGCTGTTGTGATAACTGGCAGGAAAACTTTCGTTCAGATGTTGAATCTGATGACATCACACATGCACACACATACGCCCCACGGGGCTATGCAAAAGTTCACTACTCATATAATTCGGCTTTCTGGGAAGGAGAGGGTGGCTGCCAAGCAGGTCCAAAACATGGCTTGAGGGAGAGGGAGAGAAGTCTGACTTGGGTTTTGTATGGTGGTTAGAGGGTAGGGCCAGGGCGATAAGTCTATGAATATTCTAAAAGTAACTGAATTGTACACTTTAACATTAAGGGTATATTTGATGACTTATAAATAATATCTCAATATTTTTTTGCAGTGAGGTTTTGGACTAGGTGGGTGGATGCCATTTACTGGGATGGGGACTTGGAGACTGGCAAAAAGCAGGCTTGGGGGTGGGGAGAAAATCAAGAGTTCTGTTTTGGACATAAGTTTGGGAATGCATTTTAGTGGAACTGTCAAGTGGGTAATTGGATTTGGAGAGAGGTCAGGGCTGGAGATAAAAATTTGGATTAAAAACATGGTCCCTACCCTCTCACGCCCAGCCTCTCTGCCGTTTGAGAGTAAACTTAAAGGAGGAGCCATGAACTATTGGCTTCTTGCTGGTAGGAACCATATACAGGCACAAGCCAATTTAATTCAACATGCATTATGGATCCTACCGTGTGCTAGTATGAGAGGCAGACAGTGCAGCCAATTAAGCAAGTTGTGTCAGAAAGCCTTTACCTGGCTAAGGCTGAGGGAGGGGCGGTTTCCATAGTGATTTCTTTAATGATCCTTCAGACTGAACCAAGCGAGGAGAGTTATAACTTGAGTCCCGATGGCTTCCAACGCAGCCAAGTTGACTCTGCAAGGCGTTGGTGTTGAACGGGCCCACAGAAGTGCTTTGCTTGTTACTAGGGCTTTCAACACGATGAAGGAAGCTTGTCAAGGCCAGGATCGCAGGCATTCAGTGAGGTGACTTTGGCCTTGACGGGCTGCTAGCTTCCCATTGTTTTCTCAGAGAAGCACAAGGCAAATTTACCAGGCTGTTTTACTTCCCTCTACAAAGCTGTTCTGTTTTCTGTAGTTGTCAGTGCAAATATTCACAAGCACATTTTAAAACCCTGTTCAAGCAGAAATAAATCACAGAAGACTGCAGCGAGGGGATGGATTGACATTTCGTTGTCACTCATCATCATACACAAGCGATCGTGTCCTGGGGGATCAGCACGGTCAACCTGGCTTTCTGTGCTTAAGAGGGCAGCGTAGACCATGGAGGGTCGGAGGCTCAGCTGCAGACTTAGGTCTTGCAAGAAATAGCACACCTGTTTTCTTCAAAGAATATTTTATTATGAGACATCCTAGAGACCACAGATAAAATGCGTATGCACTATGTGAGTTCTTCTGCGACTTGCCTTTTTAACTCAATATTATCTTTTTGAGATCTCTCCAGGCTGCTGTGTATAGTTGTAATTTGTTAATCTTCACTGCTCTATAGTCTTTCCCGAATGCATAGACCGTGGGTTCTGGTTTCCTGCCAATGGACTGCTGGAAGGTGCATATGTGCAAGAATTTTCTCTATGGCCAGTGCCTTGGAGTGCAATGGCTGGGCTGAAAGATATGAGCATCTTCACACGTGTTATGGGCTGAAGTGTGTCTTCCCCTCCTCCCCCGAAAAAAAGATGTTGAAGCCCTAAACCCCAGTACCTGCAAATATGACTTTATTTGGAAATAGGTTCTTTGCAGATCATCAGATTATAATAATAAGAGGTCATTAGTGTGACCCTAATGTAATATGATGGACGTCCTTATAAAAAGGGGAAATTTGGACACAGAGACCGACATGCACAGAGGGGACGATGTGAAGACACACGGGGAACGCCATCTAGAGGCCAAGGATCGCCTGAGGCCACCAGAAGGAGAGGCCTGGAACAGATTCTCCCTGAGTCCTCAGAAGGAACCGACCATGCCAACACCTTGATCTCAGACTGCTGGCTGCCAGAACTGTAAGACAATACGTTTCTGTTGCTGAAGCCACCCAATTTATGGTACTTTTTTCTGACAGCCCCAGCAAACTAAGACATGAGGTCATACCAAATAGTGTTCCAAAGAGATTGTACCTATTTTCATTTCTAGCAGTAAGAGTCATGATTGCTCCACAACCTCACCAACGCTTGATGTGTTCAGACTTGTAATTTTTTTTTTGCTACTGTGGTGGGAATAAAATAATATCTAATTTGCTTTTAATTAGCAGTTTCCTGTTTATTAATGCAGTTAAGCATCTTTTCATATGTTTATGGACTTTTGTGTTGTCTCATCTATGAAAGAACTGTTCAGATATTTTGCCCTTAGGTGGTTTGCCTTTTCTCTTATTGATTAGTAGGAACTCTTTGGGTTTTATTAATAGAAACTTAGGCTTTGACAGTTATATGTGTTACAGATACTTTCTTCTAGTCCATGGCTTGTCTCCTTGCTGTTGTATCAGTTTTTGCTTCAAGTATTTTGAAGCTCTGTTACTAGCTGCATAAATATTTAGGATCATTATGTCATCTTGATGAACTGACACTTTTATCATTATGAAATGCTCTCTTTATCTCTGATAATATTCTTCACTCTGAAGTCTACTTTGATATTAATATATAACTACTCTGCCTTTATTTTTATTAATATTACTATGGTATATCTTTTTCCATGCCTTTACTTTTGACTTGTTTGGTTTTCTTTTTAATATATAATGTATGTTTATTGTAGGCAACACAGTTGTGTATTGCTCTCGTATACAATCTGACAAACCCTGCCTTTAACTTGGGGGATTTAGACCATTTACATTTATTGTGGCTACTGATCACGGGTTTGGGGCGAGTTGATAATGATGTATAGTCTTTGTCAAGATGTGTCGTTGGCTTTTGGTCAAAGCTTGGGTAAGGGTTGCAGCCGGATGGGGCAGAGGTAGGCAGGGTGGGCAGCTGATGTCAGCCTGCTGGTAAGAGCTGGGGGCTGGCCAGCAGGACAGGGAAGGTCTGGCCAAGGCCACAGAGCCCTGCCAAGGGAGGAGGCCTGCCAGCAGGGGGCCGGATAGAGGCTGGTGCCTGGCTTCTGGGAGCCCTATTCCAGCAAAGTCCTCAGTAGCTTCCAGTCTGGGGATAAGTCCTCAACCGAGAGTGGTCTGTCTGCTATCTTTTGCTCTATGTCTGCACGTCTGTCTATCCAGGGACAGAGGAGTGACTGAGCTTGTCTGCCCAGAGGGGCGATGGGCCTGAGTGGGAGGAACTCTCCTATGTCCTTCCTTTGGGCACATGCCCTGAGGACCCTGCATGTTCTGAACTGGCCTGGTGTGGCAGGGAGGCCCTGGCAGATGGCCATGCCTAGCACCTTCCCTGTGGACGAGCCAGCCCCCGGGGCCAGGGCCAGCTCGGTTGCCGCAGACACAGGGCTCAGTCTCCCCAGGGCAGCACTGCAGCCTGTTGCCACGCTGCCCGTTAAAACCCAGAGCCTCTGGCGGAGCTGAGGAATCCAGGTGTGGCGTGGGTGAGGAGGGCGCCCGCCCCCAGTGGGCTCTTTGTAATGGAAAGAGTCGCTGTTCTGGGCTCGGGGCAGGCCTCTGCATGCCGCGGCTGTGCAGGGCTGAGTACGAGCTCTCACCACCTCGTGGGCAGCAGAGCCCCAGCCGCCTCCTGCCTCCTGGAGCCTGGGCTGTTCCTCCGGGACCTCTCCTCACAGCCCCACCTCCTGTTCTATTTTAAGGGCTTTAAGTGCAAGAAACAGGAAAATGAACAAATAAATATAAGTGAGCTTCCAGCAGACAGGAGGCAGAGTAGAGATGGCTTCCAGGAGGCGTTCAGAGCAGTGACTCCCGACAATATCTGACTCCCTCCCAGCTGGGCCAGGGCCGAGCGTGGGCCCCACTCCACATTTCCAGGTGGGGAACCCAAGGCCCCAGGTGTCCCAGTGGTACGTTCTGCACGGTTGCTCTGCATACCTCCCTCTCTTACTAATAGGATGTAGTCTTTTTACCCCTGAGATGTAATTTAAAAATAAATGCAGCATTTGGCCTATTTACAAATCAAAGTGTATATGTGGGCCAGTTAACCTGGAAACCTTTGGTGATAGGGACTGCCCCCCACGGAGAGCCCAGGGTCCCTTCTTCAGGCAGCTGAGACTTGCTCAGCACATACTGTCCACGCGCCTGGCACACCCAGGGCCCTGACCCAGATTGTCGCTACTCAATGAGCACATCTGCAGGGAAGCACCACACGGTTGTCCCTCACAGCCGCATCGCTGGTGACAGCTGGTAGGGCGGGCCCTCGTGGTCTGAGATGACAGCAGGGCTGGGTAGCAGTTGTACTTGCTGTGTGGCCTTGGACAAGCCACTTTCCCTCTCTGGGCTGTCTGGAATATGGCTGGAGCTCTTGATAGCCCTTTGTCCTGGAACCAGCCAGGGGGATCTTTACAAGGATCCCTCTCGAGGATGCTCTAGAGAGCTGGAATTCATTTGAGTCACGTGACATCTCTGAAACGGCAAGCCAGTGTGCTATTCCCATTTCACAGATGAGAAACTGAGGCTCAAGAAAAAGGACTTGTCTAAGTTCACGTGAACAAATAGGGTAGAGGCAGATGCTGTCCTGGGGGCTTATTTCCTACAGAGCCCTGGGGGAATGTGCTCAAGGTGCTTGAGGTGGAGCGCGGTTCCCGAGCGTGGTTCCCCAGCATGGGCCAGCAGAGGAGTTATCACTGGAGGCATCTGAGTGCTGCCTGGGAGCCCAGGGACAGCCCCCAGCCATCTGTGGGGGCCCATTGTGCAGAGCCCTGTCCCCGCATCCCTGGCTCTCTCCCTCCCTACCTGTTCTTTCTCTCTGCTTTTGCAAATATTTGCTGCCACTCATGAGCTGCTGCCATGGTTACAGGCATCCCAGGAGCTCAGGGTCCAAGTTGGACTTTAAATCTCTTTAAAATTCAAGGCCAGAGTAAACAGCTGCTTTTCACAGCCCCAGTTCTGTGGGTGACTGTGTCCCATTGCCAAGGCTGCACACCCTTTGCTAGCCTTGCTAGCACCCTTTGCTAGCGGAGGGTCTGGGGAGGGGGAGGGAGGCCTCTGGGGTTTCATCGGGTCCGCAGGGGTGGGGTGGAGCCTGAAACCACGCAGGGCCCCTTGGGGAAACACCCCAGTGTTCATCCCTGAAGAGGTGCCTCTCCTGGGCAGTAGGGTGCCAGCCTCCAGTGACTGCAGGCGACTGAGTTTGGAGAGGACACCCTGCCTGCCAGCCGTGCGACCCTAGTGAGTCATGGTTGTTTGACGCCAGTTTGCTCCTCTGTAAAATAAGGGCAATTAGCCCTCGTGAGCGTATTTTGAGGTGGTAAGCCCTCTGCTGAGGACACGCTTGCTGAGTGGGAGGGTGTAGCTGTCCGTGGATAGAAAGCACAGAGGTCCGATGAGGCCTCTGGCTGCGATAGTTGCAAACGCCCAAGTTTGCAATCCTCTGCACGACTTCTCTGGGTGACTGAGCTGCAGTTTCCCGCCTGCACAGGAGAACGCTAACCAGACAGCAGAGAGGCATCCCGGGGATTGAAGGAGCTAAGATGAGTATATTACCTACCTGTTGCTGCATAGCAAATTACTCCAAGTCTTAGCAGCTGAAGACAGCAAACATTTACCATCTCACAGTTTCTGTGGGCCGGGAATCCAGGCGGGGCTTAGCTGGGTGGTCCTGGCTCAGGGTCTGTCATGAAGTCATGATCGAGATGTTGGCCAGGGCTGCAGGCTCTGAAGATCTGATGGGGCTGCAGAGGCCACTTCCACGATGGCTCCTGCACGTGGCTGTGGATATGAGGGCTCAGTTCCTGGCGTGGCAGCTGACTTCCTGGAGTAAGTGAGCTGAGAGCACACCAAGTCTTTTGTAAATCTTGGAAGTGACATGCCATCACTTCTGCTGCCTTCTACTGGCCACATAGACCAACCTCAGGACAGCATGTGGGAGGGGTCAATGCAAGGCTGGGAACTTCAGGAGGCAGAGGTCATGGGGTCCACCCTGGGGGTTGGCTGACACAGCAAGGACAGGGCTCACCGCGTGCCCAGCACACAGTGAATACTCGGTATATGGGAGGTGACACAGTTATGCAGGACACAAATCCAGGACCTAGAATGACTCAGGGTTGGCAAAGGGAACACAGGAAAGACACCAGACCCAGAACTGGGTCCCTGGGCCCAATTAAAGCACATTCCCTGGGCCAGACAGAGAAACCTAGGGACCCCACCTGCAGGGCCAGGTGGAGACGGGGCAGGAGGAGGCCCCAGCAAGCAGGTGAGAGTCGCAGGAGCCAGGCGCCAGGTCAGAGCGGGGCAGCCTGGGTCAGCTGACAGCCAGGAAGCTGGCTGGACCCTGCACCCCACCCGTCCCCGAGGGTAGAGAAGTCCCAGAGGGTGCCCTGCAGAGCAGGGAGGCAGCAGGGTGGAGTGGGCGCCCCTGGACACTCTTGTGCTCGCAGTTTGTCTCTGAAGCTGCGTGACTCTGCGGACAGTCTTGGTCCTGTGCGCTCCGACCTCACCCACTGAGAAGTCTCAGGAGCGGCTCTGCCGGGTTCCTGTTGCTTCCTTCTGTTGTGAGTACACACCGAGCCTCAGGCAGCCGTCTCCTTCCCTGCGGTTTACTGTGTTCCTGCCACTTGGTTCACCCTTTTCGGGCAATGAATGAATCCAATAATCACCCAGGGTCTTGGAAGATGCACAGAGCCTGAAATGAGATTCTCTCCACACGCCAGCTCCCTCCAGTCACCCAGGATTCTGGCCAAGTGACACAGCCTCAGAGAGGTCTTCCCGATGACCCACCGGCTCAGGTGCCCCGTCCCTCCCTCCCTGTCACCTGCCTGCTTTACCGGCTTCAGGGCGCAGCTCCTCTGCCTGATGTGTTCACCGACTGTTGTGCATTTCCTGGCCCCGTAGGACAGAAGGCTCCCTGCAAAGCGGAGACCGGGTCTGCCCCGTGCGTGCTGCATCCCCTGAGCCCAGCCTGGCACCAGGGTCCAGGGTGCAGTAGGTGTCACATAAGCATCTGGAAGAAAAGCGAACAAAGCGGAAGGGAAGATGATCTCAGGGCCAGCCCTGCTGACACCTTCCAGGTGGGGAGCACCTGCCAGGCTGATGGGGGCCACTCTGTTTTGAGCCCCAGACAAGCACAGCCCAAGGCCCCAGCTCCCCGGAGCCCGGAGACCAGGGAGAAGGTCAGCATTTCCAGCTACAGTTTCAGACCCTGTGGCATCTCCTCTCCGTCTCGAGAGGGTCCATCCCATTCATTCTCCATCCTGCCAGATCAGGCTCGATTCAGAAGCACCCCCAGGCGAAGGCGGGGGAGGGGGTACCAAATATTAAATTCTAATTAGCTGGGAAGCAAAGGAAGAAATGAGACAGATGCCAACCCAACTGGAATGTAAATCATGTTTCCCGCATGAACCTGGAAAGGTTCACGTCTTTTCTTTGAGCCCCGCTGAGTTTCCAGGCTGTTCCACTGGGTGGATGTGGGTGATTAGCTGCACACGTGGGGAAGCGACTGGACTCAGCAGGGAGGATGAAAGGGCTCCTCCTGCCAACGTGGCTACCAATGGCAGCTGTGCAATTATTAAGCTCCTCTCGTGTGCTGGGCCCCGGGGGAGGTCCCAGGAGATGTCCCCAGATGTCAGCTCTTGCTCAGGCTGTGGCCCAGGGGCACAGCCCTTTCTTCTCCATCTGTGTAAACTACCCGTCCTCAGACCCCAGGTCACCCCCGTCCTGCAGAAAGTGTCCCTGAACTCACAGCTGACTCCTCACCTGCACTGGCGTAGCAGTGAATAGCCTGTGTGCTGGACACCGTTGTCCCCCCACATTTCTTACACCCCTCCCCCACTGCATCGGCAGGGGACACTGAGCCCGCACCCACCTCCAGGGGTGGGCCCTGGCTGATCTGAACCAGTCAGGGTAACCCTACTGCTATGGACTGCCTTGTGTTTCCCCAAAATCCGTATGCGTAAGTCTTAACCCCCAGTAGCTCAGGAGGGGAGTACGTTTGGAGACAGGGTCTTTAAGCAGGTAATGAAGTTAAAATGAGGTCATCAGGGTGGACCCTAACCCAGTATGGCTAGTGTCCTTATAAGAAGAGGAGATTAAGACACAGAACATGCCCAGAGGGACGACTACGTGAGGACACAGGGAGATGACCATCCGTAGGCAAAGACAGAGGCCTCAGGAGGAACCAGCCTAGCGACACCTCCATCTGGGACCTGTGGCCTCCAGAGCTGTAAGAAAATAAACGTCTGCTGTTTAAGCCGCCCAGCCCCTGGCACTTTGTTATGGCAGCCCCTGGGGGACGCATGCATCCAGCCCCCGTTCCGTAACTCAGGCCCAAGGGACTGGTCCGTGAATGGGCGTGTGGCCTCGGGCAGGACTGCAGGGCACCCAGGAAAACGCTCCCTTGCGTTTCCGAGAGCGCCAGGGGGACAGCCTCTCCTCTCTGCGCTGCGTGGTGTGAGCAGGGAAGGACGGGCCAGCAGCTGCCATCCTGCCTCTGTGAGGGGACTGTCTGTGGCCAGGACCTAGTCTGGCCCTTGACGGCCCTGAACCGCCCTCATGGCAGTGTCGGGCGTTTGATCTCTGGCACCATGAAGCGCCCTGGCTAAGACCCAGCTGTCACCAAAGTTCAGCACAGAACAACCTGCTGCAGATTCCCAGGCCTCGCCCCTGGGACTCTGATTCAGGGGCTCCGTGGGGGCCCAGGACTCTGCATTGTTCACCAGCTCCCGGACGATTCTGATGCTGCCTGGAGAAACACTGGGTGGCAGCGGACACTCTCGGGGAGGGTCTGCCGTGGGGCTGAGGGCAGGTGCCTGGAGTGAGCGGCGCTGGGTCAGGCCCCTGCTCTGTCCCCTCCAGCTGCGTCTGCTTGGGCAATTCAGTGACAACCCTGGCTCAGGTTGTCCATCGTACACAGCTTTGGGGTTGGATTCCTATTCCTTCCATTCTCTACGCAGCAGCCAGGAGACCTCTGAAGCCCAGATCCAGCCTGCCACCTCCCCATTTGAGGGTCCCGTTGTTCCCATAGCAAGCTCCTGGACCCACCGTGGATAGACAATGCTCTGTCTGTCTAGGGCTCATTTTTCGTTCCAGGTAAAGATCAATTTCTTGGTTCCAAAGGCAGCTGAAAGGTGTTCTTTGTCTTGGTGGCCTTCCCATGGAGAACACAGGGTGCCAGACACAAAGCAACAGGGTGGGGTGGGGAGGAGAGACCCAGAGATCTTCAGGTCCCTTCGCACCGAGTGTAAGGAAGCCTGAGGCTGGGGAAAGGACCACCCAAAAGGCTCTCTCAGGGAACAATTCAAGGAGCTCACACAGGGCTGGGAATAATTCCTGTTCCCACTAGCCAGAATGAAAAATCTTTGTAATTCACGTGACATCAGGTAGCGTATTCAGAATGATCTGGCCCCAGTAGTGGGGGCAAATTAGCCCTAGCCTAAACACTTCTCTGATCCTACTCAACAAATCTTCAAAAGCAAGACCGAAAGGATCGAATGGTTTCCAAGTTCCTTAACCACATCCCAGAATAAAGCTGGAGAATATTGTGGTGATACAAAACTATCTGGAAACCCAGCGAGGTGAAATTCACGATGTCTGGCATCCAATAAAAAAAAGACCAGACATGTCTTGAGACAGTAAGAAAATGATGAAAGAAAGAATCTTGGAACGTCAAGAAGGAAAAAGGAATGACCGGAAGAATAGAAGTCTGGGTAACATACGATAGACTATCCTTCTGCTCGTGAGTTTTATAAATCCTATTTGATGATTGAAACACAAAATTGTAAACCCATCCGATACTCAAGACAAGGGCATCCAGGAGCGGGAAAGATAAAGGAACCTAAATGACAATGAGGTCTTCCCACGTCACACAAAGCGGTAAAATGTTGACTCTAGGAGATTATGATAAATTGCATGTGCGTATTGTAATGCCCAGGGCAGACACTACAGCAACTAGACAAAGATATGCTCAAAACACTACAAATAAATCAAGACAGAGTTGTCTGCAGCTCTTCTAAATGATGAGGAGATCTGTGTGCGCTGACACAGAAAGATGTCCAGAACATGCGGTGGTAAAATAAAAGCAAGTTGCAGAACAACATACCTAATCCCTTTTATGTCAAAATCACGACTGTGTCGGCTCAGGTCCTCTGACAAACAGCCATCCAGGTGGGATTATGTGGAATTCTATATGCAAGAAACTTATTGCCAAAAATGCCCGTGAGGAAGGACAGGGAGTGAGCTGGAGGAAGCTGGGGGTGTGGACAGGTCCCCATGGAGGAGCAGGGGAAGGAAGAAAGGCTGGGTCGTATAGTGGGTTCAGTGATGTTCCCCAGAAGAGATCTATCCAAGTCTCAGTCCCCGGTACCTGTGGATGTGACCTGATTTGGAACTAGGTTCTTTGCAGATGTAATTAAATTAAGACTCTCAAAGTGAGATCATCCCGGATTTAGGGTGGGACCTAAATGCAACGACTGGTGTCGTCGTAAGAGAAAGGAGAGGGGCTTTGAGACGCACGGGCGCAAAGCGGAAAGGCCGTGAGAAGGTGCAGGCTGAGAAGCCAAGCAACGCCAGGGGTTGCCAGCAGCCTGCAGAAGTCGGGGGAAGTCAGGGGAGTGGCACAGAATGATCCCCGCTTAGAACCTCAGAGGGAACCAGCCCTGCCCAAAACGCGATTTCAGACTCCCAGCCTCCTGCCTGGGAGAGGGTACTACACATTTCTGTTGCTTTAAGCCACTCAATGTGTGGTCGTTGGTTCCGCAGCCCGAGGAAACTCATACAGGTAGGAAAAGTCGTAGACTAAGAAAGTTGGACACCCCCAAAGTAGACGGGGTGTCCTAGAGGCAAAGTCATTCATCAGAGTCGTCCACTGTCTCCCAGAAACAAGCCTGCCTTAGTGTCCCTGGCACGCTCAGTCATGGGCTGGGAGGAGCCTGTGAGAAGCGTGGCCTCGGCGTGAACTTGGTGATAGATTCCCGAATGGACAGCTGAGGCTGTTGCCAATCACCCTCCCCGCCGTGGGAGGTGGCGCAAGCACATGTTCACGGCCACCGTGGTGTGGACATAAAGCGTTGACTTTGCAGGCGTATTTTTGTAAAGAACTCTTTGGCCAAGTGAATAATCCTCAATTTGTTCTAAAAACCTGGTTTTTCTTGTACCGGGCTTACCCGCAGAGTGAGTCTATTGCTGTGATGGCTGGTCCTGGGTGACCTTGACGGCCAGCCCAGGGAACCTCCAGGAATGTCATTCAGAGTTTCTGAACAGATCATCCAGGTTCCCTTTAGGTGACGCGACATCTGCTATGCTCAGGTGTGCGGCGGTTCACAGGAGATGCTCACCTGGTCTCCCCGGCATCTTCCCCTTTCTCTTGACAATGACCTTGATTTGCACACAGACATGACCCTGAGACAGGTGAGAGCCCTTCTGGCCTCTTAAAATGCTGCTTGGAGGAAACTGATTCCACTGTGTCTCTGGCGAGGAGGAGAGAAGGTGGCCAATGTCAGGTCCAAGCTCAGAGGTCTAACCTCATCACCAGGTCTCTGGGGTGGACCAGTGACAGACCTAGGACTCAACGCAGGCCCTCAAGGTGTGAGGAGGAGTTTGCCAGGTGCTGCTATTTCGAGGGATATTTTGAAAGTGTCTGTCCTCTCTTTCTCTCTCTCTCTCTCTCTCTGCTCACCTGTATTCAGCTCACTCAAAGTCACAGAAGCAGAGAGTTCAGTGGTGGTTGCCAGGGCATTGGGGGAGGAGGAAATGGGGAGATGTTGATCCAAGGGCACAAAGTTTCAGGATGCAAGATGAATGAGTTCCAGAGAGCTAGCAGACAGCGTGGGGACTGTAAGCTGACAACGCTGTACTGTATACCTGAAATCTGCTACAGAGGTAGGTCCCAAGTGTTCTCAGCACAGGAGGAAAAGGCAGCGGTGACAGTGTGAGCTGGTGGGTATGCTAATTAGCATTATCATGGTGATCATTTCACAATGCATGCGTATATCAAAACACCAGGTCGTGCTCCTTAAATATATACAACGTTTGTTTGTCAATTATACCTCAATAAAGCTGGAGGGGAAAAGAAGCCCATGTTGCAGGTTGGGGTCTCTGGAAGCAGATGCCAAATGGAGTTTGGGGAACGAGTCACTCATCTGGGAGCAGCACCTGTGGGAGGAAGGAGTCAGGAGCAGGACTGGGCTGGGGGACACGCGGAATTACAACCACAGGCCCAGCAGAGCCTTGGCTGCCCCACAGAATGTCTCACATCAGACTGACACGGCCAGACCTCTATGGCCTCCTTCAGTCACCAGATACAGGCAAAGGCTGCGAGGTGAATGACCCGGGGCAAGGCATAGCCCATTGCCCTGGACTGGGGATGTCCAATCCAAATCAATTGTGGGACTCGAAGCAAGTTGGAACACAAGCCATCTCATACCACTTCTGGACTTTGTGGGTACAGATGTGAGGCCTGGAACTTCTGCAGCTGTTTTGCAACCATGAGGGAATAGCCTGAGGCAAATACCCTGTCTCACACACACACACACACACACACACACACCCTGCCAATTCTTTCCAAACCCAACCGACTTGCTACACGGACCAGATACACATAACAGGAAACCCAATGCCAACTGGTGCAAACAGAAAAGGGGATTTATTGTCTTAGGAATCTGGAAGTACTAAAAGTAGGTGGGCATCAGGATGTGTTTGATTCAGCAACTCAATAATATGTATACAATATAATATCTCTCATCTTAGTAGCATATATAGTAAAATTTATAAAATGTCAGATGGTAATTGTATTAGTCAGGGTTCGCTAGAGAAACAGAACTAATAGGATACATACAGGTAGAGGGAACAGCAAGTGCCAAGACACCAAGGTGGGACATTCTCAGAGTAACTTGGGGTAGGCAGGGCCTGTGGGTCAGGAGTCTCCAAGGCAATGTGGGGAGGGGTGAGGCAGGAGTGGTCTCCCAGGCTGCAGCTTCTGTGGCCTGGATGGTGAGGACTTCAATTTCATTCTAGACTCATGGAAAGCTGCCGGAGGTTTGGTCAAGACCATGATGTCGTCTGACTTGGCTTTAACAGGAGCACCCTGGCTACTGCGGGAACAGGCTGTTGGGGCCCAGGGAGAAGGCAAGGAGGCCCAGGAGCCTGTTCTAGTGATTCGGGAGGGAAGCCGTGGGGGCCGAGCCCAGGCTGGTGGCAGTGGAGGTGGTGAGAAGGGGTTGGATTCTGGGTTTGTTCTGAAAGTAGAAGTGACAGGGGTTCCCGGCAGATTGGCCGTGGGTGCAAGAGGAGGAGAGGCATGAGGATGACTCAGGGTTTGGGCCTGAGCCCAGGGGATGGTGATGCCATTTGCTGAGATGGAGCACGGGGAGGGGGGATTGGGGGATGCATCGTGCTCAGGTTTAGATGTCGGAGCTGGAGGCATCCATGGACCCAGGTGGAGGTGTGCACGGGTGTGCGCGTGAGTCTGGAGTTTGAAGAGTGGTCAGGGTTGGGGACAGGAGGGTGGCAGGCCCAGGTGTAGAGGCTGAATTTAAGCCCTAAGATCACCCCAGGAGCAGAGGGCAGGCTGCCGGGCCTGAACACTCCCGGGTCAGAGGTCAGGAGAGGAGCGGGAACCGAGCAGCAGTGGCCGGTAACAGGAAGTAACTGCAGAGTGCAGAGTCCTGGGAAACAAGCGTTGGTGGCATCTTGGGAAGGAGGCAGACCCCACCCCCTGCCCACACCTGACTGGACGGCATAGCGCATTGAATAGAGTCCCCCCAAATTCACGCCCACCTGGAACCTCAGACTGAGACCTTCCTTGGAAACAGGACATTTGCAGGTGAAGTTAATTAAGGTAAAGTCATGCTGGATTAGGGTGAGCCCTATTCACAGGTGTCCCTGTGAAAGGAGGAGCGGACACACTGAGAGACACAGGAGCCAGGAAGAGGCAGGAAGGACCCTCCCCTTGAGCCTTCACGGGGAGTGTGGCCCCACTGACACCTCAATGTCAGCCTTCTGGCCTCCCGAGCTGTGAGCCAATACATCCCTGTTTTAAGCCACCCAATTTTCGGTACTCAGCCGGGGCAGCCCAGCAAACTAACACAGACGGCCACTTGGAGCCCCCTCGGCCTCCCCAGCCTGCCCCAGAGAGCATCCTTAGCCAGGGGGTCAGGACTCTGACCCCACGCTGCCTGGTCCCCTCTGTCCCCACCTTCCAACCCCAATCCTGAGCCATCAGAGCCGGGACACTGGTGACTATCCGGGGGCAGCCCCTAAATGTGACTACTATGGCCAGGGGGCTGGGGTGAGAGTCCCGCCCTGTTGCTTTTCAACAAGTGCCTCTGTTGAAACAAGGAACCTTATTTCCTTACCTGACACGTGGCAGCGATGGCGTCCCGGAAGTACGTGAGTGGAATTCACACGCAGAGGCCTAGGGGCCTCTTCTATTGACCAGCAGTGATCACTTCCCTCCACTCCTGGCTCAGAGGCGGGACTCGGGGGGAGCTGGACTTGTGGCACTCACAGGGGACACAACACCTCACCCTCTTAAGGCAAAATACAGGGTGCCCAGAAAAATCTGAATTTTGGATAAATGACAAATAATGTTTTAGTATAAGTATGTTCCAAGTATTGCATGGGACATACTTATACTAAAAACTATTCGTTTATCTGAATTCAGATTTAACCAGGCCCCTGTATGTTTATTTTCGGGATCTGGCAGCCCCACCCACCCCTCCACGTGCCCGGTCCACCTAGGATTGCTGGCCGGGTCCAAGACAGTCTTCCAAAGAGGCCACAGGACGGCCGCTGGGCTCCAGATGACGCGAGTCACGCCCTCGCCCGCTCTGCCTGTCTCCACCCCCACGACTCGGTTCCTCGTCCTCCATGTGCGGAAAGCTCCTTCCTGCCCCACCTACGTCTCCCCATATGAAGAATCAATAACCATTTCGGGGAGAAAGTACAGTTGTCATGGAAAAAAATGAAGTGAATTCAGAGTTCATTAGAAAAGTTTATCAAATTGTCCGGCTGTGTCTTGCTGCCTCTGGGAGCCATGTGGCCACCCGATCCACGCGGGTCCAGGTGGCAAGTGTTTGGGGAGGGGGGCTGGCGGCTTCCCTGAGGTCACAGCACGGAGATGCCAGGTGACGGGGCAGGAGGTCACGGGGCTCTGGGAATATATCACCCCACGTCTGGGCAGAGGCAGCTTGGGCTGGGACCACCCACCGACACACTCCATTCCCTGGAGCTGCTCGCAGCCACAGGGAGGAACCCAGGGCCGCTGTTGGTGGAGCAAGGTCTGCACTTCTTAGGCTCATGCTCTGTGCCGGCCACCATGCCAGGCAGCAGCCAGCCGGACAAGGTCCCCGGCCTCACGGGGCTGATAGTCTAGGCGGGGAGAGGCGGTCAACAAAGAAGCAAGGACTTGCAGAGTGACCGCCTTCCCTAGCGGTGAGATGTGCACAGCCAGGAAGTGCATAGACAATGGGGTGCCCGTGAGGCCAGGGCCAGCAGATTTTGAGGTTTATGGGCCTCGAGTTCCATCTTCCCTTCCCAATGGCAATGGGTGCCATAAATATGACAGAGCAGGAGATGTGGCACTGAGAGCTCAAGGGGAAGCCTTCAAGAAAAAGGCTCTCTGAGAAGGTGACATTTTAGCTGAGATCTAAAAGGCAAGGGGGAGCCAGCCACGCAAAATCTGCAAGGAGCATGTGCAAAGGCCCTGGGGTTTGGACAAGCCCGGATGATCTGGGGGAGGGGAAAGGTCTCCGTGTGGGGGACATAGTGAGGGATGGGTGATGAGAGTCTCAGGGCCGTGTGGGGCCCAGGTCATGCAGGGCCTTGTGTATTTTCTGGGCATTTTTCTTTTATTTGAAAAGAGATGAGAAGCCATTGTAGGCTTTTCCGCAAAGGCTTGATGTGATCTGATTTTTAAAAGGACCCCTGAGGCTGCTGCGTGCAGAATGGATTGAAGGGGGCAAGGTGGCAGCACGGGGACCACCAAACAGGTGTCCAGGTGAGAGGTGATGAGGCCAATGACCCCCTCCCCTACCAGGCACGGGGCTTGGTGCTTTCAATGGATACTCCCCAAACCTCGGGGGGTGTGATTCCATTTTCCAGATTTGGAAGCCGAGGCTCAGAGAAGGTGAGTGAATGGTCCGTAATGGACAGTGAGGCCCCGAATGTGAGTCCAGCCCCGTGTCCTCGCCACAATAATTGCTTTCTTCCTCTCTTTCAACAAAGTGGCAGCACCATCCGAGCTGTCAGCGACTTTTCAGATTCCTGCAGGAGACGTAGTTAGGGGCACTGCCCTTCTGTTCCCTGCTCTCCTGACTTAAAATACCTGGATTTCTGCTCCAGGACTTCCTCCTTCCCTGTGTCTGAGGTGGGCCCTGGTCGACCTGAGTCACTCCACTAAATTCTGCTGGTCCAGCCACAAGGGTTGTGACCCTCTTGGGCCAGTGAGGTGCAAGGGGAGGTTCTATGGGGGGTTGGGTTGTGGGAAATGAAGCCCTGATGCAATGGCAGCCACTTTGTGACCATGAGGAAAGCCAGCCTTGGTGAGGCAGAGCAGAGAGATAGAAGAAACCAGGTCCTTGGTGCTGTCGAACAGCTGAATTGAACCTGAATTTAAAGTCCGCCCCCTCGGGGCTTTTTGAATTGTGAACTGATAAAACCCCTCTTTATTTAAGGAAATGTGAATGCGGTTTCTGTTCCTCACAATGTAAAGAGCTCTAACAGATACAGTCCTTCAGTTCAGCTTTTTCCCCAGAGGAAGGACCCGAGTCCCCCTGTGGGGAGCATTTGCCCGAGGTCTCCCAGCAGGTCTGTGGCTCCCAGGCCAGAGCTGCCTGTGGGTCCAGCGTCTGTCCACTGAGCATCACACACACAGGGACCAGTTCACACTTGCCCTTCTCACATTCAACGGTGTGCCTGACTCCTGAACTCCTTGGGGAGGAGGCCACCGCTGGGTGACAGGCATCACGTGCTGCTGGCCCAGGGCCCTGTCTATAGCCTGGGCTCTCTGAGTGGCCTGGGGCCCCACGGTCTGGGAGGATGTCTGTTTGGAACCAGGACACAAAGGAGTCTCATGTAGCTCGTTTCTGCTCTGGCCCTAGCAGGCCACCTCGGGCAGGGCAGGAGCTGGGGAGTGGGGATGAGGAAGGGCAGACCCCATGGGGAACGCAGGGTCCCCCAGGAAACGGGTGCACCCTGTCCTGGGATTGTTGGAGAGATGTTTAAAGGAAGGGGCTATTTACAGAGGTGGGGGCAGGATTGGGGAACCCGCAAAGGCAGGACAGTTCTCTGGGTGGCCTTGGATCATCTCAGGTCTCTGCCCCACCCCCTACTCCTCTCTTGCTTGAAGTTCTCAAGAACAACCATAGAATGTGCTGGAAATGCAACATCCTTAGATAAGGAGGAACCAGCCAGAACAGCCCAGGCTCCGTCCCATTTCCCCCCCAGAAACAGGATGTCCTTCAAGGCTTTTGTCCAGCAACTAGTGTGGCCCCCAGGGTATAAAACCCCAGGTCGGATGCTTTTGGGGATGAAAGTGGGGCACCCACAGATGAGACTCCATCCGCCCCGGGCAGCTTTCCTGAGCCTCGGGGGACCGGCTCTCAGTGAACCCCAGGCTTCTGTCATCTCCTGCTGCCCGTCTGTGAGTCATAGACCCACCCCCTGAAACTGTCATGCGTGGGCGTGTGTCTCACCGGACTCGGACTGGCTGGGAAGCAGCGCGCAGGCGTGGGAGGCAGTTATGACCCCTGGGCCTGACCACGCAGGGTGTTAGCAGAGCCCAGGACGGGTGTGGGGCTGCCCAGCAGGAACTGTAGCTTCCAGAACCACAGCAAAGCTGGGAGGGAGCAGGGCCACCGGCAGGGGGGTGGGAACATCCTGACCTCTGTCCTCCAGCCTCCGACCCGCAGCTGCCCTCTGGGGGAGCCAGCTATTGCCACCAAAATGCTGGTCACAAACAACCCCAGTATTCAGTGTCTTAAATAACAATCACTTATTCTGACAGGTGCCTGGGTCGCAGGGCCAGCTCAGTGCCATGTGGCTCACGTGCCGCTCTGTGGCCCAGGCTGCGTTCTTCTTGTGCCAGTGCAGAAGCACAGAAGGCAGCTCAGCCGTGCCAGCACGTGTCCAGCCCCTGACACCTCGTGTCCGTTAATACCCCATTGATCAGAGCAAGCCGCGTGGCCAAGCCCTAATTCGGCAGGTGGGGAGGTCCCCGCAACCGGCCACCAAGCCATGGCAAGGGTGCGGATGTGCATTTCTACTGCAGGGGACTGCAGAATCATGACCGATGGGGCAGTGTCCCCACAGAGGGTGGCGCAGTCTACAGGGCCGGGCTCGGAAGCCCAGGGAAGGGGGGAGGGGGGAGGGTATGAGGCAGGAAGTACAGCAGGCCCCGAGCGGGCTGCACCCTCATCTCACCGCCTCCCTGCCCGGCTGTCTACACACGGACTCGGCATCGGATGCTCTCAGCACCCCTGGTCAGAGGCCGGGAAGGGTTAACCGGAGCAGTGCATGGAATCACAGTCAGAGAGAGACTTTTTCAAAGACCTGATAAATAAATTACCGCTCATGTTTAATTCAAAGGCCCCGCAGCCTGCAGAGAACACAGGGAAGAGGCGATCTTTCAATTAAAGCAGCTCCGAGGGGCTTCTCCCCGCTCCCCTGGGACCTTCCGGCCTCCCCTCTCCGGCCTGCGTGATCCCACGGTGTCCCCGGGAGTGGCTTGGAATAAACTGCTGACTCCTCATCCGGGCCGGTGTCCAGCCTCAGCCCCTGGGGCCTCCTCTTCCCTCATCCCACTGGCCACAAGTCCCCCTCCTGGGGGCCATTTTTCTACCAGAATCCAGTTTCCTTTTCTCCATAGCTCATTGTCATTCTGTTTGTAGAGGTGTCACTTGCTTCTCCTCCGTGTGAGCAGAAACCGGGCGCAAATTACTCCCTGCCGGGTCCCCAGCACAGAGCAGGTGCTCAACAGATATCTGTGGGTGGGGCTCGGAGGACAAGAGTGTCTCCCCAGACGCCCTTTCTTGTCCAGGCTAAATACCCCCAGGCCTCCTCTGGGGCAGGAGGCTGAGCTCCAGGTTGGCCCCGTGTAGTTCTCTGAGCAGAGAGTTTCTGAGAAACAGCAAAAAGGCCAGGGGAGCGTGTGACTCACATTTACAAGGGACCGCAGCAGGCCAGTCCTGCACTGAGGGCTTTGTATGCACGAACTGTCTCCTAGGATCTGCACCAGAACCCATTTTACAGATGAGCAAACCAAGGCGCATGGAGATAAAGGACCATCCGAAGCGTGACAGAGGCAGCATCTGACCCCAGGCCTAGTGCTTCTGATCGGACAGGCTGAGTCACCCTTCCGGAAGGTGAGAGTTTTTTATAACCACACAGACTTGCGAAGTGTGAGCTATCACACACCTCAGCAGCCCCGCTACAGAAATCCCAAGTGGCAAAAATCAGGCCCGGTGATAAAAGAAAGATCAACTCTTCTCCCTGTGGGAGAGATCAAAATAAGTTCTCAATCAATATTTTGGACGTGAAACCAGTTCTTTAGTACTTGCCAAAAAAGTGGGCATGTTCCCGGGGTGGCATTCACTTTATGAGCAGGTCTAGGCGCCAGCATTCCGCACACTTTATGTGATTTAATCCTCCCAGCCGTGTCGTGTGGTTAGTATTTTTAATCTCCATTTTCCCTGTAAGAAAACTGAGGCTCCAAAAGATTCAGAAACTCCATGACCCTGCTAGGGAGCATCGGAGGCAGGAATCGAACCCCTGACCTCAGAATCATGCTCTTTCCACTGTAGCACAACAATTATAACCGTCATCATCAACATTTAACGAGCACTCACCATGCGCTGGGCAGGGTGTTGAACACTTACACGTGGGTCCCAATTACAACCCTCGAAGGCAAATGCTATTTTTATTCCCATTTTAAAGATGAGGAGATTGAGGTCCAGGGGGATAAGGAACTGCTGTAAAATGAAGGTTTTGTTATCACTCAGGTGTGGCGAGGCCAACAGATCAGGACAAGGTTGTCATTGAAAAGGTAGTTTGTCACTCACAGATCCCAGAGGAAGGGGACATGCCATGCCATACAGGGCCACTCGGGGCCACACGGGGAAGCGCCGGCGTCAGGAAGGAGGCAGAGGGAGAGGGAGAAATGTGAGCAAGAGCCTCTGTTGTGGTTTCCTCAGGAAGAAACAGACAGGCAGGGTAAGCAGCCTTAGGAATGGTTATTTTGAATAATGTCAGCAGGCTCTGGGGCACAGGGGCTGTCCCTAGTTGTCTGGTGCCCGGCCCTGGGGGGATGAGGGCAGGTGGATAGTGGCCAGGGTGTGAGATGGTGGCGTGAGGGCTCTGGACAGGTAGGTTTGCATTTGAAAGTCACACTTTGAGCTGAGTCCTCGGCTACCCTTGGGGATGGGCTAGTCCTGGGCGGGGCAGTCTCTCCGGGGTCAGCCAGGCTCTGAGATGTCAAAGCATCTGAAACACATGGCTAATACGGGAACGCACCCAGTGCCACTCAGGACGGGACTCGAACTCTAGATGAGCTCGTCTCAGAGCCCTCCCTCTTAGCCACTAGAGGACGGGATGTCCTCTCTGCAGCAAGACACTTGCTAATGCAACAGGAGAAGAACTCGGGTAGAAGTTACTGCAAACTCAGTGTTATGAACAGAGATGAGGCTGGGACACCGGCTGCAGGTGGGACCAGGGCGGGAGCCAGGAAGGCTGTTTGTGGCTTTCTCCAGCCAGATGAAGAGTCCAGAAAGGGCTGTTCCATGCTGGCATCCCTGTCCCTTCTATTGTTATTTCAATCTGGGACAAAACCAGCAGCACCTGAGGGAAATTTGAATCCCCCATCACAAAGAGGCCAAACCGGCCTGTAATCCTAGCACTCTGGGAGGCCGAGGTGGGCGGATCGTTTGAGCTCAGGAGTTCGAGACCAGCCTGAGCAAGAGCGAGACCCCACCTCTACTAAAAATAGAAAGAAATTATATGGACAGCTAAAAATATATATAGAAAAAATTAGCCGGGCATGGTGGCGCATGCCTGTAGTCCCAGCTACTCGGGAGGCTGAGACAGGAGGATCGCTTGAGCTCAGGAGTTTGAGGTTGCTGTGAGCTAGGCTGACGCCACGGCACTCACTCTAGCCTGGGCAACAGAGTGAGACTCTGTCTCAAAAAAAAAAAAAAAAAAAAAAAGAGGCCAAACCGGATCCAACAGTCCCCACAGCGAGGCTGGGCCACATCTCCATTGTGTTCCGACAGGGAGAGCCCCGTTCGTGATCCGCATTATCGGGGACAGGCAGCTGGACGGGGAAGCACAGCCCAGACTAAAACTGCAACATCTGCTGGAAACTCCCAGGAGAAAAGTTCTCCTTTTGTCGCATATTAAGTCATTAAAGCAGCAGAAAAGGGAAAAGGGACTTTAATTTCCCTACCATATGTGGACAATATTTTAATGCCAAGGCACCCGGGGACGCGGTCCCCGACTTCAGCGGGCAGGCGCGGGAGGAGCGCGAGGCACGGAGGGGTGGCCGTTCACCTGAGCCAAGTCTTTCCCTGCACGGAGGATTTCGGAGCCGGGGCTGGGTCTGCTCAACGCCGTGTTCCTGGTTCTTCGCTGTCCCCCGGGACCTAGCCTCACTTAGAGCCCCAGAGGACAATATTAGGGTTTCGGACTTGCGCCTAATTCATTGTCCAAGAGCACTTTTGAGGCCACAGTCATTTCTGTGAACCTGCTGCCAAGCTCCTGGGCCACTGAGGTAGGGACTCCTCAGCTGTCCGACCTGGTGGCAGGCCACCTGGGTGCTGCTCAGTGTCTGCCTAGATCTCCACTAGTGGTCTTCTGGAAGGAGAGTAGGCTCTGGGTCCAGCCTGAACACCTGCTCCAACTGCTACAATGGCCCATGTGACTTTAGTCAAGAGACTTGGTGTCCCCGGGCCTCAGTGTCCTCATCTGTAAAATGGGAGCAGTGAAGTGTACTCCTGGGCGTGAGGTCTAAAGCCAATGTTGGCATCTGCCCATGCTGGGCATGTCCCCTGCTGGGAGGCAGGGTCGGGGTGGCACCTGGTCCTTCGCCTTCCGATTAGTAACTAGTGATACTGACGATGCCCTTTCTTCCCTTCCTGCTGTGCTCGTCCGGAGGTCAGGGCTGGAAAGAGGATGTGGCAGCGTTGTGCGAGCTGGTGCATGAAGGGGACTTTCACCCTGGCACGCGGCCCCCTCCTTACAGGGCCTTTGGGCCAGGCTGCTTCTAATACCTGACAAGGGCACCACGAAGCCTCTGCACTTCTCAGGGTGACAATGCTGCAAACCTGGAAAAGCAACTGCCTCATGTCTGTGTGTCTGTGTAGGGGGCACATGGCCCAGTGAGCTCTTGCCTCTGCCCTCCCCCTTCCCCCAGCTCCCTGGCAGAGACAGGACATCCCTGTTGCTCCACCTCTGCCCTGAGCTGGACAGCAGACTCTGCCCGCTGGGTTTGGGCATCCACAAGAGCCTCACCAGGCCATGCTCTCACAGACCACGCTGGCCCTCGGCAAAGTCTCTTTGCTTCGTGTGCATTGGCCCCTGCTGTAGCCGATGCCTTTTGTGTGCCTGAGGGGCCCTCCTGAGAGGCTTAGAACCAGCATCTTCCCTCCAACGTGTCCTCAACTCTCCCTCTTAGGAAAAGAGGATCATTTTTTCCCACCTTGGGAACAAAAGTGTTAAAGTTTCATTCTCAATTGTAGCAACCACCGCAGCCACGACTGCGGCTCTCGATTACAAGTTTATTGAATAGTTTACCTGTAAGAGTGTATCGATTAGGTTAAGCGAGGCTCTGCTACAGTAACAAACAACCCCCAACTCACGTGGCTTTTGCCCAGTTGGTGTTTATTTGTTGTTCACGCAAATTCTGCTGCTGGTCTGGGTGAATATGCAGGACGGCCGTCCTCTGTGTGTTGTCCCAACAATCCACACATCTGTGCCTGACTTCAAGGGAGGAGGGAGGCGTAGTGATCCCTGGATCTACACGGAGAAGAAAGCTGAATGGAGGGGGATGGGCCCAACACCTCCCACAGCTGGTAATAGTAGTCACAGCACACTCACAGTGGCTGGCGGCCTCCGTGCTGTATTGAGCACTGCACACGTGTTAACTCATTCGGTCCCCACAGCAGTCTTAAGAGGTAGGCGTTATGTTCACACCAATTTTATAGAAGATGAAACTGAAGTTCAGAGAAATGAAGTGATTTGCCTGGGGTCTGCACAGCCACCCAGCAGGTGCCACCTCCATGGGAACTACATTGATAGGGACAAAGGGAACAGCTCCGAGCCTCTTGGCTTCCCCCAGAGCTGGCCAGGACTACACTACAGCATTCTTTTTACTGAGTAATTTGCCAGATTTGCCCGATGCCTATTGAGCACAGGTATGGCAGAGAGTATGGTACTGCCTCAGTTTCCCCAATGTGGCAGAGGCACAATGATGAAAGGACGCCAAGAGGGCACAAACTAAAACCAGGACAAGATGTATAGGCTGACTGTCCTCCACACAGGGGCCCTCCAACCGTCCCTTGGGAAGTGGCTACTCTGCATGGACCTCAAAAGCGTGAAGTGATGCCGCCTGTCCACTGGAGAAATGCTAGTCTCCATCCTTGAAACTCCCTGGACACTCCAGTGGTGTTTGTGAGTCAGCATCCTTGGTTTCTGCCAGATTGAGACTCATTCTAATGCTGTTTCCCAGGGCCTGGCTCAAACCCTTCTGGTTGACGGGCTGCCTTGAAATTGGGTAACACCATAGACGTTGGAGCTCAGGTCTCAGGTATGATGATGTTTGCCTATGAGAAACTGAAAACCCAACAAAGGGTGTACTAAATAAGTAAGAAGCTTATTTGCTGCATGAAAGTATGATCTTAGGAAAGGCAGTCCACTGATGTCATCAAAAACTCAGATTACTTCTACCTTTCTGCTCTACCATCCTTGGAATGTGGATTTGACCTCATGACCACAAAGTGGCTGCTGTG